>NC_089816.1:29021091-29629841 GCF_029633855.1 Hoplias malabaricus
CCAAACATATCGTTTTGCATTGTGGCCAAACAGTTCGATTTCGGTGTCATCTGGTGTAATGTTTGGTGTGTCTCCCAGGTGGCTTGTGGCAAACTTTAAATGAGACATTTTATGGATATCTTTGAGAAATGGCTTTCTTCTTGCCACTCTTCCATAAAGGCCAGATTTGTGCGGTGTACGACTGATTGTTGTCCTATGGACAGACTCTCCCACCTCAGCTGTAGATCTCTTCAGTTCATCCAGAGTGATCATGGGCCTCTTGGCTGCATCTCTGATCAGTCTTCTCCTTGTTCGAGATGAAAGTTTAAAGGGACGGCTGGGTCTTGGTAGATTTACAGTGGTCTGATACTCGTTCCATTTCAATATGATTGTTTTCACAGTGCTCCTTGGGATGTTTAAAGCTTGGGAAATCTTTTTGTATCCAAATCCAGCTTTAAACTTCTCCACAATAGTATCTCGGACCTGCCTGGTGTGTTCCTTGGTCTTCATGATGCTCTCTGTGCTTTGAACAGAACCCTGAGACTATCACAGAGCAGGTGCATTTATACAGAGACTTGATTACACACAGGTGGATTCTATTTAACATTATTTGGGACAACATTGGATCATTCAGAGATCCTCACTGAACTTCTGGAGTGAGTTTGCTGCACTGAAAGTAAAGGGGCAGAATAATATTGCACGCCCCACTTTTCAGTTTTTTATTTGTTAAAAGTTTGACACATCCAGGGCGGCACAGTGGCACAGCAGGTAGGTGTCGCAGTCACACAGCTCCAGGGGCCTGGAGGTTGTGGGTTCAATTCCCGCTCCGGGTGACTGTCTGTGAGGAGTTGGTGCTCCGGTTTCCTCCCACAGTCCAAAAACACACGTTGGTAGGTGGATTGGCGACTCGAAAGTGTCCGTAGGTGTGAATGTGTGTCTGTGTTGCCCTGTGAAGGACTGGCGCCCCCTCCAGGGTGTATTCCCACCATGCGCCCAATGATTCCAGGTAGGCTCTGGACCCACCGCAACCCTGAACTGGATAAGCAGTTACAGATAATGAATGAATGAATGAATTGACACATCCAATATATTTCATTCCACTTCACGATTGTGTCTCACTTGTTGTTGATTCTTCACAAAAAATAAAAACGTTTCTATTCATATATACATATAACATTTTTAAAAATCTTTATGTTTGAAGCCTGAAATGTGGCAAAAGGTTGAAAAGTTCAAGGGGGCCGAATACTTTCACAAGGCACTGTAATAAATGATGTGATTAAAACTTTATTTATAGAGACTTATCTTATCACATAAAATTTGCCAATGAGAGAGACTTGTAAGAGCTCCTATACAGGTTTAAAAAATATATGATAAATGTCAAAAAATGGAAACCGAAAGTGAAAATGGTCCAGTATAAGGCACTAAATGAACAATGTATTGTGTTTTTTACATTTCATCCTGAAAACATGAATATGATTAAAAAACCTTTTAGAAAATAAAATGAAGATGGTAAACACTTAGTAAAATCAGCCATTAAAGAGGTTACACGGTTTAAAACACTAAACACCCTAATCACTCATAATCACTCATATCTATAATCACTCATACCTATGGACATTGTTTTACAGCTAATTCACCTATAAGCATGGGTTTTTGGACTGTGAGAAGAAAAAAGAGCACCTGGTGGAAACCCATGCAGACACAGGGAGAACACAGTAATCTCTTCAGTTCAATCTAGCCCACAAGAATTTATACATGTATATATCAAATGCCAGTAAAAACCTAATTTATGCGGGAACTTTTCTCTGTATTGGGTCACTCTGGCAAGCTAGCAGCCTTCAGTTATACACCAGAGCCTACAACAAAGCTTAGCTTTGAGAACTGGAATGAGTGACATTCACAAAGGAACAGAGGCTTTACTATCAGGAATAAATCATTTACATTTTTTTATTCGCTTACCAATTATGACATGGTATTTGAATGCTTAATCACACCGAGAGAAAACCCTGCATTTGAAATATAGGACATATGTGATTTGATCCATCATAATCACTCAGACCTCTGGGTGCATTCTGGGATTCATAAATACTTTAAGAGGATGATACATAGCTTCTTGGCTATGTATAATAAATATTCATTAAGTTGTGCACCATGATAGCAAAGCTGTCTTCAAATCAAGGTTTTTAAAGTTGGTCACATCTCTCGAGTTGTTTAAACGTTGTGTACAATTAAAACTGTACCATCCCCAGGCAGGAGATGTATTTCTTCTCTTTTAAATAGTGGCCAACATTGCCTGACTACAACTAATATGTTAACGACTGAATAATAATCTTGTCATTTCCAGGGTCTGCTAAAAGAGCATCAAATTTACCAACTGTTAACAAGGAAAAGAATAATTTATATTTCCATAAATGGAATGTGTATTTTTTTTCTTTTTTTCTGCATACATCAGTAATTGAGATATAAGTGGATTGTTGTAAAGGGACCCATTGTAAACATATCTCAAGAACACACCTCAAAATTCTGTGACCATATAATGAGACGTACAGGTCAAATACCTTAATCACACATTAGGATTCAAAAGATCAGTTAATACACAAATAAAATGAGATGAAAGAATACTGACTTTCATATATGAAATAAGGAGTATGACTTTAATATTAGAGCAATTATAATAGTTTCAAACAACCCCAGTTTGATAAACCTGCCCCCGAGGGGACGCAAGTGTATTTTTCCCTCTGGCACATTGAGAAGAAGGCTTCGAGAGGCAAACCTTTCTACACAGCTGGATCACAGCTGGACAACTGCAGAAGCCGATAGCATACTGGGATCACCAAGTCTCCAAAATTCCAATTAGGCACCACATCAGTGCCAACAAACTATTTGGAAGGAATGCCAGAAGACACCCTCTGTGGTCATTGAAACATGAAGGAGTTCATAAACACCACTGAGACTTTGACTGGAAATGAATTTTATGTTTAGATTAGGCCTGTCGCAATCATGAAAATGTATCTAATAATTAAGCGCTAAATAATAGTGATGAACTTGTTTTATTTGCTGTATGCAACCATTAGAGAACACTTCATAAACCAAAGTTTGTTATTGAACATTTCCATTGGCAAATAACTGTCATTTTTCTCTTGGATTTATGTTCAAATATTTTCTTTTAAAAGCTGATTCTTAATCCTGCAACTTCTTAATTATGAATTCTGGTAAGGTATAAAGCATTAACAAATGACAACATTTCTGAATCCTAGTTATGTACTTATACATTGCTGAATTGTACAAAATCTTCAGGCCAACCCTAGCTGAATGAGGTTCTGTTTTAATTAGTGTATTACATGAGTAATCAAGAATCATGCACATTTACTGTTAGCGCCGGGTGTTAATTGATCATTTTACCTTGGTTAGAATTAATGAATAATACTTTTGTTTTTGGCCCTTGTTTTTCACTGGCAAGGCTTGTACTGTAAATATGTCCAAGTGTTATAGCTGAGATTTCTTTTTCCCTAATGTTGCTATTTTTGAGTCTTGCAAGCTTTTTACATTTGTAATGTGATTGTACTTCAAAAGTTGAAACATTTCATTCATTCATTCATTATCTGTAATCGCTTATCCAGTTCAGGGTCGCGGTGGGTCCAGAGCCTACCTGGAATCATTGGGCACAAGGCGGGAATACACCCTGAAGGGGGCGCCAGTCCTACACAGGGCAACACAGACACACACATTCGCTGAACCCCTCACACACTCATTTGCTACGGACACTTTTGAGTCGCCAATCCACGAATCCACCTACCAACGTGTGTTTTTGGACTGTGGGAGGAAACCAGAGCACCCGGAGGAAACCCACACAGACACAGGGAGAACAAGACCACACTCCTCACAGACACCCGGAGCTGGGAATCGAACCCAGGTTCCTGGAGGTGTGTGACTGCGACACTACCTGCTGCACCACCATGCCGCCAAAGTTGAAACAGACTGTTGCTACTAAGTTTGGTCACTGAAACTTTATTGTCAGTGTCTGATCTCTTTATGTTCAGTCTTTACTAATGTCTAAACATGTCCAAATGACAGATACTGCATTTTATTTTTGTATAAGCTGTTCAAGTTGCTCGGTCGGCCTTAGTGTTTAGGTTCTCTTCCAAGAAAGTACAGGAACATGAACAAATGAACAGCAGTGAAAATAAATGTAATTTAAAAGAAAAAAAAGAGGAAGGAACAGAATTAAAAGAAAAATCAATATTATAAATATAGGCAAGATTATATCAGTTCGAATTTCTGAATGTGGATATTAATTGCCCAGCCTTATTCATTAAAATAAAATATCTGAATATACACATAACCTTAATCCTAATTATTAAATATTGTAGTGGGTTTACAATGTGTCATTTTGCCTTTCAGTTTCAGTTGTTCAATATTTAAAACATTTTTGGGGAAAGGGTTATAAAATGAAGGGTTTAAATTAAATGTTTCTCCAACATTAGCATTTTTACTTAATGATGGAAAATTCTTGTGAAGATCTGATGACATTTAGACATGTGGTCAAGTAGTGATGTGGGATGTTAAGTTTTAAACAATGCCAACAACTACCAATACCACTCAGCCCAAAAAAGCATTGAATTGTGCTGCACATCTGAAATACTGAGGGGCTTTACACCACACTAGCCAATGCTAGAGTATTGTGTAGCTGCTCAAAGCCATCTCAAATGATTGAGCATGCACAAATGATTTCTGTTATATGTTATAAAGCTCACCTTAGCTAAATTCTTTAATGAAAATGGGTGTCTAAAACTGTATATATGCCAGATTTAAGTAAGCACTCATGATGCTGCTATAATATTACAATTTATTTTAGTCAATTAACATTATTTGTGTATAATAAAAAAAAATATCAAGCTTTCAAGTGTGCTTTTTAGAGATACAATTTATCAAGAAGGAGTAGTGATGGTGGAGAAGTATAAGTGATAGTGGTTTCATGGTAATACAGCAGCAATGGTTTTACGTAAGAAACGGAGCTTGTAAGCAATTTATAATAAACCATCTTTACACCCAGCATAGGCATAGTGCAAAAACAAATCATATTCTGGTTTAAAGAACATAGCTAAAGAGATTGGGGCTTATTTGGAAGAAGTCAATTAGAAACACACAAATGCCACCTATGAAGATGCCCAGAAATATGTTACTTCTCAAATGAACCTGGAAGCGGATTAATGGGACATATTTTGAAGCTCTAGACTGAAAACCACTTCGTCTGCCTTGAGCCTCGCGCATGAGTCTGCATACATTAAGCAGGTTTTCTCTTTCCATTCTCCCTCTCTCCACTGTAAATCTGTGCTAATAGAGGCCCACAGTGTTCCCTGGAGTTCCTGACCCTGAATCAGTTCTTCTGACTACCACCTCCTGCCCATCGCTCCAGTATGTAATACAGCAGGACACATGGCTGCTGCCACGCTGCACACGTGACCCTCCGCCCAGAGCAGTGTGTGGGCCGAGCATTAATTTCTGCACCTGTTACCCATCCACTCTTCCATTTTCCTTCACTGGACCCACTCTGAGTCTCTGTCCAACTGACCTGCAGCAGCACCGCAATGTGCAGTGAGACAAATCAATAGACAGCACCAAAATCAGATTTGATTCTTGACCAATTGACACCAAGAAGCAAAGGTGAAAAAGAAAACAGGGCAATGCTTTTCCCCCTCGTTTTTTCTTTTCAAGACATACATGCATTGTTACCATGACTACTGTACAAGTTAATATGTTTACCCAGCTCCGGTGACAGTGTTACACTAGCACAGTGGTTATTACTGAGTCCAGATATATGTGCAACCTGTCACATGAGAGCCTGAAACCAAGGGAGATTAAGATCATCCATGACAATGGCACCACTCCACATGGAAATGATGTTCTGGATGTATTACTATAGTGAGATGTACAGCTGGGCAATACTGTAAACATGTTTACAATGTGTTCCATATCAGTCAACAGTGATAACTTCTAATAATTTCATTCATTCATGACTGGCACGTTAAAGAATGAAGCAGAATGTCGCAGTCACACAGTTCCAGGGACCTGGAGGTTGTGGGTTCGAGTCCCGCTCCGGGTGACTGTCTGTGAGGAGTTGGTGTGTTCTCCCTGTGTCCTCGTGGGTTTCCTCCGGGTGACTGTCTGTGAGGAGTATAGTGTGTTCTCCCTGTGTCCTCGTGGGTTTCCTCCGGGTGCTCTGGTTTCCCCTCACAGTCCAAAAACACACGTCGGTAGGTGGATTGGCGACTCAAAAGTGTCCGTAAGTGTAAGTGAATGTGTGTGCGTGTGTGTTGCCCTGTGAAGGACCCTGAAACACAAACATCCCTTCTCAACCTGTTTTAGTCCCTACTGTGTACGAAAGACAGGCTCTCCCACGGGCACACACAAACCTACACTTGATTCACCTGGATCCCACTGGTGTGTAATAAGTGTACCAGGCCTTTGAAGCTCCTTCCTGCGATCCATTTGCCACATTACTTCACCACACCTCACTGCACTGCACAGGCAGAAACCCTGGATAAACAACTAAAGGAGCAATTATACAACTAACAACATTTTATTCTCCTTAGAGTGGGTCCCACTGCAGGGGCAGTCATGTTTAACATAGGTTTACTACAGAACTTGTGATACATCCAGTCCAGTAGGTGTCAGTATACTGGTTATTTAGTAACGTGACAAGGATTCATAGGAGAAAATTGCTTGTTGGGTAAAACCATTATCACACTTATAAACCTATTTCTACTAGCTAGAAAACAGCAGATAAACACAACATTCTCAGTCACTTAAAAGTAAAGGGCGGCATGGTGGTGCAGAATGTAGGGTCTGTGAGGAGTTTGGTGTGTTCTCCCAGTGTCAAGGTGGGTTTCCTCCAAAGTCACACGGTGGTAGGTGGGCGGCTCAAAAAGTGTCCATTTACATTAAACAAGCAAAACAGGGGCCTAAGAAACGCCTAGGTGGATTACATCTGAGACATGTCTTTTAAGGTAGTTATTTATACTTTTTAAAACAACAACGCAATTTGTATTTCATGTAAAAGAAATAGCACTTTTTAGAAAAAAATGTTAAAATAATATAAATAAGAGAACTTTTTGGTGGTAAAATTTCTCATCAGCTTTTTAGAGTGAGTAAATTAGATGTGTTGCAAAATACTGTAATGAATATTTTAAAAGTACTTAGCTGAGACACATCACATTACAGATTGATGTACATTTGCACCATATTATCCTCCAGTGAGGACACAGACTACGGTACTATGGCCTGATTAAGGGAAGGATTACTG
Source organism: Hoplias malabaricus (assembly GCF_029633855.1). Lineage (NCBI taxonomy): Eukaryota > Metazoa > Chordata > Actinopteri > Characiformes > Erythrinidae > Hoplias > Hoplias malabaricus. The sequence continues at coordinate 29,028,374 of NC_089816.1, forward strand.
TGACTTGATCACTTCTGTGGATTTCTGCTTTTTATTAGTAATCCGGGTTGACAGATAAAATGTCAAAAAGTGAATTCTACAGTTTCACATCTGCACTCAATTAAAAGAAAGCAAAAATAATAAAATAAAGGCATGTTGCCTTCTCTGGACTGTCCTACCTGCCAATATTTCTCTTGATTTAAAAGCTTGTATTTTATTCTAGCGTTTGAATCCAATTGGGAGAGAGCAAAGGAGAGCTCAGATGCAGGCTTGACAGAAAACAGACAATGAGGCAAGCTAGGGAAGGGGTGGGGTGAAATCCCCCTTTGTTTTGCCCCCGTCTCAATGTTGACACTGTCTTAAGTTAGCTCCATTGAGACCAGTGGGTCTAGCTCTGTCCTGGGCTTTCATATGCAAATCGCATGGTGTGGAGAAAGAAAATGTGTTTTCATAAAAGAGAGGTTTGTGGACACTCTCCAGACGAGACAAAGCTGGCCCTATCAGTTTCCTATCGGCAACCCCATGCCCATTGGATCATGCCCCTCCAAACCCCATGAGAATTCCCTTTATGCATTTCAAATAGCAGAGGCTGAGGTCTGGCCAAGACAATCTGGAGCTGTCCCTTTTTACATCTACAAGCGTTAAAAGTGGGGACTCTGCACAGTTCTCATCTTTAATCCTACATGAAACATTAGATAAAACATTCATGGCGTGTAGTTTGTTGCAACAATATCTCTATTTAGTTTCAAATCTCAATGTGCAGTGTGTGTGTCTTTTATTTTCCCACACACCAAAACACTACAAGAACATCAGCACATCTGACCTAGGCTTCAGACTCTGATACCTTAGGACCAGGTAAAGTGGGCATAGGAATTACTCCCAATTAGACGCCCAACACAACAATGATCTGCCTATGACCTGGCTTTTGATTAATGTGAAAATGTTGCAGTTGGCTACCTTGTAACTTGGCCTATTTTGACGTCCAATTAGTATGCTAATAACAGTAATTATACTGCATGTCTCATCACCTAGAGGCTTTTTAAAATGATAAAATAATGAGAATAAACAAGCTGTGGCTGACATTCAGGAGGCCAGCCTAATTACTCAGTGTGGAGCCGCCGGGGATTCTCCACTCCTGCAGGAGTGTGCCGCTCCTCTGCCTCAACACACACACACACACACACACAGCATCACATCGCCCCATTACTAGGGTATTAACACCATGCTACAGCCATGTCTGCAAGTGGGATCAGTGGCACAAAGGCTGCACACATTTGCGAGGAAGATGCTGGGTGTTTCTGCGGAAGTCAAGGGCCACCGGCCCCTCCTGAAGCCACCTTCTGGCCAAAACAACATGGAATCAGCCAGCAATGTAGGGAGTGGGTCTGAGAGCTAGACATTCAGACCTACAAAGACCTTGGTATGCAGAGATGGCAAAGGAAATACATAAGAAAAATGGGTCTCCATTAAAGCGGAATGGTGAGAAATGGCTTAAACAAATGTATAGGCTTCAAAATAACTGGTTAAATGTCTGATGCAAGAAAACATTGATGCTAAAAAGCAGCATCTTTTATGGCTTTTCATTGGCAAAATCTACAAAACCCCATTTCCAGAAATCATAAACGAACGAAAAACAAGAATCCGTGACATGGAAAAACATATTTAGAATTTGATGCATGCACAATCAAAAAAAAAAGGGGGGGGGCATGGATAAAATAAGCGTGGGAGTCTTAGAGAATGTTCATGACACACCAATTTAGCAGGTGATCTAGTAACAGGTGAGGGTCTTGTAAATGTGCGTAAAAGCAGACATCAAAGGATGAAAACAAAAAAATTGTGCCAAACTTTGTGAAAGAATTGTCAAACAGTTCTTCTCTCAACACGTCTCAATGCATGATTGGGATTTTAGAGAGAAATGCTGATACAAAGGTGATATTTTTCCTGTGAAGTCCATGGTTATTTCAGCAAGACGATGCTAGCCTTGATTCTACCAGGCTACAACAATGTGGCTTTCTATATAGAGTGTGTGCGCTTGAGTTGATTTGAGTCCTACTGGAAACGTGAGGCATTCAAACAAACTGAGTGGCAGAAGTCTTGTATCAAACAAAACTGCAACGATTTGTATCCTCAGTTCCCATGTAATTAAAAGGAATGGTGATATAACACAGTGGTGTGATTCTGTTCTATATTTTCATTCTAGTGTGTCGGCATCAAATAGAACATTTCTTTAAATTTACACAACTCAAACGATTGGTCTTTCTACAAATTCTTTGTATTTCATCACATACCAGATTCCTGGTTTTATTACATTTTACACATTTTTCCACTTTCTCCCCAAACATGGTTTGCACATATAAAGAAATAAATAAAATCAATAAATTATATTATAATTTTTTTATTAAAAAATAAGTCAATTAAACTCCATTTCTGCATTATATTTTACATTACTTTTAGAGAACCAAACATAGATTTTCTGTGGCATGCTTTCAAACAACCCTCTTGAAATGTATATTTTGGATGTAATTTCTGAAACAACACTAAATATTCCAACAAGGAAGTGAACTTTTACATTGCATTACCTGTCAACAAACTCCCCTATTTTCAGCTAAACCATATCACTCTTGATTTAAAAGGGATGCTTCCATGTCTGATGGAATTACAATGGCCAGCAAACACTCAGATCAATATCCAGTCCTTTCAACAGGATCTATCGCTATGTCAACCTCCATGCAACCTCTCCACTAATAGTCCCCTGATGACATAGTGCTTGGCTGCCTTTGTGGTCATATGACTCATCACTGTGGGACGCAGGGTGGAGGGAATTCTCGTGTTGTCAGCCACTATCAGATATCCAATTATGCCACACTGTTTATCACGGCGCTCGCTGTGTCCCTTTGAGAGCCCATGGAGAAAACCAACATCATTAAAACAACCAGGGGAAACAAAGCACACTGCCACAAAACTGTTTGCCAAATGACTTTCCTATCCATTAGGAGCGAGCAAGTTCATTAACAAAACCCCCCTCCCAGAGAAACACAATATGGCTGCCCCATGCTGAGTCATTCCTCTGCTTTCAGGGCCCTCTGCCAATGAGCGAATGGCCAGCACGTCATGTGATGCCCCCTCTAGCTGTTCGGCAAGGGGCTGAATGAGTCATTTGGAGTCTTCATCATCCAAACAGTGGGTCACTGTTGGCTTCCTGTGACCCCAGATAGCAAAGTCACCTCTCCCGCGAGCCTTGAGCCTCAAGCCGTGTTTTCCTTCAGAGCATCCAGAAGATTAGCCTCGCCTGCTCAGCACTGCTGGAGACCAGCTGGTTGCCAGTGGCCACTGCTAAATGGACAATTAGCATGGTATCAAACACTACATTCTGACTTCACCTCATTAGCGATAAGGCTATTAGACGAGTCGGCGAAACCCAGGCCTCTAAATTGCCAATCTTAATATAAGCGTTATAATTGAATGGAAAATCTTAATTAATTACTAATTCTAAGACACAAATTTGCCAGCGATAAAGCTGTGTTAAAGGCTAATCAATGGCTACGAATGAGTTTAGTGATGGCAGCATGATTGATCTGGTGCAGCCCAGGACAACCTAAGAACAAGCCATTAAAGTGTCCACCCAAGGGACATTGAAAGAGGATGGGACAATGACCATCAAGATGCAGATACAAACAGATAGCTAACGAATCAGTGACTCCTTTGGAATGCTAAAAGCTCTGATTTGGTTCTCCCAAAAAAGAAAAAAAACTGTGTCAGTTTTCCAAAGACACTAACAATAGACGCCACCCCAACACAAGCCGCCATTTTCCCACACTTTATCATGCAGTTCCCATCATTATCACTGCAGTGCAGCAAAGATCAAGCCATTAAAAGTGGGCTTCAACCACATCCAGCACTTCTCAGCCCATTCTTGTGTGCCATCAGCCACCTGCAGTAGGCATGCTTCACCAGTCTGCCATGCACATGCACCACTCTCTTGATTAATGCACAGTAAAATTGCCCTAATAATTACATTGATAGATGGAGCACGGGGCCTTTCATGTCAGTGCGTTTCAAAGTCGAGCACTTTCATGTAAATGTTTTACATCGTGTAGAGTGCGTGCTTGCCTGTTCAGCACAAGGGCACATAATTCATCTGCCTCTTGGTGAGATTATAGGACGGCTAATTTGCCTAAAAAGAAACAACCTTTTATAAAAGTGCATTGCTACATTTTTGTGCCTTTATTGGCCAGAGTTAACCAGCAAAGGGGCTGTTAGGCACGGTCTCATTTTTCCAATCCTAATATTGCCAACAAATAGCGCAATTTAGATTTTTTTTCTTTTTACTTTAAAAAGAAACATTTACAATTCACATCATGAAAATTTCATGATGAACAGACCAATAGAAAAGCTTTGGAATGACTTTCCTGACAACTAACATCTATGAAGACTCATTCCAACAAGCATCAGTTGTCACAACACCTTCTCAGGTGAAATTGACTGAAACAGCTTTTATGGCAAGTAAAGCTTGTAAAAATATGTCTTTATAGATGTTACGATATGTTTTATGTCAGTTGTTTTAAAAGACATGTTGTCATTTAGCTTTATTATAAACACTGACCTCCTCTAAAGTGTAATCAATTATTATCAACTATATATTTGTCATGCGTTTCTAATTAAACAATTTAATAAGGTGTGAGACAAATGCAAGGTAGTTCTATTCGGTGTAATATCCAATAAACACTTTAGCAGTTACTGTAGACCACTGCTATATCACTTAAATCCCTTAATTGATTCATGCAAAATAAGATGTATCACTTGGAGTCCAAATGTCTTAATAATATGGCTGTACTGTACTTCATACAGCAGGGAGGGTAGAGGGAAAACAACGGAAAAGTGCCAAATGTAACCTGCTGTTCTGGAGGCGTGGGACGCAGATAATGAAGTAATCGTATTTGGGTTCAAAACGCCAACATGCTAATTAAATTAATGTAATATGCAGTTTTAGATAAAGACTTTGTTGCAGCCGTACGCGATTTGCTCCATTGTTTTTGGCGAGGGCGTCTTCGGGGGCCATAAGCTTTCAAACCAAGTGGCCACTAGAGGGGGAATTATCAATGCGGAGATGAATGCGTCTTTGTGAAGGGACACAGCTGAGCTCTGCCACAGAGAGAGAGAGAGAGAGAGAGAGAGAGAGAGAGAGAGAGAGAGTGGGAGTGAGGCAGTAAAAAAGTAGAACTAGCAGGGTGATGGAAGGAAAACTGGGGGCAGGATAGAGTGTGTGTGTGTGTGTTGGTTGGGGGGGGGGGGGGTAATTAAGTCAGTATTACTGTGGCAGGAAACTGTACAGTGAGCATCAGGCAGGTGGCAAATAATCACCATTAACTTACACCATCAGTACAAGCACATAGCACACAGAGAAAACAACTGTCAGTTCAAACTCTACCCTTTACTTCCCCTACCATGTATTCCATTAAAATAGGGCAGAATAGAGAACTAAATAGCTGAATGCACAGAAATCAATTTTAGCAAATGAGAGACACTTCTATATGTCATGAGTAAAAATGAGTTAAATGAAGAGAACACTAATCCATTCGTTAATTCTTTTATTGTCTGTCACCGTATTCAGGGTCTTGCTGGGTCTGAAGCCTACACAGAATCACTGGGAGCAAGGCGAGAACACACGGTGGGGGGCTACACACACTCACACATTCGCTCACACTCTTGATCTAGGGACACTTGAGTAGCCAACCCACCTACCAACATGTGTTTTTGGATGTCCCACCCAGAGGAAACCCGTGCAGACATGGGGAAAACACACCAAACTCCTCACAGACGGTCGCCCAGAATGGGGCTCGAACCCACAACTCCAGAGGCACGACAGGTAGTGGCTTTGTAAAATATGGCAGGGAAGGTTTTCAAATGTATCAGTGTGTCACTGTATTTGATGGATTTAAAACACTGTTAAAGAACCCACTTCTCCTCAAAACAGGTACTTCATACAACAAAATGATGTTCTAACGATCGATAAATTATAAGTTTTGCTTCTGGTCTCAATTTGGACAAATACTGTTGTGATGTGATTACAATCTTTGCCATAACTGAAGAGCTCTATTGGCCAGCAATATTAAAAATAAATGCCCATGTTCTCCTTAGCAAACTGAAAGATAGTCTCAGTGTGGGAGGGATCTGGAAAGGTTATTCTGGAGCATGAATCTGAGCCCTTCAGGGTCAATTGAAAACTTGGCGCTCTTACAGTAGGAGTTCTGAAACACTACCATAAACAGAAAGTTCACCAGCTACCACTGAAAAGAAAATATATTTGTACCCCATTTTTATTCCTACCTCCTTCTGCAGGTAGTAATAATTGATTCTGGCCATGTTTCTTTTGACTTTTCCAAAGCACCTTTGTATTCAAAATCCATTTCATTGGGTACTGTGCAGGAATGTATGTCAGTTACACTCAAACTGGATCACAGCACATGAAGTGTACAGCTATAAGCCTGCTACCTCAAAATATTAATTTATATATTCTGAGATCTTCGTATTTGAATTAACATGTTATGTTATATTCAGTAAATACATATACATTCAACTAGACATGCAATGGTTACTGGTTTCATGGTAAACCAGGTTATTCATTCATTCATTCATTATCTGTAACCCTTATCCAATTCAGGGTCGCGGTGGGTCCAGAGCCTACCTGGAATCATTGGGCGCAAGGCGGGAATACACCCTGGAGGGGGCGCCAGTCCTTCACAGGGCAACACAGACACACACACATTCACTCACACACTCACACCTACGGACACTTTTGAGTCATCAATCCACCTACCAACGGAAACCGGAGCACCCAGAGGAAACCCAAGTGGACACAGGGAGAACACACCAACTCCTCTAAACCAGGTTAGTGATATCGTTTTAATGTTAATTACTGTGTTTTAAACACCTCATGTAAGTTACAAAATCAAACAAATTCACAAAAAGCTCTACAGACCCAACACATAACAAAGCAGCTTTACATAAGTCAAACAGAATAAAAAAGACGAAACATTCTCACTGTTCATTTAGGTCTATATTGGTTTAAATGTTATTTAATTTAATATAAAATTACCAGGATCATTTTATCCACTATAATGACATTACATTTTCATATTGTTTCACGCCTACTTTCAACTGACTTTGTCGAGTGTAATGTGCAGAAGTGTGTTCTTGAAAATTCCTATCCATTATGACTTAGAAAATCAACAAAGCAACAATAAAACAAACCATGCCATTTAACAAGGTGCCTGTTTTGCCTCCTGCTGTAAATATGACAACACAACCAAGGACTAGAATTTAACAACACTCAGAAGAGCAGCTAGAGCAAATGCATTACACTTAAGCATCTGGTACTGAGGGAAGGAGCTACTTTTGGAACTAAACTCATGTGAAAACACAGCCACATCCCAACCTCTCTACTTCTCTCACCCCTCCCCTCTGATTCTGATAGGGTCCTGTTCTCCTTAAAAGACCCCTGGCCTGGTCAGCCCTTTCCCCCTGTCTTTCACACCCTCAGCCGCCTGCTGGCCCCACTGCCCAATGCTACTGTTTCACTGGCTTTGTGTCCAGCTAATGGTGCAGAAAGGCCGTCTCAATAGAGAGCCACTGCAGAGGTGAAAGCCCATGAGTGAACTCATGAGAGAAGAGTGAGAGAGGGGGAAAAAATAGAAAAAAAGTAGTAGTAGTGCTGGGTTTCTTGAGAAAAGTTTTTCACCTGCTCCAAGCAGCTATGTCTGTGAGGAGCAAGAGATTTTCAATCTAAAAGCTTCAAAAATCACAGTGAGTGTTAGCAATAATCATCTTTTTAATCATTTTTGAGAAACAGAGGTCAAATACTGAATCATCACTGGTCAAATACCATGTTGTGTTATGGCACGTTTCAATTTAGCATCATTAATTTTTACTTAATAAATAAAATGTGCCCCAAAATAACATTCTACAAGTCTGTTTCCTGTAGAGTGCATAGATAGTAAACAAAATATGTAATGTCCCCAAACATTTGACTATAAGTGAAAATTTCTGGATTATGTAAACAACACTTTGCTTTTTTGACGTTATTACTTTTTGTATTAAGAAAAGCAGATGTTAAAATGGCTTTTAGAACACACAGATCCAAGAGAGTGCCGTTCAGTACTTTCAGTTAGAAGGCCAGTAGCTATGAGCACATGGAAGAACAGGTCTGAAAGTTTTTTCCTTTTCACTTTTTCCCCCCTTTCCCTGATTGAAACTTTGAATTAAGTCCACTGAGAGTAGCGTTCAGTTGGGATGCACTCAAATACCTAATTCAGACTCCACACGGCTATATTATTTCAAAGCCTTCGTCATGCCCCTGAGGAAGACTATTCCAGTAGGACCACGTGCCTGAAACACGTGCAAACTTGTACATTCATACTCACCACTCCCTCATGTTTCCTCATATAAACAAGCATATATGAACTCCCACACAAACAAACACGGCTGGGTTGGCTGTAGGTACCGATTTTTCTGCTGTACACAATGCTACGTTAGTTGAACAACTCGGTATACATCACAATCCATCTACTGTTGCTGGAATGGCAGAATGAAGGAAAAATATTAGCTAACAAGCTTGAAAAACACTGCCCTTTAACTCCAGCAGCTCAGGTCAGGGAAAGTGAAACTGGAGAGGACAAAAAAAAGTGTGTGTGTGTGTGAGTGAGAGAGACAGAGAGAGAGAGAGAGAGAGAGAGAATAAATCAGGAGTCACCACCAAGACTGACCTAACTTTTGACGAGTGGTAAATAATAATAATAATAATAATAAAATATAGAAATAGGGCCTAGTGCAGCCTAATGGAAAAAAGCCTATTTTAACAATCAATATATGGATCATGTTGTTTTGTTTTAAATGTGTGTTAGCATGGGAATACAACATAAACCATAAATAAATTCAACATTCTGAATGTGTAGTTGCACAATTGCTTAGTGCTACAACCCAGTAATTATTTACCACCACAGAACCAAAGAGCAGAAACATAATTAGCACTGCTACAATAAATCTTATTAGCACAGGATAACATGACCAGCCCAATGAATACAAAGGTCTCCAATTTTGTACTGGAACTCCCATTAAACACAGTCTAAAAGTATTTACCCTGGGAGGACTATTCCAGATAGCATGAACGTCAGCAAGAACTTGACCAAAGATTAAAATAACCAGAGAAATTCATATCTGAGAATGCCACAAAAATAACCACAACAAAAGCTGTAATTTGTTAAAAAAAAAGGCTTCTTTGCACATCACAACCTTCTGAAATATGACCTAACCAAAACACAAAGGCCGATGTCATTATTGTTACGCACAAAGGATACATATTTTGCAGCCCTGCAGGGGACTGAGAGCTGCTTGATATTAGCTTTGGTCTTATGCCATAACCATGCCATCAGCAGTCACATACAACCCCCCCCCTCCCCCCCTCAAAACATGACTCTCTCCTTCTCACACATACACTCCCCCATTCTCGTGCTTGTTTTGAAGCCCCTCTGCACCGCTTCCTCTCTGCAGATGTCCTTTACATCTGGTGAGGGCTGCTTCTCAACGACTAAGCAATAATTCAGCCTAACAACTGTCTGCTCTGACAAGTTTAATGTCTCACTCTGCACTGACATGCTGATAGATCTGTTCCCCGTGTGTCCGCGTGCGTGCGTTTGGTGGAGAAGGAGGCATGAAAAGCGGCAATAAAAAGAGGAGAAACTGCTCGCCACATAAGCCTACCGCCACCATTTTTCATCACATGCTTTCAACCAGGGACACTGCAGTGTAGGAGGTACAGGAGAGTTTCCAAATTGAGACACAAAACGTACATCTCAGGTGTCTGGATATTGAGTTCTTCATTGACTATGTTTACTTGCACACATCCCACTGATGTCTTAGTTAAAAAAAAGCTGTCTTTTTAAACTGTAAAGTGCAGAGAGATGCAATTATATTAATATTTTGAAACACTAATATAAACAAGCTTTCTAAACCTGTTCTTCTTTTTTCCAATCAAATACCAGAACGATATCGACTTCTCCGAAAATGTGATGGACGTCTATTCCTGTGTGCACCCTCTTTGCTTTTCTGACATGTGTTTGTTTTGGTGTCAAACTGCTGTCATCACATGTGGGGTGCTTCATGAAATTTTAAATAATCACAAAACGTAACAAAAAGCTCAGTGTGTAAGTCCTTGGGAAAAAATGAATGTATTTTACCCGTCTATATCTATCTCTGCCACATATTTTATTTGGACTAAGACCTTTTATAGGCTGTTTACATGAGGATTATTTCAGCCAGCTGTTTTATGTAGACTAATGTCGAATTTTACCACTGCCATGTAGTCAATGTCCAAGTGTGTCTGTATTTAACATGAATATATTTAATGTTTTAGCTGATTTTACCTTATACTTTACATTGTATTCAGTTAAGAACCACCGTCCATACGTACCACTCAATAAACACAGTTACATAAGAGCAGCCCCTTCAACATTGCAGACCACATGACCAGAAGAATACTACAAAATGCTGATATATATTTTTGTTTATGGTTGTCTGACCAACAGGCCAGGGAGAAATGTATTAAAATGCATGAAACAAGAATCCATTAGGCTTTTTGCTGTATTTGTCTGAATGTTACTGATATCAACAAAGTGTAGAATTTGAGGAGGACCGCAGGGCTTAAGGCTCCATTTGAGACTTGGCTAAAGAGGAGAGAGGTCCACAGTGAAAACACAAGCCCCACGAGACACCACCCCAGAATGAATGCTGCCAGGCCAAGTTACTGGAAAAGAAGAAGAAAAAAAGATTTATGACGATGAAGAGATTTGTTACAAAATAATTGAAAGAATCGGTACAAAAACTGGGAAGTACATCTGTTATTTGGGACAACTTTGGTTTCAGACAAGATTTCTAGAACTTTATGCAAAGCCGAGACACCGTGGCTCCCGTCAGACCATGACAAACCTTTACCATTACTTAAACTACAACCACAAACAACTGTGTGCAAGGTTTTCAGCACATCACATCCATTACTTAAAGCTTTAAAAGATTTGACACCGTGTGATTAGCGCTCCTGGCATCATAAAGAATTAATTGATGCTACCACATATAACTTGGCTAAAGATAGGGTGCCATTTACAGGGGTTAGCCAAGTATGCTTTTTGCATTTATGAAATAAGATGAAGAAATGGTCCTGGACTCCACACTGAACACATTTCCTCATATTCCACATCAGTATCACAATAACCACAATAATATGGTCTATAATGTGCAGCTTTATTATAAATAAAGTGTGAAGTAATGAGAATGTTGAGATCATTCAGGATATATATGAGGATTAGTACTGCACCTACACTGAAAAATGTCACTGTGGTGGTACCTTTTGCTTTCAATGTGTTGGTACCATCGAGGGCACAGAGTAGAGTTTGGGTTTTGGTAGGTGGATTGGCAACTCAAAAAAAGTGAGCGTGTGAGTGTGTGTCGCCCTGTGAAGGACTGGCGCCCCCTCCAGTGTGTGTTCTTGCCTTGTGCCCTATGATTCTGGGTAGGCTCTGGACCCACCGCGACCCTGAACTGGATAAGCGGTTACAGACGATGAATGAATGAATGATTTAAATGGCTCCTTTCATCTCCAGGACTCAATTATATGTTTAAAAGTATATTTACACCGTTTGTAGGTGTAGTGAACAACAGAGTACTTGTACAGTATCATAGTTTTGAGAGTGTATAGGTTGCATCCAGGAATAGTTTTCACTACAAGGAAAGGAACACCAGCACTCACCAAATTCAGTAATGTTAGTTATAGGTATTAGCTTTCATTATCCATGACTTTGAAACTGACCCAAAAGGACTTTAACATTGTTATCTTTAAATAAATAGAATTACGGGGTGTTTGGATGAAGGGATCATTTGAAGGGATTGGTGAAGGGATCATTTGCTTAGAAAGTACTGTATAATACAGAACACAATGTAATAAGTAGTATCTGTACGTAATACTGTCTAAAAGAGAAACTTACTCTGAACCTGTTTTTAATAGATGTGATTACCTGATAAATGGAAACATGGCATCCCAATTATATCCCAATAAGTTTGTAGTCACCTCTTATAATTAGCGAATTCGGTTACTTTTAAACGCTCAGACTGTGGACACAGACATTCAGTTGTTCACACACAGCTTGAATAATAACCATAGAAATGCGAGAAATAAACTGGCACACTACAGCAGCTGCAAATAAGCCAATACCAAAGATCAGCGAGACCAGTATAAAGCCCCCAAGCACCGGAATGTGGAGTAGTTGATCTCCAGAGTGAGTTGGAGTGGTGTTTGTGATCAGAACTATAAAATAAAAGCCAGTGAAACACACACCAGTGACAAAATGAGGTTCATCTTCAAGGTTTGGCTGTTCTAATGTCCCCTGTTCACCAAGTTCATTTGGAAATGTTCCTATGCAAAAATATCGCAACTTTTGAGGAAGAAATTTTAAGTGTTGTTTTATTTTTATGTACATTTCTCTTGGCTAATTACTGTATGCAACTACCCACTAGAAGTCCCACAAGACATCTGCTGTTGCTAGTAAATGACATTATTATTTAAAGAAGTAAATGTGGCAACATGCAAATTAACACTCCGCTCACAACAGCAATTCATATTCATTCAAAAAGAGGAGAGTGTCTAAATAAACAGTGAGATACACTTCATAAAAAGCCATAAAAACCCCACCAGTGTACTGTGGGCTATTACGTTACATCCTTTACGTAAGAGTGCTATAGCTGTGGCTGTTCTTGGCTGTGTTAGAATCAAAACGCTCACCCTTGTCTTATTTCTTTGTGTTTTCTTCAAAGTGACCTTTGTTTGATATTCTGGGCACCTCCTACTGTGCTCATTTTAGCAAGCCTCTAAAAAAGATGCTGGGTTTCGAAACTTCACTCCACAATAAATAAATGAATTTTGCTTTATTTGTACTTTGCAAAGTCAGTGTATAATATGTCAGCAAGAGGAAGAACAAAAGCCTCATTTTCTCATTGTTTTCCATGAGCTCTCTATCCCTCTCTGGTTTTTATCCCCAGGCTTCGGGGAAGAGAACCACAAACATATTGTTTCTGAAATGAGAAAAAGATCCGGCTTTTGCTCAACTTGAGAAGATCCGACACCTGGGCGTAAAAAAAAAAAAGAATAAAAAAAAAGCAGATAAGGACATGCCTCTCGCACTTCAAGATTTTTCGTAAAGTCAGGCAGGGTGCACCTTTCCTTGCTCAAATCTGTGAAATCGGCATTCTTCCTTAACGCTTTGTCTTCTCCCCGCCCTGCCGGTGTTTACGCTTTATGTTTATTATATGCCCAAATTAATCTTGAGGCCACGCGCCAACAGACAATAGCAAAATACCCACAAATCCTCCCAGATTGCTCCCTCTGCCTTGCATGATTAGAAGTCTCTGTCAAATGAGAATACAAGAGGCAGCCATTCTGTTCAAAGGCATTCTCCTTTAATTTAGGGCAGGTATTGTGCTAGCAGTCTTCTGATCACCAATTTGAAAGGGGGATTATGGTGGAGGAAGCTTTTGAATGCAGCATTGTGTACTGTACGCTTTCCTCTCCTCCACTGGAAAAGAAATGAAAAGCACAAGGAAAAGCTTTCGCATGACGCCTCATCCCCCAAAAAAAGAGAACCCCCCCCAAAAATAGGCTCAACCAGCATGAGGCATATTTAAAAAGGGATTTTGTGAGCTAAATAGTGAGCCGATTCCGAACGCGTCCGAAACCGAAACTCCACACAGCCTCAAGTCTTTTCGTGGTGCTTTAATTACCGTGTGTCAGTGAGGCATTTCTTTGAAGGCACGAGAAGCTTACGCAGTTCAGCAATGTTTAAATGATTAGCCAGTTGCTAATCTTTCAATACTGAGGCAACTGTCAAATTAAAACATTTAAAAACACACTGAAAGTACTTATGCAATAACTGCAAGATATAGTGTAAGAAGAGGTCATTTCCTCTGGATACTATGGCATTCCTTCCCATCAGAAATCAGTCAAGAACATTGTGCTGTTCAATATGCCACCTCGCCCACCCCCAACAACTACTAAAGTTAGGGGTACCATTACTAATCACTTAAACCTCATCCACTGGATGCAATCTATTTGCACTCAGATTATTCAGACATTAAAACATGCCTGCCTTATTGACAGCACCATCAATCATCTTCATATTGTGTTTTGAATATTTCTCCCCTGGCGCTAATTGCTTCAGCGTGTGGTTGAGAAGAGGAGGAGGGAATATAACCCGAGTGGAGGAAGGGATAGTTGATGGGACTGGACAAGACTGGGACTGGGCAGCTGATGCTTTTTTTTTTATTTATTTTTTTTACCCCCCACTTGACTGACAGCAGTTTAAGGCCTTGGTTCTGTCTCTTGGTGCTCACAGTCCAAATGCCCATTCACTTTAGGAATTTAGGGTAGATACATTATTTAAAACAAGTTATAGTTACAAGACCTTTTTTCCTTTGTGTCAAATGATTCCAAGGCTCTTGTCCCTAAATTACTCTCAATAAAAATATACACCCTACGTAAAGAACACTGACCAACTGCTTGTTTCATTACCAACACCCCATCATTAGGCCTGTTTAATTAGAATTAGTGCAGTTCTGCATAAAATAATGAATACAAATCATTTCAATTAATACTTTTTAAATGCATCATACATTATTAAAATGTCTATGATATAATTTGGCCATATTGCCCAGCTCTAAACTGGGCTTAACGAATAATCTGAATGCTAAGGATGTAAGAAATATTGATTAAATGCGGTTCTTATGCTTTTAATTTCCCCATGTTTTTAGTCAGCTCAGACAAATTCAAGCCAGAGTGGAACTATTATACTCTTACAACAGACAGATCAGAGATAGAGAGAGAGATCTCGTGCTTATGCAGTGTAGCACCCAAGAAAATCTGTGCTTTTTCACTACATGGTTGATAGAATTTTGAAAAACACCACACCCCTGCAACCTCAGCTGCGAAAAGGCTTGTAATCATTTTGATACAAATGTTACTCCAGATATCTAGCGCATCACTGCTGACTCGTATTAGAGTCCTTTATAGGACAATACCTAACAGTAAGAAATATATACAGGTATTTGCTTGCTTTGGCCAATCATTATTAGGTCTGTAGGCGTCGGCTCATCCACAATCAACTCCTGATGTCAGTGGTATCAATAGGTATGTTGACTACATCCTCCACTGGTGTGGCTTTATATTGTTAATTTACTGTGTGGACCTGATTATTTTTAGCCATAAGAGCATTAACGAGGTCAGCTACTGATGTTGGAGGATCAGTTGAGGGTAATTAATACCACCCTGTATCATCCCAAAAGGTACTATGGAGCTCCTTCACCTCAGAGAAAGCAATACCACTGCTACAGTCCATTGCTGGGGTGTTTGTATACCTCTTATTGATACCTGGCATCGGGCATGGTGATTTTTCAGCTGATCCAGTGTGTCCCATCAATACTTTTCTATGACGACTAATAATAAATAAATAAATAAATAAATACGTTACATTCCTTATTTTCATATGATAACAATGCACAAAAATGAAAAGTACAATATGTTTCTTCACAAAATCAACTTTGTTTTTTCAATATGAATAATTAACATTGACATATTCCAATTAATATCAATATGTATACATTGCTATTGTTGTCCTCTAACACATTGTACTTAATTGTTCTCACTCCTTCACTCATTACAGAGCTAAACCCACTAATGCTGAACCTAGCCATGCATTTATAAGTCTTTTTAATATTCAGAAAAGTATAAAAATAACTATATTAATTCAAACATGTATGTACCTTGTTTAAAAACACTGTGTTAAATGCCATTTTTTTATTCCAATTTACACTCATCAGTTACATTTTACAATTAAATACAGACCTCATATTTAAATTTAAATGAGCTTGAGATGCTAGCAGTCCCTGCGTCTGTGAGTGCATGAAAAAAAATGTTGATTACAACAGGAAGGCATGCAATCAGATAAAAATATACCATATTGCATATAAATCTCTCAGTTTCCCTAAGGGATAAGAAAAAAAAGACTTTTATATTGTAATCAGGAAAAGAGACCAGATGAATAAAATGCTGTTATATAGAAAGAATATGCAGAAAATAAGCAGTGTAACCAAAAAATAAATAAATAAATAAAAACACCATTATCATTGCTGTAATATATTAAATTTAAACAAACCTTGATAGCTTTAACCTTTGTTCTAAGAGTTCCTCTCTATGATTTATTTTTTTCTGATATCGTCTAGGTTTTGTTTACAGGGTAATACGAACACTATCATTAACCTGATTCTCATAAAAACACAAAATATTTAAGAGATTGTTTAGTCCACTATTATCTATGTTTTTTTCTTTAATTAACAGATGTGCAGATGAAAAACAAAAATTCCAAAACAAAAGTCTAGTCATTAAAAAGTATATAACTAACAAGCTCCGCCTAACGAAGAGAACAAAGACATGTCTAAAGGCTCAAACTAAACATTTGAAATTTACTGACAAAATCTAGGTGAAGGATTTATTTATTTATTTATCTTTACTGATGATTCACTTTTCAGAACTGAAACATTTAATTCTAATCTATTTGGACCATTATTACTGACACATTCACAATGGAATTTGAAACTAAGTGTAGATTATTTTTTCATTTGTAGAATTTATAGAAATTTTATCAGTGTAGATAAACAGGCATTATATATTAGTGCTAATAGACTGGCATTTAGTCACAATCTGAGCAAGAAAAAAAAAAGGTTCATCAATCATCAAAAAAGCCTTCATGAGAATACCTGCCCAGGTGAAAAATACTACACTGCACAGATGAGTCCAAACCAATATCCAGAAACATCTTAGAAACTGTGATCCCACAGAAATTCTCAGGAACAAACATGGCGTTGCGTCAAAATAAACATGGCAGACAACAGAAAGGCACGGATAACATGAATCAATTTGTCTATTAATATAAAATATCTTGCTCTCATTGGCTAAGAGTCTTTCATACATGATGACAATACTATTCCATGTGTCATAAACAGCATTTTACCCAAATTACAGGACTGAAAGTCATCAATACAGAACATGGTTCATATTCACGTTTGAACAACAGGACTGTGGGTAAAAGTTGGATTACACATGCAGAATATTCTGGAAAGAACTGGTACACAGGTAGAGAATAACACAGATTGGATTCAATGCCATTCCATCTCAAGGCATCACCAACTCAAAATCTATGGACAATCTTCAATAGGGAGAATGGGGAACAGGGAAAATGCACCAGACTCCTTAAAGACAGTGACCTGAGGCAGGGTTTGAACCCACAACCCAAGGACCCTGGAGCTGTAATCTTCAAAATACTGGTTAAAATGTAGAAATGTATATATTTGTCCAGGCCTCTTTCAAAGCATTCATAGACATTTGTACATATTCTTGGTAGAAACTGACTGTTTGATTCGTGTTACAAATAGGTCATCAACATTGATCAATTGTTCAGTTGCAATCTAAGAAAAGTATGTGCTAAGTAATGTTTTTCAGTGTAAGAGCAGCAGCCATTTTACACCTGAGCTTCTGCAAAGTCTAAATATTTTTTTTTATTATTTAAATTTTGAGAGATAGCCATGGGTTTCCCAGACAGGGATTAAGCCTTGTCCTAGACTATATCCTCCTTTCAATTGAAAATCACAATTCATAATGGTGTGTTAGTCCAGGACTAGGCTTAATCCCTGTCTGGGAAACCACCCCAAGATGAATCTTGTAATGATTCTATGTTGTTTAACAGATACTAAATAAATAAATAAATACACAACATTAGAAACAAGAACAAGTCAGAGTTCATTAAAGCAGAAACACCCATATCAAACATCCAGGCCTCAACTCAAGAAATTAAAGTGAAAACAAAAAAACAAGCATAATGTCCAACTTTTGATTTAACACAGAAAAAAAAAACAAAGGCTTATGATCAATCACAGTAAAAACAATGAAATAATCCGTCTTACCACATATGTAGCAGTTGGTATCTTATGACGAAACAGTGAAGCAGGTCACTGTAAAATCCTTGATCGAGAAATATAAATCCTACACTGCTTTCTTCAAATATTTTTTGACAGGATTATATTTGAATACAGGACTGTGTAATCCCTTGCTTCAGTGAAGGAGTAACTTGGGCCTCAAATCAGTATCCCCAAGCGAGGCCAGCAGCCATTTTTTTTCCCCCCTCTCCAATTTTGTTTCCTTCAAAGAGAGAGGCCATCTTTCTGAAAGGGACAGTACACCAACCTATAAATAAACACATACACACTTCTCACTCTGGAGATTTAGTCTTTTATAGACTGTAGTTTACAAAAGAGAAGACAGCAACTAATAAACTGGAGTTTTGACGTTGGGTGCATTACAAGATTTGCAGCAGTTCTATAAGTTAATCCAAACACATGTAGTGTTTAGTACTTTTACTAAAGGTTTTGAACCCATACATTTGTTCTATTTTAACCATTGCATAACTGTGTTACGGGTGGCACGGTGGTGCAGCAGGTAGTGTCGCAGTGACACAGCTCCAGGGACCTGGAGGTGTGGGTTTGAGTCCTGCACCTGGTGACTGTCTGTGTGGTGTTTCCTCCCACAGTCCGAAAACACACGTTGGTAGGTGGATTGGTGACTCAAAAGTGTGTGTAAGTCACACCACACCGTTGCTATAATTCCAATAAGTCTTTCAGTTTAATCCAACACACATTTAATTGCTAAACCCAAAAACAGTGAAAATTCCTTTGAAGCAAATACAGGATTCGTCATTGACTGGTTTGCCTGTTTTCTGTACACTTTTCAATCATTTCCCATCACACTTTATTTGGATTTTGAACAGAAATGTAGGAAAGCTCACAGAGCTGCTGCTTCACATGAACTCGATTCCCAGGAGCTAGATTTCCCAACATCCTCCAAATTTTGGAGGATTATTTATCACTTTCCAAGATAAAATGTAATCATCCAGTCTTACAAGTCTGTGGTTTGCCTATATACGTAGCACCAGTTTTTAAAAACTGCAATGCAGGAGGTTTTAGACTTTTCAACTTAATAAAAAGGCTATAAGGTGGAACTGTTGGAAATCCACTGTAGGCCTGAAGCAGCCATAACCTGTGTTTGTGCAGGGCCGTCACTAGAGATTAATGATTAGGGGGGCTAAGATTTAACCTGGGGGGTCTGGGTTAATTGCCTCATAGCAGCAAATTTCTTTGACGAGGTACAGATTAAGCAAAGCCACAAGGAGCTAAGATAACACTAGTTCTATCTAAATCAGAGCTGTAGTTCCCAGTGTTTCAGCTCTGACCCGCTCCTCTCAGCGCTGCCACAAAACAACCCCCTGTAGGAGGGACCGTGACTCCATTGGCTGCAGCACTGAATGATGGGACAGGTAACTCTGGCTGCTGATTGGCTAAATAAAGGTGACGTCCAATTAAAGGCGTAGGAGCCTGCCCTTTGACCCACCTGAGAGAGAGCTGCGCTAACATACATGTGTGTGTACATCAGTACTTATTTTATTGGGGTTCTTTTAAAAAATAATAAAAACATATAAATAAAAGCACGAATGACCAGACTGAAGATATATACAATTTAGTCCAATTTATTTTAAATATATTAGATTAGATTACACAAGCCACATGTTCAGGAGAGAATCCACAGAAGACAGAAGACACCTTTACGGTAAATCAGCCAATACAGAGGGACAGAGTGATATTTACACACTTTCTGTCAGAACGAACCAACAGTGCACACACAGTTTAGTTTCACTTTGACTTCTATCTCGTTTCTATAAAAATGAGTGTAACTTGTGAGTTTATTGAGGAATGAAGATTATTTGCTGGGTCTGCACAGGATAACTAATCATGTGTGTCATGGCATCAGATAACACCTCCATCTGTCACTGCTCCACAAGGGCTGGGCATGGAGTGCATTGGTATATTTTGTTGTAGAACCACCCCCAAACATATTCCACCAACAGCATCCTGTGTCCATTGATAATAGACAAGAGGACCAGCATAAACCCTTCAGCAACTAATGTGCTACAGTCTCTGATTACATTCACAAGGTGGACAAACAAAGTAGATGTAGAGTAGTACAAGATCTGCATACGTTTTTAGGAATCTCTTTATCCAGTGTTTCTTCTAAAGAGTATTAACAAGGCATCCACACATTCTGAAAGACCTTACACTCCATGTTTGGATGTTACTGTGAGGATTTGATTAAAATCAGCCAAAATGTCATTAGTGAGGTCAGTAACTGATATCGGATGATTAGCCCTAGACACCAAATTCATCCCAAAGGTTTTGGATCGTAATCATTCTTCCCAGTTCCACTGCTTCACTGACTAATTTTGCAGGGCTTTAAACCATTCTAGACCACTGTATTGGGCATAGACAGCTGAGGTTCAGACCGCTGTGTGGGTCAATGCATTTCGATGGTCTTTCTAGCATTTCGAACTACAGAAGGTGTTGCTGAACTGATTTACCATTAGGTTGAGTGTTCTGTAAAGCTTATACAACCTGGCAACAGCTGCTATGCTGCAGCATGGATCGGTCAATTGTGGAGTCACACTGATAATGTTTCATTTAGTCATTGGTAACAAGATAAGAAATACTCAATATTAGATTTGGAGATGCAGCTGTAGCCTAATTTGTGGAGGCGATATTCGATGAAGAAGCCCACAACAGAGCTGGTATTCAATGCCAAAATCCCACCAGTCTACACAGAGGTGTTTTCTCAGGTCAGTGCATTCATTTGGACACAGGTACAGCTATGCAAATGCAGCTTGCTCCAGACGGGATTTGGAGGAGGCAAAAGCCAATGCAATGAGTCCCAGCTGCTTGGGGTGGATACAGGCCTCTTGTTTCAGCACTGAGGCGTCAGCTCTTTGACAGTTTGGCATGCCCAGGCCAGGCCAGACCAGACCCTCACACACACACACACACACACATACGCACCATGCCGGGATGTGAACGTCGCCGTAAACCAAAGTGACAACGAGCGGAGCTGCGAGCACGTTGCCGTGTGATGGAGATGCTGGGACCAATCAGGCATCAGAGAGTGCAAAGAGCGAAGCTGACACCTCAAAAAGGGCCCAGAGTAGACACACACACACACACACACACCATCTGAGGACTCAAATCAAGCCACTCATTTGCATCCATGGCTCGGGTGCTGGTGATCTGACTGACAGGTCGTGATGGTTGGCTGCCATCCCCTCCTCCACTGCTGACTGAATTCTGTCAAAAGCCTCTAAACCTTATCCCCGCATTCTATTCAATCCAAGCCTTAAGCGGAAATTATTAATCAATATGTTAAGCCTAACGCTAACTACAAATAATCAGGCCATTAAGGAAATGGGGGAAAAGGCCATCTGACCTTGTGTGAAAATAAATTTGTAAAAAGATACCACATTTCTTCGAAAGGAAAACTGAAGATCACAAAAACTATATATAAATGTAAACATATATATTTCTAAATATATTTTACAATTAACAAATGAATTGTACGTAAAGAACATTACGTATAAATCAGGAGAAGGAATAGTATTTCATTTCTTTTTGTAGCTGTTACAAAATATTACATTTAAAAAACTACTTTGATGTACAAAACATTTTTTTTTGGTTAGTTCTACATCATCTCTGTCCAAATTTAAAATATGTATCTCCCAAAATAGTAACTTTACAGTAGAACAATAAACCTTCTTAACTTTCAATGAAAGTGAATATTAAAAGATTTTATTAAGTCATTTTGGAGCATTTCTATTGGTCCATTCATCAGAATACATGGAGGACAGCTGCGGTGCTCAAATAATGTTGTAAACTAAAAACCCCCAAAAATGACGATGCACTTTTTAATTGGACACTTTTTAATATGACAATATAACACTTTTCAAACTAAAACTTGTAAAGTTTTTTTTTTTGTTTTTTTTTTTTGGAAAGTACATTTGCATCATTTGCGTTATAGTTGAAGAAGTTGTTAGCACGTAAATTTGACCACATTGCCAGACTCCTGGATAATGATTGGTTCCTGGGCTATGCACAATGCTTTGGAACAGAATCCACAGTGAATGATTCTAAAGAAATACCGTCATGTGCAAAGCATGAGGGTAACAATCAAAATTAAAACATTTAGGAATCGATAATAAAATATCTCAAAGAAAGGACAGATGAAAGAACATCTCTATACTTCCTGGGATAACAACACTGCAACAAATCTCAATATGTACTTGTCCAAGAGTGGGTTTTAATTCTGTACGTAACTATGTATTTTCTTTTATATGAGGTTAAATATCTCATCTCTTTTTTGTCTTTGCAAACATCATTAAGTCCCCTGATGCCATATTATATCTAGAATATGTTAAAGTAGTCACCTTGACCTGTATTTGTTCCTTTTTGGCAAAAACACAATTTAAATTTCCCTTGAATGACATGCAGTGTTCCAGCAGCAGGAGGAGGACAGTGAGAGTGAGAGGAAATCTACAGCGAGGGCCACAGAGAGGATGAATAGTTGTGTATATGGCCATTCAGTCCCCTACCTCTCAGCTATGCAAGGTCAGCCAATCAATAACTCAAGTGCATGTTGACTAGAGGTGACCGATGACTTTGCATTCTGGGAAAAGGACACAAACACACATACACACACACACATATATATATATATATATATATATATATATATATATATATATATATATATACACAGATGTTGCTTTATTTTCAGATTTTCAAAGGTGAGACAGGAAAAGAGTTGAAAAAATAACATTTCTACTGAAATAAATTATACCCTGAAGAATCCATGTATCAAAAAAATAAATAAATAAGCATATATATATATATATATGTGTGTGTGTGTGTGTGTGTGTGATGCCACATTTCCAATGAAATACATGTATGTACATTTTTGTTGATATTCAGTGTCCTACATCTCTTGAATGCAGCTGCTGTCCTACACAAACTTTTGGAAACGTGTGCAAAGGTTTCGTGATGAATGCACCAATAGGATTGCTCCAAATTTACTTGTTAAAAAGGTTTTTTTCTTCTCTTTTGGAGATACATGCCATAATATCAACCTATTTAACCTTATTTAAGCTGGCTCCTTAACACTCAGGTTATAAGGAGGACTTCAGCCAGAATAATGTGTCAATCTGTACAAAGTTATTAACACATATCAGTTTCTATAAAGTCCTTAGTGAGCTTCATGCAAAATAATAATATATGAAAAATGTGGGTCTTTATCAAAAAATAGTTGAGCACAATATAATGTGGACAGTCAGCCAAGACATGTTAGGTGTCATAGAAATTGCTTCATCAGGTGTATTGGACTTACAAGGGTGAGAGATGAACCTGTGAATTAGATTTTTTTGACAGACCTTTCCTTTAATATGTTTATTAATATATTTTCATAACATAATATCTGAAACAGTAATAATTTTTTTACCTGTGGAACTGCTGGAGCATTTTAAGATGTACATTTTTTGTAAACCTCAGAAAAATAAAATGATATGTATACACAGATAAGCCATAACATGAAAATGACATTGTTGTGTTTCTGAACTTACTGTACATTTTATCAGCTCCACTGACCATGTAGATGCATTGTGAATTTCTACAATTACAAACTGCTGACCATCAGTTGCTCTGCATATTCATCTCCCATTCATACTAGTCTTCAATAGATGACCCACAATAGGAGCAGCACAGAGCAGGTATTATTGTGCTGGTGGTTCATTCCCGGAGCTCTGGTGACATTGACAATGGGTAACATGCTGCACGGTTATGATTGGATCAGATACAGCAAGTGCTGCTTAAGCTTTTAATCAACTCAGTGGCACTGCTGGACTGAGAGTAGACACTCACCAAAATGATCCATCCAAGAGCATCCTGTGGGCAATGCCCAGCGACCTCTAATGGAGAACTAAAGGGTAACTAACAGAATATGTGCAGCAACAGATGAGCTGCTGTCTCTGACCATTAAGGTAGTTGTGTCTGAGTGGCCAGTGAGTGGACACAGTTTATAATAATTCCAGTGCACTGCTGTGACTGATCCACTCGCACTACCACCACAATGTCAGTGTCACTGCAGTGCTCTAAATAATTTAACATATGAATAAAGAACACAGGGAGAGTGGCTAATGAAGTATGCAGAGCAAAAATGGACAAGAATCTGAACTTGTAATAATGGGTAATGGGTATAGAAACTAATTTAATGTTATGACTGTTCACTTCATGTAAATATTATGCACTGTGATGTATATAGATTTATATACTATTGTTCATATAGACCCCTTTTTCACTGCAGGGTCAAAATTATTACTATTATAAGGAACTGAATTCTGGCGGGTAGTGAACGATTTCAGACACTACTTCATGCAGGTTTCTACCGAACAATTGTTTATGGGTAATCTGCTATCTGCTAGTGTACATGAGTTGAACACTAGTTCTTGCAGTGCATTGTGGGATTGTTTGAAGTGCACTGAAACTAGTTCCCTACCCAGTAAACATTTTGCCGTTGATTCAACGTTGAAATAACGTAATGACTGCCGTCTAATCAACGTATTATTAAGGTTGAAAATGAAAGTTGAAAAGACGTCCAAACACAGACGTTGAAAAGACGACTATTAGACGTATTTTGGACGTCCATTGACGTTATTAATTGGTCCCGAAATAAATTACTTGTTTGAAACACATTTTGGACGTCCACTGACGTTATCAATTGGTCACAATTTTTAAGATGGATTTTGGACGTCCATTGACGTTTAAAATATGTCCTTGATGGACAGACTACTTTTAGACCTATTTTGAATGTCCAGGGACATTCCTTGTTTACTGGGTATGTTTTCAGACTCTATTGCAAAATGGAGGAACCCCAATATAATACACTATGTAGTGAACATGGCACGGTTTAGGACACGGTGATGGATTTATTTTGCAACAGTGTTTTACAGTTGAGTAAAATGTACAATCTCTATCTATATTTTTATAAATTAGTACTATATGACGTGTCAGTAGCCGTTAAACACCTTGACCACGATAGTCTGCTGCAGGTAAACGCCTACTTTTTGCCGCCTTTCTTAGTAGCGTAGTCTGTTCTGCTTTGTACACACACATGAAAATAAAATTTAAAAATTAAAAATGAAGTACGAAAAACAATACAAAAAATCATGCGAACATTTATCGTTTATCAAAATTGTACTATAGACACCGTGCACTTGATTCAGCGTCGGAAATACGCGTCCACAACCGTATGAACCGTTACGACAGTGTTCCGTCTTAAGTTCCGTTCAGTCCTGCAGTCGACAAATAACATTTTAATTCTATTCTTTTCTCTTAATACAGGTCTATTTTTTTAACACTGCATTTAAAGACAACTCAACAAAACAAGACCGAATCGACAATGAAAAAAAAAATGGTAGATACGAAGCAGCGTTACGTGACATGGGCGGACTGGGCGCATTAAAGAGCCTCAGCTGTGCAAGTCTGCGGGGCTCCCACTGCAGTCCTTTTTTAAGCTGTGCATACAAATGACAGATTCTCCCGCCATGTAAATAAATTATTAAATGTAATCCCTACGATCCCTCTTATTCTGCAAGCGCGCAGCAGCCCCCCCCACCACCACCACACACACAAAATCCCACCCCCCAAACTGCCACACAAGGCCAGTGTTTCTCGGGTTCTCCAGAGACCCGCTCTCCGATAACGCCTCGACATAAATTCTATCCCCCGATTAGTATTCCACTCAGCTGGCGGGATGAAAACCGACGCAGCAGCTCGAGAGGTGCGCGAAAGCACACAAGTCATATATCAATGACAGCCTTCTAAGTACAGGATTGATTACAAAAAGTTAGCTTTATTTAAAAACAGATTAGGCGTATTTTTTCCCTCCTTTTCTTCCTGCAGCGTAAGCCAGAAAGTGCCGAGGAGTTTGCGGTTGTGTCATGTATTTTTTTTCCTCTCATTAGTCAGAGGTGTGTGTGGGGGGTGTGAGCGCGCATACATTGTGTGTTTGAAAGAAATTGTTCTGCAGTTTTGCTGTTAGGAGGCCTGCCTTTTCTTGTCATTGCATATACAGATGGGCTTCTGATGTTAGCCATCAGAATTATCCATCAATTCCGGACCTCCAGTAGACTCAGTAGAAGAATGTGTAAAAAAAAAAGAAGGAAAACAGTCATCTTTGCACTATAACAGGCCATGATATACAGAAAGATTCAGCCACTGCTCTCCACACAGCAGACTAAACATCAGTTCCCAACTGGGCTTATTATACCACTAAGAATCCTTGGACAAGACTCCTAACTCTGTATTTAACCTCTGTTTTATTTAAACTAGTACAAAGAAAACTTTGTAAAATTTGAAAGTGAGAAAACATAATTTTTTAAAAATATATAAGCCCATTTTATATTTGATGCCTGTAACACATTCCAAAAAAAAAAAAAAAGCTGGAACAGGGACATGTTTACCACTATGTTACATCACCTCTTTTTATTTTTAAATAAAACACTAAGCATTTGGGACCTGAGGAGGCCAGTCACTGTAGTTTTGAAACTGAACCGTTTTCTCATTACAGGATTTCAGTTGCTCAACAGCTCAGCCTTTTCATTTCATAACACACCATTTGTTTTCAGTGGGTGATAGATCTGGACTAGTTTAGCTCCCGTACTCTTTTACTAAGGAGCAATGCTGTTGTAATAATCCACGCAGAATGTGAACTGGACTCGTCTTACTGAAATAAACAAGGCTTTTCCTGAAAAAGACATTGTCTGGTGGCTTTTCTGAATCCTGTTTATTTATGCATTTGTGGATGCAGCTATGAGTTGTGTTCACAGACAGTGGGTTTTGGAAGTTGTTCCTGAGCCCCTGCAGGGATTTCCACTGCAGACCAATGTCTGTTCTTTAATTCAGTTCTGTCTGAGGGCTTGATGACCAGGGCCGGCAAATACTGGTTTTAGGCCTCATCCGTTGCACATAGAGATTCCGTCTGATTCTTTGAAATTGTAATGGTATTTTGTGCTGGAACACGATGAAATCCCCAAGTTCTTTATCATTTTAATTTGAGAAACCTTAATCCCTGAATTATTTCATAGTTTGCCTATGCAGTCTTTCAGAGAGTGGTGAACTACTCTCCAAATTTACTTTTAAAAGACTCAGCCTCTATGAGATGCTCTTCTTAAACCCAAAACCCAACATGTCACTGACCAATGGCAAAGTAACCCTTTTTTTAATGTAATTTTTATTTTTATTTTTTGTATCATGTCGCTGATATCAAATTCGTTCATTCATTCATTCATTCATTCATTGTCTGTAACCCTTATCCAGTTCAGGGTCGCGGTGGGTCCAGAGCCTACCTTGAATCATTGAGCACAAGGCGGGAATACACCCTGGAGGGGGCGCCAGTCCTTCACAGGGCAACACATTCACTCACACACTCACGCATACGGACACTTTTGAGTTGCCAATCCACCTACCAACGTGTGTTTTTGGACTGTGGGAGGAAACCCACGCAGACACAGGGAGAACACACCACACTCCTCACAGACAGTCACCCGGAGGAAACCCACGCAGACACAGAGAGAACACACCACACTCCTCACAGACAGTCACCCAGAGGAAACCCACACAGACACAGGGAGAACACACCACACTCCTCACAGACAGTCACCCGGAGGAAACCCACGCAGACACAGAGAGAACACACCACACTCCTCACAGACAGTCACTCGGAGGAAACCCACGCGGACACAGAGAGAACACACCACACTCCTCACAGACAGTCACCCGTAGGAAACCCACGCGGAGGTATCAAATTCCAATTGGGCAAATATTTTTTTTCAAACTAACAGAATTCCCTTTCAAATTTGATTTTTTTTGGTTGAATTCTCAATTAAACATAAGGCTCATCATTGCATATTGTTTGTATTTCAATTTTGCTCAGCGTCCCAAAGTTATAATCAATTCCAGTATTGTATTTAAGTGCCCACTGTGACCCTGAAATAGATAAAGTGGATGATGATGATATTTAAGTGCCCATTTATTAGAAACTAATAGCTATATAGTATGTAAACATGATTTTCCATATACCATTAATTTCCCAGTAAAACCCTAAAAATATGTTACAAAAAAAGCCCGTTTTTAATTCAGAGTTTTGTTACAGACACATTGACTAAAAAACACCAGATCTTCATTTGCCAACCCTTGGATACATATGAAGTTATAAAGAGTGTTTCAGATCAAACTGTTCATATATATACACATTGTACATTGCAGGACAGTCAATCTGATCAGGGGCCATATGCATATATTAAAGGTACAGTAACAAAAAGAGAATAAAGACAGGCTGGAAAAGAGTCAATGCGTAAATTTGCTACACTTTTGGTACATAAACTAACACCAATGTCTTAAATCAGTTGGGAGAAATTAAAATGCTATAAAATGCTTTAAATGTTGTAGTCAAAAGACAGCACACACAGATCATACACACGGCCAAGACATTAACACCGTATTTTTAAGTAGACATGATATAATTTGTATGTCTTGGTAGATGAGCCACACTGAAAGCAAATGAGTATTTGGTGCCAGGATTGCCACTGTTTTACCGTAAACTCCCATTCGTCTGAGAAGGATTAAATCAGCACACATGGAATACTTTAGACAGATGTGAGGTGAGTCAGTGGGCCGTGAACAGGCAGAGAACTCTATACGTTCTGTATCTGCTCTTTAAGCAGGTTTCCTTTTTTTCCCCCTTCAGATTTCAAAGCTACTCAGCTAGTTCAAACCATACAGTCAGACATTATATATGAGATGCTCAAGGAGGAAGGAGGAAGAGGGAAAGGGAGAGGAAGAGGAAAGAGAAGGGGGGAGAGAGAGAGAGAGAGAGAAGAGTGTTCATGCATTAAGAAGCTGGATTTTCTTGTCAGAGAGATGGAAGCGGGGATTAAGTTATGGCACAGTTCAGACAGAGAGGAATTGGAATCTGATGAAATTAGTCAGGGGGAAGAGGAAAAAAAAAGATGACTCTGCAAACAAATGAAAGACACAAATAATATCAAACATAATGACTGAAAAAGACGGATCGCCCCCCGATGCAAAGGAACGATCTCAATGTGATACAAAGCTGCGCTGGGAAATGAATATCAGTGGGCATTAGTTTAGCTCAAAACATGACCCCCGGACTAAATCCCTCCTTCCAGACAGTCAGTCTGTCAGTCAGACAGACAGAGAGACAGACAGACATTTTAAAATAACCCTTGTTTCAGACCCTCTCTACTGCTGGGTCTCCTGCTGTGCTGTTTTAATAGGGAAAATTAGCCAAGCAGAAAGGTGGATCCTGTTTGCTATGCTTGACTGTGCTCTCTCTGTTAGAGCTGGTAGAGCAAGCCAAGCTTCTCTCTCTCTCTCTCTCTCTCTCTCTCTCTCTCCCCAGCTGAGCTCCAGCTCCCAGCTGCTGCCCTGTGCCACCAACACCCACCAACCCAAAACAAATGCACGCACACAAAACCCAGGGATGGCATGATATGGATAAAGCACCAGTATCACCACAACACCACTATGTACCACATTTACAATTTGCTTTGCTTTACTATACAGATTTATATCCCATAATAGTAAAAGACATTATAACACTGATTAGAGAGAGGTAATAACATTATCTTTATTTTTTTCTATCACTGAAAAGCTTAGGGTATTACATTTTGATAGGGTTAATGTGTACAATATTAAATATCAACTCTCACTGATTCCCACCTTGTGCCCAGTGATTCTGGGTGGACTCCGGACTCCTCCCGACCCTGAACTGAATTAACTCTCACAGATTAGCACAAAGTGTGTAGGATTAATCATAAAAAAGCTGCCAATTCTAACATCATAGAAATAATCACACAACACATGCTGCGTCCCAATTACTCACTTAATATTAAAACTGACTGGTGTTTTGTGTATTTACTATAGTATAGTTACATGTGAACTAAGAAATTCAGTGACACTATTGTCCCATAGTCCAAAGGAAACTGAAAAAGAGGTCTTCACTTTTCACTTTTACTACACAAACAATCATTTGATAAGTGATCATAAAGCTTAAATCAAATATAAGCTATAATATTTGTTATAAATATAATATTATATTACATAAATTATCCAATATACAATGCGCTATTGTATTTTATGACCTACACTGAACTACGCAGTGTAGAGGGAGATATTTGAGTTTCAGCCTTTAAAGAAAATGGCGGACAGCACTGCAACAGCAGCTTGGTATCACGTGCATGTCACAGCAACAGTGCATCACAGCCTTTTTGTAAGAAATACTAACCTGACAAACTAGGAACTCTGATTAGTCTGGAATACCATTTTTAGGGTCTCCAGGCTGCATTGCAGCTCACAATGTGGCTTCGCTCGCTAACTCGTGCATATACTGTGCCATTAAGGGCAGAGAGTATACATGAGTTAATCAGAGCTTTGCAGTGGTGGTCTAATTTCAAATACGAAGCTGACAAAATGAACCGTGGCATTGCAATTCTTTGTTGTAAGTATGCTTTTGTAATTTGTTAGGCTCTTTTAGGCTTCATTTGTACAAGGACTTTAATGTTAACAAGTCTGAGTATGGGTGGAGTGAGGTCTTTCCGGGAACGGAGTGTTGTATTTTTAAACCACTGGAGAGAGCCTGAATATGGTTGGAGTGGAACATTGCTTTTATCAATAGCTTGCATTTATCACAATCAATCAATAAATAAAAACTGAATAACAAACTAACGAATGAATAGCTGAATATTCAGGGCCAGCCCTAGTTAGTACATAAAATAGTATTAGGGTGTAGTACACAATTGGGACACAGCCAAAATCTTTGGGACATTCCATAGAACGATTTTGATTGTGAGTAAAGTATAAGTTTTGAAACAAAAATCACGAAACGTTAACATGCTATCTCTATAGGAAACACTTTCAAGGTGACAATGTTTCTGTCAAATGTGCTTCTTGCTAAAGTAGCCATGGTCAACTGTGAATACTGTTATTATGATGTAGAAAAGGTGGATACACATGCCCGCTGAATGTCTGCCACATGGTGAAGCTCATAATGAGTCGAGGAAACATCTGTCCTCAGCTGCAACACTCACTGTCAAATTCCAAACTGCCTCTAAAAGTAATATTACAGCAAGACTTGTGCTATGATAAGCAATGACTGGAGTGATGACATATGCTTCACCATTTCATGCATGATACAAAAGTTCAAATAGTACAGAAGAGGAAAAATCAATGTCTGGGAATGTTTTTGTTCTTTGGGCCAAGCTCCTTAAAGGTGATTTTCCTGATTTTAATAATAAAAAATAAAAAAAACAAGAAACAACCCTGAGTATTTTATTGCCTAGTGTATGGAAATTGTTAAAAAACAAAGCGACTCGGTCAGGTTTGCTAGGCTTTCTCTCTCTCTCTGCTCATGGAAAAGTAAAGGTATCTGGACTTTTTTAGACAACAAAGAGAACTCCAAACACTGAAAAGCACAAATCAAGACGAGGATATTGGTTTATTCATGCTGCGTAGGTGATTAATATTAACATTGCTTTGCTGTTTTGGATTACTTAAGGTGGAAGTGTCTCCAAATTCCCAAGTTTGAATATGGCTTACTGCACGAAAGTAAACGCAGACAGAAAGTGATACAAAACTAAACAATTTGAGTTACAAATGAGTTTCTGTGGTAGTCCATACAGTTAATAAAAACTTACAGACAAGTGACATTTCAGCTACATACAAACAAAGGATGTTTTTTTCCCCTCCCCTCAAACCTACTGTTTCACCTTAAAAGACGCTGAGCTTCTAAACATAAACAAACCAGAGATTACCACTCGTAGATGTCCCGTTAAAGCAATGTACTATACTGTGAGCCAGGGCTTGTTGTCTGACCAAGACATTTCCTCCATTAGATATTTCAGATATTTCAGCTTGGATTGGTCTAAAATAATTTTTCTATTTTTTAATATTATTTTTTAAAATATATAAATAATTTGAAGTGGCACAATAGGTAGTGTCGCTGTCACACCACTCCAGGGTGAGAGGCCCACTCTAGGAAACTGTCTACAAGGAGTTTGTTCTTCCCTTGTCTGCGTGGGTTTCCTCTGGGTCCATTTCATCCCACAGTCCAAAAACACACGTTGGTAGGTAGATTGGCGACTCAAAAGTGTCCGTAGGTGTGAGAGTGTGAGCATGTGCTGCCTTGCAAAGGACTGGCACACCCTCCAGGATGTGTTCTTGTGCCTAGTGATTCCAGATAGGCTCCGGACCCACCGTGACCCTGAACTGGATTAGCGCTTACAGACAATGAATGAATGAATGGATATAAATAATTTTAATATAAACAAATATTTTTCACTGCTACTGTTTATTAATGATAACACATTATTGTTATACACAACTTCAACACTGACCATTGATACAAATACACAGCTATTTCCAAATGTATTCGCTCTAAAGTTTCTAAATTGTATGCTAGTGCCAGGTTAATAGCTTACCATATCATTCTGCACACAACACGCATTGTTCAAGCTCCATACATCAATTTCGACAGCATGCTCAGCCTGTTATACAAAATACAATCCACAATCCTGCCTTATTCACACATACAGACTAGCACTCCATTTCTCTTTTCTGCGTTTTTCCTCCTTTCTCTCCAACACTGATGGCTGCCATAAGAAAAACCAAGAAAAGCAGATGGATTTGGTGCATATTTGAATGTGGTGAGCGACATGAAAAAAAAGCTATGAACCCAATGAAAATTCACCCGCTCATATCAATCAGATCCCTAAATGACAGTAATTCATATTGTACAGGAGATGAGAGCCAGACGCAGGGCCTATTTGTTACCAGCAAGATTATCTTAGCACACAATACTTTGCTCACTCCGCAGCACCTGATTGCGGAAAAGGCTGGAAGCGCATGCGAGACTCTGTTATTGGCCGATAACAAATTGAATTTTAATCTCGGTGCCCCGTAGCCTTGCATCACATTTGCGGGCAGGAATTGTAATTGATATTGTGGCACCAAGGGGATTTTTTCGACCGGCGGGGTGGCTGTGCTGGGGCTGTGGAGCACAAGCTCCTTCTCCATCTTCCCTTCTCTCTCTGCTCCTGCTCACTCGCACACTCCTATATTCCAAATATATTCCAGTGGAATGCACACACAGACACACACACACATTAGTAGCACTATTTATTGGGAGGATTTCAGCTGGGTTCTGTAATACTGGAGCTGAATTCCGCCAACCAGGGACGCAGGAAGATGCTTGAACTGCTCCAATTTTAAACACAGTAATGTCACTGTAAGACAAACGTATTGTATCTCCAAAATGGTCTGTTTGTCACAACAGCACAATGTGTGTGTTTATGTTTGAGGTAAACATCAGTTAAAGTTTTAAAAGTATGCCATAAATTGAAGAAATTACAAAAATTGAGACAAACTGTCACTGTACCCTCAAAAGTACAAATTCTGCACCTTTAACTGGTGCACATAACTGTACCATATACTGTTATAATTGAAGATTTTAAAATTGTGTTGATCTTCATTTATTATTACATTGCTTTATTTATTATTTACAGTTCTATACTGAACTCTTACACATATTTACCTCCCCTTGTGGAGAACAGGATGTAATTTACCTTTAGGAAACACAACCAGACTTTGAAAGCACTGTTGTAGCTTCTTTAAAGTTACATTTACACTATTTGTATCTTTAGTGACGATGATGTACCTGTACCACCCTTTTGTTTTTCTGAGAGTGTACTTGAATTGGATCAATATTATCCTTTAAATATAATATACAACAAAAAGATCATCATAACATTCTGAGAGAGAGAGAAAAAGAAATCTACATATAAAACTAATAAAGCGATATACACCCTACTCTCTGCTCATGAGCAGTTACCAATCATCTTCTTAATATGAGGCTAACCAATAGCATTATGTCCATATTCAACACACTGAATATTCAATCCTCATACAGACTCAGATATAATAGTTGATATAATGAATGTTTATAAATATTCACCTCTCCTGGAGAAGTAAATGGAATGTACCTTTAGGGAACAAAACTGTACTTGAAAACCACTGCTATACCTTTAAAGGCACATTTAAACCATTTGTACCTTTAGTGACAATAATGTACCTGTACAGTACCTTTTTGTCTGAGACTGTATAATATGTTCTGCCTTTGTAGGTAATAGCGAGCAAGTCGGTCACAAAGAAATGAGACACACACCCAGTCTTTACTATGCACAGATAGTAAAATACTTGGGGGTCCTGCAGGAACTCTACTTCCTAACCTATATCTTGACCTTTACCTTTAACCAAATCTAAGGCAGTGGAGTATCACAATGATTTTGAAGCTGTATTTTTTTTTAGGTAGAAATACTACCTAGTGTTGCTTGAAGCAAACAAAACCAGAAACTTAGCTGGCTTCGTTCTTGCCTCAACCCAGAGCATGTTAAAAAATATACATAGTCTACAACACAGAGTTACAGATACAGATTTCTTGATGTATACCATGGCACTAACACAAACTACCATATTACCATAGTGTTTTGTTTATCTTATTTGTAATATTAATAGTTAATATACCATGTTTTATTAATTGGTCAAATGTTAAAATAGTTCAGAAAGAGACAATGTAAGGTTTTTATATTTATTTATTGCCTTGGGGGGAAGAACTAGATTATTAATCGGTTAATAATCAATTGGCTATCAAATTTGACCGAACTCTCTGAAATGTACTCACGCAGCCACATCACACACTCTCTCACACACACTCTCTTTCTATCTGGTCATCTCTGCATGCTAATTTTCCGCTGACTTGCTTTTTCCGAGAACATCCAGGTCACTTATACTCAACTCAAAAAAAAAAAAAAAAAAAAAAAGGGGGTGGGGGGAGTGAGTGCTGTTACTCTGTACTTGGTTCCATTTCCCTCTGCCATCTGATGTAGTGTTTTTTAGCTGAACAACCCTTCCCTTTGAGCCTGGGCCCTTCCTGTGGGGTTCCTAAGAGAGAGTCCTGAGGCAGCCCTATCGGATGTGTGCGTTTTTCTTTTTTTCCTTCTTCTCTCTCTCTCTCCCTTTTTTTTCCACAGGGGCAGCTTCCTGTATTATTCTGGCCCTTTGACTGGTTATCTGGCTGCTGTCACTTACTGCTCCTAGCAGCCTTGATACCCCCCTTCCCACACCCTCCACCCCCTAACACCACCCACCCAGCCTTCAGCCAATTGACAAACGCACACAAAGACGGCCTCAAATCCCTCAATCTGCTCCCTGCTCCCCAATTAACCGAAGCCCAATGCACCCCTCAGCCTGCCACCCAATGTAGAGCTCCAAACCCCCCCCACCTCTCCACCCCCCACCAACACACACACACACACACACTCCTCTCCTCCCCCTTCCTCCTGCTTATCAGGAAATTGATTTGCAGGGCTGAATGGAGGTATGATTTTTGGTGACGAGCGCGGGGTCTGAATGGCACAGGGGAGCCCAGGCCCAGGGATGTGTCGGAGGGGGTGAAAAGCGCCTTTGTTCTGGACGCCCTTGAGCCCAAGACAGCTGACATCTTCAGCACCCCGGCTCCACACAATCTCCCTTTTCACCGCACTCCCTCTTTTTTTCTCACACCCAGAGAGAGAGAGAGAAAGAGAGAGAGAGAGAGGGAGAAAGACAGGAGTTGGAGTGAAAGAGATGAGAGTGAGTGAAGTGTGAGTTGGAGGAAGAAGGGGGAAAAAAAGCAAGAGAGCAAAGCAAACGTGATAGACTGAGAGAGAGCATGTGTGTGTGTGTATGAGAGAGAGAGAGAGAGAGAGAGAGAGAGAGAGAGAGAGAGAGAGAAAGCAGCAGCAGCAGCATCAGACAAATTACTCCTGGCAAATCCACGCAGGCCAGACATGCCTGCTGCAATACTGATCAAATAATGAAATCTGCAGATCTGGTGCTGCTACATTTTTCACACTGCTGCCTCTCATTAGCATTAGCACATTAGCATCACCTAAGGATCCTGAGCACCTGGGTTCTCTGATCAGTGCAGGTTCAGGGGGCAGTCGGTGGTCCTATCCCATACAGGTCTGGGCAGGGGGTGACTAATCTAGGATGAAAAACACGGCGACAGATTAGCCACAGTAATGGGATTCCATTTTTCAACACATTTTCCAGTCATCCTTCAAAAGCCTCCTCATATAGAGGCTGAACCGTCATTATTCTTGGTGTACACAATCCGGCACAGTGGGCAGACGCTGTAAAATATGTTTAAGCTAAAAAAGGCATTACCTCGCTAGTTATTGTGAGTTTGTATGTTGCACAAGCCATTATTAGATGACAGAAAAACTTTAAGAAAGGGTTGTGTCTTTCAGAAACACACATGGAGTGGTTCAAATCTTCTCATTTTCATGTGTGTGTGGGAGGACTTCCAATTTTTTTTTTTTTCTTTTCTCCAGCCCCTTGTATTCCATGTCAATGATTGACACTTTCCCTTCCCATCGAGGCCTTTGCTGCATGGCTCACTAAGTGCAAAAGTGCCCATCGCTCTACTACAAGGAAAATAAATGCTAGCATTAGAATATAGAGATAAATCACACAGGTTTATACATAGCCGAAATTGATTCATGTTGATTATAAATACAGCAGTGAGATGGAAACTATGGCCGGCCTGCCTCTCACCAACACGCATGAACACCACACAGGAGACTCAAGTGTAAGCAGGCAGCCGTGTTGTGTGTGTGTGTGTGTGTGTGTGTGTGTATTGTGCTGCATCCATGACAACAGGGTCAGAGTCTGGCTTTAAAGCTATTATGCTAAGAGACCCCGAGCAGAATACTAATGTGCAAGTCCCGTGGGGGAATCAAGGGAAAGGATCAGTTATTCAGCGAACTGTGACCGGCAGGGCAGGGAGCACCAAAACCCAGCCAGTAACGGACCACAAGAGACACAGGCTTCGACCCGCTCACAAAATAAACCCAAACTGCCCATTGTTAGCCAGCGAATACAGCTCTCTAACTTCACCACTCAGAGCAATGAGTAGCAGATTAGAGGAAACATTCTGTGTCGAGATGTTTCTATATCTGCTTTAATGGCAAAGCCTCATGGAAAGCATATCAACACCAGTATAGTGTTGTTTATGGACAAACATTGAAAAAAATGCAGGCTAAATATTCTGAGGGCACAGTGAAAAAGGCAATAATACAATACTAAGATACAAACCTAAAAAAAAAATAATACAATTAAAAAAAATTATAATTTTTTGGAACATTTTAGAACAAAGTCAAATATGAATGAAATATTAAAACATTTTGTTATCAAAATCCTATTTAACGGCTGGTGATTATAGTCAACAACATCAACAATGCTGACTTACACTGTCCAAAACTGTCCATGTTTTAGTGCCTTTAAACTACCCCACAATACAACCCATGTACAACCCATGTAGAGAGTGGATGCCAACCAGATGAGGTAGGTTCCAAAAGTCGTACACTACGCTCCTGAACTCAGTTCCCTATATTAGTGCAGTGTACAGTGAATAATGTAGGAAAATATGAATAGGGAGACATTTCTGACACAGCTTTAACAAATTTGAAGCTATGAAATGGTGAGCACAACCAATTGTGAATTACTTGTTGGTGACATAGACCAATCAGAGTCAGCTATTCACCCATGTGCTTTGACATCACAGTCGCAAACTAATTCGTCAAAATAAATAAGACCAGACCTTAACACATAGAAATGAGTTGCAATTTAAATTGCTATTTTAATTGTATTCAAAACAAATTAAGAAAACTACATTATTATTCAAAAACAAAAACGCCTACCACCAACCACACCATACTCCAGATCGTCATGCACACGGAACGGTGTTTATCACGCTAGGCACAAAGTCCAATGAAAATTCTTGCAACACTGTAATATTTCACTTCATTCCACCCATATTAAAATATTCATTGGATAACTATTACCAGAGTTGACATTCCTGGAGAAATATCACTGACCACATGGCATTCCTTAAGTATTGTTTTATAAGGAGGTTTTTGTACTGCCGGTCAGTTCAACCCTCAACCTGAACGTGTGGATATTCTAAAAAGGACACAGTGTGACAGTGTGCCGTTGCCTGGGCACAGCGCCCAGAGGCCTGGCATGACTCCAGCACGTCTGTACCCTGTGCCCACTGGCCTGGCTCTGTGCCCACACACCACTCCAAGTGTACCATACCTTAAAAATCAACCTCCCTCCACCACCCCTGGGCCCTGGCTGACACCAGGCTGGGCTATGGTCGTCTGACACACTGCCTGAGCAAAAAAAAAAAAAAGAAAAAAAGGAGAGAGAGAGAGAACCAGCAGCTCTGTGCAACATCTCACTGATCTGTGACCAGTTCGACAGGTTATCCATGAAGGCTTTAAGCTGGGATTATATGCAGGAGTGGAGAACAGGATTTCAAGCTTTTAGCCATGATCCAACAAAGTAGCAATTGCTACAGATACAGATAGATCTGAGCCAGTCGTTTAATACTCCACATGGCCATGGACTGTCAGAAATAAATGTACGCTACAGGTACATTCTTCGCTCACTATAATAATAAACAATGTTAATATACCCTCAAACGCACAATTTTCCTTACGGTCCAATTATGCATTAGTTAAAGTTTAAAATTGAGTGTACCGCCACAATGATGGTAGTTTGGTACCACTTAGAGTGTGTGTAGCAATCTCAGATAACTCTCGCATTATTCATTCATTCATTCATTATCTGTAACCCTTATCCAATTCAGTGTCGCGGTGGGTCCAGAGCCTACCTGGAATCATTGGACGCAAGGCGGGAATACACCCTGGAGGGGGCGCCAGTCCTTCACAGGGCAACACAGACACACACATTCACTCACACACTCACACCTACGGACACTTTTGATTCGCCAATCCACCTACCAATGTGTGTTTTTGGACTGTGGGAGGAAACCGGAGCACCCAGAGGAAACCCACGCAGACACGGGGAGAACACACCAACTCCTCACAGACAGTCACCCGGAGCGGGAATCGAACCCACAACCTCCAGGTCACTGCGACACCTACCTGCTGCACCACCGTGCCGCCCTGATGGTCATTATCAGATGTCAAAATGCAGAAAATATCTAAATAAAATAAAGTGTTTGTATTTTCACCACAGAACAACATTGGACCGGATGTATGACCTCATGTAAGAAACACTTCATTATAAAGTGGCAAATGTAAATAATATGGAAAAACTATTTTAAAAAAGAGAAGAATTTAAGAAGTTAGTGTCAGAATGTGACAAATAGATTGTTCTGTTATTTTTAATGCAATGCTTGGTAAGGTATTAATCGACTTGCCTGGTGAAATAAAGGTTAAATTAAGAAATAATTAAATAAATAAATAAGGTATTAACTGTAAAGTGAATGTAATTTACTAGAATTCCATTCTTTTCTTTGTTTTATTGTTAAAATCTACCATCTCTATCATCAAAACCAGTTTGACTCTTAAAACCTACTCAAAATAAAATATGATGTGTTATATGTAAAATTAGACCTGCAAATGATAAACGACATTAAATTATAAATAGTAATTAAAAAGTAACTTGTTTGTAGATATATTGGTTGTATCTGTATGAGTACTTTTTAATCAGTTTTTTAGTTAAAAGGCCACCTGTTGTACATTATCACAGGGTATCACACCTTCACACATTCGTACCTACGGACACTTAAATAGCCAGTCCACCTATTAGCCTGTGTTTTGAATTGATGGATATAACCACAGCACCCAGAAGAAACCCATCTAAACATTTGGAGAACACATCAATCTCCTCACAGACAGTGCCCTGAGGCAGGGCGTGAACCCACAACCCCAGGACCCTGGAGCTGCATGACAGCAACTTAATAATAATAATAATAATAAGAAGAAGAAGAAGAAGAAGAAGAAGAAGAGACTTTTTAAATTACAGTTTAAAGCACAATTTTATTTACTTTTTATGTTTGCTACTTCTGATGGCAGGTAATATAACATGTGATGTAAAGTATGAACATAGCTGCTACTATTGTAGACTGGGGGATTGACTCTGTAACTAGGTAAACACACTAAATACACCGTGTTGTTCCAGGGCAAGACACACTACATATGTAACATGATTAAAATAGTTTGCTTATAGAGTGATGTTGTAGAGTTTTTACAATTTAATACTAAGATATAGTACTTTTTTTCTATGCCAACACTTCAATGAGTTGTTCAGTACTAGTTGGCTGCTTTTCCACTGCCTGATACCTACTCGGCTGACTTTTTAGTCCCCTGGTACCTGGTTGGTTTTCCACTACAAATTCCCCATATTGAAAAATATAGCTGGTGATGTCGTAAAACAGTCACTAAAGGGAATAGGCAGGACGCACACTAGGAAACCAGAATGACGGTGATCCTCCATCTGCTCCCACTCACTCACCCTATATATTTTGAAAGCAGGTTTTGAACAGAAATAAAAAGGAATACCAAAAAAATCGTAAATTTACAAATAAATAAACAGTATGTTGAAATACTGGGTATCTTATGATTTTTCCCAACAATATAATTACTTATCTAGATATAAGTATAGGGCGGCATGGTGGTGCAGCAGGTAGTGTCGCAGTCACACAGCTCCAGGGTCCTGGAGGTTGTGGGTTCGATTCCCGCTCCGGGTGACTGTCTGTGAGGAGTGTGGTGTGTTCTCCCTGTGTCCGCGTGGGTTTCCTCCGGGTGACTGTCTGTGAGGAGTGTGGTGTGTTCTCCCCGTGTCTGCGTGGGTTTCCTCCGGGTGACTGTCTGTGAGGAGTTGGTGTGTTCTCCCAGTGTCCGCGTGGGTTTCCTCCGGGTGACTGTCTGTGAGGAGTTGGTGTGTTCTCCCTGTGTCCGTGTGGGTTTCCTCCAGGTGACTGTCTGTGAGGAGTGTGGTGTGTTCTCCCAGTGTCCGCGTGGGTTTCCTCCGGGTGACTGTCTGTGAGGAGTTGGTGTGTTCTCCCTGTGTCCGTGTGGGTTTCCTCTGGGTGACTGTCTGTGACGAGTTGATGTGTTCTCCCAGTGTCCGCGTGGGTTTCCTCCGGGTGACTGTCTGTGAGGAGTTGGTGTGTTCTCCCAGTGTTGGTAGGTGGGTTGACGACTCAAAAGTGTCCGTAGGTGTGTGTGTGTGTGTGTGTGTGTTGCCCTGTGAAAGACTGGCGCCCCCTCCAGGGTGTATTCCCGCCTTGCGCCCAATGATTCCAGGTAGAGGACCCAATGTGACCCTGAATGTCATAATGAATGAATAAATGATATAAGTATTAAAAAACAAAGTACAAAATATTTAATAAATGAATAAATAAAAATAAAATCTAACTCGCAATATGACATTTTCTTACAATGACATTCTCAAAAGGTTGAGGTTAAGCATTATTTTAAAATACTGACAATGTCAAAATAATGATTAATGACCATTAAAAGTGAGTATACACCATTCAGCTAAATCATTAATATGATCTTGTTTCTAAACTCACTGTCTAACTTATCAGATCCACTGATTCTACAGTTCTACAATTACAAAATCCTGAGCTTGTTCTTCAATGTTCAGGTCCAGCACAGTACCACCACAGAGAGTGTATGATCTGGGTAGTGGATTTATCCTCAACACTGTGACACTGACATGGTGGTCATGTGCTGGTGTTTGCTGTGGTGGTATGAATGAAACAGAAACAGCAGTGCTGTTGATATGTCAGACTGCTGGACTGAGAACAGTCTACAGGGTGAACAGACAGTTTAGGTTTGTCAAATAAAGAGGGCATAGGATGTTCACATCGTTTACAAACCTCATACCAGAACCACGGACCCACCACCTAAAATAATTCCTGCTCTGTGGTGTTTTTGTGAGGGCCCTGGCTATAGGAATCAGTGCGTAATCAGTGTGCAATGTATGCAAAAGAAAAGATGGACCCTAGTTGTTCAATGTACAAAGACAAAGAGTACCAGTGGTAAATGGAGCTGATACAATGGTTAAGGATTGTAGAAACATGGAGGTTTGATAGGTGTAAAATTGGCTGATCTGAAATTCATTCATTCATTATCTGTAACCGCTTATCCAATTCAGGGTCACAGTGGGT
This sequence comes from Hoplias malabaricus, assembly GCF_029633855.1. NCBI lineage: Eukaryota > Metazoa > Chordata > Actinopteri > Characiformes > Erythrinidae > Hoplias > Hoplias malabaricus. Next base: position 29,070,522 of record NC_089816.1, read on the forward strand.
CCAGAGCCTACCTGGAATCATTGGGCGCAAGGCAGGAATACACCCTGGAGGGGGCGCCAGTCCTTCACAGGGCAACACACTCACTCACAAACACGGACACTTTTGAGTCGCCAATCCACCTACCAACGTGTGTTTTTGGACTGTGGGAGGAAACCGGAGCACCCGGAGGAAACCCACGCGGACACAGGGAGAACACACCACACTCCTCACAGACAGTCACCCGGAGGAAACCCACGCGGACACAGGGAGAACACACCACACTCCTCACAGACAGTCACCGGGAGGAAACCCACGCAGACACAGGGAGAACACACCACACTCCTCACAGACAGTCACCCGGAGGAAACCCACGCGGACACAGGGAGAACACACCACACTCCTCACAGACAGTCACACGGAGCGGGAATCGAACGCACAACCTCCAGGTCCCTGGAGCTGTGTGACTGCGACACCTACCTGCTGTGCCACCGTGCCGCCCCTCCGATCTGAAATGTTTTAGTAAATTACTCAAATGTAGAACAACACTTCAATTATTTGGTAAATTACTTTTATTTTTGTTGTATTTTTCAATTAAATCTAGAATTTTTTTAAATTAACTTAAATTACTTCTTAAAAGCTGGTTGAATTTTCTTCTCCTCAGGATCTAGTCTCCTCCGAAATTTGTCTTGAAAATGAATGGCATTCCTGAAAATTAAATAAATGGCCTCTGAATTCTTCTCCTCACAGTCTAACCTTCCATTGCGATGCTAGTGTTACATCATTTTCTTTTTTGTGAGACAGATTGAATTGAAAAATATATGCAGTGCCTGTGTGCATGTGTGTGTGCACGTGTGTTTGAATGACACATTAGATCAAAGAAAATGACATAAGAGGATAAATTGGAGTAAACATAAGATCCATGTGGAGAAGAAGAAAGTCAGCTCAGTTCTCTCGAGGATTATGTTTTCACTGCTCGTCTGAAGAGGCTCCACTTCTGAAACTAGAGCTCTGTCCATGGTCCTGGAAATGTCACCTGGTCTTTACATCAGTGCATAATTCAACTAATAATGTCAGCCATTTAATCAAAGTGTTCCACTGAACCTTTGCCCTGCCTGAGAAAAGCGCTCCTATGTCCTTTGTGCTGGGTGTTGTCAATGGAACAGTTCAAAAAAAGAATATAACACATTTAAAATACACTGTAAACAAAAATATCTTGTCACTTTTAAAAAAAACCTTTACTTCTAATGAAAGACAATAACATAAGGTTTACTTGTAGTGGTCTGTTCCACATGAAATTTGAAACCAATACTGTTTGCTAGGTTTTAAAAATGAAGATACTAAGTTTTCTGCATGACAGCAACAATAAATAGATGTTTAAAATGTCAGTACGGCGAACATATTGATAGACTGAGCAATGAGATGCATTTTAAGGTCTGTTTCCTTTGATTAACCTTTAGATGACCCAGCCTTGAGGCGAGGTGGATCCTAATTGTGCAATTACATCTGGGAGGGCTTTTTTCCCCTCCTTTTTAAAGGTGGTCCTCGTCACCTTCTCTCCATACCTGCCTCCCTATCACAGAGCAGGCTGCAAAGTAATGGAGGGGTGGAACGAGGGGAAAGGTTCATTATAGCAAAACCCAGCAGGAGTCTGGGACCTGGGCTGGGGGGTAGTATGTGTGGAGCAAGGCCGTCTCTAATGGAATAACCCATGGCACATTCCCATAGGAACCAGAGCAATGGCATTATGCTGCAGAATGAATTGTTTTATTTCCTAACCCTATATGAAAATGAACAACGTCTCCCATCCGATTACATTTACTTTGCCTTTTATCCTCTTAGTTCCCTAACTTTTTTTTATTGAAGTATGTATTCATAAAAAACGGAAAGTAATACAGGGTCATAATCTTGTGTGTTGTTTTGGGGATTTATTGTCCAAGCCCATAGTATCCTCCAACAAAGACAGAAAGAATCATGTCATTGTCATTTGGAAAATACAGTAAAATGAGAACCTCAGTGTATAGCCATCATTCAGAATCTATGAAACCTAATATGTATTAGGAGTTAATAACCATTGCTCAATTTCTGCATAATGCTGTCACTAAGGTGTAAATGACACACTGTAGTTATATATAATATTTACAGTTTTATATAGCTATATAAGATATATAAATATATATTTGCAGTGCTGTTGATAGGAAACTGATAGGATGGCTATGAATAAAAATGTTATTTAACAGGCGTGAATGCTTTAACTCATTTACACGGTATTACCTTCATCTGCTTTGTTTACCAATAATGTTTATTAACATTTAAAAGTATGTTTATTATTCATTGTTAATATGTAATTATATGAACAGAAATATGCCTGTGTCACCAAATCCATCGCAGGGCAGCACACATTAGCTATTTATCAATACGTGTTCTTGTCTGTACTTGTGTTCTTAGGAAACATTTAAAAGCTCACATCTACCCGAGTACAGTTCAAATACCCACTGTGACTGTGACATGGTTCTGGAGACTTGATAGATTCATTTTTTCACGCCACGGAGACGATGACTCATCAAGTACGCCACCACAGCATCCTCGGGAGGTGGTACTCGCCAAGTTTGTACTACCAAGTACGGCAGTACGAACCTGTACTTTGTACTGAGAAACAGCTATTCACTCACTCACATCTATGGACACTTTGAAGCAGCCAACCATTAAATGCATTTGTGGATGGCGTCAAATGATTATATCGCACATCGATGTGCAGCTGCCTACACTCGACCGTTTTCCAGAAAAAACGAGAGCCCATCCTGCTCGGTACTGATTCTTTACACCTGCAGTAGGATGCCATTTAAACTCGGATTTTAAACCATAACAGACATTTAAAATCTTCCAATTCTTTTGAAGTTTCAGGAGAGGAGCCGCATCTGTGAAAAGCTCCAGATCAAAATGCTCGATAAAATAATCCCTTGCTCACCACGCCACAGTGAACATGTCTTTATTTCCTGCGTAATTGTAACTCACTGTTCTGGAGCTCCTAGCGCCCATGCAATGGGAAAGTTTTACGTAAACTCTTTGTGAATTCAAAGCTGAGGGTGTTCCTTCTTAGATTTAGTGTAGCTGTGGACCAATGAGCGGGGGAGGGGTGCGCTGCTGGATGCCGCTCTCCACAGGGATTCTATCACAGCTCTCAACAGGAGGGTCAGAAGTGATTGACACCTCTGTAAACAATAGCAGGGACTCAGACGAAGACAAAGAGAGGCGATATGCCGAGATCACTCACTCTCTGGGCCTGGGAGAGGGAGGGATATGGAGTACAGAGGCTCCGGCTGATGGCTGGAAGAGCCCTATGGAATGCCACTCGGGCCAAAATATTTTAGAGTAAACTTAAATGTACTTGTTTTATTGCAGAACAACCAAATAAAACCTTTTTGTTGTGTAACTTTTTGGGCACTTTGAGGTACATATTGTCTACTTTCAGAAAATTCTGTATAACCCTATAATGCTTGACTCTTTTTGCATGTTGTCTTACAAGTGAATCAGAATGTATAAAGAAATGGCTAGCCTGTTATCCTCAGCATCCAGTAACACCTAAAATAACAGGCGTTTTTTTTTTTTGTTTTTTGCCTTTTCTGTCTTTAAAGGTTTTCAACTGGAACTTAAATGGCAGAAACAAAAGCCTGAGTGTCAATAAATATATGATATTTTACATTTCATCCTGTGTATGACCAAAATTATATAGAAACGTATATAATACTAAAGATTTGATTTAGCAGAGTCTTGTTTGTGGCTTTAAGTAAAAACACAGCTGTATATGATAGATTTAACTGAACTTAAATGTTACAAATTATGAGACATATTGCCTTACATATTGCTAACATATTCAGGTTTATTCAGTGTTACCATTTAGAGTAAATCCATTAAAAACGTTGTGCATCTGGTTCCTAACACTACTGCTATAAGTACTTTTAATAATAAGTTTTTAAGTACCCCCCCCCCCCAGTGGCAGACTGGTTCCACTTTTGAGTCCTGGTTCCTCTCAAGGTTTTATCTTTATGCTCTAAGGTCGCATCAGTGACACTCACTTGAGGTGAGGACCTAGCATTCTGTAAATCCCCTAGTGACAAAACCAGTTGTAAAAATCACTCTATAAATAAAATTGAACTGAAATGATCTGAAGTGGAGTGAAGTGAAGTATCTGTGGAATTCCCCCACTTGGTTGGTTCTTCTACGTTAGCCAAAATAAATGAAAGAATATTTTTTTACAAACTGTATGTGAATGTTGTGACATCTTCTTTTCATCACCTTTTAAGCAAAACAATGAAAAACAAGGGATATCTTTGCCTAGTATTGTCAGCACATCAGTGAAGATGGATGATCATATCTGGCCCAGAGTAGACGCCCCCACACTCCTAGAAAATAAAAAAGTGGAATCTCACCCACTATGTTCAACAGTGATTAAGACAGTGACCTGTGGCCTAATACTGAGAAACAGACAACTAATCATTCAATGTATACATTACCTCGTATCTCCCTCATCCCACTTGCTCTCCACTGAACAGCAACTTATAGCAAAGCTGGTCAGTCAGGAGGCTGTACATTGCCTGTGTAAACTCTCCTCGTTCCTCTCGGCCGCTAACCAAGCCTCCAGCCCTTCACATCTCAGAGGGTGAAGACAGCTCTCCCAGGGTTCTATCACTCGAATGTACCCCCCCCCCAACCCCCACACACACCACCAGACCCCGAGCCGAAACCCAAAACTGTCAACCCTGGCTTCCTCTCTTCCCCGAGTTCCTGGACCCCTAAGGGTCGCAAGGGGTCCCCCCGAGCTCCTCGCACATCCAAGTCAAACACGAAACCCGTAGACAAACACGTCCGCCATCCCACATCAGAACAGCGTTCCATTCCGGAGGCCTCTCCACAGATCTCTGAGCAAACACATTATGCTGGATTAAATGTTTCCCCTATTTGTTGTTCTTCATTTTTGAGACAGCCTCCAGATGGAACTGGGTTTACGATAACACGAGAAACCCATGCTCCTTCCTCTGGACTGCCAGGACTCTACAGGGCGAAGGGCTCATCCGCTTTTAGGATCTGAAAACAAAGAGCTTGAGCCGTTTGCTTGTGATTCTCAGCCTGTGAAGCTCTATGAGCAACTTGTAAGGAAGTCCTAAAAGATCAAGAGAATGAACTCAAACAGACGTTTTTCATGCGTTACTCAGCCATAACATTAAAGCCACCTCCTTGTGTCTACACTCAGCTCCACTGACCATATCTTTGTACTTTGTAGTTTTACAATTAAAGGCTGGAATCCATCTGTTGCTCTACATTGTTAAACACTCTTTAATCCTGTACTCCAAAGGTCAGGACCTGATGTGGTGGTGGTGTGAGTGTGTGTTGCACTCGAATGAGTGGATCAGACACAGCAGTGCTGCTTGAGTTTAATCCCCTCAGTGTCAACGTTAGACTCATTATATTCCACTGATCAAAACTATCCAACCAACAGCGACCTGTGGCCAATGACGAAGGACAAGATAATGACTCTGTAGTAACATGTGAGCTACTCTCTATGACACACAAGGTAGGTATGTCCAACATAGTGGCCAATGAGTGTTTAACCCTAGCACTGCTGTGTCTGATTCACTCACACCAGTGCAATCCACAATAACACACCGCAGCAATGTTAGTGTCATCGCAGTGCTGCGAATGATCCATCCTCCCAAGTGATACCTGCTCTGAGATGGTCCTGTGGGGGTCCTGACCTTTGAATTACAGTGTGAAATGGGGCTAACAAAGAATGCAGAGCAATAGATGGATCACACTCTGTAATTGTAGAACTACAACAGTCACCTACAAGGTAGGTGCAGGTGATAAAATGGAAAAGGAGTGTAGATACAAGGAATTTAATTAAATTAATTAAATAAGTAAAAGTGATGAGTAAAAGTGCACAACTTGCTAGCTTCTTTTTCATGTGCTATTGACTGTGCTCTGATTTGCTTTAGAGGGTGGGTATAAGAGGAGACATTCTGGTTAGTACCACATTTGGCCAAAATCTACTACCAAGATTTTAACAAGCTGTGCCTTTTCATTAAGAAATCATGTCTGGTCTGCGATTGCCAAAGATCAGAGTTGGTGACCACTGATTATTATTATTCATGGGAATGCTTTAACAGGCATTCATTTCAGTTGCATTTCAAAACAGAAGCACACACACAAAATATATGTTTGCTCATAGGTGGCACAGCTGTCAAAGTGAGGACCCTGTCATCTGGAGGTTGCGAATTCAATCCCCAAATTCATTGGTACTCACTCATCCCCATCACCCAGCACAATGCTAACCAGGCTGACAGTGTCTTAAACTCTTATTGTGTTGTGTAGACAGCAGTTTGTAAATAAGTTCTGACTAGCTTCACATGTCTCAGAGGAAGCTAGTATGCTAGTAGCATGGTAGACCAAGGTAAAAACAAACATTGTAACAGTGGCATGGTTAGACTTCTCTTAGAGGGGCTACAGCCTCCAATAAAAAAAATTTAGCCTCCCAAATATGTTGTCTGTAACCACTTATCAAATTCAGGGTTGCAGTAAGTCTGGAGCCTTCTCTGAATCACCGGGCGTAAGGCCAGAACACACCCGGGACGCGGCGCCAGCTTTTCGCAGGGCAACACACACTCACGCTCACACCTATGGACACTTTTGAGTAGCCAGTCCACCTACCAAAGTTTGTTATTGTTGAGGTTAGACTATAAAATGATTTTATTGTGACATAAACAATGCTCCTGTTGACCACCTGCTTTGGGGAGGTTGTATGTTCTGCTGCATCAGAAAAGTAAGAGCCAGAACAGTAAATATGCTGTACAAACGCTAGTTAGCTAACACAGTAACTAGAACAGCTGATTAAATTCAGTGCAACAGTCATCTTTTAGTATGAAAGTGCTTCTGCTGTCATAACTCTATACGGCAATTAATTCATAAATTGCACAATGTTAGTTCCAGAAGCAGCCACAGCCTCTGAGAAAGCCTCTTACTTGTCTGATGCAGCTGATCATACGCTCCCCAATGCAGGTGGTCAGCAGGTGTTTCAGCTCCCAGAAAGCTACTTGTTGAACAAAAATATCAGGAAGTTTTTATATTACAGTGTCAAGATTAATTGTTAATATCATCTTTGAATTTTATATCTAATTAAATTAACTATCCATTTAAAGTTCAATTAAATGAGTTTTAGTATTGTGGTGGTTCTGAGTGTAGGAGGGGCTCAAGTGGGATTTTGTTAAGGGCTGTTTTGTGGGGTTTAATGTTGTTGTTTGGGGTTTGTATGTTGCATCAGGGTGTCCCTGAATCTCACCACACACCAGGCCCAGACCGCTGCTCATCCCCTTGCTTTCTTACTCTTTTAATGGTCAAATGAAGGTTGCTTAAAATGCAGCTATGGTTCAGTCTCATCCTCCCACATCTAGTGATGGTATTATGATGAAATAAATGGTATCAAAAAGAGGAAATCAATATTATATTTACTTGAAATTTGGTGCATAGCAAATGGTGTAACAAAAAAAAAAGTCATTTCTAGGCTTAATACCTTGATGTTTTAAGGTATTAATGCTACCTCAAGTTTTCTTTACACATCACTGAACTTTAAAGACAATTGGTTCCCCCTTTGTTTTTATTTTCCTAAATTAATTCAATATAAAAGCGGCACGGTGGCGCAGCAGGTAGTGTCACAGTCACACAGCTCCAGGGGCCTGTCTGTGAGGAGTTGGTGTGTTCTCCCCGTGTTCGCGTGGGTTTCCTCCAGGTGACTGTCTGTGAGGAGTTGGTGTGTTCTCCCCGTGTTCGCGTGGGTTTCCTCCAGGTGACTGTCTGTGAGGAGTTGGTGTGTTCTCCCCGTGTTCGCGTGGGTTTCCTCCGGGTGACTAGCTGTGAGGAGTTTGTGTGTTCTCCCTGTGTCTGCGTGGGTTTCCTCCGGGTGACTGTCTGTGAGGAGTTGGTGTGTTCTCCCTGTGTTCACGTAGGTTTCCTCCGGGTGCTCCGGTTTCCTCCCACAGTCCAAAAACACGTTATTAGGTGGACTGGCGACTCAGAAGTGGCCGTAGGTGTGAGTGTGTGTCGCCCTGTGAAGGACTGGCGCCCCCTCCAGGGTGTGTTCCTGCCCTACGCCCAGTGATTCCGGGTGGGCTCCGGACCCACCGCGACCCTGAACTGGATAAGCGCTTACAGACAATGAATGAATGAAATCAGGTCTGGACTACGGGCCGGTAAACAGGTGGAGGAAAGGGGCGGTCGTTGGATGCAATAAACATGTTTGTTCAAACATCTAGATTCCACAAAGAAGTCAAATATCTGGGCCGAGCTTGCGCGGTATTTTGGCGATCTGATAATTGAATCCAAATGTGTGTGCCGCTCACCGTGCATCTTAATTGGTGTTATTTCAACTGGAGCATGGAGCTGGTAATTTAGTATCCAAGTGCTTAGCATTGGGGGTTTCTTGTTCTTCTGGATAAACAAAGGACGCACACACATTTGCAAGCACACACACACACACACACACACAATTAAGAGAGAGATAAAAACAGCTCTCTCTTTCATTCCCTCTTCCTCCTTGATTAATTGTTTTACAATCAAGCCAGCGTGCTCCATGTTTGCAGCAGAAAACAAGCCCAGTGGAGGGGCTTCTTCTTGCTGCTCATCTCAGCGGTGGGCTGCCACTGCTGTGCTTCTTACAGAACACACGCCACATGTGCGAAAGACAAGCACTTTTCACTCTCTCATATCACCACTCCAAGACAAAGCGGTTGTTAAGAGACAGGGCTGAGAAGTGTGAGAAGTGTACATATTACAGAAGAGCGTCTGCACGTCAGGTTAATACGCACTTTTCAGTTTGAGTTAGAGGATAATCCAGTGGCTTTTCCTAATGCTGTTCCACACTGAAATGTGAGCACCACCCATAGGAAATAAACATCAGAAAGGAGAACTGCACTGCGATGAGATCCATTGGAAAGACAAAGAAGACTTTAGCTGAAGTCTCTTGCTGCTTGGATATTTCTCCTGAGGAAAAAGCACAGAAATCTCACGTCTCCTCTTTAGTTTCAGTAGAGATCTGAGTCAAGTCACACACACTTTGCTGAGAAAGTAACCCTCATTTCTCCTTTTTCTCTCACTCTGTCTCATGTCTCCTTTATGCGTAATGATAAGGACTTTTAGGAGAATCACTATTCTGTCCCCTGAGCCATTAAAGAGCAATAACATTTCCTTCTGGGTACTTACTAAACACTTCTTTCCATCAATAGTGCTTAATGTCCTCCTGGGTTAGTAGGAATTTTCTCCACTTGAATGATAGTAGAATCTAAAGTGCGTGGGGCTGTCATAGCTAAATGTAAACAGGAATTCATGAAATGAAGTAGAATGCTCTGAAGCAGCTGTACATGATCTGTACCTAAGATCACGGTGAGCCCAGGATTGGGTTTTGGAACTGTGGGATTGTGCTCTCTAAAGTGATGGAGCACTATATAATACCTTTGTTATAAGATGGAGCAGTATTTGTGACCCCCAAAACTAATCATCAACATCGATAGCTGTTGGGAGTCTTACTTTTAAAATGTATTCAACTACAGAATACAAAATACATGCCCTAAAATATTATATATAACATATTTCATTGGATTACTCAGTGTGAGTAATGGGGCGGCACGGTGGTGCAGCAGGTAGTGTCACAGTCACACAGCTCCAGGGACCTGGAGGTTGTGGGTTCGATTCCCGCTCCAGGTGACTGTCTGTGAGGAGTTGGTGTGTTCTCCCTGTGTCCGTGTGGGTTTCCTCCGGGTGACTGTCTGTGAGGAGTGAGGTGTGTTCTCCCTGTATCTGCGTGGGTTTACTCCGGGTGACTGTCTGTGAGGAGTGTGATGTGTTCTCCCTGTGTCTGTGTGGGTTTCCTCCGGGTGACTGTCTGTGAGGAGTTGGTGTGTTCTCCCTGTGTCTGCGTGGGTTTCCTCCAGGTGACTGTCTGTGAGGAGTGTCCAAAAACTGTAGGTGGATTGGTGACTCCAAAGTGTCCGTAGGTGTGAGTGTGTGAGTGAATGTGTGTGTGTGTCTGTGTTGCCCTGTGAAGAACTGAATTCCCTGCCTTGCACCCAATGATTCCAGGTAGGCTCTGGACCCACCGGGACCCTGAATTGGATAAGGGTTACAGATAATGAATGAATGAATGAATGAGTGTGAGTAATGTATTCTGAATTCTTTGGAATACTTCAACATTTTCTTACATTACTGCTTACTTAAAGGGGATGTCTACGACTGCTGCAGTTTTCTCTGGTTTGTTTACATTCAGAAGCTCTGCCTCTTTTACCACAGAAACTCATTTGTAACTCGTGTTGTTTAGTTTTGTAGTACTTTTGTCTGATTACTTTCATGTAGTTAGCCGTCTCACAAATTGAGAGATATTTCCAAACCAACAAAACAATAAGTCAATATTATAGTCAGATGTAAAAAGAAAACCCTGTGAATGAAACGTTAGATGCAGACAATTTTAGCCCGAAAAACTACATACTTCAAGATGCTTGACAGGAAGAGTAGTCTTTGGCGATAAAAGCAAGTTTGTAGGTGGCAAACAGAGGATGCACTGCACAGTGACACACTTTCCATTTGAATACTGTGTTTGAAAGACACACCCCAGCTGTGTGGTGCCGGCTCCATGACCTCGAGTGGGCAGGCAACTAATGGAATTGCGAACATGTTTCATGTTTTATTTCATGTGCTTCTAGGAAATATATAAATCTGTCCTTTAATTTGAGAGTTAATAAAGATTTTAGTAGATAAATCCCTTCATGTAAATCCATCAATTTTACCAATGTAACTGTATACTGTATATACCATCCCAGACAGCAAGCATATATCAGTCCACTGGCATTAAAAGGCTGGCACACCACTGACTGTAGACCACCATCGGACCACTCAGATTACTGCGCTAAAATTCTGTTTAATCAGCAGTGGTCCGCGCAGAAAACGCTGTGGACCTCCAACTTTGCCCTCAGTGGCCTGCCATCTCCTCGCTATCAGGGTTGTAACTCTATTGGAATAGCAACACTTCCAGCCTTATGTAAAGGTTGCTACTTACTGTGTCATCAAACAGCTCCATATGCACTAAATATCAAGTCTGAGAGAGAGATGCTCAAAGAATTCCAAGAGAAAGTGAGGCCAGTGATGCTCTCTTGAGCTCCCAGCCACCAATGACAGTGGCTTAGCTGAGGATTGATCTTGCAGTTCAATGCAGGAATGTGTGAGTGTATTTCTGTGTATTTAATATGATTTCAAGAATACATGATATTTAATACCCATACACAGGCATTAATGATTATTATATATAGCTTACAAATCACGCTCATATTGGGATCTGAATGAGGCTCAGTTTGGACACATGATTCTAACTACTTAACGTATGATATCTGAGTATGGATAATGAATGCGATGGTTTGGGTACGCTGATCTTCCTGGAGTGCTACTATTTAGAGCAGAAGACTAAACACTGCATCTAACATGGCTTTCCCATGATACCATTCAGTCTGTCAGTCAGCCTGTCTCCCGCTCTTTCTTCCCCTTTTCTCTTTCTCTTCTGCCTCCGAGAGCTGTGCACTGAGTGTCCCTGGGTTATGATCTCGCGAGCTCGTGTTGTCGTGGCAAATTAATTCTTCGCTAAATTCCCTCAGCACGCCCTTGATACCATCACGGAAGCGTCGGATTAATGGGATCTTGCCATAGCCGTGCTGGATGCCTGCAGAAGGGAGGGGCTGAGGAATGCAGTCCGACCTTAAGGATTTCCAAACGCCCATGGAAAAAAGAGAGGGAGAGAGAGAGAGAGATGGTGCACAGGCAAGAGAAAAGAAACAGAGAGACAAGACAGAATGTATGAGAGTGAGAGAGGGGAAGAGAGAGAGAGAGAGAGAGAGAGAGAGAGAGAGAGAGAGAGAGAGAGAGAGAGAGAGATGGTGCACAGGCAAGAGAAAAGAAACAGAGAGACAAGACAGAATGTATGAGAGTGAGAGAGGGGAAGAGAGAGAGAGAGAGAGAGAGAGAGAGAGAGAGAGAGAGAGAGAGAGAGAGAGAGAGATGGTGCACAGGCAAGAGAAAAGAAACAGAGAGACAAGACAGAATGTATGAGAGCGAGAGAGGGGAAGAGAGAGAGAGGGAGAGAGAGAGAGAGAAAGAGAAACAGCGGATGAGAAAAGTGAAAGAGCCAGGAGCAAGTGGCTGGGCCCAAAGGAAGCTTTCGCTTGCCCTTGTGATGAGGAGCTATCGGCCTGGGAGCACAATGGGCCTCAGTGTGTGTGCACATAGGCAGCTGCCTCCTTTTGCCACAGGGGGAAAAAGTAGAGGAAGCCTTCATAGAAACCCTCCCTAAACAGCTCCAGTATTGATTTCATAAGGCGAGAGAGAACGAGTGTGTGTGTGTGTGTGTGTGTGTGTGTGTGTGTGTGTGTGTGCTTGAGAGAGCAAGAGAGAGAGAGAGCGCATGGCAATGCAGACAGCTGATGATGAATAAAAGATAGGCTCCGGTGTTTAGCTACAGAGCGTAGGGGAGTACAGAGGATAGGATCTCTCCTCCACCACCATCTACACTAAACAAATACAGACAGCACACATCCACTCTTCCAAAAAAATAAATAAAAAAATAAAAAAATATCAAACAAACAGGGCAATAGTCATGGAGCTCAGGAGTCTAAGATACAGAGAGGTACTGATGTAGTAGTGTTTAATGGCATGGTGGTCCAGCCTGTAATATGAGGAAGAGTGAGTTTCACCAATGTGTCACAGTGTAAAAGCATCAGAGAGGGGTACAAGTGACCGCTTTCTCTGTTTACATTATACCATATCTTCTGAGATGAAAGTCATTCATTTGAAGTGATACATTTTGCTTACAGAAGTCTCCCTAACGCATCACAAACTTGTGACATCACTCCAGAGCAGCCGGGGCCAGACCCCATCAAGAGAAATGATTTTCTGTCTGACTGAATTAGACGGGTGTTTAAATAATATTTCTTTTAACATTTAAATCTATTGCTTTTAAAACTATTGAGCAGGCCACGCGTTCCCTTACACTGTGCCTCTAAGATATAGAAATGAACCAGATGCTCTGTCTACACAAACCTTTCTGCTTTATGAAAATATATATATTAATAATGGGACATTGGCTCCGGAAAAAGCCAGTAAAAAGCCAACTACGAGTGGGTCTGTTTCTACACAAGGCCGTGCATAAAACCGAAGACAATGAGAAAGAAAAACCTTTCAGAAAGAATATATAAGGCACGGCTTCACGTGCCAAGTCAGAAATGAAATGGATCACGCGCAACGTGTGATTTGCTGTGATGTTCTGGCAAATGAGAGTTTAAAATCTGTCAAATTGAAGAGGCATCTTGAAACGAAACATCACGATCAAGTGGTTTGTTTGTGTGTGTGTGTGTGTGTGTGTGTGTGTGTGTGTGTGTGTGTTAAAAACAGATTGGCTAGTCTGACGTCCCTGTGGCCCATGTAAGGTCTGAGTGAGCTAGAGACATGCTTCTCTATTTAGATGTGGTTTGCATGAAGCTAACCACTTAAGAACAGCCTTCTATGATTTAGTTACCAGCCTTGGGGTTATGTAATGATTATAACATGTTAGTTACTCATGTTATAACATGTGAGAACTTCTTCCATTAACGAATTATGGTAATTTATTACAGTTTTTCAATCATTAAAGTGTTACTTGGATTACAAACATGTTTAAAAGATAAGCAATGCATATGCCATACATTTCTTCTATATATCATCGCTGTCCAATACAAAGATTCATTCAGTCGTTATCTGTAAGCGCTTATCCAGTTCAGGGTCACGGTGGGTCTGGAGTCTACACGGAATCATTGGGCGCAAGGCGGGAATACACCCTGGAGGGGGCGCCAGTCCTTCACAGGGCGACACACACATTCACGGACGCTTTTGAGTCATCAATCCACCTACCAACCTGTGTTTTTGGACTGTGGGAGGAAACCGGAGCACCCGGAGGAAACCCATGCAGACACAGGGAGAACACACCAAACTCCTCACCGACAATCACCCAGAGTAGTACTCGAACCCACAACCCCAGGATCCAGTACAAACGTGTAAGAAAATCCTCTTTACTTTCAATTGAAATCCATGTAAAAAGATTTTATTCCAAACAATTGTGGAGCATTTCTACTGACCCACTGTCACAAGTTTGCTCAGTTGATAGAGCATTGGTTCCCAGTGCCAAGTATACTTGGGGAGATGATGTTTGACACGCTTGAGAAGATTCATTCTGGTTCCACACAGTGTGAGGCCTTTTGTCACTTAAGGGCAAGGCCACCCTGTTGCTCCAGGGTCAGGTTCCTCAAAGTGTGAGACATTCACTTGCTTAAGGGCAAGCCTGACCTGTTCTTCCAGGATGGAGTCAGGAGATCCCAACTTTCGAGTTTCTGAGTTTCAGAGTTCTTCAGAGTCAGGAGAGCTGGATAATTCGTAGCAAAATCTCACCAGTGATAACTTTGTGACACTAAAGAGTACTGAGCTATAAGTAGGGACTATAAGCAATAATAGTATTTGTTCAGGTAGTAATATGTAATAAATATCGGTTTATTTTTTATAGTAACTACCCTTCACTGTTAGGTACAGTAGACTAAGTAAAGGAACTGTTGTCTGACACTAAACGTTGTGGGTAATTAACTATACTTAGATAAATTTCCACTGAAGAGTATGACATGGAATGCTCTGAAGCAGCTGCACCAGCACTGGTCTTTAAACAGTTGAACTGTGTTCTCTGGAGATCCATCTGTATCTGGACGAAGTGCTCCTTGCGATCAGCCAACATCATCATCTGACTTCAGTAAGGTTTATGTGGTAAAAAGATTCCCAGAAAGTAGAAATTGTTACTGCAGCAAACTGAAATACATTTTCAGAAGACGTGATGGTTGAGTACAGAAGCCAAGCCTCTTTTTTGCCTCCTTCTTAATATTACGACATGCTCAGTGACTTCCTGCCATTCTTAGCCGAGAAGCCCAACAATCATTGTCATATGAGAGCATGTATTGACCAGTCATGCCCTGACACCAAAGGCTAGAACGGATCAATATTACGCTAATTGTGCTTTCCCTTACTGCTAACACTGTCACCTTCACATACACATTATCATACTGTTTGGCTGTAGGTGAAACATTACATGGAAGACACTTGCCAAGAAAATCAATACAGTCTTGAGGTGAAAGGCTAGAAATGTAAGTCTTGTTTTTTTTACTGTTAGCACGTAATAGACCACCAATATGTGTAGGATTGTTAAGAAAGTTTAAAAAAGCTAACGGTCACAAGTGAGAGACAAACTGCCACAAACAAAAATATCATTGGTGAGCTCAACAAGGTTGGAGAACTGCCATATTCTGTCATGTCCACAAGGAGAATCTCACATTTGTTATAGCATTTTGTATAGTAATGGGAGAAAAATGGCTTCTTATGCTCTGTTAGACCTCTGCTAATGGATGGCTATGGCAATAACACGTTACTATAACACACTGTGCTATTGACTACTTCAAATTACACATTATTCTTGAAGATATAAGCTCTTTATTACAATAAAGTAATATTGCAATACAATGAATATAATGACTCTTTGAATTTACTTTACTTTTTACATCAATGGTTTACATGGAACTAAATAACATACATCTAGAGATATCATTTATGTAACATACATGTTCTCAAATGGTATATTTGGATCTAGATTGTGTCCTTTCATGCAACTCTTGACGAAAATAAAATAAAAACGTGCTGAGTTCAGTGTTGATCAGTAATGTTTCATGTGTCAGACTGGTTTTGTAAACTCTGATAACGTTACCATAACATGTCAGACGATGGTTCACGTTATAACGCTTCTTTTGAGTGAACTGTGTCAAATTGTTGTAACTGTGCTAGAAAGAGTCACAACAACCGTTATGTTAGTGTTACATACAGTGAAAAACTGTCAGTCTGTTATAACATGCCATGACACACCAAAAAACGCAATGGCATTTCTTTGCTGAAAGAAGTCATGACACAACCCAGTGTACGGAAATAAACCAGTAAACAAGGAACTTCCCTGGACGTTCAAAATGGGTCTAAAAGTAGTCTGTCCATCAAGGACATAATTTAAACGTCAATGGACGTTCAAATTCCATTTTAATAAGTTAGTTAAGTGGTGACCAATCGATAACGTCAGTGGACGTCCAAAACGCGTTTTATACAAGTAATTTATTTCGGGACCAATTAATAACGTCAATGGACATCCAAAATACGTCTAATAGTCGTCTTTTCAATGTCTGTGTTTGGACGTCTTTTCAACTTTCATTTTAAAGCTTAAGAGAACGTTGATTAGACGGCAGTCATTACGTTATTTCAACGTTGAATCAACGGCTAAATGTTTACTGGGAATATAAATAATAACATAAGATAAAATAATAATGCTGCCTGACATCAAAACATCAAAATGGAGTGTTTATGAGAATTGATGCTTACTAGCATATGATTTTATGTCTATATATGTTTACATCATTTGTCATTAGGGGCTTTTAGGTACGTGTCATAGCCTTATGAACACCAGCCTATGGTACAGTGAAGCCCTTTAGTTTAAAGGCAATGTTTACAATTTTAATCCAAAAGGTTTCCTCACATTTGCTAGCCCTCCAGTCTGTCTGTGTGCTTGTAAATACATTTAAAAACAAAGTGTCTAGGTCTGATATGTGGTAAGAATGTAGTGATGAATTGACTATATAAAGTATCTTGACCTATAAAGTAACAATTGTGATCCCAGTCAGGGATGTCGTAGTGGGGTGAAAAGTGGGACTGAGTTACCAGGGCCCAAGTGGGGGAGGGCCCTTGAGGATTCTGGAATTTAATTTTCTTTTAAATATGCTATCAGTTAAAGATCACAATAAAGTTTGCTAATTAATGTAAATGTTATGCTTTGGGTAATAAACAGAATTCTTTCTCTTTTTTATTTGGACGAAAACTAATCTCTTTTCCTGTTCTGTTATGTTAAAAAAAATGAACTGTACCATTGCCTAAAAAAACACGAATGTAATTTTGGAACGATCTAAGCTTTATTTTCGTTGCAAAAACAATAAAATAAGTGAGAAATAAATGGTGTAAATAAGTTACTCACCTTTAAATGCCGTGTGCAGTCCTCAGCCTCCTCAGCTCACAATACAGTAAAATACTGTAAAGCTAGTTGCTTCATTGCAGCTTCCAGTCCGTTACCCAGGATGCATTGCTATACTTAAAAGATACAGTAAAATACTGTAGCAAACTTGCTGTAAATTTACAGCAATTGTTTTACAGTGTAGGCATCAAAATAGATGGGGATTGTCCTTGCATTGCATCATGGGATTGCCTTAGCAGATGAGGAATGGTTTGACGCTACCGTAAAATTCAGCCAAATTAAGGTATCTCAGTAGGCAGCATATTTAATGTATCTAAAAATTAGGACAGCCACGTGACCAGAGCATACACACTATGACGTAAAATGCTCACTGGGTTTTGGGACAGACCCATTGTCTTATTTTTGCTGTTTCAGTTTATTTAAGCAGGAAATGTCTCCGAAATTAGGAGACAGCTAACTACTAAACTAACCAACTCGTGTTACAAATACATTTCTGTGGTAGCTTCAGCTGTTGTTTATTTCACCTTAAACGATGCAGAGCTTCTGAACGCAAACAAAAGAACAGCAGTTCCCTACGATCATAGAAGTCCCCTTTAAGGATCCTTATATCAATTCAATATCATGTCATCTAGCAGGGTTTTGAGCTATAAATATATTATTAATGGTTACGTATGTGTTAAAAAGCTCCCTCCAGGGTGTGTTCCTACCTTGTGCCCAATAATTCTGGGTAAGTTCCAGACCCACCGTGACCTTGAACTGGATAAGCGACCTTACAGACAATGAATGAATGAATTCATTAATAAATGTGTAAAGAAGACCCCATGTAGGAAGCCTTCAAATAAAGTGTCTCTTATTAAGGTGCATTGCTTGTACCAGAATATAACAGTGTGGATATGTGGGGGATATTTCTAATGCAGTTGTGCCATACTGAAATTGCACATAACGTTATTACAGAGAGTGGATTAACGCTGTGCTGGGTGTAATGTTGTCAGATGTGTTTTTGCTACTTGGGTTCGACTAAACCAATATAATTCTCCTCCAGTGGACTGTAGCTGTATTGTTTCCAGACATCACTGCACTGCGTATGACAGCGAAAATTATGACTAATGTCAGAGATGCTGCAATATTCCATCTCAACGAAGGAATGATTAACTGTGTTATGTAAAAACAACGGCATAAGAGAGAAATAAAGGAGCAAGAGAGAGAGAGAGATCAAGTAAAACAAGAACAGAAAGCTAACGTATTTGCTTACCATGTGGTACTACAACCCATGCTGTGATCCACCAATAATATTCAATCTACTCTAATTGGAGTTTAACCACCACTGCTTTAACAGCTGGGAGATGATGTATTTTAGTAGAGGGTAGTACAGGAAGATGTGGGTGTTGCTACTGTGCTCTTGATGTAATAGTGAAGGCATTAGGTCTGACGGCTCAATATCAGAAATTGACATTCAGGAGACAAAATAGGAGACGAAAGAGCCTGTTGATGGCGTCCTTTTATGTGCAGGTCAATTGAAACCCAAATAACCACCCAATAATTGGTAAATTACTCCCAGACATGCAGACTCTTGAAGGGCCTCAGCCATAGCTTGAGGGAGTACAACATTCCCATCTACTAATGCTTGCTCCAAGGCTGGTGCACTTCAGAGTGAAAGTCATCAAGTTATCCGCACCTTCAATTGTTATTTACAGCTAATGGTAAAATGATGTGGCGGGCCACATCAAAAGCACGTCTGTGTCAGAGCTTGGCATCCATCCTATACATCGCCACTTGCAAATAAAAAGGAAGGACATCTGGTCCCACTTTTTTTGGTAATGCTTTAAGGGTAAAACTACTTTAAAATCCTTTTAAAACTAATTTTAAATTCCATTTGTATTAGTCCTGATACAATCCCAGGCTCTGTACAGTTAGATCACAGCACACATCTACTGTATGGGAATTGTAGACACTGTAAATAACTTTGAAAACTTCATAAACAAAGTAGGTGCTCAGGATGTGCATTGTAAAACGTTGGTTATACAAACACTAGTACACAGTGTATCGTATTTTGGTTTATGGTTATAAATAATGCAATGTTATTTTTTGCCCATGGCCTATTAACAGCCCATTTCCAGGACTTGTACAATGTGTACTTTATATAATTAACAGTCATGCACTGTAAAAAATCATGACAGTAAATGACTGTAAACTCTACAGTTTCTGTAACAGTGAAATACCATAAATACTTTTATCAGCCAAAATACAAATTTGTACATCTCTTTACTGTAAAATATACATTATTTCACTGTTAAACACACAAACTATTAGGGGTGGTACAAGTGTCCAAGGACTGGGAGGAGCTGAGACTCATTAGGGAGCTCCCAGCATGCTTTGCTTCTCCATACTTTCTGTGATTTTCAGAGTTTCTTTGTTTTTTTGTCTTTGAGACGTACAGATTTTGGGTGGCATCGGGGTGATCACTGTGTGTGTTTGTGTTTCTGTGAATATTATGACGAGACGTGTGTTGGTCAGGAAAGTTCACCATCAGCCTGTGTTCCGCTGTGGCGCCCAGATACCGAACATTTCTTTAGTCTTTTCAGCAATATCTCCTTTTAAGGGCTGAATACAGGAGGCAGTTTGTCTTTATCTAAATACGGCTATATCTTAGTCTCCTTTCTCTAATTTGTCACACAATTTACACGTTAATTTTAGAGCAAAACAATGTTTCTTTGTTATTTTTATGTAAATACCATGTTTTTTACAGTGTATATCTGTTTTTTTTAACAGAAATGTACTGTAAACAAAACAGTCCTAAAATGTGACCGTATGTTTTACTGTGAAATTCTGGCAGCCACAGCAGATTTTTTTTTACAGTGTGTAATATCTACTAAATACAGGCTGTGAATTAAAAGACCCCTATGCCTTACTCTAAACTTACCCTTAATCTTAAAGCTATGCTCCGATAGGTCAGAAAATGCAACATTGGTGCTTATTTAACGCTAATGACGATAACGTACAATGTTATGTAATGTATCTGCAATTCTCTTTTTTTTTGGTAATAAATGTGATCAATTTTCAAACTTTTGTAAAACACATATGTATCAAATGTCATTGTTTGGCACAACACAAGTAAATGACTAATATTACTTAGCTATGGGGGATATTGGCAGTACGTGATTTTAAATTCAGTTACACACCTCCAGTTAAAATCAGAAGTGTGTGCATAATTAATTACACGAACATTACTTATACAACCACAAACATGAAGCTAATACAACGTATATTACTACTTCTGCAATCCATCTCTCCTGAATTATCTACAATGTTTTTATAAGTGTTGATAACGGGTAATTACATTGTTATTAATCATGTTAATAAGCGGAGCCAAAACTATTTCCTGATTTCTTTATTTCTATAAACAGAACACAAAGCAGAATCAATTTAATTCATGTCCCTCTAAATATAGCCATTTATAACTTTTTAGTTACGCAGAACTAGTTAATATATCGGCTCTAAAAACTGTAGCTACGTGTGTTGTTAATGTGTAACTACAATGTTATTAATACACTAAATAGACTGCGGCTATCCTTTGTTGAAACAAAAAGGGCCCGAGTCGTTTTTCCTGCAGAGGTATAATCTCTTCTGAAATCTAAAGACTGAGAACAATTGTCTCGTCAGTCCAGTGGACAAAGTGTTCTCTTTCTGTTGTTGTTGCTGCTGCTGCTGCTGTTGTTGTTGTTTATTTTTTCCTCTAGACCCCTGGAGACATTTGAAATGCATAATCAGTGTTTGTTTGAGATGGCTTTTGAACTGCTCGTGTGTTAAATGCGCAGAGGAGCGAACACAAACACAAACAGCGCACCTGGCTGGTGAGTCGGAGCCTCTCCTCGCGGCGCGCGGAGGTTGCCGGTGTTAATGGCTTGACGGCCCGTGTTGCGCGAGCGCGAGTTGTTTTAGAGACTGCTACTTATTTTAATGAGAAGCCTTTTCTCGCGCTGCCTCCACCTCCCCGGGGCTCGCATCCATTTGCCCCCCCCCCCCCCCCCTCCTCTCTCTCTCTGTGTTGATTGTATGTATAAAAACCTGTCTCGAGCTTTCTTTCTCGCGGTGATTTGCAGGTTTAGTGGCGGGGAGGCAGTGGCGGTGTAATGAGGGCCCGCCCGCACAGACCCGCAGACTTCATTTAAATCAGCGGCGGAGAGAGAGACAACTCACCGCGCACCTCCCTCGATGGAGAGGAGGCGGGACACACACACACACACACACACACACACACACACAGCGAGAGAGTAAGAGAGACCTGAACTTTCAGGGCGTGACGTGGCGCCCACTGACGTCTGGTGTTACGCGGTTGTTACAGTTAGCACAGTCTCAGCTCAGTGAAAAGTAGTGCCCTTCAGAAAGCATTACTCATATAAACTTAACTAGTGTGCAAAGTTTTGGAGACATTTGGAGATACGTTTTCTGAATGTTATCATGGCAAAAAAATAAATAAATAAATAAATAAAATCCAATACAATTTATACGTGTGTGTTTGTGTGTGTATCTACTATAAATAATTCGCTAAACTCCAGCAAGACTCAGACAAGAAGTATACAGTATGCAAATATGTTTATTTATCTTGAAGTTCACAATAATAAACAAACAAACAGGAAGCAATCCAGATTCAAGACATTCCTAAAAGTAAACAGAATGTGTTTGTAACACTCGGTCCCACTGATTCACAACTCATTGAATACACTTCTGGATTATTAAAAATGCCAACGTTTTGTGAAATTCAATCCATGAAAGGCAAAGTCTTTGGAAAAAGAGTAAAACCAGCTGCAAAATGACAGTGAAATCAAGACTCAATGTAAACAGATAATGCATTTTGTGAATGTTTAAAGACAATAGTATTTGTACCTTAAATTTACAGGTAGGAAACCACCCCCATCTGTAAGGGGCGCTGAGGAGCAAAAATACCTCACCAGTTATTTTCCCTAGTGAATGTTCATGTTTTAAGGACAGCTGGTATCTATGGAAGCCCGTTTCTGCCAAATAAAATAATTTAAAATAAGGCACCATTTTTCATTAATATGCAAGTTGCTATCTCAATGTTTTGAAATACTATCTCATTATTTTGAGACAGTATCTCATTATTTTGAGATACTAAGTCAATATATTGAGATATTATCTCATTGAGACAGTATCTCATTATTTTGAGATGCTAAGTCAATATATTGAGATAGTATCTCATTATTTTGAGACAGTATCTCATTATTTTGAGACAGTATCTCATTATTTTGAGATACTAAGTCAATATATTGAGATATTATCTCATTGAGACAGTATCTCATAATTTTGAGATGCTAAGTCAATATATTGAGATAGTATCTCATTATTTTGAGACAGTATCTCATTATTTTGAGATACTAAGTCAATATATTGAGATAGTATCTCATGATTTTAGATAATAAGTCAATATATTGAGATAGTATACAATCTCAATATATTGACAGTATCTCATGAGAGATACTTTCAAAATAATGAGATAGTATCCCAAAATATTGAGATAGCAAATTGCATATTAATGAAAAATAACAACTGGTGCCTTTTTGTATTATTGTATGTGGTGGAAACAGGCTTCCATAGGTATCAGAGATTCTGTACTAAAACGTTTTCAAACATGACCGTAGCCGTGTAAGGGACCCACTCTGTGTAGCATAAACCGGCTCAAGGACTACAAGGAATTCTTATGTGAACTGCACTGTTTAGAAAATAAACAAATAATAACCACTGTTATCAATATGATAAATATTTGCAACTTTGTGGTGGCACTGTTGTGTACTGCTTCTTTAAGCAGCTCAAACATTAACGGCCTGTGTTTACAGCGTGGCGGCATAAAGTGGGAGTGGAAAGAAGAAAGGGAATAAGGCTGTATTGAATATTACAGGTGCTCAGTGGAGGATAGCCTCTACCCCTGGCAGCTGAGCCTCATGACTCGCGAGAGAGATCCAGACAGCTGCCAATAATGGAGCACGGGGGTATTGACCCTGCCGGCCTGGGTCTAAACTGTCTTGGAAAGCCATTTCCTTTCCTCTGGCAGGAGAAGCAGCTCTCTGGTGGTACAGGAGTGTGTGCATGTGTGTGTGTGTGTGTGTGCGCTGTGTAGAAGAGCAGTGTGTGGGCCGGTGAGGAGTGCAGTCCCAAAGCTCCAGAGCTACTCCACCTCCCTCTCCCTCCTCTACCAAAACCACCAACCACCTTTTCCTTAACACCCTCTGGACTCTAGCTTGAGGAAGGATACGTATGGTCAGAGTTTGTGTATCAAGGGATAAGCGTATGCCTATGTGTGTGTATATATATGTGTGTGTAATGCAAGAGACCATAACATCAGTTAGGTTTAGATCAAGTCCATATGTTAATCAGTAAGTGAGTATTAAATAGAAGCCATAACTGGCACTGGGAATTATGTGTAACGTTTCCAAAAGTAACATGTCGTATACAGAAAAAGCTGTAAACAAGGAATGAGCTGATGTAAAACTCGCTGAGTCAGATTTGTGATAAACGATAGGAACCAGACGTCTAAAGTTTTACACCGAATTGTTGTAATTAGTATATAATACATTTTACGTTTTTACCTTATATTCATTTGTAATCTCTTTATGAAGGAGGTTCAAGGTAAAATGATTTTCCAGTTTCAAACAACTTGGAATTACTTAATAAATTATTTATAACGCACGATGCAATAAGATATTTTTTTATTATAAAACTGTTGGCTTCCCTTTTAGCGATGACACACCCCCACACAATAACAGTCGAGACAATATAGGAATCAACCTACTGAATGACAACATTCTGGGATATATATATATTCCCCAAGCAATCCCATTTTATATGCACTCTTAAAAGAAAATGTGCCCAAAAGCGTTTTCCAAGCGAAGCCAGAGCGATGAACCACTTCCAGTTCCCTTAAGAACATTTTACTGGATGCTTTTGTGAAGAATCTTTTTATAAATACTGTGTTTAAACGTGAGGAACCTTTTTTTTTATTATTATTTTACAGAACCACCTCATAATTGTAAATTATTTTCTGCACAGCGTCTTCTAAGACTATGCTTCCAAGCCACGGCTCATTTAGGGACAGTTTCCAAGAGTCCTCCGTGTGACACGACAGCCTTGGATTCTGTTGTTCGCTCATGAGCCCAAAGCTAGGAGAGTGTCAGCAAGGCTGTTCGGCACTCGCGACGCTTTATGTATTCTGGAAAAGGGATTTCCCAAGACGGGAGGGAGGGGAGCGGTATCGGGGTCCGAGGTAGAGGTCACCGAATAAGTATGTGTAGGCTGAATCCCCAATCCTCCAGGGTGACTGTAGGCTAATTAATAATTAATGCCAGAGACAGTGTGTTTGAAATGCAGATGTGATAACTGCAGGCTTGGCACGGAGCTTCAGAGGAAGCAGATTTGGAAGCTACAGGGAATCAGGGCTCCCCTGTTAGCAGGCTGTGGCAGCAGACCTGGGTGCAAAGCAAGGCTGATGGTTTAGATTAGATTCCCTTCAGCTGCTAATTACCTGAAACCCACTTTGAAGTTCCTCACTCTTCAGAACTGTGGGGAAGAGGGGCTGATTCGGCCAGGGGAAACAGGGGAGAGAGGATCAAATGGATCAGTTCGGGAACAGGATAGCGAGTTTGAACCATGGGGGGATGGATTGGGGTTGAAATTAGAAGGGAATATACAGACCTATTATACAAGGCAGTTCTACATATCTACATTCTTTTTATATATATATATCTCATTGGAAATGTACCTCAACAACTGTCAAAAGTACAATGATCAGGAACTGACATCCCTCTATATCGACTTACATTAGAAATAATTCATATTTAGCCGTCTGCTGAAAAGTTAACATTAAGGACATACAAGTTGCGTCGTCACATAAGGCCTTCAATAGCCTGTGCTATACCTTCATAAGCATTCACTGTAATTATACACATGATAAGATGTAAGCCAATCCGTTACAGCTTCACACAGGGCCCACCCCACTCTCGTCCTCCCTGCAGCCACAACATATCTCACCTATCTTTGAAAATCTCCTACACCTGAGCACTAGGGCTGCTGTGGTCATCTATGATTCGATCAACAACCCAGCGGCACCTAACACCCAACTCACTGGTTACTCACTGGGCCCCACACCCACTACATCACTAGCTCTTCACAGGGGTCATCAGGTAGGCACCTCCCCTAGAACCTGATCTGAACCGCACCTCAGCTTGTTAAACAGATACAAACAGTAATATTTAGTAGTATCAGAACTCCACTTCTCAAAAACAGTAACTCTAAAGGAGAAGGAAATCTAACTATTCCAAGTAATTTTGGAGCATTTCTATTGGTCAGTTCATCATCACTGATGTGGTAAACTAAAAATGGGCAATGGATATGGTTTTCTTTGGTCAGTAACATCATGTAAATGACATTGATTAGGCAAAAAACAGCTTATTGATAGCGACACGTCCTTTCAGACCCATATTGTTGTGTACTCAGTGGAGGGATGGACTGAAACACCTGTGGATATTTCCTGGTCTGGGACAAGAGTGGCACTTGATTTACTGTTTATCTGATGTAGAGACTATTGTTGGTTTAGAAGGTATTGAGTTGTTGTGGAGTCCCATTTCCCCAAATTTGGAAACTCATTTTTCTTCCTTGACTTTCCCCATTCTTTATCCCAATGGATTATCCTAAGTCTTTAAACAAGTCTGTAATTATGAAATGAATGAGTGACTCGATGTCAAACTCTGCTCTTGATTGCTACCATCAGCTGCAGCATTTGAGAAGTTCGACTGTCTCGGCCTTGGGTTGTTTTCATGGCGGATTCCACTCATTTACTGAGAAAAGCAAAAATAATCCGGTGACCAAATGAGGTTGAAAGTCTGTGCAGAGTTGTCTTGGTTTTGTGAAACTGAAGTCAGATGGTGGATTCTGCTTCAGAATTATTATTATTTTTTTCTTTTTTTGTGTGTGTGTGTGTGTGTGTGTGTGTGTGTGTGTTGAACCCGCACTGGCCTAGCCTTTTGTCCGGCTCGAGCTGATGAATAAATCATGACTAAGACATCGAGGTCAGGGAAGGGTGTGGGTAATATGACACAGATACAGCTACACTACATCGTTTCTGAAACAAATGCAAATGCTACATCATATCTCAGACCTTTACTTTGGCAAGGATGCCTCCACAAACTTGAATTTGAGAGAACTGGAGTGGGTGGGTAAGAAGGAAAATGACAGTCACATATAGGAGAATTTCAATTCATTTTCTAAACACGGGCATGTTTCGGTTATTGAAATGTATAGAAACGAGCAGGTTTTAATGCAATCGAGAAAGTTATGTAATTCTAATAACTAAAATATATAACAGTTTGTTGTCCATGTTGAAAATAAAGCAAAATACGTCATCCATAATAGGGTACAGAAATATATATGGAATATAACCATTTGTCCAGCTGTATTCCAGAATTAGAGCTTATAAACTTTAACATTCATTCATTCATTATCTGTAACCGCTTATCCAATTCAGGGTCATGGTCATTGGGCGCAAGACGGGAATACACCCTGGAGGGGGCGCCAGTCCTTCACAGGGCAACACAGACACACACACACACATTCACTAACACACTCACACCTACAGACACTTTTGAGTCACCAATCCACCTACTAACATGTGTTTTTGGACTGTGGGAGGAAACCGGAGCACCCGGAGGAAACCCACACAGACACAGGGAGAACACACCACACTCCTCACAGACAGTCACCCGGAGGAAACCCACACAGACACGGGGAGAACACACCACACTCCTCACAGACAGTCACCCGGAGGAAACCCACGCAGACACGGGGAGAACACACCACACTCCTCACAGACAGTCACCCGGAGGAAACCCACACAGACACGGGGAGAACACACCACACTCCTCACAGACAGTCACCCGGAGGAAACCCACGCGGACACGGGGAGAACACACCACACTCCTCACAGACAGTCACCCGGAGGAAACCCACGCAGACACGGGGAGAACACACCACACTCCTCACAGACAGTCACCCGGAAGAAACCCACGCAGACACAGAGAGAACACACCACACTCCTCACAGACAGTCACCCGGAGGAAACCCACGCAGACACAGGGAGAACACAGCACACTCCTCACAGACAGTCACCCGGAGGAAA
Source organism: Hoplias malabaricus (assembly GCF_029633855.1). Classification (NCBI taxonomy): domain Eukaryota; kingdom Metazoa; phylum Chordata; class Actinopteri; order Characiformes; family Erythrinidae; genus Hoplias; species Hoplias malabaricus. Next base: position 29,097,833 of record NC_089816.1, read on the forward strand.
CCCACGCAGACACAGGGAGAACACACCACACTCCTCACAGACAGTCACCTGGAGGAAACCCACGCAGACACGGGGAGAACACACCAACTCCTCACAGACAGTCACCCGGAGCGGGAATCAAACCCACAATCTCCAGGTCCCTGGAGCTGTATGACTGCGACACTCCCTGCTGCACCACCGTGCCACCCAGCTTTAACAATATAATTGTTTTAAAAAGAAAAACAAAATAAAAATCCTGAAGCAACACAAAAATCTACGCTAAATATAGCATATAGTACGTTTGACAGTTTATCTGAGATGGTACAACAATCTCTCACTCAGGCTGAATATTCATAAAGTCATATTGTGAGGTCTTAAATGCTTCAGACGTCTGGTTCCTATTGCTACCACTGTGAACAAGTCTAACCTCAGTTTAATATCACGTCAGACCCTCACTCAGCTACTTTAGTTATAAAACTCTTAAGACTTAACTATGTAAACATTGTTGGGGAACGTGGAATTCCCATTATGAAAAACACTGACGTATAACAGTGATTATAAAGAAACGGTATCTTACCATAATGAGGCTTGCTGACACTTCTTACGTGCCCCGACCAGGGAAATGGATTTGTGGTTGGGAAGTTGAGGTGGACATAAGCATTAAAGGTAAATAAGAATTAAAGTCTGATTAGGCAAGAAATTAAAAACTTAAACCCGTTGAAATAAATGGACAATCCCTTGCGTTCGTAAACAAATGTATTCAAAAGAGTGGCCCTAGTCAAACAGCGTTCATTTTTTTTGTTGATCTTCCAAATGAAAAATATACGAGAACACACTTTGGCACATTTAATACTTCTTCGTAGGCAGTGTGTTGAGAAATGCATTTTCTTATCTTCATTTAGAAATGAATCAAAATCAGTGTTACCAGGGGCATACACTCATGTATCATCGCCGTCCAAAGAAAAACATGCATCTCCATTTGTGTCGGGTTTTGGTATTTTGCATCATTTACAACACAGTGGCTTTTCTTCACTTCATGACGAATTGACCAATAGAAAAGCTCTAAAATTATTTGAAATAAAATCTTTATCCATTGACTACCATTGAAAGTTAAGGTGATTTCACTCTCATATAAAGTCATTTTGGATATATATGTTTTTCTTTAGACAGCGATGATATGTGGCCTGTGAAAAAGTCATGGCACAATGTAGTAAATACATAGACGTTTTGAACTTGAAATTGCAATAAATACCAACTTTAGGTGTCTTTCCTAAAGAGAGTTGGTGAACTCACGTTCCACCAGAAAAATCAACCAAATGTTATTTGAACAAGGGTGTGAGCAGGACTGTATAAACACACACACACACAGGAGGTGTGCAGGTGCAGGCTGCGGCTGTTGCGGTGCCATCACCTCCTGGCCGCAGGTTTGGGCCTTGGTCCTCGCCATTGTTCAAAGTGTTTGGCTGAGAGCTTCTGAAGGAGGAGATCCATTACACAGCGGTTCCTCTCAGGCCTGCTGTCCTTTGTATCTGGATGGAGAGGGAAGGCATGAAGAGTTTGTTTGAAGTTAAAGAGATGGTAATACGCTTCAGAGTTATGGAGCACATCAGAAACTCCCACACTTCCATGAGCTCATAGAGAGAGTGGCGGGGACACTCAGAGGAGAAGACCAGTGAAGACCACTGCAGACTCAGCCTTTAGAATCAACTCTCTCTCTCAATAAAAGCATAACAAAAACATCCCTCGCTCCCAGACTCTCCATTTTGGACATACATCAGGGGGTTGGAGACCGGTCAAAGCCTTTGACTCTGTTTTCTTCAATGTTTTTTCAGCCATTTTCACAGCAAAAGCCTATATGAGGTGGGGGGTTTAGGGGGGCATGGAGTTTACCTGAGCTTTGCAACTTTCAACACTAAACTTTAACCCCTAGCAACCATTTAAAGGGTAGGAAATTAAAAACAGTTTTACTGTCAAACAGTACACAACACTACAAAATATCAGCTTTTTCAGAAGATGCAAATCCGGTCTCCGATCACACAAAGCAAAGGACATCTGTGCTCAAATGTAGGGGCAAATAAAAATAGAAATAAAGATAGACGTGCTTTTTTATATTAAAACATTAAATTAACTTATTTATTTGCCACTTGTTCACTGCACTGGTTTCTGAATTTGTGTTTTAAATACGTATACAGATGTACAGACATCCGTTAAGTTTACCGTAGCTTTACAAGTTGGTGGTGATCATCTGTGAGCAACGTATGGATCTACAGGAAAATATGTCCTTTCCAATATATAAACAATGAGAGAACACCTCACGCAATCTGCCGTAGCCTGAAGGGCAGTAATCACCTCACTCATCAAATGATCACTTCTTCTGAGAGCAAATTTATTTACGACTGAGGTAAACGTGTATCATGGCTGTCCAATCACAAACATGGATCCCCATTTTTAGTCTACATTCCTTTACATTGTTTGGAAATGACATAATGAATGGACCAATAAAAATGCTCCAAAATGACATCTTTTTACACTGACTTCCATTGAAAGTTAAGAAAGTAGTGCTCTTCTTGGACAATGATGATATACCACATGTATTACAATGATTACATATTTAAAAGTAATGCATAAACAAACGCAACAACAATGAAACTAAACTCCGCACGATCCATAACTAATCATCTGACTCATCGAATGACCATCCATCCATTATCTGTAAGCTCTTATCCAATTCAGGGTCACGGTGGGTCCAGAGCCTACCTGGAATCATCGGGTGCAAGGCGGGAATACACCCTGGGGGGGGCGCCAGTCCTTCACAGGGCAACACAGACACATTCACTCACACCTACGGGCAACGTGTGTTTTTGGACTGTGGGAGGAAACCGGAGCACCCGGAGGAAACCCACGCGGACACAGGGAGAACACACCAACTCCTCACAGACAGTCACCCGGAGCGGGAATCGAACCCACAACCTCCAGGGCCCTGGAGCTGTGTGACTGCGACACCGTGCCGCCACTCGAATGACCAGTGTTTCTTAAATAGATCTTAATGTGTTCGTTCCTGAAACACCGGTTAAGCACCGTTTATAGCAGAGTGCTTGGGATTTGCGTGTTTTCCACACTGCGTATTATATAACACACTGCCATCCATTATTCACAGACAAGTTGTATATGCAAAAGTTTGGGTGCCTCTGCTCCAGTTACAGGTTTTGATTTTTCGGAGAGTGACAGTAAATAGAAAGTTTAGTACGTACTGCACATTCCGATACACATCTACTGCTAACGTATCATGGCTGAATTTAAGGCCTGCCCAACGTAGAGCATGTTTTGTGGGTTAAATTCCAAAACATGTAAAACGTTATATCTAAGTTGGAGTTGAGGATGTGGGTACGTGGGTTCGTTTATTTGGACTTTCAATATCACTAGGACATGTCATTTGACCATGTGCCTCTACATATTGGCACACCTAACAAAGCCACACACACACACACACACATATATATATATATATGCACACACACATTTAGCCTGCCGTTGATGTAGATCACAGTGGCACTACAAGAGCATAAATTTTCTGCCTGGCTACTCAGCAGCTACTCATTCCACACAAAGTTCTAGAATAAACAACCACTGTTCCTCAACTGTCAGAAAGAAGAAGTGATGTGAATGTTAGGGAGTTAGTGAGTGATTGTGTTAGAGCTCAGCCTCATTTATTAGTGTTAATGTGTGTGTTTTAAATATGGTCTACGTCAAAACTTACACCATTAGTGCCCTTTCTCTTCGTATTTGCTAAATATAACCACATTTCTTACATATATATAAATATAAGTGTATTAGTTTGTTTTACGTCAGTGCGTGTTCTTGATAGCAGCGTTTCGGGTTGTTTTTTTGTTTTTTTTTAGATACATAATGCATATTAATGTGTCAATTTCTTCCACTAACGTGTGCCCGGTGCTTTAAATGTATACATTTATTAGTCAACTTTCGTCATTTACTTTGCAAATTCTTTTGACCATATTCGGTACCGCGCGGTATTTTAAACTAATTTTTCGTTTCAGGCGCAACTTTTTAAAGCATTATTTTCCGTTGTTTAATTAGTTGGATTCTCTCTACAAATGCTTTCTTTGAAGCTTTCAGTCAGTTTTTTCCCCTTTAACCGTGGTGTTGAACCAAGACTGAGATTTTTTCGGTTCATAACAATCAGAGCTGTTGTCTCACCGAGCCTTTCAAATCGCGTGTGTTGGTCTCACGTACTGGACAAAAACAGGTGGCGTATATACGCAGCAGATCTGAATATAAGACCCGGGCTGATAACGCTTATGAAATATTCAGGATGTCAGTAAAATTATTTTAGAAAGAGATAGAAAGAAGAAATTTATTTAAATTCTATTTAGATAGAAAGAGAAAGTCAAAAGAGGAAACCAAAAAAAATCATAAATTAATCTTAGGTTCAAGAGAGTCATTTTTTTGCTGATATATCAACGCTACGTAGACAGCGATTATTCAAATAAGGAAAGCGCTGAATATACTTCATTCATCCTGTAAACGAATGTCAGCTCATTTTTTAAGAAATAGGGTTTTCTGAATTCCTTTCCACTCCCTAAATGTACAAGAGGGAACTGAGATCTGTACCTCGGTGTGACAAACAGAACTACGCCGTGTTTTCTGTTCTTAATGGAAACACCAAATTATTTATGCATTTTACGCAAAACGCAAAGAAGAAAGTGATACGCAAAAATAACGAATAATACAAGGGAAGTATAAAGATCGAACTGTCTTCAAAAACAGAGAACAGAGCAAACATTGTAACCGGATTTAGAGAATGTCATACAAATCATAAATCATACAAACAACAGTGTCGATTGGTAAAGCCAAAGCCAAAGAAAGACGACTTTTTTTTCTTTTTTTTAAGTTGTCGGATTAAACTTATGAACCTTTCGCGACGTGGAGATGAGCGTGAATAAGACAGGAGACCAGCCCCACGGGCGCGTGGACTTATTTATTCGTTATTTGGGGGGGATTAAGGCCTACAAATGTCGCTTGCCAAAGTCGGGAAAGTGGGACTAGTCGGTGAGGGTTAAGAGTTGGAGAAGACACTGGGGTTTGGAGCCTTAGCGCAAAAAATAACAGCACCCTCCCCAATCCCCGTGTATGAGAATGAGCGCTTTTCTGTGGGACGCGTCTGAGGGAATGCGCACAGCCCTCAGGACCTCGAACTGGAGACAAAACAAAGAGAGGAAGACTTCATACATTATGGATGTACCTTCATTTATCAGGCCGCGATGGAACATGTGAGAGTGGCTGGATGGAGGGGCTGCAGCTCGCCCCTCTCTGTGTCCTACATCCTCTTTGCTTTGGCGTTACTAATGCATTTCTTCCACCACGCTAGCCCTGCCAAAACTGCCTTGAGGTCTCATTTCATTGGGCTAAAAGCGCCTAGCTGACTCTGTTTGCACTTATAATGTGTGTGTGTGTGTGTGTGTGTGTTTATGTGTGTGTAAGGTGAGGGGCGTGCAACCGCATATTAGTCTCCCTAAAGCTATTTTAATTAACGAAAACTAATATTCAGAACCCAGCAACAGAAACTTCAGCCATTCGTATTTGAGAAAAGGAAAGGTTCCTGTAGCTTCTTCTTCTTCTTTTTAAATACATTAAATGGTATTCTATATGGAACCATGCGAATGTAGAAAGAATTGTGACGGTCCTCTACTAAATGTTTTCAATGGGACTCTTCTGAACAAGTCAAAAAAAGCCTAGTGTGTTAGAACCATTTTTACGAGGGGTACTAAAATACTTTCAAAGAGAGATTTATTACTGTAGCTAGGAATAATTGCTGTAATATCTCAACTGCTTTTTAGTTTCACGAGCGCACAAAAAAAAAGAAAAAAATCAGTGCTAAAAAAGTGTTTTTTTGTTTTTTTTTTAAACAAACGCTAATTTTACGAATTTCAATTTCCACGATTTTTTTGTTCACGTATCCTTCAACAGCAAGTAATAAAACAATATATTTACATACGAATTTCCACCCTTTATCCATTGATCAGTGACTGGATAATGGTCTTTTTATATGTTAAAAAAACATATATTTATTGCTACATTGTGGCATAGAAAGTCACTCGAATCCTACAACACACACACACACGTCTTTTAGTGAAAAAAGTGTAAATTAAACAGTCATTCTGAGTCGTTACGTTCCTAGCACGAGAAAGTTTTATTTTCTTAAACGTGGAAGAGTTTGGAGACTGCACGCTGTCCTCAGAGCAGTGCGCAGCTGCGGTGGAGTTGGTGTGGCTGCTGTAGGAGCGCTGCACTTGGTGCTGGGTGTATGAATGGTGGTGGTGGTGGAGCAGCGGGGTTCTGAACTCATGCGAGCAGTGTGATGTTAAAGAGGTCATGACATGCGAATGGCAGGTCTTGGCCTGGACACCATGCTGCTCCAGCTCTCACACACCACACACACACACACACACACACACACAGAGCATGCCACAATGAGAAGCACTAGGCCTAAACCACAGCCTCGAAGATTCAGCGTTCCCCTTGTCCACGTGAACACTGCCACAAGAAATAACTGAATTTCCAAATTAACCTTTTATGAAGTGCCTTATTGTTGTTATTATTTTATTCAGGAGAAAATATTGAAGCTACAGACATGGAAACAGGGCTGGAGCGTTTGTAATGCGCGTTTGTTTTATTATTATTTGTAGCCAAGAATAGCAAGCCAACTCCAGACAAAATTAGCGACTTTGGGTTGATTTCCCAGACAGGGATTAAGCTCAGTCACAGTCACAGTCACAGATGTTTTTTTTCCATTTGCAGTGGTACATCTACATGCATAATATTGTGTTTTCAATGTTATTATTATTATTATTATATTTCTGTATGGTACCAAAATAAATTGTTAAAACTGTAATAATCGTTAAATAAACAACCATTTTCTAAAATAAATAAAATTCCTCATGTTTTTCCATTACAGAAAAATAAAATATCGTTAAACCAAGTAGAAAAGCATTTACAGAATATCTTCAGTCTAGGGCCAGTGTTTTTAATAAAGAGTACGGTACAGGGGCTCGGAAACAAACAGTTTGCACCGATGATAATTCTCAGAGTTTACGTCATTAGCGTGTTATTTTGTTTGTTTTTAAGAATTGAAAAATAGGAAGAAAAATAGATCTAGACTTTACTTTTAAGATATTAAAAAGAACAATAATGTTTCTATATTAGCCTTAGTTCTTATTCGCCTGGTATTGGTGATCTGCGTACGTTTTCCCCACATATCGGCTCTTGTAACAGTAGCATGAGGCGCTGGGGTGCTCTTATTCTCCCCCGCGTCCAGCTTGGGCTCTCTTTTCAATGAGCCCCTTTATTCCAGTTGGGACGGGGATTTGTGGCCGTGGCCGCCTTTTATGCGCCTCTCTATGGAAACGCGGATGGTGAGGGGAAAAATGCGCGACTGAATAAAGGGGGAATCGGCCCAAGGAACGGCTGCACAGAAGCATCTGTTACACTCGGAAACTTAGACTATGGAGAGGGGACAGAAGTAGCTCCACTTGCCCCTGCAGTCCCACGTTTCAGCTGAATTGTGTCGCGTATTTATCAGTAGAAATAACAGATTATCAATCGCTACGTTCAAATTTTACCAGCCTTAAAATACAAATAGAAAACGTCCATATTAAAATACCGGACTAATCTGCAATACAAGTCAAAACCTCCTGCCTTCGTTCCGTTTGTGTCGTTATTTCACAGATTATTCGCTGAGAAATAAATCCGCGTTCCGAAGTCAACAACGTAGAAATTTCATTTTTGTCTAAAATCTGGAAATCGAAAATGTACTGCACGCCATGACCCACGCACATATCCCACGACATCGTACAACAATCTCAGTGCAAACACAAACTCGATCGCCTTCACGTTTGAAATCCGTTCTATAAACAACGCCAGCGAAAGCCGCTATTTTTAGCGATTTTTTTTTAACGTGGGCAAAATCTCGACGAAAATGTACGATTCACAGCCAATGAAACGAAAAGCCAGTGTCACCACGTCCTCCTCCCCGTTCCTCGCTGTATGCCACGTTATCTCACAGATCGATGCGAGAGAAAATCAGTCGTATCTGTTTTGTAAGAGCACGAGAAATAGCTCACCTGGTCGCAGCTGAGCTTCCTCCCAATTTCCTCCTGATCACCTCTCCTTAGAGAAACTGCAGTCTTTAATGACTTTCTGGTGGCTGCTAGCCTTCTTTTATTTCTGCTAAATGTATGAAAATGTATGCAAATTTAAATCAAGCTTAACCTGGGAGCTCTTGCAATATATTTAATGGAATTTCGAACCAATAAGGGGGACTCTGATGTAGTCTTCTAATGGCAAATATAATTACGCAGCTAGGTAACCTCTGAAATATGCAGCTTTTTTTTCCAACTCACTGAAGACCTGTCGAGATTCTTAAAGACCTACGTGCAAAGATTGCTCATTGTTGACAAGAGCCAAAGAACCACAAAGATTCCCTTTTTGTGTGTGTATGAGTGCGCGCGCGTTGGTATTTTTAAGGCCAGGGGTTTGTACGAAAGGGTAAACTTTATTTGGGCCCAGGGTTTTGTCTTCCCTTTAAAAAAAAAAAAAAAAAAAAAAAACAAGTTTGGTTTATGATTTACGGGTTTTGTTGTTGCCTAATTTGAGATTTTGTTTTTTTACTGTCCTTCACATGACCTTAATTTCAATTTTTACAGTGGAACATTTTACACAAATTGAAAATAAAATTTAAGATGTAATTTTTACATTCATGTGTTTGACCAAGCTTCGGCAAAAGGACTCAGAATTAAGCGATATTTAACGTATAATTAAACGTATGCTGAGATTTTGACACCCCTAGTCAATTGAAGTGTTTTGCTACCCTTGTGACATACAGTGGAAAATCCCACGTTAACACGTCATCTACGTGGAACACAGTTCTGTCGCATTGTTGCTATTTATTTGCCGAGTTTACGTTCTGGGAAAAAAATAAAAGAATATGAAATTCACCATAACACATGTTGTCTTCCCCAAACAAGGTCAATTCATTAAACTGAATGTGCATTTAATGGCGCAGAAGTGTGTTCTCTGTAGAGGATTTGCGCTAATTTTCCTTTAGAACACGGAAAAGGCATTCCACAAGGAGTCCCCGAACTTGTGCAGTCGACTGTATTAGCGGACTATAGTCTCCATAGCGAACGCTTCCTGTTTTGGTGTCAAAAATGTTTTAGAGTGTCCAATTTAAGCTGCCGAGTCGATTGCTCGCGCGATCTCGATTGGCTGTGACGTGGCGAGTACTTGGCTCTGATTGGCCGCCGGGGCCTGTCAATCATTCCTCCGCGGGGCAGCGCTGGCTCCGGGAGCGTGGTGGATGTGAAAGGCTGGAGCCGTTGCCGTTTGCCACATTATAAGGAGTAAGGGGGATCTGCGAGAGTAAGCATGGCCACAGCTGCGTCCAATCCCTACAGCGTCCTGAGCTCGGGGTCCATGGTGCACGCGGACGCCTCGGTCATGCAGCAGGGGAGCCCGTTCCGGAGCCACCAGAAAGCGCTGCAGAACGACTACATCCAGAGCGTACAGAGCAACGGCCATACGCTCGGGCACCAATGGGTGAGCAGCTTGACCGAAGGCGGCGCGTGGAGCGCCCTCGAGCCACAGGACATAAAACCCGGTCGCGAGGACTTGCAGCTCGGGGCCATCATCCACCACCACCGCTCGCCGCACGTGGCGCACCATTCGCCGCACGCGTGGGGCACGACCACCCTCGGCAGCGGTGGCCAGACCGCGAGCCTTTACCCGCAGACGAGCTTCGGCGTGAATGGTATGCACGGCGCGCTCACGCCGCCGCCACCGCCACAGGGACCACCCGTTCAGCAGGGACCCCCAGTTCAGCAGCAGGGTGGCGTGCATGAGCACGGCGACGCGCACCACTGCCACGAGCACTCGGACGAGGAGACGCCCACGTCGGACGAGCTCGAGCTCTTCGCCAAGCAGTTCAAGCAGCGGCGTATTAAGCTCGGCTTCACGCAGGCGGACGTGGGCCTCGCGCTGGGCACGCTCTACGGCAACGTCTTCTCGCAGACCACCATCTGCAGGTGCGACGCGCTGTGATTTTCGGTTATTATTCGTATTTTTCATAGAAAGTGTGACGGGGGGATGGAACGAACGGAAAGTTCGAGAATTTTATTTAGACCCAAGAATTTCGCCTAAATACAAACAAAACACAGACACAACAACAGCAACAAACAAAAAATAAAAAAGTATTTATGTTGTTTGGAAAACTTTCGCGGGCTTTTCTTCATCAGTTTTGATACAATGGAACATTTATCCTGCATCATCTGTACATTCAAGGCACTGCAGCTGCAGCTGAACTTGTTGGGTATTTTTGAGGGGGTGTGGGGGTGGGGGTGGGATTGGGGTTGAGGGATGACACCGTTCTGAATAGAAAGTTAGCTCAATTTATTCAGGCCCGGTAATTCCGCCTTCCAAAACAAACACGAGCGTAGAGTTCGAATATGATCGTACGCTTTGCAGTTCTTCACCATTAAATTTCACACTACCTCAGGACAGGACACGATGGACAGGTTTTCTCCTTTTCGACGTACTATATGTTTCGAGTTAAAAAAAATAAATGCTTTGAAAATTCTTTATGAGTAATTTCCGGCTTCTGTGTAGTGTTTGTTTCCCCTCCCTCCTAATGTTTTACAATGAGACAAATCATGTTATACACTACTAAACTGTCACTAGGGTGCTACAGCTCACGTCATTGGGGTGGTACCCTCTAAGGCCCCTCTTTAGAAGCATTAGGGGAAAAAATGATGGTTTTAAATAATTACGCTAAATTTTAAACTTGCATCGACTTTACACTTGAATTCTGGCGTTACGTTAAAAAATGCACTAATATTCATTTCTGTGAATGAACTTTAGTTTCTATTTTTTAAAACCCAAGGGACACCGTATGACCTTAAAACCACTGTTGTACCAGCGATGATAAGTTTACAATCATTTTGTAAACAACAAAAAAACGTATCTAAACCGTTCAGCGAATTGCGCCCAAAGAAATCAATGCACTAATTTGAAGAAAATCAATGTGATCAAGGTGAAGTTTAAGATGTCATTGTTTCCAGGCTAAGCTCATTGAATGAAATATGTGAGGTCTTTCTAGACTAAAAAAATATGGGATTTGATCAACAAAACAAAAATAAACAATTAAAAATAATCCCCAAAACATAAGAGTTAATGGAGGTGGGGAATGCTATATTTTATTTTATTCCCATGACATTTTTACCCAACCAATCGTAATATATATAAATAATAATCATTATTAATCATTAATTAATCATTGTTTAACTGTCCATCCCCCAAATAAAAACCAGTTCTTTAGCTTAAGGTTTGTAACGATTTGGTTCTTACATCTGTGCAGGTTCGAGGCTCTGCAGCTGAGCTTTAAGAACATGTGCAAGCTAAAGCCGCTGCTGAATAAGTGGCTAGAGGAGGCGGACTCGAGCACCGGGAGCCCGAGCAGCATCGACAAGATCGCGGCGCAGGGCCGAAAGCGCAAGAAAAGGACGAGCATCGAGGTGAGCGTAAAGGGCGTGCTCGAGACGCACTTTCTGAAGTGTCCGAAGCCCGCGGCGCAGGAGATCAGCTCGCTGGCGGACAGTCTGCAGCTGGAGAAGGAGGTGGTGCGTGTGTGGTTTTGCAACAGGAGACAGAAAGAGAAGAGAATGACCCCACCGGGAGAGCCGCAGGGGCACGAGCTCTACTCCTCACACGCCGTGACCACGGACACCACAAGCTGCCACGACCTCTGACCAAGGACAGATTTACCCCCACCCCCACAGACACGCTTTTAGAAAAAAAAAAACAAACAAACAAACAAACAAAAAAAAAACACCAGAGGAAATCTATCAGCATTTGATTTTTTTTTTCAATATTATTATTTTTGCCTGGATGATGACGACGACGATGATGGAGGGTCCGCTTTCTCCAGCACTCAACAATAATCTCCGTAGAAGGGCACTGAGAACGAAAACGCCAGAAACAACTGTCCGTTTTTGTGGTTGTTTGCGTTTTTTTCCATTTTCGTTGGCGTTTTTTTGAAATCTCCGGTCTCGTGGGCATTAAAACGCGACAACACCAATGTTTTTTTTATTTGATATCTCAAATGGAAGTGATCTACCAAAATGTTTTTTTTTCTTTGCTTTTGTATTACAGCAAGAATATGAATACAAAATTGTGCCTATTAAAATGACCTCCCAGCGCCTTGGTTCTAAAAAAACCGGAAAAAAAATACTCTCACAAATATATTTCCACTTCAGGTTGAGTATGCGGTTTATTTTGATTTTCCCGCTATCGCATGCTTGTTTGTTTTTGTTTTGGAGCTGATTGTCTCTTCTCTCAGTGCTTCATTTGCACATTTTCATTAAAAATCTATAGGGAATTAGAAAAGAAAGAAAAAAAAACAAACAAATAAGACAGACTGCCATGAGTTGATGTATGTTTTTGAATCGATTTTCATCGCTGAGGTGGAGCGGAGTCACTCAGCAGCAGCCATTTTACAGCATCGACACCTTTCTACCGCGGCTTCGACTCGTTTCTCTGCCGGTTTTTAAAGCAATGTTCTGGTCCTCTCCTCTCTCTCAGCGCGCTTATTTTTTTTTTGGGAGAATGGCTTTTGTCTAGTTTTGTTGTAGGTTTTTTTGGGGAGGGGGGTGGGTCTTACTACGGGCTTAGAGGACACAACTCGAGAAGAGTACTTCAGAAGCCCGTCATTTCTCACAGAAACAGCGTTTCAAAACAAAACAACGCACAACGTCATAATGGTTGTGGAAAAAGAGAAAAACAAAGATGGGCTGGTCATGATTCCTCTCCCCATGGACCACATTACTGTGTACTGATACTAAAGCAGAAAGCGAGCTACTCGCCGGTGACAGCGTTGCGCTAATAGCCTATACTTATTTTATTCTACACCTTCACTATCTAAAAATTTTATAATCTTAAATACTCCTCTTATCGGTTTATTTCTGAACTATTTTTTCGAATACTGTACAGTTTTGTATATTACAACTTTTTGAAGTTATTAATTTAAAAAGAAAAACAAAACAAATACCGTTTAGTTATTCATGCACTTAGTGATGTACAAAAAATATTTTCATGAAAGAAAAAAAATCCGAAAAAAAAAAATAAATGAATGGACGTTTTCGGCGGTCCTCTTCCCAAATTCGAGAACAGGTCGAGCGATTATTTATTTTCAGTATAAAAGCTTGTATTATGTTTTTGGAGCAAACTGTATAATGTATGTTGTAATAAAACAACTTGTTGGTACAATTTGAGTCTTATCTCACTGATATTTACAGATAAATAGAATTGTATTCAGTTGCAGGCCATATTTCTTATTTTTATACGAAAAATTTTATTATTCAAAGTATTCCATTAAATGTTATTATGATTATTATTTTATTTTAAGCTGAGGCTGAACTGTAGTGGATATGATGGAACTGTAGAAGCGTTAGTTTGGGCAGTGAACTTGCAGCTTTTCATTGAATCCAATTCGAGCTTTAATCTAAGGTTTGTTCTTAATTTTCACATTTTGAACGTGAACCTAAAAAATAATGATCTAATCTTTGGATTATATTTGGTGAGGAATTCCATTTGAAACTGAAAATAGGAATGTTAATGGTGCCATAGCATAATTCCCCCCAATGCTCAGAGGCCTACTGCATAAATGCAGTTTGTTTGTTTGTGTGTGTGTGTGTGTGTGTGTGTGTGTGTGTGTGTGTGTGAGTGAGAGAGAGAGAGAGAGAGAGAGAGAGAGAGAGAGAGAGAGAGAGGCAGGCCTTGCCTTGAAATGCAGTGCCTGACTGGAATACTAATTCACTCTAATATATGCATTTCCTCAGTCTGCAACTTTCAATGACCATGGGGAGGTTCAGATGGGGAGCCAAGCAGCTGAAATAGCCTGGTCTAGTTTGGGAAGGGGAGGAAAAAAAAAACCCAAAAAAACAAAAACAAACCCCCCTCCCTCCAAAAAATAAAAAAATAAATAAATAAACTTGGTTTAAATGAAAACACTGTTTAAAAATAGCAGCAAAACAAAGCTATGCAAAGCTTGCTTTGATCTGAATAGCGGAAAACAAAAGGAAGGTGCACTATTATTATTATCATTATGATTATTATAAGAACAGTAAAGTGTTCAGAGACAAAACTCGAACTCTAATCTTCACTTTGAGGTTCAGTGGTTAAGCAGCAAGCTGAGAGCGGCTTGTTTTGTGCAGGATTTACATAATGGCCCTATGAGCTCTTCGCCCTTCCGACCAATTTGTCCCGTGCTGCTGCAGTTCGGTTTCCAGCTCGCCACGGGTGGTCGCGGTGGGTCTTTGTGCCACCCCCCCCCCTCACCAAACCTGATCCTCCACTGTTCAGTTTAGTTTTTACTCTTCTCAGGCTCAGCTGATTCACCTCATCAGTTCCTCTCCATGTTCCTCAGGTGGTTAGAACGTGTGTTGGAGCAGAAAGAGAGCAGCATGGAGTGGCAGGATCGGACGGACGAACTGTCCCTCATCAGTGGATCAGCACCTACATCTCTTATAGCCTCAGACAGCCAACGCTTCCATCCGAATGTCTTGTTTCTCTATAACTTTAACTCTTCTACAACTTTGTGTTGTATGTACAGATGGCACCGATCTGCTACTATGTGCTCTACTGAGCCGATATAAGCCAAAATATGTCCAATCGGTTGTCAGATATAGAAAATATAGATCAAATCCCATCCGATATTGTAACAAACATGGCATAGCACTCAGTGTTTACGCTCTGTGTTTAATCCTTTGGGGTAGCAGGCTGTTTGAGTAGTTGATATTGTGACACCCTTAAATCAATGCTCATCTTAAATGAAGTGATGTCATTAAAATGATTCATTTTAAAGCTCAGAAAAGTAGAATATATCGGAAAAATACTCAAGGTGTCATCGTCAAGATTAGGAAAGATAACGATACTGTGTCATACACAAAAAAAAAACCTCTTTGGAGTGAAGTAAATGAAGGGGATCCTTAAAAAATGATTTATTTATTTATTTATTATTATTTTATTTTATCCAAGGAACCATCTATCTTTAATGAAAGGGAAAATCAAAAGTGGTTCTTCACAGACACTGCTTCTCTCTCTCTCTCTCTCTCTATTCCTAACTTCTTTCTTTCTTTCTTTCTGTCTTTCTTTCTTTGTCTTTCTTTCTTTCTGTCTTTCTTTGTTTTTCTTTCTTTCTTTCTGTCTGTTTCTGTCTGTCTCTTTCTGTCTGTCTTTCTTTCTTTTTCTTTCCGTCTTTCTTTCTGTCTGTCTTTCTGTCTTTTTCTTTGTCTTTCTGTCTGTCTTTCTGTCTTTTTCTTTCTGTCTTTCTTTCTGTCTTTTTCTTTCTGTCTTTCTGTCTGTCTTTCTTTCTGTCTTTTTCTTTCTGTCTTTCTGTCTGTCTTTCTTTCTTTTTCTTTCCGTCTTTCTTTCTGTCTGTCTTTCTGTCTTTTTCTTTCTGTCTTTCTGTCTGTCTTTCTTTCTTTTTCTTTCCGTCTTTCTTTCTGTCTGTCTTTCTGTCTTTTTCTTTCTGTCTTTCTGTCTGTCTTTCTGTCTTTTTCTTTCTGTCTTTCTGTCTGTCTTTCTCTTTCTGTCTTTGTCTGTCTTTCTTTCTTTTTCTTTCCGTCTTTCTGTCTGTCTTTCTGTCTTTTTCTTTCTGTCTTTCTGTCTTTGTCTTTCTGTCTGTCTTTCTTTCTTTTTCTTTCTGTCTTTCTGTCTTTGTCTTTCTGTCTGTCTTTCTTTCTTTTTCTTTCTGTCTTTCTGTCTTTGTCTTTCTGTCTGTCTTTCTTTCTTTTTCTTTCCGTCTTTCTGTCTGTCTTTCTGTCTTTTTCTTTCTGTCTTTCTGTCTTTGTCTTTCTGTCTGTCTTTCTTTCTTTTTCTTTCCGTCTTTCTGTCTGTCTTTCTGTCTTTTTCTTTCTGTCTTTCTGTCTTTGTCTTTCTGTCTGTCTTTCTTTCTTTTTCTTTCTGTCTTTGTCTGTCTTTCTTTCTTTTTCTTTCCGTCTTTCTGTCTGTCTTTCTTTCTTTTTCTTTCCGTCTTTCTTTCTTTTTCTTTCCGTCTTTCTTTCTTTTTCTTTCCGTCTTTCTTTCTTTTTCTTTCCGTCTTTCTTTCTGTCTTTCTTTCTTTTTCTTTCCGTCTTTCTTTCTGTCTTTCTTTATTTCCCTTGTAGAGACTGGGCATATAAAATAACCACAATAATAAAAGTGCAGTTCTTTGGGGAAAACTCACCTCAGGACCGGTGTTCATTGAAAGTGACTTGGGGAATAGTCGCTGTTTATCGCACTCAGTCTGAAACCAGAATATACATCAGTTCATTAGTAACGAGTGGATGGGTTGGAAGTGATTTCACTGGTGAAATATAAAATGTACAAGTAGAACAACAGGAATCCAAAGTCTGAAGAGTAATAAATACAGAGAAATACATTATCGCATGTGGACAACTATCGTACGCATTAAATGTCTCCAGTATTTTCTGAAAAACATGTGCTCGTAATATTCTCTGGTGTGTTTATAGACTGGGTTCCTCACCACTGGTTTATTATTGACAGGTCAGAATGAAATCACCATTGAAAGTGCAGTTCCAACAACTCCACATCGAGGGGAAATTCATCGAGTAGTTGTAGTAAATTTAGAAATGTGGTAGATTTGGAAAAATGCGGTGGTAAGACACATGGCAGTTGCAGTTATTTGAATCATAAAACATGATTAATCATATGTTCCTAATATCCAGAAAGGTTAAGCTAATACGAATGTTAGCTTTAGTGCTCAGCCTACAGTAAAGTAATAGCGTGTACACTCATACCAGTGCAACACCCACAGTAGTGGTGCTTTTCTATTGATAAGTACAGTAGATGGTGGCTTATAACTTAGAACTTCAACAGGAGCAGATGTGCGCCTACATTACTAAGAAAAAAAAAAAAAAAAAATTCAGAAAATACTCTCTATTTATTTCAAGTCAAAATAGACACCAACCAAAAAAGCTACTTATTTTCCAAGAAAAACATTAAAAATAAAGGCATAAGTGAAGGAAAGTGTTTGTAAAAGTGGAATTATTAAAACAAATGTACAGAAAATTAACCCTCTATAAACCAGACAGATGACTATAAAAAACCTATGAAACACAGCAGCCACAGCTCTGAAGCCAATGACAATGCGTACAGCACGTGAGGAGCGCTAATATAGCACCCCTGAGTAGCATATATTGTTTCATCTAAAAAAAAATAATACTGAAATTATGAGTTTGAAGCCACACAATATGCGAATATCAGCATTTGCCAGATGAATACAAAGAAACAAATGTTTGTAGTCATTAAAATCTACTTTAGATTTCATACTGTCCTGCCTTTGCTACACAGGAGTAAACACATCAGATCTGAGAACAGTCGGTGTGGATCAGTTACAGGGAGTTTCTAATAGCGACCAGCGTTTTTCCTTGTAAAGTATTCAGATTTTACGTCCAATGTTACGATTGGCTCAAAGTATCTTCCCCCCTGTGCTTCATGTTAAATTTAGCTTCAAAACTCTCATTGGCTGCTCACAGTCTCGCTTTGGCAGCTACTTTAGCCAGCGATTCCCATGGATATTAGTTTCCTTTCTTAAAAAGCAAAAAGATAAGAGCAAAAGAGTCAAGGTCATTTAGCGGAGACCAAAGAAACATACTTGGCATAACCTTGCGGAGAAAGCATAAATAATACAACGTATAAATAAATAAACTGAAATATATTTTGCATGCAAATGAAAGCTTCCCTCATGAGAGATGAGAGTAACAGCAGGTTAAGAACATTCCACACATACATGACTATGCTTTTACAAGGAGCAGGCATTTCAAAGAGGGGCTTTCAGGTGGTGTGTAATTCCCAACAAGTGTCTAATGCATGTGATCCTCGGCTATTTATGATGCTGCGCGGAATCTTTTCCGAGTAAATCACTACCTCGAATGATATCTTCATTTGCAGCACCAAGGCTGATCACTCTTTGTCCTATATGTTCCACATTAACTCATTATCTATGCTACTCACTCCATTAATTTCGCTGGTTTTATTAGCCAAGTGTTCTGCCTGCATCTGTACTGTTGACAGGCATTTCCGAAAGCTAATCTGACAGCTAATGACTTCATTAAGTGCAGCACATTAATTGGCTTACTTCAGGGGCTCATCTTTAATTGGCATAAATAGATTCACACCTGAGCGCGCCTTCAACCTACGCCATAACACAAAGAGGGACAAACTCACAGATCAGACACATTCCTGAGAGTCTGGACGAGGGGTGGTGGAAATAAGGCGCCTTGGAAAAAGCAAAAAAAAATAAAAATAAACAAATAAGTAAATAAAATATTTAAAAAAAAGCACAAGTCAAGCACAAACTAACAGTGGCGGCTGAAACAGAACGCTGGCGTCGACACTAAAGGGTAATTAACGTGACAAGGCCTGGGCTAAAGAATAACGTGTGACAATGCAATTAACACTACTGTTTACCTTGCCATACTGCCATCAGTGGCACTCTAATCCAGCTGACAGTAGGCAAGTGTGGACGCTCTAGGAGTGTGTGTGTGTGTGTTGAATGCAGGCCTAACCGTGGTGAGCAGGGGCTCTGTGAGGTACAGGAGGGAGCAGCTGGTGCTGGTGTTGACTGGGTCATCTCCCCAGAGCTGGGACAGTCTGTGAAGGAGGAAAGAACAGTCACAGGCATTTTTAAATATACAGCAAACAGAGACTGAACTGATCTGAGACTAGATTGGGTCCTGGAGAAAAGGATAAGAATCAACAGGATTGTTTCACGCGGACAGAATGCTCGTAGAGTTTTAGATATAATAATGCTAAAACATGTGAAACGTAGTTAATTTGTAGACTATTCCGGTACGTTAGTGGCTCCCAAAGTTGGGTTGGTGTGGGGTGCAGCAAGGAAATGGTATGAGAAACTTGTAAAAGTGACTTTTTGTATCTTTCTTTTGTTTTGTTCAATGGTTTGAATGAATATTTCACATTATCTATTTTAAAAAAAACATTCTTAAAGTTCAAAAATATTCTTAAAAAATGTAAATCTTAGAACAGCAAAACTGTCATCATCAGATAAGCAGCAGTACTTACAGCTTTCATCGTTGAGTGACACAGATGTGAGAGAGGAGGGGGAGGAGGAGGGGATGGGAGGGAATAAAGCTCCACTCTTACTTCAGATACCGCTGGTGTTTATGTCCATCCTGCCACTGCGAGAAAACGACTTAAAAATATGGGTCTAAAAAAGATGTTACAGAAGAAAAAAGAAACTTGGTTGACTACTCCAAAGCCCAGATCTCATTATTTCAATCATTCATTCATTATCTGTAACCCTTATCCAATTCAGGGTCGCGGTGGGTCCAGAGCCTACCTGGAATCATTGGGCGCAAGGCGGGAACACACCCTGGAGGGGGCGCCAGTCCTTCACAGGGCAACACAGACACACACACACACACTCACACCTATGGACACTTTTGAGTCGCCAATCCACCTACCAACATGTGTTTTTGGACTGTGGGAAGAAACCGGAGCACCCGGAGGAAACCCACGCAGACACAGGGAGAACACGCCAACTCCTCACAGACAGTCACCCGGAGCGGGAATCGAACCCACAACCTCCAGGCCCCTGGAGCTGTGTAACAGCGACCACTACCTGCTGCGCCACCATGCCGTAAAAAAAACATAAAAACACAAACAACTTTTAAGAAAATATTGTGATATCGCTTGAGTAGAAATAGCATTGTGTCAGTTTTTCTCTTACGTACAGTCCTGTATGTGTTAAAATCATTCATCTTTATCATCCACTAGCTGCATTATTCAATCATAATACAACACTAAGCGTAAAATGAAAGCATTAGTAGGCTAACAGTTAGACATACTGCAGAGTAATAAAGAGGGGAAACAACTTATAACCACCGTAAAAACAGAACTTTGCGCACAGGGATTGTACTGAATAGAAACCCAACAAATTCACTCGAAGTTCAGCCTAGGGAAACACTGCCATCTAGGGGAAGCACCTGGCTCATGAGACTATGAGGCCTGTAAACAGATCAGGACCAACTGGCCCTTACATTAAGAGCAGTTGGACCTGGACCTTACATTTCCACACATAGGCTTTCACTAAATGATAAAATGATGACGCGAACAGTGATTCACCACTGTTAATGAACAGTTAATGAAGACTGCACCCTACAGAGATTTAAACACATACTTATGTGATTTCATTCAGACGCTGCTAGCAATTATGTCCTATTAATTATTTAAGAAAAGACCCAAGTTCTGAACATAGTAAAATCTCCAAAAATACAGAAGGAAAGTAATGAAACAGAACTGAACCCCACACAGATCCGCGATAAATAAAGTGGGTTAAAAACACAGCCTATAGCCACGGACTTGTGGAACGTATCTATTTATTCTCTGCAGCATCTTTGCTGTTGTAGTAGATAAAGGGAACGCACGATGGAACTGGGGCTTTTTGAAGCTTTGCTGACAGCCAATTTCACCATTATGTATTGCTCAGATTCTCCCAGAGATAAAGTCTGTACACTGTAACCTGCAATAGTTTGTTTTATTTGCCGACTGAGCTACAGCCACTGCATCACAACATTGGCCATTTATTCTTAGGGGGACATACTTGACGGATCTGTAATTAAAATAATGTGTGAATAACGACTGCAAAAAACAAACTGCATGTCAATAATGATCTTTAATGTCAATATATACAGAACCTGAAAGAAAAATATAATTTTAAAAATTAAATGAAATAAATACAATATGGTACAATTTCCACAATGTCTTTGTAGAGATATTCATGGAAATATATATATTTATATATGTTTGTGTGTGTGTTTGTTTTTTTTCCCAATCCAGCCACTCTTGGAGCAGAGGGTTCCGTTCCCCAATCCCATGAGTCCTTGGCTCCAGTCCTCCACCCTAAAACTGGATCCAGAGAGCACCCCCTACACTATGAAGTCTAGTCCACATTCATTGACCACTGATACTTTTTTTTTTTTTTTTTTAATTTAGCTTATTTTTATTAAAAAACAAAAAAATTAAAGGGGTCTGAAGCCCAAAACAAATAAAAACAAATGTGGTGGGCTAAGGGGAGAAAATAAAAGAACAGAGCGAAAGCAACAACCTGCCAAGCCTCAGTGCAAATGTGCTTAAATATATTTTCGACAAGACGAGGATTGATCAGGTCTGACGAGAGCTGGCAGGTGTGGTTGGCAATCACTCTGGTGCTGAATTCTACACGCACGCTCTTTCTAAGCTTAAAGAAGCCTCTGCTCGGCGCTCTTGAGCTTCTTGAGGTAACGTCAGACGGGGTTCAGACTCGAAGCTCATCCCCTGCAGACGCCGATACCATTCCTTCAGCGGCACGCTAAGTGGCTTAAAACCAGAGTCTTCCACCCGTTCCTTCCCAAGGGCGGTGAGCCCAGGTAATAAATTGTCAAGAGACAGGAGAAGGGAATTCCTAAAGCATGGGCTGAGCGAGACGAGGAGGGGAGGAGTGGAGAAGGAGCAACATGCTTACTGAACTGGGGAAAGGAGGAGGAACACAGTTTACTTAAAGCAGCTTCAGGTCGGCCAGTCACAGTGAATGAGAATAGGCGCTGGTGTTTTTTTTCTTTTTCTTTTTTTTTCTCTCTCTTACGTAGCGGGAAGGTGGGGGTGGGGGGGCAAAAAAAAAAAAAGACAGATTCAGAGAATGTATACAAGAGCAAAGAAAGAAGGTAAAAAGTAAAAAAAAACAACCCTTGCAGCTGTCTGGATTTGAATTTCAGCCATTTTTCGGGAGGTGTCTCACCATCTCAGCTTGCTTTACAGCCTCCCTGATGTGAAAGCATGGTGTCTTGAGGTCCAATTACAGGGCATGGGAGCTCAGGGTAAACGCCAAAAAACAGTGGAACTGGTGGGGACAGGAGGAAATGTAAATAAATAGACAAAACGAGGGAGGGAGGGTGGTGAGGGAGCACAGTGAAGTTAACACTGCTCTGTTCATGACATGTCAGTGGAAGTGAGCTTCTTCATGCTTCTGCGCTGCGCCAAACTGGAAGCTGCCACGGGTTCCAGGACCGGTTGACATGTCTTATGATTCAGCGCAGAGTATGTGGCAGCCATTGCTCCCTGGAAGGAACAGGGGTAATTAGCTTAGCGGTTCTTAACACAATATAAACCCAAACAGAACAATGAGGTCAGGATCTCAAATTAACTAGGGCTCAGGGCAAATATGCAACAAAATCTTTAAATGCTGGAGCAAAATAGATGCCTCCACCTTCTAATTTGATGAGGTAAATGCTAAGCTAAATTGTCCACCAGCAGAACAGTGAAAGCACCTTAACAATCAAGACAATTTTTTTTTCTGTCCTCCCCCACAATGCATTTCAAGGAGCTTATTTCATTAAAAGCAGGAGTGAACAGACCTATCCACAAAAGGCTGGTGTGGCAAGAGGTTTTCATTCCAAACTTTCACAAATGTAATGCGCAATAAAGAAATAGTGTAGAAAAGGGTGAGTGCTTTGATAACAATACTTTTTAACAGCTGTTTCTATCAAAAAAAGCTTGATTTATTATTTATTGTTGGGACGTCCATGGGTTTCTGTCTTTGACTTTTGCTCAGTGCTATGTGTGTGTACAATAATCACCCCTCGGGTGGTGCTGGTGTGAGAACAGAGTGGTCCTAAAGCAAAAGCCTGTGGTCGCAGGGTCAGTGTCCGGGGATCTGTGGGATACTGTGGGTACGAACCAGCTGCAGCCTCATAGTTTAGTTCATTCATTCATTCAGGGTCCAGAGCCTACCTGGAATCATTGGGCGCAAGGCGGGAATACACCCTGGAGGGGGCGCCAGTCCTTCACAGGGCAACACACACACACACATTCACACCTACGGACACTTTTGAGTCGCCAATCCACCTTCAGAGTTTAGTTGTGGGGGGGGACTTTTGTACCTTTCCCATTCAGGATGGAAAACCTGCTACTGTTTAAGCAGTGGGTCTCAGTCTTCAAACAAATGATTAGCGTTTTTTGTGGTGTGTTCCTGCTTAGTTGGAAGGAAAAAGCCTGCAGTTACACAGGTGTCCTCTGCATAAGGCTGTTGACCCATAAAGTGTTTAACAGGTTCACTCCCTTAAGGTAGAAACAACTGTTATCATGAAACTCAAATATGACACTAAAAAATATTACTAAAACATTATTTTTCTGAATTTTAGCTACTTCAAATCTTTAAAAGGGGCGGCACGGTGGTGCAGCAGGTAGTGTCGCAGTCACACAGCTCCAGGGGCCTGGAGGCTGTGGGTTCGATTCCCGCTCCGGGTGACTGTCTGTGAGGAGTTGGTGTGTTCTCCCTGTGTCCGCGTGGGTTTCCTCTGGGTGCTCCGGTTTCCTCCCACAGTCCAAAAACACACGTTGGTAGGTGGATTGGCGACTCAAAAGTGTCCGTAGGTGTGTGAGTGAATGCGGGTGTGTGTGTGTCTGTGTTGCCCTGTGAAGGACTGGCACCCCCTCCAGGGTGTATTCCCGCCTGCGCCCAATGATTCCAGGTAGGCTGTGGACCCACCGCTTACCCTGAACTGGATAAGCTTACAGATAATGAATGAATGAATGAATGAAATCTTTAATAACTGGTAATTTTCACATTGATCAGGTTCCATTTCCCAAGCTCCTTCTCTGTCTCTTCTACTGGGGGTTTACTGTAATTTACCTTGACCAAATGAGGTGCATCATGCCGGGTAAGCTGGAAGTGGGGGAGCTGGTCCCGGCAGGCGATCCACGAGTGTTTCAGCACCTGCTCGGCAGAATAACGCTGATGAGGATCCACGTGAAGCATGTGAGACAAAAGATCCTGTGGGTTAAAAATAAAAAAAAGTTTATTTTGGTATCATCGTATAAAGCAAGCTGAATCGATACTTCTTCAGTTTCAAATTCCCATAGAAAAACAGTGAGCTGCACAAATAAAAATGACTGAGCAAGCTGACTGAATAAAACGTATCTATTAACATTACACAATTCCAGCCTCATTTAAATAATGAGAACAAGAGGAATACATTCACTTGGTTTACCCACTATAACTAATTTGTAATTAAACAAGGAAATCCCTCACACCCCAACTAATTAGGTCCAAGTATTAAAGTGGAAAAATGATTCGTGTTCTACCTTTGAGGAGTCAGACACTGTGTCCCAGTTGCCTCCGCTGAGGGAGAACTTGCCGCTGCCAATACGCAACAGAATTTCTTCAGGGGTATCGTTAGGGCCATTAGCAAAGGGTGTATACCTACAAACACACGAACAAAAAAAGCAAGAATCGACACACTGCATTCAGAGACAGTACATTTAAAATATAAATAATGAAAATAAACACAGTACGTCTGCTACAACGTGAACGTCTGTGCCTGTTTGTTTAAATAAGAGCCACTCATGAGGCATTGTTACCATCTCTATGTATGACAAAACGAAGAGAGCCACCACCCAGGCCTCACTCGATTGGTTCTTTAAGGTGGTGGATAAACATCTCACCATAAACTTGAACCAGTGCCACAGACATCAGGTGTTACATCTTGCCCTCCATCTCCTGTCGCTGATGAGCCACTACCACCTCCTCCTTCAGTCAGTAACAATATTCACCTCCACATTCAGGGCCAGTCCAGTGTTAATTACCATTAAATGCTACATGTCATAACGAAATGCTGGATGCACCCTCCAAAATCTCCCTAAAACAATATTGGTTTTAGATGTTTTTTTGTTTGTTTTTTTTTGGTGAAAATATTCCGTAGTGTTCCTTTAAGTACATCCTATTAATATAAACAAGCTAAACACCAGACAGGCAGGTCATTTAAAATGAATTTCGCCATCAGAAGACAAAGAACCTCATGGTTGGAACTAGATAAGGCTTTTGTCCACAACACATTTATTGTTTGGACACTGCAAGTAACTTAATGGCCTCTACCTTTTATTCTCTCAAAGCATTGCTCTACAGTGATGCAATGAATAGTACTAGCTAGCTGAGAAGCTGTTTAAAATAAGTGGTTTGCTGTTTTTTTTCCCCCCTTCAGTCCAGATCTCATTAAAATGGTTGTTTCCAGCCATTTATAATCTTGCATAGAACAACAGCTTTGACGCTGAGATTCTTAGCTCTCCTCTGCTGCTTCTATCTAGGCTTAAGCACAGTCCTGGCAGTGATAGTTTAAGCCTCCATGAAGCCTGATAAATCTCCTTTTTCGAGTTCACAGTATGACAACATATCCTTAGATGTACAAGACTAAAAGGTCACACACCACATTTCTATTGGGTTTTATTAGCATTTCAGGCTTTCTGCAAATGTGTTCTTCTGTACACTTCTGTTTCTAGATCAAGAACGTTGGACTGCTTTTTTGTTACGGCAGCCATATTTGCGAATAAGTGTCATTACAAAGTGGAAGAAAACACTTTCCTAACACTAGTTCTGAGGTCCACATGTTCCAAACATTTGCTTTGTTTTTGTTGATTTTTACTTCAGTAACAAAATTGACTTGAATCATGTGCTAAACATAAGCAGCATGGAGTCCTCAAGACTGGGAATTGAAACGCCAGGACCAATATTTCAGCAGCGAATGCCAAAATAAATGACTTGCTGCGATAAAGAGGAACCACTCTTCTCCCAATAATTGCTTAATTATAGAGATATACAGTCTTCATTAGCTTATTAACTTGAATTATCAATCCAAGTACAGTTAGATGCAGAGGACTGGTCCAAATTAAATGTTAAATTCACATGCACTGTATCCAACTACTTCAGTATACATCTGTTCAAACGACCAGGTAGGCTAGTACATTAGCTATTAGAAAAATCAGATGAAAATGAAATGCAGAGATTTGTAGTGGAACACTCACCCAGCCAGCATGGTATATAGGAGTACTCCCAGACTCCAGATATCACAGGCTGCATCATAACCTTGCCTCATTAGTACCTACAAAGCCACATGCAAACACATATTTACAAATATTTACTCAGATTGGCAGGACATCCGTAGTTAAAACAGCACACACTGGTGACATAAAACAATGTAATAATATTCTTTTAGGGGCGGCACGGTGGTGCAGCAGGTAGTGTCGCAGTCACACAGCTCCAAGGACCTGGAGGTTGTGGGTTCGATTCCCGCTCCGGGTGACTGTCTGTGAGGAGTGTGGTGTGTTCTCCCTGTGTCTGCGTGGGTTTCCTCTGGGTGCTCCGTTTTCCCCCCACAGTCCAAAATCACATGTTGGTAGGTGGATTGGCGATTCAAAAGTGTCCGTAGGTGTGAGTGTGTGTGTGTTGCCCTGTGAAGGACTGGCGCCCCCTCCAGGGTGTATTCCTGCCTTGCGCCCAATGATTCCAGGTAGGCTCTGGACCCGCCGCGACCCTGAACTGGATAAGCGCTTACAGACAATGAATGAATGAATGAATGAATATTCTTTATGTGCTTTGAGCTTGATATATATGACCACTCTGGAATATGAAACTATTAGATGTCTATATATGGTAATACATAGACAAAAAAAATAACCAGATTAAGACTCAAATTGGTACTCTCAACTACTGGAGGTCAGGCAACAACTGCAGCAGGTGTATCTTCATAGAAACCTATAGGACCCTCCAGCCAGTAAGTTTTCAAAGGCATTAACAGCTCCATTCTAACACTTGCTCTACATGCACTGATTACACTAAAAATCCCTCATACCTCAGGTGCCACAAAGTTGGCAGTGTAGCAGGGTGTGAGCAGCAGGCCGTTGTCTCCTCTCAGCTGTTTGGCAAAGCCAAAGTCACATATTCTGATAGAATCAGGGTTCCCTGAATCGTCCATGTAGAGAATGTTGCTGGGTTTTAGGTCCCTGTGAACGACCTGTTCAGAGTACATGGGGAAAATAATAAAAACAGTGTACATGCTCTAATTAAAGACTCTGTTTACACAAAATTTTTATGTTAATTAAAAGTATAAATATGAAGAGTTCAAATTAGATACTGCTACCTGAATAGTTCTGATAGAAATTAACAGGTGGTGTAAGTAGTGCCAATAAAGATATTTATCAAATTATCTAAATGAATGCAATAAATAATAATAAAGACAAATCCAACAATACCCACAGATATTTGAACAGCAGTAAATGGAGATGTTGCATATGTGTCTTACCCCTTGGCAGTGTAGGTAGTCCACGGTTTTGGTTATGGTGTAGAGGACAGCACTGGCCTCTCGTTCTGAGAAGAACTTCTGCCTGAGAATCCTATCCAGCAGCTCCCCTCCCTTCATCAGTTCCGTTACCAGATACACAAACCGCCCCTCGTCATACACCTGGAACATACACAGAAAGAGGTTTCAGAACAGTGACCTCAGTCATACTCAGGGACACACTGACAGATCTGCACAGATGAGGACTGCAGAAGTGAAGTGGGGACTCACGTCTTTCAGTGTGATGATGTTTGGGTGCTGCCCGTACCGCATGAGAATCTCTATTTCCTCCGATGGGTCCCGTTTGCTTTTGTCTATAATCTATATCAAAGGAGTAATTACATAAAAAAATAATGAAAAAATACCCCTATCTTTTAAAAAGGATTCCGGTTAGTAAAATTCCACTGTTTATATAAAATTATATTTTACATATACCAACCCCCCCAGAGTTTCTAGACATGTATATAACTTATAAGCTCAAATGTAGAAAGGGATGTATTTGCATTTCGATAATCTAATCACAGTCTTTGTATGGACTTTACTGCCCTCTACTGGAAATAAAAAATAAATGCTTAATCTATGCATTTATCAAAGTGCACCTTTCTGAATGTCCTTTATTATAGTAGGGCATGTCTCACCTTGACTGCAAACTCCATGGTGGTGACTCTGTGGATGCAGCGCTTGCATATGGAGTAGGAACCCACGCCAATGTCCTCTTTGAGTTCGTATACATCAGAGAACACAGCCGCACCGCTATGCATCTGTAGGAAATAAATGTAACATTCAATTTATAGCAAACATTAAGTGGTAAATTGAATTTGCCCAAACTACCTCACCCACAATATTTGCCCAAAAGCTTCACATTTTTAACACCTTTTTAACCCCCGGGCCACCACAGCACTCAACACTCCAGTCAACTACAAACCCGTACTACTGAGGTTTTAAAGGACGGATAGAAAACACATTTTCAAATGTATTTTTCTATACATTCCCCTTCCTCATGCAAGTGTATGATGCTCTTATCCCCTCTGGCCATGAGAAAGAAATCAGCAATCAGCTATGGTATATTTCTGTAATGTGTTCATATGTGTGTCTTTGCAGCGTAATTATGTCACCAAACTTTGGTGGGAGGACTTACAATAACAAAGATAAAAATTCAACATCAACAAGACCAAAGAGCTTAATGTGGACTAAAGGAAAACCAAGGGCTTCGCACACTCTCCGGTTCAAATCAACGGAACAGAGGTAGAGTGCATTTCCAGCTTCTGAGGATCTTTCATGGACACACAACACATCTCATCTGGTTAAGGAGGTGCGTCAGCATCTCTGCTTCCTGAGTAGACTGAGGACGGACCACTTATTTCCTCAGATCCTCACAGATTATACCTCTGCACCACCGAGAGCATCCTGACCTACTGTTTGACAGTGGCAACACCACTGTGGTTGAGAGGAAGGTCCTGCGCAGCAGCAGCATCACACACTGTAAAACACCCTACCATCAGCAAGGATGTCCAGCTTCCTACCCCTCATCATCCCCCTGCTGATCATTAACTCTACTGTTCATACACTGTTCACACATTAACAACTATTTCCTGTTTTTATATATACACACACACACACATACACGTCAGTGTTTTTGAAAAATGATTGTAAATGCCAGATTCCTGCTAAAACAGAATAAATAAACGGCTGTGCTGACAAACTGTACTGTATGTCTCATCTGCATTTAGGATCAACTGGTGTGTACTTAGTGATAAAGCTATTTATATCCTCCATTTTCTTAGGGTTACTGAAATATCACATTATTCATATTAAGATCTTTGATTCCTACACATTTCTAAAGTACAACTGCAAATGGAATTCAAACTACGTTTGTACAATATTATATCATTCATTCATTCATTGTCTGTAACCCTTATCCAGTTCAGGGTCACGGTGGATCCGGAGTCTACCCAGAATCACGGGGCACAAGGCGGGAACACACCCTGGAGGGGGCACCAGTCCTTTGCAGTACGACTTATACTCACACCTATGAACACTTTTTGAGTCACCAATCCACCTACCAACGTGTGTTTTTTTGACCGTGGGAGGAAACAGAAGCAATATTATTACATCATATTCTAGACATTTAATTAACATCCTAAATGCTCCAGAATTCTTTCAGAAACTCCATTCAAAGTGAAATATTAACTTCCAAATTCACTTAAAAAACATATTCTAGGATTATAAATAACTACTGTTTAAAAGCAAAAGTATCGCTTGAACATGTTGAATCACCAAACTAAATCAGGCATGCACTCAATTCAACACAGAGGTGTATTCTAAAATAGATGCAGTGCCTACAGTATCCCACCTAAAAACAACCCACATGCATACACTCGATATTCTCTGCTCCTGTCCTCAGCTGAGTTACCTTTCCTTAGGGAGTATAAAAAAAAGACAGTTTTGTAGTTCTGGAATTGTGAATGAGTTTGAATTATAATATCATTTCATTATGAAAGGATTTTAAAGAAAATATCTGTTCGATATCCTACAGCAGGCATCAAGAAACGGTCTGGACCTGGACAGATTGTCAGTTTTATCCAGATCTCTGGCCAATAAAGTAATGAAAATAAATTATGAAGTTCAAGGTAGTCATGGGCAATACAGCAAAAATACAACAAAATTTTTCTTTTTTTTTGTTGATCTGTGGTTGAGACTAGCTTTTCAACGACAAGAGGTTTGAAAGGATGGATATAACAGGTAAATCAGAAAGGATTTGAAGGATATGAAAACTATTTTAAAACACCATCCACCATGCCCACAAAACACCATCACATAGACTGTCATATTTCATATGTCATAGTCCATTCTTAAAGTCTGCCTCTAAGCCCGATTAATTAATTTTGGGGAAAATAACGAAATAAAAAATGTAACGCATTTTAATCGCACTTTGCACCGTGGAACGTTTCTCAGTGCATGAGTTCCAGGCGTACAAGTTATAATGACGCACAATGTGATGAACATGATGAAGATGACGGAAGAGACTACGCTGGTGGATGGGAAATTTAAATACAAGAAACTTCCAGATGGAAGTACAAACAAAAATGTTATTTGCACTTCATGCAGGAAGGAGCTTATCACAGGAGCAATTCCACCGTTCGTTACCACCTCAACGCAAAACATGTTGGGGCTAGCGCGCAGGTCAGTAATGTTAACAGTACAGTGATCCCTCGTTTTTCATGGGGGATGCATTCCACCCGTGAAAAACAAATTTCCACAAAGTAGAGGAAAGTTTTTTCATGTATTTAACGAGTATTTGGACTTTTAAAACCCTCCCTGTACTGCTAACAACCCACCCTTTGCATTAAACAGTCATTCTATAATGTTTTTCAGCTGGAACTACATGTGATATCCTACCAGTTTCTTTAATAGAGTCATTCCTAAGCTGTGATTTAGCGTCAGTAAATTTCACTCGGATGTGGACATAAACAATACATGTACTGTACGTAAGAAGTACTTGTAAATGATATATTTTGTCACCTACAGGCCCAGTCTAATACATGTAAATGATAAAAAAGCCCCCTTGAAAAAACCTGCGAAGTAGCGAATCCGCGAAAGATGAACCGCAAAGTAGCGAGGGATTACAGTAATGCAAACAGTGTCGCCACATGTCGGGGTTCACATTCAGAAACAAAATGTCAAAGTCCATGTCGGACAAATTGACCAATTCACTGGTAATAGACTGGTGGGAAAATAAACAAGATTTTGAATTTAAGCTTATGTTCGTTGATTCATTCATCAACCAAACTTCAATCAATATTTCTCATACTAAATATTGAAATGTGATTAAAATGTGATTAATTTTGATTAAATAATTAGATTATTTTTTTTTTTTATCAAGTCCCACCCCTAGTTTTTACAAAACCGTAGTGTCAATAAATGAGTAAAAAAAACAAAGGGGCTCTGTCAGACAAGCTAGGCTTCCTGTCGATCTTCTCACAGCAAAGAAACAGCTGAGAGAGGCGTCCAAACGTTTAAAGATATGGGGGGGGGGAATAAAAAAATAAAAAAAGATCAGAATTGCTGTATTCCTGCTCCATAGGTTGGTAATATTGACTCATTTTTGCTGTTATAGATTATTTAGGTTGGAACAGGCTCTAAATTCAGGAGACTGCTAACAGCATAAAAGTAAACACAGATCTTCTTGAGTTTCTATGGAATCTCAAACTGTGAATAAAACTTACAGACAAATTAAACTTCAACCATATACAAACAACAGTCGTTTTTCTCCCCAAACATACTGTTTCACCTTAAAAGCAGTAGAGCTTCTGAACATAAACAAACCAGCGAGAACTGCAGTTCCCTGAAATGATAGAGCTTGCCTTAAAACCCGGAACATTTTTGTGCCGTTCTCACATGCGCTGACCCTGACTTCACTTGGGATATTTATTTGGGCGTGAGGAGCTTAGAAAGCTTATTTACTGGGTTTATTTAGGGGCAAACCACTGAAATTTTGCCACACCTGCCTGCTTGTAAACAACTTTATTACAGAAAAGACAACTAAACTGGGAGTTCCAGCACCTCATTCAAGATCTAAAGCTGTAAAACGAGCAATTATGAAGGTATTTTCGTAGTTCAGTGAGGGAAGTTGAGGCTCTGCATCTGCGTGTTGCTCCTCTCATTAAAAAAGCTTTCTTTAACATTAACCCTTTTTAACATTTTAGTAGCCAGACTGTTGCTTGTTCTTTTGTGTTCTGCTGCGAACAAGATGAGCTGTTCTGCCGCCACCTCGCTACTCATTTATTTAGTCTGTAACCATGATAATGAGTCCTGATTGGTCAGTCTGATTTTAACAAACTGTACAACACAGAAAATATAATAAGTTCTAATTAAAAATAACTGACCCCTGTCCCAGTTCATTTACATGATCATTTTCAAAACTTAACTCTGTGTGAATAGGCGTTAAGTGTGCTGGAAAATAGCCCACTGTTTGAGAACCAACCACAGGAATGCAGATGAGCTTAAGAGGAGAAAGGGGAGGTTTTGCGTGTGTTTACTGGTGGGCCTTACCTGCACAATGGGGAGAATGTTGACTAGAGAAGAGTTCTTGCTCTCATCTAAAGAGGCTGGTGCTACAAAGCTGAAACCTTTGAAGAGCTGATGCGCATTTGCACTGGGAGGAATGCCTGGTGAGTCTAGATGGGGGTAAGGGAGGAGATATAGTCACACGCATCATAACAACAAAGTACCTCACTACACTGTAGAGAAAACCCTGCCAAAAGCACAAAAACAAAGCAGTCAAATAAAAAGAGATCAAGTGTCTCAACTCAGACTTGCTAAGACATATTATAGTTGAAAAATTTCATGCAGCAATCTGAATTTGAATTTTGGAACAGTATGTAATATTCAATTGGCTATATGTTCATTACGAGTCAAAACAAGACCAGACAGGCTGCAAAATATTTGTCATACTAGCATCAACATAATTCCAATAATATTAGTTACTCATGGTGAAAATTAGACATCTGTCTTATTGGAAGTCCATTCTTAAAGTCGGCCTGCAAGCCCGATTAATTAATTAAGGGGGAAAAAGAAATAAAAAATGTAACGCATTTTAATCGCACTTTGCACCGTGGAACGTTTCTCAGTGCATGAGTTCCAGGCGTACAAGTTATAATGACGCACAATGTGATGAACATGATGAAGATGACGGAAGAGACTACGCTGGTGGATGGGAAATTTAAATACAAGAAACTTCCAGATGGAAGTACAAACAAAAATGTTGTTATTTGCACTTCATGCAGGAAGGAGTTTGTTTATCACAGGAGCACTTCCACCGTTTGTTACCACCTCAACGCAAAACATGTTGGGGCTAGCGCGCAGGTCAGTGATGTTAACAGTACAGTGACCCCTCGTTTTTCGTGGGGGATGCGTTCCAAGACCACCCGCGAAAAACAAATTTCCACGCAGTAGAGGAAAGACGTTTTTTTTTGTGTGTTTAATGAGAATTTGGACTTTTAAAACCCTCCCTGTGCTGTTAACAACCCACCCTTTGCATTAAACAGTCATTCTATAATGTTTATGCAAAATGTAGAATGTAATGTAATGGCTATACGTTCATTACGAGTCAATACAAGACCAGACAGGCTGCAAAATATTTGTCATACTAGCATCAACATAATTCCAATAATAATAGTTACTCATGGTGAAAATTAGACATCTGTCTTATTAGAAGTCCTAAAATTTAGATTTGTGGGTAGCTGCCCAGTGTTTAAAAAAATGGCTTAAAATGTGAGCTGTGAAGCTCCCAAATAGATCTCTTCTCCCTACATAGTGCACTTCACAGATGATAAAAATAAGATGTGTACTACAACAACAACAACAACAAGTGCACTAAATGTTAGACAAGAGAAGGTGAGCGTGTAGACGAATATACTGTAAGTGGTAGGGATGCACCGATTTTGAATGTTTTGTGCCGAAATGATAATTAGACCCTTGGGGTTACCGATAGCTATATTAATAGCTGATTATTTTATCTTATACATAGGTGTGTTTAGGTGTTGCTCTTTTATATTTTTATCAAAGATAAAAGTGGCATAAAGTGGCTCCGAGCGAGTGAAGGAGAGATAGTGTTTGAGCGAGTGTTTGTAATCGTTTATCATAGTGTTTCAGTAATAAGTTCAGACGCTGAATGACTCTATATCTATTTTGTTGTGTTTTATATAAAAAGGGCTCCTGCACTGTGGTGGTTGAGAGTATGTTTCTCTCATTAACCTGTTGTGTTTCGCCATGTGTGTGAGTGTCACGGATATAGAGAGATAGATAGAGACTGTTCTACGCAGAAACTGAAAAACACCACACGGCAGACGTAGTTGGGCATATGCATAAACACTAAAAAGGTGCCAATTATTGATTGTAATATCAGTTAAATTCCAATGTCGGACCAATAACAGTACCTTAAAAAAATCCACATATCAGCAAATATATATTGGGCTTCGATATATTGTGCATCACTAGTTTTTCTTTTGGTTTTTGGTGTCAAACATAAGGCGCACAATTTTGGGAGACTGTGTATTTATGACCTACAATGTGCACCATGTAGAGTGGACAGAGACATTTGAGATTCAGTCTGTTTCAAAGCTCACATTTTCAGACAAGGAGAACTTGTTCATATCTAAAACAGAATGTATTTAGTTAAGGTTTAAAACATATCCTCTAAGAATCTGTTAAAGACCCTGAGACCAGGGTCAGCCTCATCACATTGTTTTTTCCCAGTAAACAGAGTGAAAACAATGAGACAATGGAATATGTTGCTTGTGCTTGTAGTGTACACACAAAAGGAAAAAGAAAATGGAGCTTGTATATGGTTTGGAATTTAGAACCATTTACTGTTAAAACTGTGGATAAAAAGCCTGTAAACACTGGGCGCAACGTGATTTATGTGGAATTCTTGTCACTCCTTTAAAAGTTAACGTGTGAAACATTTTTACCACTTCAGATGAACAACAGACCTTCCTTGTCCTTCCTTTCAAACGCAATGAATAAAAGAAGTGTTTCTGCTGGCGAAGTTCTATCCAGACATGGAAAGCGCATTCTGTTCACAGAATCCATCTCTGACCACCTCTGAATGTGGTATGCGTTGTCTGATCATAATCCCGTGAGTCTTGGGGGTTTTTACAACTGGCTTTTCATGCGAAGTGAAATCCGATCACTAAAAATACAGGTAACTGTCGGGTGTAGATGGATCCAAAAGAAAAAATTGGTTTAATTAGACGTACCTTTTGGTGTTTTTGCTGTGAATTCGGGGTCAAAGCAGAATGTGTCATCTGGTTTCCCCGCTGCTGGTTTGAATGGAGGCTGAAGTTCTCGTCGGTAGAGTTTCTGTAAACAACAAAGTCACTATAGAGATTGGGGTTGCCATTGAAGTTTATATGTGAAACTGAAGAATCAAGTAAAAGATTGTTCTCACATTAACCAAGTACGTTTATAAAATGCCAAATTAACTGAACAAAAACAAACAATGTACAGCTATTTCAGGAAAAAATACGTGTGTTCAAATACAAAAGCTAAAAAAAAATACCATTTACCAATAAAATCCTTATATATTTGTTTGTTTATCAAAGTCTCTTTCACACTTTAAGAAAGACTAATATTTCACAAAAGCTTCACTCATATGTAAACTGTCTGAATTGCCAGTTTTAATCTATTGATTTAATAGATTCATTGTGATAGCCCTGAAACATATAAATCCCTCTCCAGTTTGTGCCATTTTCTCCATTTCCCTGGCTGTCTATCTAAAGGTCACAGACTGGCACACTGGAGCTTTATGGGTGGTGTGGCCTTTCTACGTCTGCTCAGACGGAGTCCAACTAGAGGTGGACAGGCCAAGTTGCAGTTGACCAGCTGTATTGAAGAGGTGAGACAGAGATAGATTAACTGTCAAATCTCTCCAGGAATGCCCTTCCCTCTACTTCATGGTCATTCAAGTACTGCTGGCTCCTAAATGCTCCTCGCTGTGTCCATTAGCGCAAACACAGCCAGAGCTGGCCCACTGCCTGGCTGTCTGCTACACGCGTACAGACAGGGTACATAAATGAGGATAATGTACACTGGCAAATGGAAGCTTTGGCTACTATATGGTGTTGGCGCATTTTTATATATTAAAAAAATAAAAGAAAACACTGGCATTAACACTGACCTGTTTCACCTTGTTAGTTCATGGTCATGTTTTCATGTATTCTTTTATCTAAGTGTAGTTAATGTTTTAAAAACATCTTCAGATGTATGACTATGTCACCAAGCACCAGAAGAAAAAATAATATGATTCACGTCCCATTCATTCAAACTCCACTTATTGCTTAATGGAGAGAATAGATCCACTAAACGACTCCTGGTGCACATTTTCACAGGAAAAATATTTTCTGGCTTATTTCAAGGGTTAAAACTTTAAATTCTGGTTGGACAGTTGCTCCCTAAAGGTTAAGGCTCTGGAAAATTACGTTCAATTTATTAATTCATTCATTCATTCATTATCTGTAACTGCTTCCAGTTCAGGGTCGCGGTGGGTCCAGAGCCTACCTGGAATCACTGGGCGCAAGGCGGGAATACACCCTGGAGGGGGCGCCAATCCTTCACAGGGCAACACAGACACACACACACATTCACTCACACCTACGGACACTTTTTGAGTCGCCAATCCACCTACCAACGCATGTTTTTGGACTGTGGGAGGAAACCCATGCAGACACAGAGAGAACACACCACATTCCTCACAGACAGTCACCCGGAGGAAACCCACGCGGACACAGGGAGAACACACCAAACTCCTCACAGACAGTCACCCGAAGGAAACCTACGCGGACACAGGGAGAACACACCAACTCCTCACAGACAGTCACCCAGAGGAAACCCACGCGGACACAGGGAGAACACACCAACTCCTCACAGACAGTCACCCGAAGGAAACCCACGCAGACACAGGGAGAACACACCAACTCCTCACAGACAGTCACCCGAAGGAAACCCACGCGGACACAGGGAGAACACACCACACTACTCACAGACAGTCACCCGAAGGAAACCCACGCAGACACAGGGAGAACACACCAACTCCTCACAGACAGTCACCCGGAGCGGGAATCGAACCCACAACCTCCAGGCCCCTGGAGCTGTGTGACTGCGACACTACCTGCTGCGCCACCGTGCCGCCCCATGTTCAATTTAATCAATTTCAAATAGGGTAATTCAATATAATGTTGTGCTTTATTGCTTTTCAGGAGAAGGCATGAATATGGCGACCGAACCACAAGCATGTCACTATGCAATATCTTGCATCTACTTAATACAAGTCATAATAAAATACTACAAAGCAGTCTTTGGCTAACTGTCCAACTAAGACCAAGTTTATATTTCCAAAACTGTTGCATTTTATTGAGCTATATTGAGCTACATGAAAAGTGATATTTTACAATTCACAGTCTTTTTCAGGTTTTTGTTTTTCAGAAGGACGGGATGCCTGCAAGCAGTGATTTCAAAATCCTCATACTCCAGTCAAAAGTGAAAGGAGAATAAGAGGGAGCTCATGCTGCATGGACCTCATATTCCTAACTGCTGCCTCCTCAATACCACTGTCCTACCTACACTGCCTGTGATCCAAAAACTGATTGCACTAGGCCATCTTTAAGGGCATATCAGTGCTCTAAATGTGCTTGAAGAACTCAAGAAAAAGAAACACTTTCAGAACAAGAAAACACAGGTATGTTCTATGCTGAACAATTGTTTTTTTCCCCCAATTGCAGCACTTCACCCGTTCTTATTTAATGAGTTCTGTTGAACAGAAGGCACTGAAAAAGTTTGATAAAAGTTAATAAATCTGTATTTTTAATTTCTGAAAATATACTGGAGGTAAAATTCTGTTGGTACTCAAATAATCTAAATCTATTTAATAACAGCAGCAAATTTAAGCTTAGCAGCAAGTGACAAATGCAAAAAAGTAGCAAGACAGCAGAGTGAAAGATGTTTGGTTTTGAAAACACATTTGGTATGAATTGCTCCATTCTTGTGTCTATATGTCACCTCCTTAGAGATAGGAGCTAAAAAGGAGCCAAGGAGAGGAATGAGGGATGAACAAATGAAGAAATGATATCAACCCCGTGTTTTTCTGAGACCAAAATGAAAGAGCAAGATTCACTCTGCAAAATTTTTCTTTGATTTCACATTATTCTTATTAACCCCTGGAGTCTGAGGTGATCGGACATGCCTTGATATTTTAACAAATTTCACCAACCTAAAAAAGTTGGTTTCAAAAAGCTACACATGTTAATATTCAACACAAACCAGCAACAATAATGTGAGAGAAGTATGTCATTCAACTGGTTTTTGTTTAAATTAAACCTGAACTTCCCAAAAACCTATTTTCAAAGGGACTGACATATAGTGAAAAAACACATTGCGAACATTTATGAAGTGTTCTTTAGAGCACTGAACTTGTAGACACGAGTGTTGGCTACTTACTGGTGTTTTTAGATTTTGACGGACCGCCTACCGGGCCGGCCTAGAAGAGGCATTTGCGCTTACTGACTTACTGACACCTAATATTGAAACGCATACGCAAGGAGTAACTGTTAAATCAGCCGTATTTCACAGAGAAAACCTAAGGTGGCGCCACTACAGCATCTGTTGTTAGTTCAGCCATATTTCATTCCAGTTCGTGAACTAAACTTGGAACCATTGGGCGGTGACCAAACATCCTCTTTTCGGGACCTAGAAAATGCGTCCAGCAGGGATTTCTAAATTGCTAAAAACGTCCAGGATTTTGCTGCCGGCAGGCTTTCCCCTGTCCCATTCCTTGCTATAAGCCCTAAATCCTTCATTAAAATATTCACATTTTGAAAGGTGAGCAGACGGCATGAGGGCTGAAGTGTTCAAGGGGGTCAGAGTGTTGAGAGCTGAATTGTGACACATTTGCACCACTTCTGAGCTCCACCGTCCACCGCGGTGAGCAGCTCAGTGTTTTACTGGACCCTCGAACAGAAATGTGTTGAAGTTTGTTGAGGTAATATTTATCATAGTCTTTTGTTTATGTTTGGAGAATGTTTTTGTGACTCAGCCTTTTGTTTTCTACTAAATATTTAACAAACAAAGTCATCTGCACAGCTTTTTGTTTAACTTTACACAAAAACGAACAAAATCTTTGTATTATTAAAGACAGAACACCAGAGCGAGGCGTTACTCAAAATAAACGAGGCTGTGAATTATTTACAGCATGGTTTTATCAGTCGGACCCTTATAGAAATATAAGTCAGTAATAAATATCTAGTTCCAGTGATGCCCTGTTGATAAACTGTTAAGGTGCTTGTTTGTAACTATTTTTTATATTTTTTTAATTATTTGTTATTATTGTAAACAAAGACATTGATGTGAAGCATCAAAGCTTCTCCAGACCTCCCAATGACAAGGGTATGTATTTTCTGCATTTCCTGACCTTAAAATACCAGAAACACCTCCGTGACAATGGCTATACGGCTAACAGCGGTCCGGCAAAACTAGGCTTGCCTAGTTTCTCTTTGCTCTTTTTCTTCTATATTGCTATGAATCTGATGTGACACTGTTTTTCTCAATAACTGTGGCTCACACATTGACTATTCATTAGATAGGTGTGAAGCACAGGTGAGAGATTCCCTCCCCACTGTCACAGATAATGGCCCATTAGCCCCCACCCAATGCTATGTTAGTTATTTAGCAAAGACACAGACTGCTTTGGAAAAACAAAGCCATACATGAGCTTTGGACGAATGCTTAAAAGCAGCAGAGAGCACCCAGACTTTACTACAAGCTGTTTTTCCATCAGCTGAGCTGTGCCTGTGTGCATTTACAAAACATTTACCGTCAGCTTCACGGATTCCTTCGCTAGAATATACCGAGCTAGCGTAGCCTCGATGCTAATCAAACGTATTGCAGAAAAACGAGTGAAATACATTTCATTTACTCATCACAAAATGAAGCTGTTCCTCCTCAGGCAGCTGAAAAGTGTGACTGCGCCGTCTTGGAGCTCTGCACTTAGTATGAAAACACAGCCATGTGCATTTGTTTATATGACTACAATGAGCATTTTCACACTTCGTAATCCTCCAATAAGAGTGGCCGAATTATCATTTCATTATCATATGGATATAAATGGAGGGGCCATGAAGGGTCTCGGTCTGAATCCCACAGAGACACATGCCTCTTGTTACTCATCTTTCTACAACAAGTAAACATAAATTTCTTTCTTCAAGCATATATTTGAAAAGTAGACCCTTTAAGGTTTCTGAGAATAGGTTTATGATGTTTCTCGCTGAGTTACATAAGTGTTTTGGTGCAAGTTCTGATTCATCCTGCTGACGAAAGCGCAGACTCCAGAGGGTTAATGATGCTTCTGGTAATTCTTCTTCCTGTTTCCAGGCAACAGTGGCACTGTAACTGTCAGTCAGAGAAGCTTACTTGTTATGGCTTCAATGCATAAAATTATATATTTTAATTATTTAAAGTAGTAAACGTGCTGCTGTTTGTTAGGATTCTACTTAATAAAAAACTGCAGCCACTAATCCTCTCTCTGCTGTCAGTGAAAGCCTGCTTTATGTTTCATCTGAATGATCTTACACACACACACACTCGCCAGTGTGTGTTTGTGTGGGTTGAATGTTGAGTGTTGATTGTAAAGCGTCCTTGGGTTCCTAAGAAGGCCATTCGGAAAATGCATTCACATTAAAAAGGTTACTTGTGATGTCAAGAGACTGCAACATTCTTTCACTTTCCATTTGAAGCTCGCACATGTTTTACTATCTCGTCACCATGGTGGATGAAATTATCGCAAACTTTTTTTTAAGCTGTGTTTTAATTAGCTGATACTCACATTCCAGTCTATGGTGGAGAAGAAGGCATGTCGTTTGATCTCCTCTACTCCATCTGGCCCAGCTCCTGGGAAATATTTTTATATACATAAACTTTCTGGCGAAACAGGCCTTGGGTTTTGGCTTCAGATGCTGAAAAGAAGTGCCACTTACCTAAACGATTTGCTGGGTTTCTTTTGAAGAGCATTCGTAAAAGACTCTGAGCTTCCAAGCTTAAAAACTGTGGCATTCCTAGTTTAGCTCTGATTTAATGTAAACAAACATAGTTGAAGTATTAATAACAATATAAAAAATTTACAATAATAATGTTTTCATATTAAGATCCTACTTACTTGAGGATCATGTTCATAGTTTCATTTCGGTCTTTTCCTTGAAACGGTAGTGTCCCTGTCAGCATTTCAAACTGTAAGCGAAAGATTTTTAATTTTATACTTTGTACTCAGAGTAGATGCATCTAATGTTGATATGTAAAAATGGCAAACTAAAATATGTAGCTATTAATACGTATTGCATCTTATAATCCAAGTGAAGTGTGTACGTGTCGGTCTGTTTTACCATCAAAACACCTAGAGACCACCAGTCTGCACTCTGCGTGTGTCCTCTCCTGTTGACCACCTCAGGGGCCATATATTCCACAGTGCCACAAAAAGAGTAAGCTTTTCTATCCTGGTCTACTGATTCTTTACTGAGCCCAAAGTCTGCAACAGGAGCATCAATGCATAAGAACTACAAATGAACAGAGGACATACATCACAGCAGTATGCATGCTCAACCATGCA
Organism: Hoplias malabaricus; assembly: GCF_029633855.1. Taxonomy (NCBI): domain Eukaryota; kingdom Metazoa; phylum Chordata; class Actinopteri; order Characiformes; family Erythrinidae; genus Hoplias; species Hoplias malabaricus. Next base: position 29,139,197 of record NC_089816.1, read on the forward strand.
GCGTCTGATGATTTAGAAGCACTGAGTTGATGTTATATACATTTCCATGCACGTATTTACATATATATGTAAGAACATAGCAACAGGGAGAAAGGTATATGTACCTGTTAACTTGATATGTCCAGCTTCATCAAGCAAAATGCTGAAAATTAAAATCAGATTCTCCAATACAAGTACACAAATACATGGTTACAATAAAAACACAACATAAATTAGACAAAATGTTACACACGGTCTTTTGATTGTGTAATTTATAAGGATTTTTAAAATAGAGAGATGGATTTCTAAAAGGTATGCAGAGTAATCATACCAAGCACTCTTTATTTACAGTGCACTCATCCAGAGCAGTGACCCTTTAGTGGACATGCTTAACGAAGGTATTGTTAGACACTAATCAGAAGACTTATACCAGTGCTGCTTATTTGTGAGAAACTCCCACAAACAGACACACAGAAGCAAAGACTTATACAGAAAGAAAGAGACAGATAGATAGACAGATAGACATGTATTTGAGAGAAAGATGATACTTTACTTTTCAGGCTTCAGGTCTCTGTAAACAATGCCTAGGTTGTGAAGATGATCCAATGCAAGGGCCAGCTCTGCAAGGTAGAATTTCACATCCTCCTCTGTAAACATAACCTAGTAAGAACTAAACAGATTTACTTTCTGAACTTTGCACAAAAAAAAGAACAAAAAATAAAATCAAATAACAGCATATGTAATCACAGAACAGGAGAAAACAAGTTACTGTTATAAAGATTACACAGTAAAGCACAAGAACAAAATTACAAAGAGATATATTAAACATATAAACACATAACACTGATACACATATATTCATCATATGCTCCAGTGACTGGCATATTTAAATATGTCCTACTATGAGAGGTTCCAAATGTTAAAATGAACTTATTTGAAAACCCACATTACTACTTTTGTATTTAAAGAAAATTAATGTTATGATACAATTTTAAATTAAGGTTAGGTTCTTGCCTATAAACTGGATTCTCTGGGTTTGTTTGCATTTACTGGTTGCTAATGGCAGTCAAAAATCTAAATCTAAGGATCTGAAATCATTACCAGCCTATACATGTACACTCAGGCAGCATGGAACCAAACAAGAGAAATCTTTCAGAATCTCTCCATCAAAAACATAACGAATGCTACATTAATTACAGTGACATTGCCAAAGGAAATATGTGTGTCAATATCTTTAGTCGGAAAATGGGTGAAAAGCTTGCAAATCGAAAGCAACAGCAATACACAGGTTAAACATGTGCAGTACGGGTTAAGTGTAGCAGAAAGGAACAGCTACAATATTTAATGCAACATCTATGAATGACGTGACACACACTGTCCTTGTTTTTTCTCATGCCATCAACTGATGGGTGCTATCCATGGTGCTGAGTTGATGGTAGACTCTACAATCATACCCTCAAAATGTCCTCACGGGGGTCTGTTTCTAAAACACATACACTCACAGATTTGGCATTTTTCTGATCGTGTGTGAAAACTGACACTGAAGCAGTTTTACTAACGTAAATCTGGTCAATGAAAAGATCTGGTCCAGTGCACAAACTTTTCACAGTATGACAGTCAGAATGATGTGGGCATTACCGCATGTGCAGATTAGCAGTTCACAAAGCTACAGACAACCCATCATTTTCTATGACGCTAGTTGCAGCAAATTGCAGTGATTAAAAAATATATATATATATATATATATATATATATATATATTTTTTTTTTTTTTTTTTTTGGCCATAACGTGACAAGAAAAAATGATCCCTAGTCTTGCTTAACTTTATTTGTCCTTAATATCAATTAATTATAACAGCATTTAAAAAGTAATACAGTGTCTACATATTATATTGAGTAATGTTAAGACTGAAGAGTGTATCAGCCCAAAAATTGGGGGGTACATTATGGATTTGTTGCTGGAAGTAGATTTTATTGCAGGCAGATTTCTAAACAGGTATAATTGACCTTTGGTCTGCCGCAATTAGCATGTTCAGCAATCACAGCTGAACTTTCAGAACAGCCTCTATTCTATGTCAGGTTAAATGAAACATTAATGCTAGACGTTAATCACTTTACTTATGATATTTTATACAGTTCATGTACATCTTGAAGTATGGTAATACTAATGTGCTTATAAAACATATAAACCAATAATTTATTTATTTATTTATTTTTAAACCTGCAGCAAAGTAGTTACCGTGTTGTTACCATAACTTCTAATCAACACTAATTGATTTTAAATTTTACAACGTGCCTGTAGAGCCAAATTATGCACTGAAATTTCGAATATCAAACAAGTTGAAATTTGTCATTTTAAATTCCTCAAAAATAAACAAACCAACAACAAAGACCACTTATGTTTTGGATGTTTTGGATACTAATGGTTCTAGCGGGAAATTGGTTACATTTCTTACTCAGATGCAAAGCCACAATGACATAGTATGTGTGGACCTTTGAAGAAAGGAACATTATGGGCTAATTCACCAGCCTTTCCCAGGGAGCATGACAGGTAAAGACTGCTGTTAAAGGGTAGAGCATGAGAAAGGAGGACGCTTACCTCTTTGGATAAGCGAGTAAATACATCTCCACCCCTGAGAAAATCCAAAATTAAATAGAGTTTCCCTTCTGTCTGAAAGGCTGTGAGTGAAAGGCAGAAACACTGTATAAGACATATGCACACACATTAACACACATGCACAAAACCTTTTTTTATCACATTCCATCAGTCCTTCTTTCCATATGGTGAATATCCACCAAAGCACTACATTATACAAAACTGAAGCCACGCACAGGATGTGACTTGCTGCTTCCAGCAAACAAAGTATTGAATATAAACCAATGACAAGAACACACTGAAAGAAATGAAGAGAGCAGAATACGAAACAATGAGGGGCTGTTTTATATACCACCATTCCGAAAGACAGAATGGAGAGTAGACCCCTGGACAAAATTAGGGAATCACAAAACTGGATATTCACCCAGATTTGTTTTACTTTGTAGCAAATAAATAAATCAAAGATATGACAAGTGACCAGGGCGGCACGGTGGCGCAGCAGGTAGTGTCGCAGTCACACAGCTCCAGGGGCCTGGAGGTTGTGGGTTCGATTCCCGCTCCGGGTGACTGTCTGTGAGGAGTTGGTGTGTTCTCCCCGTGTCCGCGTGGGTTTCCTCCGGGTGCTCCGGTTTCCTCCCACAGTCCAATAAACACACGTTGATAGGTGGATTGGTGACTCAAAAGTGTCTGTAGGTGTGAATGTGTGTGTGTCTGTGTTGCCCTGTGAAGGACTGGCGCCCCCTCCAGGGTGTATTCGTGCCTTGCGCCCAATGATTCCAGGTAGGCTCTGGACCCACCGTGACCCTGAACTGGATAAGGGTTACAGATAATGAATGAATGAATGAATAAACAAATGACTATAATTAATGGCATTTTTTCCATATCAACCTGAGGGAAACATTAAGGCATCATTCAGTGTTGAAAAAACATCATGGAATCATCCAAAAAACTAAAAAGTATTAATATCTTGTTGGGTTTACATTTGAAGGCATTTTATTCCTTCAAAAAATAAATAAATAAATAAACGCCTATAGAGCTGGTTCCATCTTTCTTGAATAGTCGTTGATCAACTTCATTCATAGACCATTTTTTTTGTTTGGTTGTTTGTTTGTTCTGTTTCCACAGATGTTGAGACTTTGATATCCAGACATTTGGCTGACCACTTCTTTGAGTTGACACGCTTTTACTGAAGAATACCTGTAACACTTTTTTCTTTGTTGTAGGACACATTGCTGAAAAAATGAAACTGACTACATCAAGACCAAAAGCATGTTTTAAATCAATGTTCTAAGAAAAGATTTTTTTTTAAACACAAGGTTATAGCTGCAACCTTCCCAGGTGCTTTACCTCACATATAATGTTACATCATTACATCATTCTTTTCTAATTATGACATATATCCAGTTATCCACACACGATGATCGCTATTTAGCCCACTGTAATATATATATTTTTTTCTTTAGGTGTTAATGCTGTTATTTGTTTGGCTTTTTAACACATAAATCCCATTTCATTCAGATGATTTCTTAGAATTCTTTCTAACACAGAGAAAGTGCTTTCAGTTGATACATATTTGACTAAATTAATATATTCCTTTTAAATTCATACTTACACAAAATCTTACACATAGCTAACTGGGAATCACCAGCCTCCCTTGCTAAAATCTGTACTGAATTTTTTAGTTGAAAGTGGTTTTATAATTGTTTCTGCTATTTCAACTGACAGTTCACTTTGGAGCAGTTTTCTTTCAATTATCCAAGTCTAACAGCTTTTTAATGTCTGTAAGCACTCCCTTTAAACTGCAAATTAATTTGCATTTTAGACTAGAGCTGAAATTTGTCTTAGTATTGCAAATTTGTTTTCCTTCCTCAGCACTGAGTGATTCCACAGACTTCCTGTTTAGGATTGTGAGAAAATAGTGTCATTAACTGAAATGATTCTATATTTATAAATTTCATCAAAGGTGTGCACGTCATATCTGTGATTCGTTTGTTTCCTAGAAGGTAAAACTTCTGGTTGAACAATCTTCAAATGTGCGACTCCATTATTCGTCCCAGGTGTAGTAGCAAATAAACAGAGAATGACAGAAAAAGAGAGCCTTGGAGGGTCATGCTGAGCTTACCATAGTGCAACTTTACAATGAAGGGATGATTCACTTCCACCAGAATATCCCGCTCCATCTTTGTGCGAACCCTGTCCCTCACTGTCAACAAGAGACAAAATGAGGCTCTTCAAAACCCCAGTTTCAGATTGTTCTAAATGGTAAATGGCAAACATCCATCATTGAAAATCCTTTTCAAAGCACTGTTCGCTGAACACAGATGATGACTCACCTTTTAAAGATGCCTTTTTGAGGACCTTCATTGCATACAGCTGACCAGCATCCGGACCCATTATCTTTCGCACCAGGAACACCTGAGACCAAGGAAATTGGACTGATTAAGTAAGTGGCCTCTGAAAGCAGCAACGGCCTAGCATAAAAACTGCACTTGCTATTTGTGTCCTAAACAACTCCAGCACTAGGTTCAAACATCCCCTGGAACAACTTTCATGATTAAACAGATCAGATAATTATCAGGTACCACTGAATCTAATGTTTATGTTCCTCATTACAAATTACACACAGTGCTTAAGAAACCAAAACTGGTTTAAAATACCATTTAAAGCAGCCAATTAGCCATTCATATTTTGTTAAGGGTATAACAGAGCTTATGTAATCATCCTTCATTGGAAATGAAATCACACTTTTGCTCAGTTTTGTTTCACGGGGTAATGATGGGATCCATAATTTCAATACAGTTTATCAAACAGGGAAGATGAATATAAAAATATTGCATTGGCCACTTGGGCCACCAAGTCAATCAGGCCTGTAGACACTGGCCATCATGTTTCTTTTCTTTTTTCTCAATATGTTGGTCACATACATGTTATTACAATTAACAATCCTGCAAAATCCTTAATATTGCTCATCATCCTTATCTGATTCATTTTTATTGATAGCACAGCCGCTAATTATGAAGCCATATTTTAGCAAACTAGCCTTTTTAAAAAGACGTTTATCTAGCTAATGTCACAGCAAGTGAAATCTGAAAATAATGTCAGCAGTTTTCCTGGCTCAAAATGGGATCTAAGGTCAGTTGCCCAGGTGGATGTGCCTTCAACTGATTTAAGCAACCACAGTTTTTCAGTAACTTAAGTTAATTAAATATTTGAAGAAAATTACCATTTAATTTTCCTCGTGTTAACAGTAAATTGTCTAGAATTAATTAGTGTTTATGCCACTATGTTTATTTTAAATGTGACTTACAATTTCATAAAGTAGACTGTGTTGTAGGGCTGGGCAATTAATCGAAAAAATGAATCGAAATCATCATTCAGAACTTCTAATTGACACAGTCTTGTCTATATCAATTTTTTTTATTCTGTTATGTTCCCACTGTGTGTTCATGTACTGTCCCTTTAAAACCATGCTACAAAGCTTTAGTCACATGATTCTGCCTCTATTTGCCACATGGAAGCAACCTAAATGCAGAGGCCCACCAAGTGACTCGAGCAGCTCGTACCAAATAAAAACACAGCGTCTGTGGTTTGGACGTGCTGTGTTTTGACTCTAATTAATACGACACTGAACAAAAAGAAGTCAAATGTAAGCGCTGAGATTATGTAAAAGCATAATCACACACCAAATATAAACAGTGCTCTGAAAACAATAGACAACATTAGAAAAAAATATCCCATATTTAATACTGGAGCATATTTAAAGCACACGGCTCGTCAAAAATGAGGGTTAAAAAATATAAAATCAAAACAATCGTTCATTAATTGCAGTCATGGTAAAATGTACAATTAATCGTGATATTGAATTGTGCTCACATCATCCAGCACTACTGTGTTGGATCCTAGGAACATATTTACAGTGGCAAAATATACTGTATCTAATATAGGGCTGCAACAACTAATCGATTAAAATCGAGTGTTAAAATAGTTTGCAACTAATTTAATAATCGATTTGTTGGGTCTAAGTTATTATACACATAGGTACAGTTGCTACACGTGACGAACTCTGGAAGAAGGGTTTGAAAAATGGCGGAGGCGGTCACAGCAGAGGATAATGTTAGCACAAGCAGAGAGAAAAATGTACGACCCGAGTCATCAAAAGTATGGGAACACTTTACTTTAACGCCTTCAAGGAACAGCGTTAGGTGCAAAATGTGCACAGCTGATCTCGCATGGCACGGCAGCACAACATCACTGCATGAGCATCTGAAAAGGAAGCCTGTTGGTGCTATGTGTGAAAGAGATTAAGTATAGTAAGTTAATTCTACTTTTTCTCTCACTCAATGTTACTAGAGCCTGCTAGAGTAGTTAAACAACATTTGTTTTTCTTCGTACATTGATATTACACTCGCGTTTAGCGAACAAACCTTAGCATCCCCCCCGAGTTTTCTCTTCCACCTTAAATGTGTCAGCTCGACCAGCAGTTCCAAAACAGGCTGTAGCTTTAGTCAAGCTAACGTTAGTGACAAGTTCTATTTTTTCTCTCACTCAATGTCACTAGAGCCTGCTAGAGTAGTTAAACAAGATGTCTCATTTTTAGTAAATTTATATCACTCTTGTATTTAGCGAGTTTTCCGTTCCACCTTAAATGTGGCGGCAGTTACATTCAGAGTTAAAAAAAAAAATCCAAACATTTTTTTTAAATAATACATTTAAAGCCTTTTTCAAGGTCTTTTCTGACTGGCATTGCGTGTTAGTGTCTGAGTATCACAGCCAAGTGTATAATACATTATAAGTGTATATTACATTACATACACTGTGTTAAATATTGATGAATATAAAATTAATGTAACAGTTGGGTTAATTCTTCATGTAAACACTAATTTTTTAATAATGGTAGGTTGTGTGTTCCTTATACAATTACAACATTAGTTCTCTAAAATCTTAAATATCTTAACCATATCTGATCATGTGTTAGATGAATTTCTCTTTTATTCTCAGCACATGGCAGCATCACCCAATATCCATTTATGTAACTTCAATTTGTCTGCATTGTTGTCTGCATTTTAGATCAGTAGTTATTAACTTAAAAAAGGTGTATGTTCATATCTACACTTTCTCTCTCACCTCAGATAAAAACAGCCCAGCATTGCTGACTATGTTTTGAAGAAGATCTGCACACCACAGCAAGCAGCTGTTCTCACTGATGGTATCCTGAATATGCGAGTAACAGACAGGAAACCAAATTTGGCTTGTCTTCCTTTTTATCCGATTAATAATCAATTAATCGAAAAAATAATCAACAGATTAATCGATTATCAAAATAATCATTAGTTGCAGCCCTAATCTAATATCTGTTTTGCTTTTGTAATGTAACATGAAAATTATTGTAAAAATACAGCAAACCATAGAATATAATCAGCTTTACTAGCTGCCAAAAGTGATACAAAAATCTTTGTATTCACTAGATAATTCAATTTACTTTTCATTAAACTGTCCTGTTATTTTAGATTTGAAAGCAAGAAGACATTTACTTATCTGTTTTAAAAATCGAATAAATCTTACAACGCACACTACATTATGTCTGCTCTTTGCAGATGCATGTTAGCTTCCTATTTTAAATGTGCATTCTACCTTAAAAGGTTGATACAATGCAGTTAGTTCAGTTTAAAATGAACTGGGGAATGTAACTACCGGTTAGCTACAGAATGGGAAGCTTTTATTTATTACAGACACAAACTGAATTAATTTGTGCTTTGATTAAAAAAAGAGGTCCCTGTCTTTAGAGCATATAAGGTAAAGCTAATATAACTAAACAGATTTTAATTTCTTACATTTATGACATCTTTCCAGTTAGATGTCATTCGTTTATTTATTTATTTAATGAATCTATTTATGTTTTTGCTTATCCAAAAAACACTTTGTTTCAATGTTATATTACACTAGGTACAGTATTTTATGCCATATTAATTTGGCGCTTTTCAGTGTATTGCTGGAGATTAAAAAGAAATCCGGTGAGCTTTATTGCGGCAAGTTTGCAATTTGTGCAAAAGGCCCATTGCTTTTAAATAAAATGCAAATACGAGTGAATAATTTATTATTTATGGATACTGAAAAATTGCTTTCAATATTTTTGTGTAATGTTGCCTCTGAAAATGATAACATAACTAACAGTAATAACCGTATGCAAAGCTCAAAGGCCACAATGTAGGTCTAAAAGATTTAAATCCCCATCTATGATATTATTTCAATACTCACACTCTTAAAACGGCAACATTTCTAGTGCTAACAAAGTGAATCAGGCCTGTCTATATTCTTAATAAAATCATTGTTCATACAATACTGACGATAAGCCCAATATGCCCATGAGACTGACTTAAACAAGCACTCACCTTTCCGAACGAGCCTTGGCCCAGGACTTTGAGCAGCTCAAACTGGGAAGGGTCGGCCTTCTCACAGCCCTCCTTCACATGATGAGTGATAGGGATCTCCTTATAGGACCCTTCGTCCTGTACAGACAAAAACCTTTATAACAACACTGGATGCCCAAATACCTTCAGTTCAAACAAAGAATGAAGACTGGCTTAGCATTTATGACTATATAGATACATAAATATATATTATACAACTTAGATCACAGTAGGTGTCCACATTCATTTGATGGAAAATTGTTTCTTTCAAGAGGGCTTAGGTGCTAAACATGCATTTCTCACCCTAGCCAGAAACGCACGCATTTCACACCACACCAAGCGGTTGAACGCCTGATGGCTCATGGAAAACAGTCATCTCTGTAACTCCAAATGTGCCGTTCTCCGTATGAAAATGACTTTCTGTCCTCCCCACCATTAATATGAAGACTCAGGACTTTGGACCCACAATGCACCAGTCTGAATATAGATGTTAGGCAAACTAACGCCCTGGAGGAAAGAGTGTGAATCAGTATTCCCTGCTGGCTGAATTTATTATAACAGCCAACTTAATGGCATGCCTCGCGGAAAAAGTGTGCCACAGTAATTAATTGGCTGCTCCGAGTCAGAGCTTGTGGGCGAGGAAGCGAGGCAGGATAGGCCTCTCGGCGGACTCGACGCAACCTGAGAGACAGAGATAAGTCCAGGCCGCCAGGGTGTAAGCACGGACGAAAGTGCCTTTCACATCACAGCGGCGAGGGGGGGAAAAACAAAAATCCTGCCTGCATTATTAATAGGAGAGGGACTGAGATGGCGAAGCTGGCCGGTGCTGAGTACAAGGCAGAATCAGAGCTGAAGAGAAGCCTTTGCTTCCGAGAGCCACTAATCAGCTTAACTGGACGGAGATCTGACCTACTCCTATACCACACAGTATTACACAGACAAAACAAAGTGTCTGCTGGGAACTGGGCACATACATGAGTTCCTACAAGGGTGCACCATGGAGTCAGTTGTTTTGGAATCTTTCATATGATTTAGTTTCATATATCTGAAATGTGTTCTATTACTACAGCAAGCCTTATTAAATGGGGATGCAGCAACATATTAAGGGATTAGTGCTAAAACCCAAGCCTGGAAGCAACAGAACTGAAAGACGGCCCACACAAGTGCACACTATAGCTGTGATAACATCACCTGAAAGACACTCCTTACCCATGCATCTTCAAACACACACACACAAACCAAAGTTCTACTCACACAGTGTGGGAAGGACTCTCCTTCGTCCATTGGCTCGTCCATGATCTGATGCCCATTGACCTAAAAAAAAATTACAGCAAAACTGTAACATTAGAGCATTGACATAGTATTTTGCATAGCTACAATGCACCATCCTGACTATGTAACTGACGTTCTAGGTCTAAGGAAGAGGATCACAGGTCTGAACCCACATTTCTACTCCTACTTTATGTACATAATTTATTTCTAAAAATAAATGATTACTTATTTATCCCCCGGGCCCATATATAGGTTCTCTGAGAAATATTATACACATTATATGCAATAAAGCTTTATCTTTTTGTAACCATAATTAAAATGAGACATATTTTGAAATAATAAAACAACCTAGTCAGAAACAAAGGATAAAATGAGGGGTCCAGATTTTGTGGTTTCCTCCCCTCCTACAAAAGTTACATAGTTTAGCTTCTGCTGCTTAATAGGGCATTATATACAGCGTCATTTACACATATTTAAATGTGGGAATCTGAAATCTAGTGCTAGCTGCATGTGTATTGTATTTTAATGACTTATGTACTTCACTATATAGAGAGGAGCTATTTGCATTTCAACCAGAGACAGGCATGCTCTGTGACATCAGTATACTGCCATCCACACGAGAATGGTGACAACGGCGACTTCAGACATCTCCAACTTGGAATGCGTTTTTGAACACCTCTGTTTTCCTGTGGACAGGAGGCCAGATCTGTGTAAATAGGGCCTTCATATACCAGCCAATAATATATTCTGGAGAACGATTTGTTACTACAGAGAACAAGTCTGCACTGCTAGACTCCAATGACACTGTGCTTCACACAACTGCATCCGCTACTCTGCATTGCGCTTGTTGATGTAAAGCTTGGATGCAGTTGCTTGGCCATGGAAGCTCATTCCATGCAGCTCTCTACACACTGTTCTTGAGCTAATCTTAAGGCAACATGAAATTTGGAGGTCTGTAGCGATTGACTGTAGCGCACTAAGCATCCGCTGACGTCATTTTACATGGCCTAGCCATTCATGGCTGAGATGCTGTCATTCCCAATGGCTTCCACTTTGTTATAACACTAGTGATAGGTGACTGTGGAATATTTAGTAGCAAGGAAATTTCAGAGCTGAACCTGTTGCCTAGGTACTACACTGGAATTCACTGAGCTCCTGAGAGTGACACATTCTTCCACAAATATTTGTAGAATTAGTCTGCATGCCTAGGTGCTAGGTTTTATACGTGTGTGTCCATGGAAGTCATTGGAACACTTGAATTCAATTATTTGGACGATTAAGTGAAGTATTTTTGGCAATATTGTGTATCACTACCAGAGAACATTTTAGAAGAGTGATGTCCAATCTAACTAAACACACTAGTTAATCTAGTGGCCTAAGTCAGACAACTGATCATGTGTGCTCCTGCTTGTTTGAACTAAATGTTGTAATAACATAAGCTCTTTGTGAATAAGATTTTACTGCAATAGTCAATGTGAGAGAAAACAAATAACAGAAGAAAGTCTTGTGCTTATGCATAGGCCACAAGCTAGGCATGGCTACTGAGCAACAAAACCGCTCCAAGTCCCCAGCTCTGCGAGTGTGTCATGCTGAATCGGTGTGTAGGAGTGGAGTTGCAAGCCGCAGCGCTCTCTCTCTGCTTCTCCACAGCCTCCGTGTGGGAGAAAGTGAGGAGGGCACACTCCCCCGCTTCCCCCAACCATAGTGATGCACTCGTTTGGAAGGAGGCACTGACGTCAGTGTCCGTGGAGGTTAGAGGGTGTGAGGGGCGGCTTATGGTGTCCCACACTTCCGCCGCCTCCTTCTCTCAGCTGCGTGTGCACCACAAACAAGCATGGTACATCACTAACCGCCTCCACCATCAACAGTTTCACGACAACATTAAATAAATTAATAAGTCAAAAGGAGAAACATTTTATTTCCTTTATCTACTGCAAAAAAATAAATAAATAAATGCTGCTCTCTCAAAATTCAATTGTTTTAAAAGGTTTATATGATTCATTTTTTTGTAAAAGGACAGGTAGAATATGATTCTCCTTCCTTGTGAGGCTTTAAAGCTGTTTGGGGATTCAATGAACTCATGTAGGTTAAGCTGCCTAGGCTAGTCACTTCCGATCATGTCTTCCCACTGTTTGTTTACCTGTCCACTAGGCACACTGGAATGATAAGTGACTTTTGACAGGAACGTCCGTCTTAACTAAATACACAGACTGGCTCATGTCTGAAAGCAATGTAAGTAAATAAAAGCTCTTCCCTACAATAACCAGGCTTACGACCTTTTAAAATATAACTGCGAATACTGGCCCTAAGGTCAAAATTGCACAGTGACACAACACTCTTGTTTTGATGAAGAAAATACTGTGTATCTTTCTGCATCCCTGTTTAAAGCCATTAACAATCCAGCACACCAAGTCAATCTAATGCATTCGGCCCAATCCCTCAAGAGGATGACTCATACCATTTATCACCATCACTGAATGGAAATGCTACGTATTTTGCAAGAGGATCTCTGGAAAACCCAAAAAAAAAAAGTCTCTCTTACAGACCTTTGCTTCTTTTTACATGTAATGAGGAATATGGAATCTAAAACGTAAATACTCCTTTTCTAATGTTTACATAGATTGTATAGTTAATTCTACACATTCTCTGAGAAGCTTTGAGGAAATTATTCAAATCCCACGACCAGAAAGCTGAGGACTTCAGGTTTACTTGGGTCTTGAATCTACATCAAAAACAACAGTTCACATCATTGAATTTCTAGTGGCGAGTGGATGTATTTCTAAACGTTCTGTGATGACAACGAGTTTAACAAAACTCCAAATGGCACGTACAAATTTGGCTCCAAAGTTTTTTATAGCATACAATTAACATTACTCCCACACAGATCATGTAATACACATTAACGCATAACACCTTACCTCACCAACCAATACTAAAGGACTCAACCCCAAGTTATCCAACTGTAAGACTGCTCATGAATTGAAATACAAAAATATCTGAATAATACAGATATGTAACTAAATAATGGCACACAAATTTATCAGCACTGGGCAGATGTTTAGATTTGACAAAAGCTTTCTAGTGATTATTTTACAATTTTTACAACATTATTAACCCATTAGAAATGACTGTATATTTAATGCCAATAAGTCTCACTAATACTATACACACTTGTATCGGCTCAACAGTACTGTATAAAGCTACGCCTGGCACTTCCACTTTTACAAACTGGAGTCTGTCTCTTTCAGGACACCCTCAAAACAATCACATAACAGGTATTATCTGGATGGTTGATCATTCTCATTTCTGTAGTGACACTGACATTGCAGTCGTGGCCTGTTGGTTTGTGTTGTGCTGGTAGGGGTGGATCACACACAACAATACTGCTAAGAGTTCTACTCTACCCAATCACTGTTCACTCGATCAGACACAGCTATCTTGTCGGTCAACGTTCAAGATGCATATTCAGGAACAGCAGTTCGGTTGCTTCACGTCTAGTGTTAGTCATCCTCTCTACTTCTCTCTACCTCTACATATCAGTGATCACAGAACGCTGCCCACAGGATGCCACTGACTAGATATTTTTGGTTGGTGAACTATTTTCATTCTCATTTGATTGGTGGACTTTTCTCATTCCAATTTGTCACTGCAGGACCGAGAACGATCCAAGACCTGAATAATACTTGCTCCGCAGGGGTCCAGATCACTAATACAAGGTACATTGGGGCTAACAAAGTGTGCAGAGCAACAGACAATAGTATGTTCTTGTAAAACTACAAAGTATACCTATATTATAATATCAGGTCCAGTTGTTATTATCAATCTGCCACTGTTTTCCTGGGCACAATAAACTGAGATAGTATATATATATATATATATATATATAAAGAAGAAAAATAGTGAAACATTAGCTAGGTTATTAGACTTATATTTCTAGCCTCCTTAGTCAGTACCAAGGTACTTAACCTAAAAAATGCTGTCACTTTTCTCGTCTGGTCGTGTTAAATTACAAATACTACAATGTTTACGAGGTACAAACGTCTCAGAAGATAAACAGCGCAGCTAGTGTTTCGTGAGGCGAATGTCTTGACAGCGATGGATACGTTACTTCATTTATCATCCTGTAGATTTACAAAGCATTGTTTTCATTCAGGTTTTTTACTTCCCAGTTTAAGTAGTAGCTAATAACTTGCTGGCGAGAAACTCACTCTACATTTGTACTCTGTAGTGTCCTATCACCACAACACATGCACCAAGTTGCACTTATAAAACCCATATGGAACGGCTAAGGTTAGTTTTCCAGTCCGCCAACTCTGAGCAACTGCAGAGGAATTAAACCTTTAACTGAAGCTCAACTCATTCGCTTTAATGTTTCTGCAAGGACTCAAGCTGTAAGAGCACACAGTAAACAAATGTAACCCGTGTTCATATTAAAGTTTCCAGCAACTCTGGACCGAACTTCTGAAAAGAAGTACAAACTTTGTGACAGACGGAACACATTAAGACTTCAATAGGAACCCCCTTTTAGCTGTTTTGCTAACTGCTCATCTCTTATAAACTAGCATAATTGCTTTAGTTAGCTTCTCATTCGCCAGAATACTCCGTTCCACCTTAAAATCCTGCATCAGTTAAGTAGCATTCCGGCGCCTGGTAACGTCAGCTCTTACCTCAATCTTAGAGCGAAGCTGAAGTTAGCCTTTTGTCGGAATTCCACCTTAAATAAAGTCGTAACATCAGCAGGTTTTAAGGTGGACCGGATCATTGGGACAAGAGCAAGCGATTAAGAAGCCACATTCAGCTCTAACGTTGCTAGCACATTTCAGAGGTCGAACCCGCGGCTGTATATTTGCAGACGCTGCTTCTTTCTGAAGCTCTCAGTGAACTAAACTCTTTCAGCTGCGCACTTTAACATACCTCACTACTAACGCTATGCACCTCCATTTTGTGCCAGGAATC
The DNA here is from genome assembly GCF_029633855.1 of Hoplias malabaricus. Taxonomy (NCBI): domain Eukaryota; kingdom Metazoa; phylum Chordata; class Actinopteri; order Characiformes; family Erythrinidae; genus Hoplias; species Hoplias malabaricus. Next base: position 29,154,407 of record NC_089816.1, read on the forward strand.
GTGCGGCTGGGCGAAAGGCATCATCATCATCCCGCGGTCACTCTCTGCTGTGGAGAGGCATTCCTCCGACTCGGGCTCGGCGGCTCCTTTGGACGCTCACTTGGAGCTAGGGACTGGTTAAAGTCCGGTTCGGGGCAGCACGGCCGGGGCTTAGACAGACACAGAGACGCTCTTTCCCGTGGAGGCTCTGCTCTGTTCTGTTCTTCTGGACCATACGCGAACCGAACCGGCCGAGAGTTACTTTCCCATTGACACGAATATGGCCGCCTCCGTGCTACCCACAGCAACGGGGCCGAGCGCTGACGTAGATTTGACGCAATTCAGTTTAGGATTTCCCCCGTCCAAGTACAGAAACACATACAATACAAAAATACATATAGTAATAACAAATAAAATAAAAATAAAGGAATTAAATTACAATACAAAAATTAGATATGTTTTTAAAATATATTAACGTCATCCAGAAAATCACCTCGTCGCTAGGCTCGTTGTCCAGTTTGTCAGCTTACCATAGGTGCAAATTGTTCTTCAGTTACAGACTGCAGTCCATGTGTTGCTCTGCTCAATTTCACCATGTCTGTAAATGGCCAGGAACCCCACAGAGCAGGCATTACTTGGTCCTTTCTGATCATTTTGTACCAGCGCAACACACGCTAGATACACCGCCACCACCACGTCAGAGCCGCTGCGATAATACCCAGTAACAGAAAGTGGGCTAAAACACCATACAGAGTAACAGATAGACCACAGTCTGTGATTATAGAGCTATAAAAGCTTTATAGTTAAAGGATGTGAAAAAAGGAAGGAGGTTGAAGGTCGTTTGTTGTTGTTTGAGACGTGTGTGCGTTTATGTATCACGACTGTTAGGCTACTGATACAATATGCAAAAATGTGGGCAAACATACACACATCCTAATTTTTAAATAAAACAATATTTTGGTTAAAATAGTTTATAAAATTTTCCTGTGGGAAGAAATAATTACACATTTTGTATATTTCCAAATATGTAAATCACAAACCCAGTCATTATGCATGAATAAATGACTTCAAAATCATGGTAGCTGTACAAGGGTATTGTATAGGTTGGTATTTGGGAATGGTGTTATGATATCACCAAAATAAAATATTCAGACTGCTTCCACTGACTGTACGGACTGGAGTGTGAATATGTTCAGTGTTAGCATATCAAACACACTTTATTTTAAATAAATAAATGCACTGTTCCATGATGTGGACCGTTGAAGCCACTTTTCATTTATGTTTTTCTAAATCAAAATAATAAAAACCTGGATAAAAAGCAGAAACAAACCATAATATAAAAAGTCACCAAACCCCCTCCCAAAAAATAAATAAATAAATAAATAAATCTGGATTTTTCTCTGAGTCTAGTAACATTTTTAGCCATTAAGACACTTGACCTCCATGGGGGAAATTTGACCAGAACATTTCAAAATCCATCCAATGCCATCGGCTTACATCCTCTTTCCTGGTAGAATTAAGGAGCTTAAGTCTCATCCCCTCTATCCCGAACCACACAGAAAGACTAAGTCCCACCCAGGGGTTCGTATATGTGTAAAGAACACAAAGGTCACACTAGCAATATTTGAGTTGTACCCTTTTTTTTTTAGTAGTGGTACAAAACAAAATCAATAATAGTGTAGACTTATAACCTTAGATAACCACTTGAACAGTAAACCAGGATTCAGTTTTCAGTTTGCTTTAAGATTACTGGGCTTAAGGTAGCAGGAGCTTAACGCAAAGAAACAGCTCAAACAGTGAGATGAGCCCAAAGCTAGTTGAGTCCATCCAGCCTCATAATCAATACGTTTTGTAATTCAGTGCTCTGGGGTGCAGCGTCAACATAATGGTCTCAATCATTCAAATGACTCTCTTGCTTGTAACGTCTTCAGGTTACATTTTTAGAACAGAGACAAATGAATAGCTGCCAAAATTACTGGGTGTGGTAATGAATAATTTGCAGATAGACATCATTTAAAAAAAATGGAAAAAGCCTGGAGGTGCTCAAGATATATCTATTAAACATCTCTATTAAAATATATATTTCTGTACTCTATATTCTGAGGTTTTCTGAACAAACTCATCCAAGTAGAAAAAGTAAAGAGATGCAGACCATTCTCAAGTTTGTGTTATTTATTGATGTAGGATCTGATCCACTTAAGTAGACAGTCTGATATGCTGTAAAAAAGGCAGCGGCAGGTCCGTTATTACTTCCACAGGCACAGTGTGGAGTGTGTGAGAACAGGAGAGGAGGGACTAGCCCCAGAGTTTAAAGTCACAACAGCTCTGCATCCCCCTCCTCCTCTGATACAGAGGAATCCTTCTGATTGGAGGTCATGTCCATGCTGGTCTCTGTGTCTCTTTCCAGACTCAGCCCCAAGTCTTCTTCCACTTGTTGAGGTAGGCTGGCTAACAGTTCCTTTAAAAGACATTGTTATAATTACCAAAACACATGATAAACAGCAATGCTTTTTACACTTTGCAGTTAAATATAATATAAAAAATGTAATAATATAAATAAAGCACAGGCTTGTCCATTTTTTTTGTTAGCAGGAATAATTCAGAATACGTAGTGTAGTTCTTCTTCTCTTATTCTTACCTGCTGTTTCTCATTGTCACTATCCTTCAGTGCTATCAGTAGACTTTTGGTGAAATTCCTCAGCTCAAAGTACTTCTGTTTTTGGTTCTCTAGCTCGCTCTCAAGATACTGGACCTCTTCATGCTAAAAAAATAAAATAAATAATAATAATAATAATAATAAAAAAAATAAGTTCTCTGTTTGACCTTGATTTTAGAAAGACCAAAAGCATCCACTATGCATCTACTATATGTTGTTAGAAGATATATGCACTATAAATGAGTGAAAAGTGCTTGTATTGACAATCAGTGAAAATTATAGAGATAAAATACAGATGATAAAAATTAACCATATGTAAAAATTCCATTGCGAAATATGTTTTACGTTTTTCAAATACATTTTCTACAACAATAATCATATGTAATAATATTTATAATAGTTATTATATAGTTTTATATATATAATAAAACAATTACATTATGTTATTGTACATTTATGTACAGCGGTGTGAAAAAGTGTTAATGATTTTTTATGTTTTTGCACGTCACTTTTAAATGTTTCAGATCATCAATCAGATTTAAATATTAGTCAAAGACAAAAGTAAACACAAAATGCAGTTTTTAAATTTAAGATTTTATTAAAGGAGAAAAAAAAATGTAAACCGACATGGCCCTGTGTGAAAAAGTGTTTGCCCCCACCCCCTAGTTAAAATATAACTTAACTGTGGTTTATCACACCTGAGTTAATTTCTCTAGCCACACCCAGGCCTGATTACTGCCACACCTGTTCTCAATCAAGAAATCACTTAAATAGGCCCTGCCTGACAAAGTGAAGTCGACCAAAAGATCCTCAAAAGCTAGACATCATGCCAAGATCCAAAGAAATTCAGGAACAAATGAGAAAGAAAGTAATTGGGATCTATCAGTCTGGAAAAGGGTATAAAGCCATTTCTAAAGATTTGGGACTCCAGCGAACCACAGTGAGAGCCATTATCCACAAATGGTGAAAACGTGGAACAGTGGTGAACCTTCCCAGGAGTGGCCGGCCGACCAAGGTTACCTCAACAGCGCAGCCACGACTCATCCAAGAGGTCACAAAAGACCCCATAACAACATCAAAAGAAGTGCAGGCCTCACTTGCCTCAGTTAAGGTCAGTGTTCATGACTCCACCTTAAGAAAGAGACTGGGCAGAAACGGCCTGCATGACAGAGTGCCAAGACGAAAACCACTGCTGAGCAAAAAGAATATTAAGGCTTGTCGCAACTTTGCCAGAAAACCTTGATGGTCCCCAAAGCCTTTTTGAAAACACTCTGTAGACTGATGAGACAAAAGTGGAACTTTTTGGAAGGTGTGTGTCCCATTACATCTGACGTAAAAGTAACACCACATTTCAGAAAAAGAACATCATACCTACAGTAAAATATGGTGGTGGTAGTGTAATGGTCTGGTGCTGCTTCAGGACCTGGAAGACTTGCTGTGTTTAATGGAAACATGAATTCTGCTGTCTACCAAAACATCCTGAAGGAGAATGTCCGGACATCTGTTTGTAACCTCAAGCTGAAACGAACTGCAGCAGGACAATGATCCAAAACACACCAGCAAGTCCACCTCTGAATGGCTGAAGAAAAACAAAGTGAAGACTTTGGAGTGGCCTAGTCAAAGTCCTGACCTGAATCCTATTGAGATGCTGTGGCAGGACCTTGAAAAGGCGGTTCATGCTCAAAAACCCTCCAATGAGGCTGAATTACAACAATTCTGCAAAGATGAGTGGGCCAAAATTCTGTGCTGTAACCCAGTAAACAAGGAACGTCCCTGGACGTTCAAAATAGATCTAAAAGTAGTCTGTCCGTCAAGGACATATTTTAAACGTCAATGGACGTCCAAAAGCCATCTTAAGCTAGTTATCAAGTGGTGACCAATCGATAACGTCAGTGGACGTCCAAAATGCGTTTTATACAAGTAATTTATTTCGGGACCAATTAATAATGTCAATGGACGTCCAAAATACGTCTAACAGTCGTCTTTTCAATGTCTGTGTTTGTCTTTTCAACTTTCATTTTCAACCTTAAGAGAACGTTGATTAGACGGCAGTCATTACGTTATTTCAACGTTGAATCAACGGCTAAATGTTTACTGGGAAAAGACTCATTGCAGGTTACTGCGAACACATGCTTGCAGTTGTTGCTGCTAAGGGTGGCCCAATCAGGGGCAAACACCTTTTTTTTTTTTTTTTTTTACACAGGGCCATGTTTATTTGGATATTTTTCTACCTTAATAAAAACCTTAATTTAAAAATTGCATCTTGTGTTGTCTTTGACTAATATTTAAATTTGTCTGATGATCTGAAACATTTAAAAGTGACAAACGTGCAAAAAAATAAATCGCGAAGGGGCAAACACTTTTTCACGTCACTGTATGTGTATGTATATATACAACAATCATTGTCTTATAATTATATAATATTATACATATAACATTCTATATATATCTTTGTAGCATTACACTACTTGACCTGTCTTTTGTTGCCTCATCCCAACTTTTTTGGAAGGTGTTGCTGACATCAACTTATAAACGGGTATTTATTGTTCATTTTAGATCTGGTCTTTAAATGATTTTTCACATTCTCTTTTTTATTTATATTTTCCACATCATCCCAACCTGTCAGTAAACAGGGTTTGTTTACTTTGTATTATTATAATATATGATAGTAAAAACACAATTCTACACAAGTATACCAGGCACAGTCTATACCCATGTGTTATTTTTAGTATAATGATTGTGCAATATTGTAAAGTGCTGCACAAATTTCCTGAAAAATACCAGTCAATTGTTGTTTACAAGCAATACACATTTATTTATTTATTTATTTATTTGCAAGCTTGTGCTCTAAATGAATCATCCAGTAAAACGTAATCCAGATATAAAAATGCAAACTTAACAAAAATGCACAAGCATTTCACTATACCCAAATTGATGCTTGGAAATGATTTGCCACTGTCACTATTTGTATGCAAAGCCAAGACGCTGTGGGTGTCTGGGAGCAAGGCAGAGCAGAGTGAATTCCAGAGCTCGTCAGCCAAGCAGAAACATTTTCATTTAGGGAAAGGATTATAGATGAGTGGCAGTGCACAGTTTAAGGCGTGACTGGCCATGCATCACTTTGTAGCAGAGAGAGGGGAGAAAAAAAAAGAAAAGAAAAACACAGCAGGGAAAAAAAAATAAAGTGTCTGTATTTAACAACGAGTTTGGGGAAAATTAGTTGAAACGACAAGAGTGTGGTGATCAGAAGGTAGGACATGCTCTAGGTTTTGCTATGACTATAATTTTATTCTTTCTCAGTATATACACTTTTATTTTCAGCTATTAATTCAGCTGCAATATATAATATCATGATTTTAACTACTTAATACAAGGCCAATGTACTCTATATCTTACTACCTGCTAACAATGGCGTGCATAAATAAAGAGATTTACCAATATAACAAATTAAAAATAAGCATTTCTGTGCTCTCAAAAAAGGTAAGTGGGAACACTTTTGAGACATAATAATAATAAAAAGTGTCTGAAATCAGGTTAACCATAATACAACTGTCCATAATCAGCAAATAATCTGGGGAAATAATGATAATGTAATGGTAACATGGCTATAGTATCTAAAACCAAAAATCAGGAAAAAATAAGTTTTAATATTCAAAGATATATAAAATAATTAACCTGTTGTGAAAGTTCCTCATTACTAAACGTTTTTGAGCACTATGAATGTTAATATCATGGGTTACATGTTCTGTACTTACTTTGTACTCTAAAAGACTATGCATTTGTTCCATATCCGTGGCCATCAGCTCGGCAACATCATCATCCTCATCATCCTCTTCATCAACAATTTCAATCTTCTGTTTAAAAGAAATTTGCAGACAGGGTTATCTAAATAAATTTGTAGATAGGGTTATTAAAGTTCACGCATTAATAAGGCAATGAATGGACATATATAATGTATGTATATGTAATAATGCACCAAAAAGCATGACCTCCTTGTTTCTACACTCTCTGGCCATTTTCTTAGCTACACTTAACATATAGGGTAATTACAGTAAATACAGTCATGGCCGAAAGTGTTGGCAATCATGAAATTTCCCCAGAAAATGATTCCAGTTGCACATGTTTTGTTATACACGTTTATTGGGCTGGACAAAACGGGCTGGACAAAACGATTGGCACCCTCAACTTAATATTTGGTTGCACACCCTTTAGACATTCATTCATTCATTATCTGTAAGCGCTTATCCAATTCAGGGTCGCGGTGGGTCCAGAGCCTACCTGGAATCATTGGGCGCAAGGCAGGAATACACCCTGGAGGGGGCGCCAGTCCTTCACAGGGCTACACACACACACACACATTCACTCACACCTACGTACACTTTTGAGTCGCCAATCCACCTACCAACGTGTGTTTTTGGACTGTGGGAGGAAACCGGAGCACCCGGAGGAAACCCACGCGGACACAGGGAGAAAACACCACACTCCTCACAGACAGTCACCCGGAGCGGGGATCGAACCCACAACCTGGAGCTGTGTGACTGCGACACTACCTGCTGCTCCACCGTGCCGCCACCCTTTAGACAAAATAACTGAAATCAATCGCATCCTACAACCATCAACAAGCTTCTTACACTCCTCAACTGGGATAGTGGACCACTCTTCTTATGCAAACTGCTCCAGGTCTCTCGTATTTGAAGGATGCCTTCTCCCAACAGCACACACAGACATACAATGCAAAGACTGAGTCAACTTCTCTTTTTAATCTGGTTTCAGGTGTGATTTTTAAATTGCCCATCCCTGTTACTTGCCACAGGTGAGTTTAAATGAGCATCACATGCTTGAAACAAACTTATTTAATCACAATTTTGAAAAGGTGCCAATAATATTGTCTGGCTCACTTTTTTAATTTTGCATTCAATTATATGAATTTTGGCTTCTTTGTTTTTTGTGTTGTTCCAATACACACAAAGGAAATAAACATGTGTATAACAAAACAAGTGCAATTGCAATCATTTTCTGGGAGAAATGCTTCATTTTCTGCCATAACTGTATGTACATGAAAAATATGGCATATCACTGTCAGCCCAGAATACAGATGCACTCTGTAGTGTGCTAATGTGGTATATGGAAAGGATCAAATGGAATTTGTGGGTCAAATGTTAACTTGAAACAAAAAAAAAAAAAAAAAAATCACATGATAAACAGACCAAGAGCAGATATTTTCAAAAATGTGTTCTACATCATTTAATTAGGTAAATAATGTCATTAAAAGCTCTGTGACATTTTTAAAAACTGCTGAGCGAGTAACTGATGTTGGGCAAGAGGAAAAGAACCGTCTTTGGAAGAGGTTTCGGTATTAGTGCATGGACTGCAGGAGCTTCGATCAGAAAGAATGCCCAAGTGGTTCATGTATAAATAGGAACAAAGACCATAGTAACATGTGATTAGTTCTACAGGAAGTAAATCAGTAAATCAAATTAGATATTGATGTTCAAATGCTATATATTTAGCCTGTGCATGAGTACAACTGTGTACAGCTCTGTGTTTGCAAGAACACAAATGGGAGCATATTACAGTAGGATTTGGTCAAATGAATCATCCTTCCTCCTCACCATATTCTGTGTGCGCATGTTTTGGCATAAATCAAGAGAACATTGGGTTATGAATGCTTCACCCCTAGAGTAAGGTGGTTTAAAGGCTGGCTTGTGATGATTTGATGGACAATATGCTGGCACAGTTTGAGTCTCCTTGTTATTTCAAGGAGAACAGTCACTGAAATCAATATGAAGTTATTCTGAGCGATAAGCTTTATCCTATGAAGAAACACTTCTATCCTTTTTTTTGATGACACTGCTCCAATGACAAGACAAGGCATAGCTATAAATCATACGCTATGGTTTTTGCACTTTCAAGATCTCAAATCAGCTGAAGACTTATGGAAGGAAGACCTGGGAACAACATGTTTAGTGTTCTCCACCAGTATCAAAACACCAACTGCAGGAAAAGCACTTTTCTCCAACTTGTTCTCCACCATTCTTTATTGGAAGAATGGTGTTCCATTCCTCCAGTGCATTAAAGTTGTTCTGATTGCTAGTGATGTTTTAACACATTCCTACACTCAGAAAATCTGCCACTGTGGTGGTAAGTTTCAGTGTGGTGGGAAAATAATGGCACCATATTTTATTGTTCATTGTAGATTTTTAAAGTGAACTAATTTCATAATTTTCATATGAAAACACAGATATTTAAGATTCCTTGTGAAGTAGATAATGTAATGGAGTTTCAAGGTACACAACTGGCACTATACACTATATTGCCAAAAATATTCACTCACCCATCCAAACAATTTAATTCAGGTGCAGACTGCTTCAACAAACATTTGTGAAAGAATGGGTTACTCCCAGAAGCCCATTAAATTCCAGTTTGGTACCGTGATAGGAAGTCCAGTCGTGAAATTGATGGACGAGTCTGGGTTTGGCAGCTGGCAGGAGATCGGTACTTGGCTGACTGCATTGTGCCAAATGTTAAGTTTGGGGGAAGGGATTAAGAAGTGGGTTTTTTTTCCAGGAGTTGGGCTCAGCCCCTTAGTTCCAGTGAAAGGAACTCTTTATGCTTCAGCATACCAAGAGATCTTGGGCGATTTCATGTTCCCATCTTTGTTGGAACAGTTTGGGGATGGCCCCTACCTGTTCCAACATGACCGTGCACCAGTGCACAAAGCAAGGTCCATAAAGATGTGGATGAGCAAATGTGGTTAGGAAGAATTCGACTGGCCTGCACATGTGCTGACCTCAACCCGATATTCATTTTGAGATGAATTAGAGCGGAGACTGCGAGCCAGGTCTTCCTGTCCAACATTAATAACTAAACTCACATATGCGTTTCTGAAAGAATGGTCAAAAATTCCCATAAACACTCTCCTAAACCTTGGGGAAAGTCTTCCCAGAAAAGTTAAAGCTGTTATAACTGCAAAGAGTGGACCGACATCATAGTAAACCATATGGATTAAAAATGGGATATCTCAAGTTCATATGCGTGCAAAAGCAGATGTGTAAATAAAGTTTTGGCAATAACGTGTTTTTTTGTCCTTTTAATTCATCACCAGTCTGTACATTTAACACGAAATATGAATGTGTGTAATATATTGTCTTACCACATTATTAGCGAGAGCAGAATTATTCGAACCGTCATGCCCATCATTCTCATCATTCTCTTTCAGATAAGCGTCGCTCACGCCATCTTTAAAAACATATATCGCAATAAATATGAACATGACATTTCAAATGCATTAGTCGGCATGTTCTAAAATTACTTTAAATAAAATGTAACTTATACTAAAGTGTGGATATAATTATTATATCAAATTTTACAGCAATGATGTACTAATACTTGACTCTCATAATCAGAGTGATTAAGAAAAATATACAAACAAATGATTTAATACACACACAATTTAAAACATGACATGTCTGAAACCCTGATTAGTCAATAACTAAAAATTATTAAATGAGACATTTTAAGTCATGTCCACTAGTTAAATAGTCACATACAATAAAATGAAGGATTTAACGTACCTTCAGACAAGCAAAGTGACACAACTTCATGCTGTTCACTGTCCTCTGAGGGCTTCACACTACTGGTCTCATCCTCCTCAGGGGTCAGAGGTGAAGGCGGCTCAGTACTGGCTACTTTAGGAAAGGTTGCTGGGCCTCCTTTAGGAGGTGGAATTTCAATGCCCATGAGTCGATACTTCCTCCTGCGGTTACCGATCCAGGTCTGCCGGAAAAATATTAATATAAATAAAATATTCAATATCAAAGGGCTTAGTGGCATGCATAACTGCTGATGCAGTTTAACTTACTAAGTGATGGAATTGCTGGTGTTTTTTCACATATCTGGAGAAATATATCCCATATCAAGGCAATAGAAAGATGGAAAAAATTGCTGAGGCACGTAACCTACTGACCTTAATGATCTCACTGTCCACATTGAGCTCTGTGGCTGCTGCTGAGATCTTCTCTCGGCACACAGATCCCAGACTGGTCATACCATTGTCCCAGTACCTCTTCAGTGTGTACAGGTCCCCATCACTAAACTGTGTCCTATCCTGGAGCTGTATGAATGAAAGATGTACAAAAATTAAGTTTGAAAATTACAACGAGGCATCGTAAGAGCTGACAGGAAGTTTAAACACTCACCGTTCTTTTACGAGAGTTGCTAAGAAGCCACGGAGCCGACATGCTACTTACCTATCAAAACACAGAAAACAGCTTAAGAGCACTTTCCATACAGTAATGTACCTAACCTAAAAAATATTTACTGTTTAAGCTCATGGTTTTAATTGAAACTTTATTTTAAGGGGAGAATGCAATGGAAAAGGCGGCACGGTGGTGCAGCAGGTAGTGTCGCAGTCACACAGCTCCAGGGACCTAGAGGTTGTGGGTTCGATTCCTGCTCCGGGTGACTGTCTGTGAGGAGTTGGTGTGTTCTCCCTGTGTCCGCGTGGGTTTCCCCCGGGTGACTGTCTGTGAGGAGTTGGTGTGTTCTCCCTGTGTCTGCGTGGGTTTCCTCCGGGTGACTGTCTGTGAGGAGTTGGTGTGTTCTCCCCGTGTCTGCGTTTGTTTCCTCCAGGTGACTGTCTGTGAGGAGTTTGGTGTGTTCTCCCTGTGTCCGCGTGGGTTTCCTCCGGGTGACTGTCTGTGAGGAATGTGGTGTGTTCTCTCTATGTCTGCATGGGTTTCCTCCGGGTGACTGTCTGTGAGGAGTGTGGTGTGTTCTCCCAGTGTCTGCGTGGGTTTCCTCCGGGTGACTGTCTGTGAGGAGTTGGTGTGTTCTCCCTGTGTCTGCGTGGGTTTCCTCCGGGTGACTGTCTGTGAGGAGTTGGTGTGTTCTCCCCGTGTCTGCGTGGGTTTCCTCTGGGTGACTGTCTGTGAGGAGTTGGTGTGTTCTCCCTGTGTCTGCGTGGGTTTCCTCCGGGTGACTGTCTGTGAGGAGTTGGTGTGTTCTCCCCGTGTCCGTGTGGGTGTCCTCCGGGTGCTCCGGTTTCCTCCCACAGTCCAAAAACACACGTTGGTAGGTGGATTGGCGACTCAAAAGTGTCCGTAGGTGTGAGTGTGTGAGTGAATGTGTGTGTGTCTGTATTGCCCTGTGAAGGACTGGCGCCCCCTCCAGGGTGTATTCCCGCCTTGCGCCCAATGGTTCCAGGTAGGCTCTGGACCCACCGCGACCCTAAATTGGATAAGTGGTTACAGATAATGAATGAATTAATGAATACAATGGAAAATCTATTTATGTGAAAAAAAAATTGTTTAAAAACTGTTTTTTTGTTTACCATTTGAATTATAAAATGTATAAAGGCAATGTTTCATTTGTATAGTTTTATTAATATTGCTTGAACCACATTCTTAAACATTTACTTTGAATTGTGAACTAAGTTTTAGAAAGGAACAGATAAAACATATTGCAAGCTTTTGCATTAATTTTTAAATAAATTAAAAAATAATAAAGTATCAGACAATAAAGACTCATGATGGGCACTACTAGTGTTATTCCTTAAATACCTATAATAAATATTATTAATTAATATGTCATTTAAGACATCCTGGCTAGCAATATCATAATCATAATTTTATAAAAGGAAGTAATAATGTATATTTGCAAGAACACCCTAAAAATAATGTCCCGTTATTGTTTTTTTTTTTTTTTTACTGGCTAACAGTAAGAGAGGTCTGCCCACAGCACAAGTGTACACAGCACACAGTGTTCCTCACTGTTTGGTGATATCACACACTGGTAGCTCCAGGAAGCTCCAGTGGGGTGCTTAAGCCACATTCCAGTACCTCCAGCTGGGCACTTGCACGTTGGCTTGTGAGCTCCAGTGGGGTGCTTATACCGTGCTCCACAAGTTCAGCTCCATGATGTCCCCACTTTACAAGGCTAATACTGAAAATGCATTACTCACTCTCACACACATTAATATGCAATACTGAAGCCGCCCTGGTTCAATGACCATTTTTGTTGATATTCTAAATGAAAGTGTGTTTGTGATGAGAACACTCTCCTATATATCATAATATATTTTCATATATATTCTCAGTATATTGTATTTTTTAAATGGTGTAATACATCAAAAGGTGAGGTGTGCTAGTTATTACTATACCTTGAGGCTTGGTATTCTTGATGGAGAAGTCTGTGTGAAGAGTCTGAATGGATAACTGTCTCGGGAGGCAGTACTAAGAAGTAAAGAACTGTTGGTTTGGCACCCTTTCTCTCCAACAAGGGCAGAGTTTGGGGAACTGAGTGGTGCCGATGGCTGGTTCCTTGCAGTCCCTGTGTACATACCCCTGCTATCGATCAAGGAAGGCCCACGTGCCGAAGTTCTGTTGCCTTCTACTGCGTTAACACTGCTACTAACCGACTTGCTCAGTTGTATCTGCGCACCCATGTTAGCCAGTTCCTCTTCCCTCGAATACTCATCATCCACATCACCCGTTTCCATTGCAATTGAAAATGTCTCTGATGTATCTGCCTGTTGCGGCTTTTTCGAACTTCGTTCTTGACTAGTTCCAGGGTTAGAACGTTGGGAGGATTCCCCTAATCCAGCAATGGTGTACACCTGCTGGATCCTAACCCCACTCTCTGAGGTACTGGCTGGAGGGCTATTGCGCACTGGCAAGGTTTGTTGGTGTGAAATGCTTGGCCATGACTGTCCATGGTTTTGTGGAGTTCCGTATTGCTTTGCCCAGCTGGGAGCAACAGTCACTGGTTCTCGAGGTGAGTATGTCCTCTTCATCTGGCTCAGAATCAGAGCACTGGAGGTAGGGATGTGGGAAGCTTTACGCTGGAGAGCCACCGCAGCTGAGTGGAGGGAAACTGGGCCTGAGTGCAAGGCTGGACGAGCCTGCGTACCCAGTTCAGGATCAGATTGTAAGGGCATAGTTTTTGACCCCGTCCTGCTCTGAGAAGAAGAGTCCAGGCGGTTGGCATTGCGCAGTAGAGAGTACGTACCCGTCACTATGACATCGTTGTTATTGTTGGTTCCACTGCCACTGCTGAGTGGTGAACAGGAGGAGGGGGAGGAAGAGGAGGAAGGACAGGAGGCTGCAGGTGGGAGGAGGTGGGCTACAACTGGACCACGTTGCACAGCTCGAATTGCAGCCAGCTCTCCTGGTAACACTGATCCAGCAACAAGGGCCCCGGTGGGCCCTGCTAGTGGATGATTAGAGAGGCCAGACACACCATTCTTATCCGCCTTGGAGGCTAGCTTCCGTCTCTTGTTGCCTACCCATGTCTAAAGCCATATGAACAGAATATTACTGCATGTACTTACATTATTAAGACAAACCAAAAAACGTACTCAACACTGCTGCAGTGCCAGTGTCAGTGATATTTTTCATTTACACGATTGCCTTGTAAATCATAACGTACCCCCATCCCAAAGCAAAAAAAGTGTAAAAGTCCATGCCTTAAATATTTGATGCCTCAAACTATAAAGTAATCTCAAACTTCCTTATTCATTTGCCAATATTTTATGACACATACCTATTAAAGTAAAAATAAATCTAAAGAAATGGAGTAGCCATCTTGAAGGCTGAATTTTTTGGCAATAGAAACCACATAAATATGTATTTTTGAAATTAGTGAATGCAGTGTAAAAACAGACTAAAAATTTGGTAGAAATGTGTCTTTTTGTGTAATAACAGGTGGAACACAGTAATTTATTTGTAGCTCCAGGGGAACAGTAAGCAAGCAAACTATTTTTACTAAGCAGGGTATAAAAACAACATTTATAAAATTCCCCACACTCAGACTTAATAGCCACTTAATAAAGAGAAGCTTACCCTGACCACACTGAAATCTAGTTTGGTCTCCTGGGCACATTGCAGAATGAGTTGGAAGCAGCTCTTGCTCTGGTTAGTCATGCCATTTTCATAGTAACGCTCAAGGATACGCTGCTGTTCAGCTGTGAACACTGATCGTAGATTCATCTGAGAAATAGGTGAAGAAAACAAAAGCTACATTAACAAAACCTGCTTTATCTGAATGTGCAGTCTCTCATAGCCTCAGGCCTGATGACAATTTAGAGCAGTGTCTTTGAACTGCAGTCCTGGGGACCCCAGAGTTTATACTAATCCCTGATAAGCATGTCTGATGTAGCTCAGGCTTTTAATAAATTGTTGATAATAATATGGATCAGGGGTGCCGGGTCATTGATGGATTGAAACTGCAGGGCAGAAGGTCCCCAAGACATTAGACTCCATGATTTAGAACACTGGGCTAATGACCCCCATCCAAACAACATCATTTATGTCTTTACAGCAGTGGCTCTCAACCCTGATCCTGGATGTCCCCTTCTCGTCATATTTTAGTGCAATCCCTGCGTCAACAACTTCAACTAATCATCTCAATAACAAGACCTTCCAAGCTCAAGAGTGTGTGAAAAATTATGCTTGAATCTACTTGATTAAAAAATGGCAAATCACACAACACAATTCTTGCCAAAAGGAGTAAACATGCAGGCAGTAACTGAGTTGATTTAACATATTTTATTCACATGCCATCATATTTGCACACATTTGAATCATCAACAATTTTATAAGGTGCAGGGAAGAATAGCCTCATTTTTAACCCATTCTTATATACAGACCTGCTAAGAGTGTTCTCTCCACCAAGCAAACTAGGATTGGATTCTCAGCCCAGGCAACTAACTAAACCTCTCTATTTCTATAAGAGTCCTTGGGCAAGACCCCATAAAATTCAATATTTTTTAATAAAGTGATTATTGTCAGTTTTATTACTATGTAACACATTCCATTAAACAACAAGAGCATGGAAGAATGTTCAAATTTTGAATTACAGACATATGTAAGCCTGATATCTCGACTATGGTTACAAACCTAAACACTTGGATGGTCTGTTTCACGACCTGGCACAACTTTTGAAGCTGCAAGTTTATTTCTGTGTTAATTGTTTAGCCATTTTGTCCACATACTCACAGTCTGAATACTTCGCTTCTCCTGCCATGTTTCCATGCTTCTGGTGGGTGAGGTGAGGGAGAAATCCAGGTGACCAGCTGGCCAAATAACTGAGCTCTATCATACAGCACACAAGCACTGCCACTGTACACCAACACTCAGGCAAGCCATTCAGCATGCACACGATCACCAATTATCGTTTACTTTCTTGGTCAATTTTTTTTGTTTTAAAATTTAGCTAAAGTTTTGGCTAAATCTCATGATCTAAGATCTGCCATGGCGCTATCTGCTGGGGGCTTCCTCACAACGTGGCATGGTCTGACTTTTGGCTGGTGCTGAGTTGACCACTCTCTCAAGTGATCTGGCCAAACAAGAGTCTGGAAGACAAGAGAGGGAATGACACAAAGCGGAACAGCTCCAACCATTTACACCAATGATCTGAATGTGTAATAAATAAAAGACAGCGCAAAAAACTGCTTTGAATTTACACCGGTTATGATTATATTCCAACTCTTTATTAATGAACTCTGTGTGTATAAACGCTGCTATACACACTTTAAAATACATGAATTAATCTGCTCTAAGGTGCACCCATTTTGAACACAGTCTTTCAATGGTGCACAAATATTGGATAAAACCCATAGACTAGCTTGAAACGAAATGGGTCGTTCTGGAGCAGTTGCACATGATCTTAAGGTCTCCATACTAACTGCCAAGTGTTTTGGGCAGGAAACTACCAAACGGACTTTATTGCTTTCCTGTAAGATTAGTGCATGTCTGCAAATGTAAACACTTTTATTCAAGGTAGCGTTCACGCGTAAAATAAAGCCAGCATTTTTCATTTTTTATTTAAAATATCAGCCTAAAGGTTTATCAATTCTGAGTTTCTTATAGAATTCCAGTTCACGGTAACCCATATTCCGAACATACAAGCTTATATATATATCTCAGAATTACACCTAATAGTTACATAGTTACTGTAACGTTATCTTTGGTTTATTTATGGGATGTAGCCTACAGGCCTGTGCAGCGTTCAAAACCATACGTTGGCTCCTTATACTGTAGTTTCTATAATTGTAACGTTTTACGGTCTCTGGCTGTGTCACATTTTATCAGCCAACTGTATTATAACACACACTGTAATAAAAAAAGCATGTGAGCTGCGACGTATATCGTTAAATATTTTGGTTCAGTTGGTTTTCTTTAACGTATCCAACAACAGTGTTCGTGTATGAAACAAAGGCAGCGGAAAGGAGGCTAACTGTAACTAGTGAAGTTAACCGGTCTGCTACTAGCCACAATGCTAAAAACATTGTATCGCAGCAGGGGTAGCCCGTGAAAATTGGTTAAAATATCGGCCTAATGGTCCTCAGCTGTTCACAACTACAGCTTCTCCGCTAACTCCTGTTATTTCGGCTGCCTATAAAGGTAGCTCGTTTGAGGGGTGTGATAAAATAAGCGGTATTTCCCGAGATTTCCTCGGGGTTGGCGGCTGTGAGGACTGCTCCAGTGTTTGGTTTAATAAGGAGGGAGGCGGCGCGGGGTTATTGGCTTTTCTCCGTTCAGAAAAGCCTCAGTGCGCATGGCTAGCGAATGAAATAATGATTACATCTCCAGCACAATTGATGAGGAAAACGCAAAAGCACCCTCCCAGATTTTCCCCGTAACGGGTGAAACAAAAAAGCTGGCCGCCGGATCCACGCTCCGTGAACGGCGAATCCTAACGCAACTTTCCCGACACTAGAACAAGCCCAAACCACGTCAAAGGCACGTTTCCATCTGGCACAAAATCGGCGGGACTGCCAAAAAAGCAGCGTGGATCTCGAGCTTCTGCAGAAAGGCCCACCCCGGCCCTCGGAGACCACCATAAACTTTTTTCTTTTATTTTCAAACGCCTGCGACCCCGATGCTGGTCAAAAATATGTATGACCTAACCTCTCCGGAGCCGGGGGGGATGTCCCTCGTGTCGCCGAAAACACATTAAAACCGTCAAGCGCTACGAAACGTGAGAGATACCTTTGTTTTTGTTGCCAAATCGAACGGCCGCCTGAATTCAGCAGATTTTTTCACGGGTCCCCTTCGCCAGACAATGAAATCAAAACGTCCGATCATCAATTCTAATCATGATCGTGACGTAGCCGCAGACAGGAGCCAATGGGCGTGCGAGATCAGGGCTGTGACCGTGCGGGAGCGACTGAAAGCTGAGCGCTTGCGACCCGCCCACCGCTGACTTTGTGGGAGACATGGTGGGAGGTCACTGCTAAAAGAAGCATGGTTCTCCATTTCAGAGCGTTTTGGAGTAATAACTCACACAGACACGTGTTACAACGCTACTTCTGCAGAGAAGGACCAAGATTAAGATGGTAGATGTAGCCTGAATTCAGATTATACGTTATATTTGATCTTTTTCAAGGCAAAACAAGGATGGGTCCACATTTCGATTTGCTAAGTATCTATACACTCAAATAGAACAGTATATGCTTTTATTTACACAGCCCACATCTGACAACCAGAGACTTGATTTAGGAAATGGGCGACACTGTGGACAATGCCTGCAAGGCTCAATAATGTGTTCTATGAGAAAATAAATGACAAAGTTTGGACAACATTGCTCAAACCATTGCTTACTACCTAAGTGAAAAAAGTGTAGGCTATACAGCTACAACAAATAAACATATATCAGATTTGTATGCATGTTTTAGTGTGTTACTTCTGGTTATTTGAATGTTTAAAATGGGGGAAATCAAACTAAAATGCAGCATTTTCCAACTGTTGCTCAGTAACCGTGCATTCAGCAATGTCCAGCGTTGTGTGAGGATGTGTACCTATTTTCACATGTATACAATGACATTCAAAATAATATCTACCCTAATTTAAACTGATATTTAATTTTTTTTATTGTATTTAAACTATAGTTTTTTTTTTATTTTAACATAAAAATTGTAACCAAAACAATATTAAAATTTAAACCATGGTATTGGTTAATTTATTATTTACACATCATCACTTCCAAAGAAAAACATGAATTCACAAAATAGTAACTTTATAGGAGAATGTAAAAAAAAAAAAAAAAAAAAAAACATTTCAACTTTCAATGGGAGTCAGCGTAAAAACAAATTTATTCCGAATAATTCAACATCAAACTAAAAATCGACAAAAGGCTATGTATTACTTAATAATAATAATAATAATTATAATAATAATAATAATAATTATTATTATTATTATTATATTATAATAATTATTATATTATTATTATATTATTATTATTATTATATTATATTATATTATTATATTATAATAGAACGTCTGTTATTGTCTTCTGTGAGGAGTTGGTGTGTTCTCCCTGTGTTCGCGTGGGTTTCCTCTGGGTGCTCCTGTGTCCTCCCACAGTCCAAAAACACACGTTGGTAGGTGGATTGGCGACTCAAAAGTGTCCGTAGGTGTGAGTGTGTGAGTGAATGTGTGTGTGTGTGTTGCCCTGTGAAGGACTGGCGCCCCCTCCAGGGTGTATTCCCGCCTTGCGCCCAATGATTCCAGGTAGACTCTGGACCCACCGCGACCCTGAACTGGATAAGGGTTACAGATAATGAATGAATGAATGTTATTATCTTAAGTCAACCGCCTGAGATCCACTCACTGCTTTCCAAACAGGAAGACATGTAAATGTTAGGCCTTTTATAATTTCATAGATTTTATCCCAATAATTAGCCGAACTTTGTAGCATCACATAATTTTTCATCCATTTAGCTTTATCATTTAATAATAATAAAATAACAATTCAAGGCCATTAAAACCTATGATTCCAAATTCTGAACTGTAGATGACACTGACCTCAACCCTAACAAATGTGTTAAAAGGTTGAACAAATAATGTAACTGTGTGGATGCATCAGTCTGTATTACTGTGACATTTTTACACTCTGTAATAAATAAATGATACCTCTTTAACTCAGTAAAATACTTTGCACATCTAAAAATGCAAATGTTCCTCTTTTGAATTGATTTGTAACTACAAATCACCCTGGAACAGCTCATTGAAGCAGAATCAGTGAGAGTGGTTGTTCAGTAACGCAGTGTGCACAGCAGGGGGCGCTCCTCCAGTTCTGAGTAGTACAAAGTGGACTGGCAAAGAAGTGTGTTCTAAATAAGAAGTATTAGCTCAATTAGCACGGGCCTCTGTGGAAAACGTTGCGTGTATTAAAAGTGTTTGGTGGATTTATACAGGTTTTATCATTTGTACAGTCCACGTTTCCGTCTCAAATATGTGACATATACTTAAATTTAATGATTTAATGGAGCATTGAAAATTTAGACCATTACAAACCCACAGACATGAAGTCATTGTTCTGACAAGTGTTTTTTTTTTCACTCAGCAATACCTTAATGTAAAATAACATGTGTGTATCAGGGGAAATCCATAGCTTATCAAACCTGAGGGTCACAAAGCATGTCTACAATAATATATATATAGTATGACACCTCCAACAGAAGTGTGTGTGTGTGTGTGGGGGGGGGGGGCGGTGGAGGTGAGGAAGAGTGGGTGGGTGGGTGTGGGTATGTGGGTGGTATTAAGCAGCTAGGCAAATTTAAACCTTGGTTTTTATAAAATAAAAGTCTACAATTACACTAATGTCAATATTACCATGTTTATAAATCAATATAAATAACAATGAGTATGTAATTAGTAGAAACTCAGTTTTGGTACATACTACAGTGGCATTTAACTCTGGGTCTGATCTGCACCATTTTATAAACAACTGAACAAAATGTAGGTCTTTCCTAAAGCATAAGATCCGTAGAAGATTACAGAAGGGTTGAACACAGGGTTGAACACGACTCCAGGACAGGTACTACCCCCCCCCCCCTCCCCTCCACTTCCACCTACCCACTCACCCCCAACACTGAATTTGCACCAGAATCGACGACCACCAAACCATCAGCCAGTTGGTGTCATATTTCAGTACAGTAAAACACGCTTCCTTCATTTCCACCGGGAGTGAGAGTGCTGCACCATTCTCGGGGGCGCGCGCCTGTTTCGCGGCCGGTGGAGTGATGGTGGAGTGATGCTGCAGCGCGTCGCCGATGAAGGGAGGGGTTGCTCCACTTTGCTGGCGCTCAGCGACCTCGCCGCTCTACAGTAAAGAGGCTCACAGGCGCGAGCTCGGAGCTGCAGCAGCGCGTCCCCGTCCAGCGGCACCATGCTCTGAACAACCGACCCAGCGGTTAGCGCGTGCTGTTTCCCCAATGCGACCGCCGAGCCCACCGCGCGCAGCAGCCAGAGCCTCCCGTTCGCTTCGGTGCTGATTCAGAAGAGCGCTGTCACATCGATTATGGCACTGGTAATGGAACCTATAAGCAAATGGAATCCCAAGCAAGTGCTGGACTGGATGAAAGGTAAAGACCTGCGCGTCACTTTTTATTGTTGGTGGGCTAAAAAACGGCAACACGGCACGTTAAAGTCGTGGGTTAACGTTAGGCGAATTACTGCTCTTGTTTGGGGGGCTTCGTATGCAGACACGAGTGTCATGATGATGTGTTCAGCCTCGCCTTATTGGGAGCCTAACATTCAAACGCTTTTACCACCCAAGCACCATCCAGAGTTAATAGCCAGGGGTCTGTTAGAGATTCGTAGTGGAGTTAATACC
This sequence comes from Hoplias malabaricus, assembly GCF_029633855.1. Taxonomy (NCBI): domain Eukaryota; kingdom Metazoa; phylum Chordata; class Actinopteri; order Characiformes; family Erythrinidae; genus Hoplias; species Hoplias malabaricus. The sequence goes on from NC_089816.1 coordinate 29,175,663, forward strand.
TTATCAGTTTAGTCCAAAGATTATTGCCCCTCTGCTATAACAGAAAGTCAGGACCAGCACCATGGACAGCTCACGTTGACCATATATGGCAGGCGTTCGACTCTCAGGCTTTTTGTGTGTGTGTGTTATTACTGGTCAAGCCCCCTGTAAAGAACCGTTGGTAGTTTTGCCAAGCTGCTGCACAGCCTCGAAGTTCAACATATGCATGATGTAATGCGTAGTAGTCTGGGGGGCGAACTCTGTCACGTCTGTCACGTTGAAATTACCTTGATTACTCACTGAGACCGTGGCTTTGGCAAATGAGAGCCTTGCTTTCCCTTCCAGTGCAAAATGCAGTCGGCCGGAGAAGCACTCTCCTGTTCCTTCGCTTGCCCCTGTAAAATTCTGTCAAATCCAACAACACTGCTGAGAACAGAGATGAGCAGCATGGAAACACTTGATAGAATGGCCGTACCTGTCATGTACAGAACAGATAATTGTGTTAAACATCACAGAGAGTGTGGAAGGCTCAGTATGAGGTGGCGTGACAACTGTGATCATACACTGCATGATCTCTGTATGACAGATTTGACTGCACTGATGAGAAAACATGCCATTCACGTTAAACCTTTAAAACAGGCTATTCACTAGACGTGTTGTGAGCTATTTATGTGCTAGAGCTCCGGGTTTAGAAGTGCTCGGTTTCAGATCATATTCACAACTGTATCGAGGCAGGAAGCACTGATGTCTAATGGAATTTCATTTCCAGTTGTCAGTGCCTATATTTATCAATACTGGCTTAAAATGTAACCCAAATATCTGCCAGACTTTAAACAGAGCCCATCTTTAAACAGAGGCTTTGCCCAAGTCTCATTAGAATACACAAATATATCAAATATGGGAAGAAAAGGGTTGAAGCATTACTCAAAATAGAATGAAGTCAGGAAATATACACGTGTAAAGGAATACAACAACCGTTTCCCCCAGTATTAGCTCTTTTCATACATGGTGTCATTGTGGTACAGTAAAAAATAAGCTATTTCTGTCAGTGTCTTTTCATGACACTCACTGGGCACTGAATCAGTTACAAGGCAAGTATAGGGCTGAGGCATTACTTGATTTTAGATCACTGACTCACAGTTGTATCACATCCCACTTTGAGTGACACTAAAAATATCAGCTAGATTTTCAGCTGTTATTATCAGGACAGGCATCTTTAAACATAGGCTACTTTATTATTATTATTATTTATTTTCATTTATTTATTTATTTATTTAGTCCATGTCTACTCATCACGACATGAACTGAGCAATGTATATTTTGTCTAGGTGTCATCATGACATCCAACATCCATTCTGCAGCCTGTATTGTGCAATAGTGCAGGGCGATATGAAAGATCAATATCACGATTTATTGAACTCATTACCTTGATGAGTGTCGTTGTTGCACAGCTCCAGGATCCTGGGACTGTGGGTTCAAGTCCTGCTCCGGGTGACTGTCTGTCTGGAGTGTTCTCCCTGTGTCTGCGTGGGTTTCCTCCGGGTGACTGCCTGTGAGGAGTGTGGTGTGTTCTCCCTGTGTCTGCGTGGGTTTCCTCTGGGTGACTGCCTGTGAGGAGTGTGGTGTGTTCTCCCTGTGTCTGCGTGGGTTTCCTCCGGGTGACTGCCTGTGAGGAGTGTGGTGTGTTCTCCCTGTGTCTGCGTGGGTTTCCTCCGGATGACTGTCTGTGAGGAGTGTGGTGTGTTCTCCCTGTGTCTGCGTGGGTTTCCTCCGGGTGACTGTCTGTGAGGAGTGTGGTGTGTTCTCCCTGTGTCTGCGTGGGTTTCCTCCGGATGACTGTCTGTGAGGAGTGTGGTGTGTTCTCCCTGTGTCTGCGTGGGTTTCCTCCGGGTGACTGTCTGTGAGGAGTGTGGTGTGTTCTCCCTGTGTCTGCGTGGGTTTCCTCCGGGTGACTGTCTGTGAGGAGTGTGGTGTGTTCTCCCTGTGTCTGCGTGGGTTTCCGCCGGGTGACTGTCTGTGAGGAGTGTGGTGTGTTCTCCCTGTGTCTGCGTGGGTTTCCGCCGGGTGACTGTCTGTGAGGAGTGTGGTGTGTTCTCCCTGTGTCTGCGTGGGTTTCCGCCGGGTGACTGTCTGTGAGGAGTGTGGTGTGTTCTCTCTGTGTCTGCGTGGGTTTCCTCCGGGTGACTGTCTGTGAGGAGTTTGGTGTGTTCTCTCTTTGACTGCGTGGGTTTTCTCCCACAGTCCAAAAACACACGTTTGGCAGGTGGATTGGCGACTCAAAAGTGTCCATAGTTGTGAGTGTGTGTTGCCCTGTGGACTGGCGCCCCCTCCAGGGTGTGTTCCTGCCTTGCGCCCAGTGATTCCAGGTAGGCTTCGGACCCACCGGGACCCTCAGCTGCAAATAGGGATATATATTTCTATTATGGCTGGAAGCTTGTCAGTCTCTCTCTCTCTCTCTTTTTTTTTTTAGACATGCACATTTTTTTAAATAGAACACAGACAGTTAATATTTGGTGACTGTGCTTCAGCTGTTGAAAGAGACAGGTAGTATTACAGTAACAAACTATATTTGTCAGAGTTTATATCTGACTTCTTTGTGTTCAGTGTCATCTTCTCTAAAGTTAAGACAAGTCCAAATGAGAGACACAGCATTTTTGGTACAAGCTGCTTAACTTGCTTGGTTAGCCTCTGTGCTTAGGTTCAGCCCTATTCTGCAATATATTTTTCATCTCATTATGACATGAATGTTACAGTGTATCAGTTACACGTATAGGACTTACTTTAGATTATTGATGAGTGTATTATGTCAGGAAACACAGATATACAATGATGTTCCATTTCAGTCCCAGATATCACACCACCAGATATATGTGTGGGGTCAGCATGGTCATCTATAAATATAATACATATTTGCCCAAGTCTGCTCCTCACCACATGCATTGTGAAATGGCAGATAAGAACTCAGAGCCTCAGAGCAAGGTTGTGAGTGGTCAACATCGTATTTCAATTCCATGCCTATTGAGGTTGAGACCAAAGACCTAGATGAGAATCTCAAGCACAAACGGATGGATGAGATGCTATTGCTGCCTTCAGCATTGGCCATAGCCTTTATTTCTCATGCCTCTTCCTGACTGATTGTGATCCTTCCCTTCAGCTCCATTCAGAGACCACTTTAGAGCTTAGGGCCATGAATTTGTGCTCTTAAAAATGGAGATGCAATCAGGTGTAAGAGTGTTTGGATTAGTGATGTGTCGGTCGCGAACGAACCGGTTCAAAGAGCCGGCTCTTGTAAGTGAACGATGAGAGCCGGTTCCCGTCTAAGACCGAGCCATTTTTTTTCTAAGGCTTGTCATTCAACCAATCAGAGAACAACAAGCAAGCTCCAACCCTCCGAGCTGAGACACTGGGTTTTCCTGAATGCCAATCTGCCTTCCAAAAAATAGTTGAAGAAAATGTTAAATCAGTTAAATGTTTGTTGACAGTTGTGGTTGTTTTAATCACTACCATTGAATGCTGCTGTTTTTCACTTTGCAGAGTATTTGTTTATTTTATTCCCCAGAAATGGATGATTATTTAATTTAATGAACTATTTTGTAAAACCTACCTTCTATTGGCTATATTTCAGAGTTTACAAGTGATTTTTTATTAAGGTGTTTAAATAAAAATCCAGTTATTTATACAAGTGAATGTGTGAGTGCAATCAGTGAGTTATTACAAGACAGCCATAAAAACAATTGGCCATTGCAACACTATTTATTATTTTTAATATTGAACAATAATATTTTGTCCATATTCATAAAAAATGTAGGTAATATTGTTCTATACCAGTGGAAATAAGTGGTAAAACAAAGAGCCATTTAGGAGCCGAAAGAGTCGACTCTTTATGAAGAGCCGAGTCAGAAGAGCCGGCTCCCCAAAAAGAGCCGAAATTCCCATCACTAGTTTGGATGGTGGCAATGTGTGTGTGTGTGGGGGGCGTTGTAGGGGTGTGCAACTGGAAAGCCTTGTGGACATCCTTATTTCATTCTCAAGGGGAAAATCCATTTATTCTCCCCCCTGCTTTCATTCACGCATTTTGCTGATTTTATTGTGTAAGCAAATTACCGCTCTGGTGTAATAGCGGCATGAACGGCCCACAATGCGCGTGCACCTTGAACCGCTGGGGCCGGCTGTAAATGGGCCAGCCGTCACCATAGCAACCCCGCCCTTATTTCACAGCCGTGTGGAAGCGGCATGCACTCGTCACACGCTCGGTCAGGGGATGACTGCTTCGTGAGGTATTTATTTATTTATTTATTTGATTTATTTATCTCAGAGTGGATATTCCCCCTCGCCTCAGTCTCTTGCCGCTGCTTGGGTGGTGCCTCCGGGAGACAAGCAACCATTAGCATGTGGCCACGCTTGCTAATTTAATAATCACAAGCACCTCAACTAAGACCAGGGTAGTACACATTTACTGTATCAGCATCAGCTGTATTTATAATAAATGACATATACAATAATACAGGAAAATATTACTAAATATTACAGCAGGTTTGTGGAAAATATCAAGGACAACATGCCTCTTTTTTTCAGTAACTGCCTAAGCACGTACTGAAAAAAAAATGGTTTCCTACCCTCCTCTAGAGGTTACATAGTGCAGTTTGTGCAGATTAGAGCCTGGCCTAGCAAAGTCAGAGGCTCTATACTCCCCATGACATGCCAGTGAAGCCTCACAATGATTTTCAAGCTGTAATTTTGAGGTAAAAATACTATCTAGTGTTCCTTTAAAATAAATGTTCCCGTATGCCTAAAACTTTGCACAGTACTGCTTTATTATTTTAACTTATAAAGCTGTTTATCTGAGCAGTAAGAGACAGTTAGCACAAACAGCTAACTCTATTTTTGTTTGCATTCTGGTTTTTACATTTATTACGTAAGTTTTGTTAGTTCGATTTTGAATGTGTTTGATTAACACCTTCCTAATATCTCCGCATGAAAGTCCAGTATTATCTGAGGTTATTTTACTGGTTAATACATACGTCACAATGGTAAATCGAGTGTGCTGTTTACTTAACAATACCACATCATCAAAGCAAATATAGCCGAGTAAACTCAAGTATTGTAGGTACCATGCAGTGATATTGCAGCAAAAGTGCGTCCCCAGGGGTGTCGAGAACAGTGCACACTGCAGCCAACATCAGTGAACTGGATGCCCCTTATAACACAGGTGAGCCACCACTCCGACAATCTAGTCCATCCAGACCGTACAGCAAGGATGAACTCTGCTCACTCTGCCTCCGCCTGCTCCAAGGTCCTCAGTGACATTAGCCACATGCGACGCTGGAGGGCCATTGATAATAGGCAGTTGAAGACTACCTCCAGCACCAGCTCATCCTGGGAAAGAGCTTTGAAATTGGGGTAGACTTACTTCACACCATTGTTGTTAGCTGAGAAGCTAATGATGCTATTCACTTTTGGAGCCATTGTTTACACCCTGCAGAAGGTGTGGGACAGTCAGGGGTAGTTCTTCATTATCTGCTGCTGTGGTGTGGGCACAGATCAGCTGCAGGCCAAACAAGGGTCTGCTGGTCCAAACATTCATAAATGAGTGGAGGTTGGATCCCACCTTCATACCTTACACCACTGATAAATCAGTCACTGTTTTAAACAATCTGAAGTTGACTTCCAATTTAACACTGTATAATATACAAAGGTAATAATAGTAACACTTTACAATAAGGGTACATTCATTAACAATACATAAGACAGTAATAAGCATTACAAAATTTCACAATTAATCATCAAGTAATGATAAGAAACAAGAACTAGCATTAATTAGGGTTTTATAAAATGCTAAAATAATGTTAGCTCTTGTTTCTATCATGACTTACTGAGTAATTGAGACGTGAAGTACTTTTTTTTATTAATGCTTATTAATGTCTTATTACGTAATACTGTCATAAGTACACTTAATTGATGTAGCCTTATTGTAAGTGTTACAATAATTATACTACTACTACTACTACTACTACTAATAATAATAATAATAACGAGCACAGTGTTTTCCCTGTGTCTGCATGGGTTTCCAATGGCTGTTCAGGTTTCCTCCCACTGTCCAAAAACACATGTCAGTAGCTGGACTGTCAGTGTAAAATCGTCCACAGGTGTGAGTGTGTAATGCCCAGTGATGGAGTGTCACCCTGGACAGGGTGTGTTCCTATTGTGAGCCAGAGATGGGCACTTGAGTTAGCACCTTGAGTTCATGTCAGATTTAAGTCGTATACAAAGAGATTTCAGAGTCGACATGTAACTATGACTCCCAACTCAGATTCATAAAATAACGTGAAAAATAAGTGTCTCTAAATCATCATCCATCCATCCATCTCTCTCTCTCTCTCTCTCTCTCTCTCTCTCTCTCTCTCTCTCTCTGTGATTACTAACTTTATTTAATTGAATTGGGACACAGCCCTTTTCTACATTTGGTTTATCACAATGTGAGATCAGTGAGCAAAGTGTAAACAGAGCATGGCTCTAGTGGCAGCACCATGGGATATAAGAGAAGATTGGCAATGTGCATCTATGGTGGGAAACAGATTAAAGACATTGACCACACCAAGCTTCATAAAGAACCTGGAAAAACACCTGGAGAGGTCTGTTTAGTTTACAATAGGCGCTTAGCCTTCATTCCAGTGATATACAACACAGTTTTTCCATCTCCTTACCCTCAGCTTACTCTGGCTTGACATTGCTACTGTACACATGACTTGCTGAAATATGTACTAAACAAAACCAAAGTGATATTGCTTCTGGCTTGCCCTATTTGAGTTATAATATTTTATTTAGCTGAAGACCAAAAAAAAGTAAATGTTAAAAGCACCAAAGAGATACTGTAATACTTTTGTGAGTTCTAGGAAATGTGCATGATTGATTTAAACAAAAAACACAAAGACATTAGATATTCCTGTATTTTGAAAGTTGTGTTCTGTTGTGTTTTGTATTCATCTGAATATATGAGCAGTTTATTTTTATGCTACACTTACCATACATTTTTTTGCATGCTGTATTGACTTGAGACTTGACTTGGACTCTACACAGCAAATTTACCAGTGTTAAATCAACACTATTAAAGTTAAATTAACACAGAGTGTTGACGAGTTTACATTTTTACACTAATGGTGTGTAGCCTAAAGACTCAAGACTTGACTCAGACTCTAGCCTAAAAGCGTGTGACTTGACTCTGACTTGTATTGGCCACTGTAACCATAAACAGTTAAAAATAGCTGCAGCATGATCAAGAAAAAATGTCCCATCTTCCATTTTTGTTATAATATTTATATGAGTTTATATGAATTAATGGATGTTATTGGTGTCTGCTGCTTGCCTCAAACAATGCTTGTGGATGCATGATGAATAAATGAATGCTAGTCTCTCTCTCTCTCACACACACACACACACACACACACACACACACAAACACACACACACACACACAGATACATATCATCACTCTCCAATTAAAAACATATCTTTTTTTTTTTTTGTCATTTTTACTTTACTACATCATCTGAGCACGGCAGCCGTTCTTCACATTCAGTGAAAATTTCATGATGAATGGACCAATAGAAATGCTCCAAAATTATTATTATTGTTGTTTTATATACCTTGACTTCCACTACATTTTAAGAAGGTTTTCTCCCTTCTCTTTTTATTTGGACAGCAATGATATGTAGTTATTTTCTAGACAACTACAGTGCTTTACATGTTTAGGAAATCAAGTCAATCACTAACACTGGATGCATGTTCCAGCAATGGACATCAGTGAATCAATCAGTGAGTCAGAGATTGATTAAAACATATAAGCACCTAAGTTTGTTCATTAAAGCATTTGGAAGTATTCCTCAAAATGGGGTAATGAACCCTGTGCATGTGCTACATGATACAATATGCAGGTAGTACGTTATTTAGGCTTTGTACTTGGACTAAAGCTTCTATCTGTGTATGCCACCTCCATGGCAGATGGAGTCTTAATATAGGCATTAAAAACAGTGTATATCCACTTGCACACAAAGCTAGGGATTACCACACGACAGCCCACAAGACAGTTACAGTTTGAATTGTAGCCATAAAACAAACCTGGATATGGTCCATCTACAGCATGAGGACATTTTTAATTTTGGTCTGGCTTTTGCATGCAGATTTATTGACTTTTGCCTGCTGCAATTTCCCTCCTGCAAATTGTATAAGCCCACTTATCAGGAGCTATACAATTACTATATAAAAGCTCCTAGTAAAGCCATTAACATAACAAAGGTGGACTCTATGGTACTGAAGGAGTTGTGTAAAGATGAGGTTATTGTATTACATTTTATTATCAACAAAACACTTATAATCTCACTGGCCACTTTAAGGTCTTTGCAAACATCAGAGACCATGCTATAATTATACAGTTTCCATTGAACACAAGATTATATTTAAAATACAATCTACTTGCACAGATATTGTCTCTAGAGATTTATGAATACAGGAGCTAAGGGGGCTAAGCAGCAACACTGAGGGGTGGGAGGGGGGCATAAATGTATCTGCTATTGGGTATTAATCCTGGCATTACACTGTAACATTCCACTGTAGCATCTAATACTATTTAAATATGTACTAAACTGTCCAACAAATGGTTTCTTCGGAGCTCATCCTTGCTTTGTACGATCAGCATCAGAAAATGAAGAGGTGTCTACTCTTTCTTCTTCAGGGACTGTGGCTGCATCTGGAACTAACATTGTTCATTTTACGAGTTAGTAGAGAAATTAAGAAATTAAAAAAAACAACATTCAGATAAAAATAACTTATCATTAACGACACAGTCTGGTATCATGGATTTGTGTAACCACTGAGTACAAAAATTAGAAACCAAAGTAAATTTATTTCTGAGGCTGTTGGAGGGCCCAGACAGGCAGGTTCACTAGTACCTACTCTGCGGTGCCTATAAGAAGGCCACACTGACACACCTCAAAATCACACATACAAATCACTTCCCATATGGCCTCAATTTGCTATCGTTTAGTGTCAAAACACTGGTTGGTTCTGTATTTTACGGGAAGCTTATTTGGGGGGGCTAAATAAATATTTTTGGGGTTATAGCTCCTCTAAAACAGGTCTAAACATGGTACTGCACTTGCAAAAACAGACAAGGGGGGTCCACATAGGGTTCAAATTTGATTTCAAAAAGTTATGGGAGATGTAAGAAAACTTTAGCCATCTGACAGACAGTGGTGTTGTGAGTAGAGATACTGTTAGCTTCAGGGTCCTGAAGTCTTCTCCCCGTGTCTGTGTTAGCCTAACGTTTGTTAGCAAGAGTAAACTTGATTTAACTCATTCTTCGTCAGCTGTGAAACAAAAATCAACCTAGCTTTTATTTTGAAGGTATACATCACCTCAGAATGCTAACACTGCTAGTAAGATATGAAGCAAATAGCAACCAATTAGCTTTCAGTAAATGACTCAAGCTAATTGGCTTTCACTAGCCTTTATTCATTGTTAGCTACACTAGCATTTTTGGGCAAAGCCTTTCATTAAGTAGGCAGTGCATATTCAATGATTTACAGGGCGACAACCCTGCAAGCCAAGGAAAGTCATCCAAAGGCACATTACAGCATTTCACACAGAGGTGATTACAGCATGCGTCGATGGCTGGAGTCATGATTTTCCAGTTGCTCCCGAGGCCTGATCTCCATATTCATCTCCCCAAATCTCTCACCATGTTTATCAGTGCATCACATCTTCATTACTGTTGTCTTCTCCTTCAGTCTGTGTTTATGCAAATGTCTGTTTATCTATGGAAATCAGTGTCTGCCCAACAGAATATTTTAGCAGGAAAGCTTGCAAGAGAACACTGCAGTGAGGGCGTCGAGTATAAATCTTTTTTTGTTCATGCTAATTTTTGGTACAGTAAAGTCTCTTTCAACAGCTACAATAACAACAGCACAGTAACACAACTATATATAGCATATAGCTGAATGTGCCTTTACCCCTGGAACACTTAGAATAAAAGCAAGTTCATTAGTTTATTTTTTCATTTTCTCTAACTGCACTACAAGAACACACCCTGGACAGGGCAACAGTCGATTACAGGGCATCACATTCTCACCCTTACGCTCACGGACTAACTTTATTTTTTTTAAATTAATTTATTAATTTATTTTTTGGATGGTGGGAGGAAACCCACACAGACATGGGGAGAATACACCAAACTCCTCACAGTCAGTCACTCAAGGCCAGGAATAAACCCACAAGCCCATGAGCCTGGAGCTGTGTGGCAGTGACACTACTTCTAATCTACTCACTACACTACTCAAATAATCAAGCTATAATTCAGTCAAATGTTTGAACTTTCTGAGGAAAAGCTATCATTTTTCTCAGAACCAACTTTCAGAGTCACTTTGTGTCACAACAAACAGAATGCGAAATGAGGGAGTCTTATTTCCCATAATGACCCAGATACATAGAGATAAAGTTTAGCATAGAACAGATTTCTCATCATGTGTCTTTTGAAAACATAAACATTCACTTCATACCTGGCACTAGAGCATGTTTAGAGGGCACCAGTGAGTTGTGTTTATTTAATTTAGCTGAAGTTGGAATACCTTGACATTTCTCTAACACATTTTTAAGCATAAGCCAAGTGTCCAGGAATGTCAAATGATTGTAATTCTATAAATGACAGTAAACAAGTTACCCAGTTAGCAATGTAACATTAATTTTAGAAATGATGTATGCAGCAATCAATAAATAGAGATTATGCCATTAGGCTTTTTTAACGTTCCTCTTGTGTTAGGGTCTTCACCGTCCTGTTTTTAGGGTTTAAATGCATATTAAAAGTACTCCATAAATTTGTTTACTGCATCAAGATTTTTTGACTTTGTCAGGAACTTCCTTTGAAACAATAATAATTTTTTTTACTAAATTATACAATGCTCTTGTTAAAATGATGGCTTTTCTGTTGTTAGGGTCAGTTTCAACCCATAATTTTAAATCAGAAAACAAAAACAAGTGCCAAATCTGGAATCATAAACACACTGTACACCAACAGCTACAACCACCTGAGCTTTGCCTGTTTCTCAAAACAAGGAAAGACAGACATGTCCAGACATGTAAGGCCCAGTCAGTTTAGAGTTGGTGTTTTGTATCGTGTACATCTCCAGTTTACAGTCTGTAACAATGAAAGATTAAAACCAATCCTTTCATGGTTAAGGAAGCCTATCAAGGTCAACAAGAGGGAAGAAACAAATTGGTTGATAATTAATTGTTTTTAGGGTGATTTTATGGCTGATTTAAGACACGGGTCAAAATCGACCCATTAACATAAGAGATGGTAACAGAAAGCTAACACAGGAGGAAGGTTAAAAAGCGTGCCTTGACGTTGGTTGGAAGGTTTGCCTGATAGAGCTGATCGGAACCATGCTTTGTATCTTGTTTCATACCCAACAGAGAGAAAACCAAGCATAAACCCAGCACCCTAGTGTTGCTATGGAGTTGCAGTAGCCTATCGATCCAGTCTAGCTAATTGCACATAGCTACTAGCAGCTCATAACACATCACTTGCTGAGCTGAAGGCACAAAAATATTCCTCTATATCTTCTTCTTACAACCCCAAAGCAAAGCTAGATTTTGTTCAGTGGTACCCAGTGCTTATAATTTTCCATCCCTTGTTCTACTCCCTCATCGCTTCTCGCTTTGATCTCATCACTCGACCTCAATATTCTCTCTGTAATCAGCAGAGCTACGCTGCACACAACTCCCATGAAATACTGTCTCCCTCTGATGGGCTGCTTCAGATTTATCGTTTCTAATCTTCCGGTCACCATAATTAACTGCCACTAATATCAGTTGGTATGCACTCAAACTTTGCAGAAATTATAAATGCATTTATTCTAATATAAAAACTTTGCCCAGTGATAATCTGTCTATTTTGACTAGACGTTTGGAAACATGACTAATTAATACAGAGGATTCATGGATTTATGGATTTATTTATTTTAGAATGCAAGCACTGTATGTTCCACCATTTGTAGATATAATAATTGAATTCAGCTGTATTGTGTCTATTTTGGACACACATAGTCCATCATAATCAGCATCGAAATGCATGGAATTAAATAAAAATGAAAAATCTGAGATCTGGGGAGTGATGACACTCCAATCAGACTTGGAATGCATTGCTGTGGCATTTATGATATATTAAACTATTAAAAGATTAATTAAAACCATTCAACTTACAGTAATATGCAAATGTTTTAGGAACCTAAAGGAATGACATTTAAAAAGATATTTATCTGAGCAGTAAGAGTTTATTTGCTCAAAAAAACAAAACAAAAACACACACACACACATACATATATATAACAAATACCATTATTACAGTAAGTAGTGATATTCTGTTTGTGAATATATTGTTTTTAACTCTATCCTTGTGGCAGTCCAATATAATCTGAGGTTACTATCCTTGCATCGTTATTGCATAGTTATTCATTCATTCATTATCTGTAATCACTTATCAAATTCAGGGTCGCGGGGGTCCAGAGCCTACCTGGAATCATTGGGCGCAAGGCGGGGAATACACCCTGGAGTCCTTCAAAGGGTTCACACATTCACTCACACCTATGGACACTTTTGAGTCACCAATCCACATACCAACGTGTATTTTTGGACTGTAGGAGGAAACCGGAGCACCCGGAGGGAGAACACACCACACTCCTCACAGACAGTCACCCGGAGGAAACCCACGCGAACACGGGGAGAACACACCACACTCCTCACAGACAGTCACCCGGAGCGGGAATCAAACCCACAACCTCCAGGTCCCTGGAGCTGTGTGACTGCGACACTAACCTGCTTCAAAACACATTTACTACTTTGTACAAAACAAACAAACAATAATTTTACTTTTACTGCATTTATGTTTCTGTGTTTATTGTAATTATATAATAATAATTTAATAATAGCAGCACATTTATTTAGAATAATAATCTCTAATCTCTATAGCACAGTACTCTATCACATGTTTATGTGGCTGAAAGCAGTCAAAAACAATATTACAGCATCTACCATAAAGATTTCCCAAAATGGCAGGACTACAAAGGAGTACAAATTCTTTATTATCACTCTTGATTTCAGAAGAAATTTTTACTTATTAAATGAAATACAATACAGTTAACCAATCACAACAGCAGAAATCTAAATATCAGCATCTGTCTTAAAAGTAAGAATGACAAAATGAAACCTTAAAATGAGTGTGAGGCTCTTTGGTGAGTGAATGCTGGTTTAGTGAACCATAAATCAATTACAGCTATTTTATACATAGATCCCTTAGTTCAGAGGACCATATAAAATTGGACAAATTAACATATTCGTAAAAACTATCATGTTTAATACTTGGTTGCAAATCCTTGGCAGTCTATAACTGCCTGAAGTCTGTGACTCAGAGATCAGCAGACGTCGGGTTTCCTCCCTAGTGATGTTCCTGTAATGCAGCCATTTGCAGTTTCTGCATGTTTGGGAGCTTTATTAATTTATGTATTTAATTTGTGGCTTGACTAGAAATTGAAATAGACTGGGGATTAAAAGGGAAGTGAAAATCATGTATGCTCATTTCATATATAGTTAAATTAAATAAAGTGCCTCATTTTCTGATTCCATCAAACATAGTAGGGTCAAAATATAAAGATTGGACATGAAAGACTATTTCACTTATCGGTGACATATTCTGACATATGTTCAGTTTGTAATTGAAACTTAGTTCATTGCTGTTTCAAACATGTTCAGTGAGGTTGAGGTCTGGGATTTGAGGTCAGAGATCTCGGGGGAGACCACTAGCTTCTTATTATAGTAGTGACTTTCCCTCTTTTTTAGTTTTCTAACTTGCAGAAAAGAAAGAGCAGGTAGTGTCGCAGTCACACAGCTCCAGGTGTGGGTTCGATTCCTGCTCCGGGTGACTGTGAGGAGTTGGTGTGTTCTCCCTGTGTCTGTGTGGGTTTCCTCCGGGTGCTCCGGTTTCCTCCCACAGTCCAAAAACACACGTTGGTAGGTGGATTGGCGACTCAAAAGTGTCTGTAGGTGTGAATGTGTGTGTGTGTGTGTGCTGCCCTGTGAAGAACTGGCGCCCCCTCCAGGGTGTATTCCCGCCTTCCGCCCAATGATTCCAGGTAGGCTCTGGACCCACCGTGACCCTGAATTGGATAAGCGGTTACAGATAATGAATGAATGAATGAATAATATGCCTTGTTGTTTATGTAATCTCATCAACACGCATCCTGAACCAGAATAGAAATGCTGAAACATTTGCTGATTCTGAATGGCAGTTCCTCTATTGCTAAACCCTACTACTGAATACCTGCGAAAGTCCTTTGCTTCTATTTAGTACTGACTATGGCTTTGCCTTCAATCTTCCTGTTCAATAAAACTGTACGGCTTGGCTTTGGAATCTAACATGGAGCAAGAGAAATACATTCCCCATCCAATGAACTGTTTCTAATCAGTTGTTAAGCATTCCGTACCTGATTTTGTTCCCCATGAGAGAGCATGAAAACAAGCACAGAGCACCTTAAATTGATGAAGTGAATTTAATTAATTCAAGTGTGTACATCATTTCCACATGAAGAATAATGCTGTACATTTTGTCTTTCAATTTATGTACATTTAGCAACAATAATGCTAATGTGATATAGTTTGTTCATATAGTGATGTAAACAATATATCACCATATCCTTGAACGGGTTTGTTTCAGCATACAGCATGTCTGTGATTCAGATAGGTACTTTTTTTTAGTGCACAGCTTCTATATATGTGATGTCAACACAAAACGAGCAAACAAAAAAATATATATAAAATATTACATTAGCAAAACAATTAGCAATAGGACATGTTTTGTTTTATATTTACGCAATAATACACTCGAAGTTCGTGCTATAACGTAAGATATTGGCAGTGGTCTGCTGCAGTCACTGAAGATCAGTTCACCAGTACCAATATCTCATGTTATAGCATGAGCCTTGAGTGTATTATTGTGATTATACCACAGTTTGTTATCGCCGTGTATTATTAGGGCTAAAGATAAATCCCACAAGGTAGAATAGTTCCATTCCGTCACACATTCCTTTTTTGCTCTTTTCAACAAACTCTGGTGCTGAGATGGTGAATGAAAGCGGAGAAAAAGATGCGTCTCAACTCGAGTTAAACACAATCGCTTTTTATTTATTTATGATTTTCTTTTGTTTGCAAATCAGAAAGCAGATAACGGTCCACTGCACCATAACCCTTTACTCTGTTCAAAATAATGTGCGTGAATTGAAAATAAACCAGATATCCGTTGGGTGAAAAAGTCCAGGCACAGTCTTGTTGGCATCGTTGCTAGGTTACATGTATTTTGCGGAGTGATACCTGAAGAGCTTCGGTCAGAGTGCCATTATCATGTTATATTAGCACTCCTGGAACGTCTCTCAGCCACTCAACCAATCACATTGCAGGGTCGGAACTAACTGTGGTATCATTTTGTTTAGTTTAGCAAATACATAGGTGTGTTTTCTCTAAGGGGTTGGTAAAACTGTACTTGAGGCCTGTTTTGTAAAACTGACATAGCCCTACAATAAATATTGGAAATCATTGGAAGAGGTCAAACATGTCATATGAAGATGTGGCCATGAGTTGTCATGATATATTCTGACATACACACACACACACACACACACATATATATGAGAGCGAGAGAGAGAGAGAGAGAGAGAGAGAGAGAGAGAGAGAGAGAGAGAGAGAGAGAGAGAGATTTTGAACCAGTGCTGTAGGATAACAGCAGAACAACCCATAAAAGAACAATTGCAGAACTATTACCTGTTTACACTTTGCTTTGATGTATTTCAATGTATTTCATATCTGGATTTTAGCACTATTCCATTTGCATGTTTCACAAATATACATACCAAGTGTAACGAGATAAAATTCCATCTTGCTTTTGCATGTAAAAAGCACACCAACACACAATTCTTTTGTGTTTACATCTTAAAACCTATTGTTAACATGGATTCTCTGGCTATTATACACTATAAAATATAAGCAAAAACCTACTACAACTGCAGATCAAGCATGTATTTGGTGTGGTTGAAGCCTTTGTTTGGCACCTGCTGTAATTTCCGCAGTGGTCAAAATGCTATTGTCCATAGTAGGGATGAGAGAGGGGCACCAGGGTTTGGTAGCGTGATTTTAAAGGGATAGTACATGAAGATGTTTCCTCATGATTTGCTCGCTCTATGGCCTGTTTGTATGCTCAAAACCTATGTGATGTGTTTACAAAGCCGCAGTGTAAAGTCCAGTATGCTAAGTTTTCTCTTTCTCTCTCTGCTCATGTCAGAGCAAAGGTGTCTGGAGTTTTTTTAGACAATAGAGAGAACTCGAAATGTTGAAAAATACAAACCAAGATAAGGATTTTGCTCTAATTCTGCTTCATAGGTGGGTAATATTGACCATTTTATGCTGTTTCGGAAGGTCTCCAAATTCAGGAGCCAGAGTGACTGCATTTTGTATCCAGGTGTGTCGTAGTGGGGAATGAGTTACCAGGGCCCCAAGTGGAGGGAGGGGACTTGAGGATTCTGGAATTTTATTTTCCTTTAAATATTAATATCATTTAAAGATCACAATAAATGTTGCTAACTAATGTAAATGTAATGTTTTGGGTAAATAAATTGGATTGAATTGTGTGTCCTAGCCTACATATAGTGTCTGAGGACAGGTACCCTCACCTCTTGCTTGAAAGGGTTTAATCCACATTCACCTGGCTTTTTAACTATGCACATTTAAGTTAGTGTTCATTCTGCTTAAGCGGAAGTGCATGTTGTATCCATGCAATGGAAGATGATGCCCAAGAAAGCTAAATCCAGTTTTCAGAAAATAAAAAAAGATAAAAAAATGAGGGAAAGCAACTGCTAACAAACTTATTTCCCAAGAAAGGTGAGCTCCAAATGTGAAAGCAAATAGCCTACATAAAAGGAACAACACTATAGTATTTCTTCCTAAAAATTACAGCTTCTAAATGATTGTAATGTTCCACTGAGCTGTAATAGGGAGAATAGTGCTTCTGTGGCTGCTATGCCAGGTCCTCTGCTGGTTTACTGCATTAAGAAACTTCTGAATCACGGGGCGGAGGACTCTCACAAGAAATGGGTACCGCTTATTGGCACATAGCACACAGGTGGCCTAGATACAAGAAGAATCTATCGTTCGATATTCCCGGTATGGATATTATATGGCAAAGAGATCAGGGAGGAGAAAAAAAGAGAGAGAATAAGCCGACATACCAGAGTTAATACTAGACTGAATTAACACAGAGTGAGCTGAAACAGACCTGAGGAAGGACACAAGTTGGAGCAGTAGCTATTTGTTGCTGTTTTTTCATTTATCGCAGTGCAAGTTAGTGATATTTTTGTTGATGAAAGTGTTATAATCAGTTTTTGAGAGTTACTGAGCAGTGACTCAGGGTTTGCAACTGCTAACTTTAGCCGGATTAGCTCACTTTTTCAAGTTAGACATCGATTGTGATCATAAGTAATTTTTCGCCGGTTGCTATGTGGATTAAATGACTGAAGTTACACTCTGTGTTGGTGGAAGTCAAGCTTTGTTGAGGACAGTGTTATGATCCAGTTTTGAGAGCTACTGATGAACAAGGGTGAGTTGTAGCGCCTGCTTACTTTAGCCGGTTACTTTAGCTCAGTTTTTAGCATTGGACATTGATTCTGGTAATAAGTGTTTTACAGTCAGTTGCTGTGGTTATAACGGCTAGTGTACAGAGTTACACTTTATGGTTGTAATAACATAGTCTGTTGTGTATTATGAGGGATATATGTGTTTTATCAGGTAGTCAACATTATTTTATACGATTACACACATTCCCCCGGCTCAACATCAGCTGGAGCCCAGAGAGCTGTTTACTACTTTTGTAAACATCACTGATTAGAGATAGAGAGAGAGAGAGAGTTGTGTGTTTGTCTGTGAGAGAGAGACAGGGACAGTGTGTGCTAGAACGTAGTGTTTAAGTGAGTGAGCGAGCGAGTGAGGGACAAAGAGATGTGTGTGAGACATGATTTCACAACAGTACTGTAAATGTGAATTACACTCAGCAGCAGGCAAGGGGTGCTCAGGAGACAAAAAAGCCAATTCGAACATTGTATTCCTTTAAATGAACTCCTGTGGTTATAAAAAGCTTCAATATCACCGTGATTGTCAGTGCTAAAACTGCACAACACAAAATTATAAAAAACATGAAGCCTTATCTTTAATCTGAGGTCAAATCTAAATAATGTTTTGTTTACATAGCCTACCACCACTGCAATAGTATACTAATTTGAAAATTATAAGTATTGTAAGTAATACTACATGCAGTCTACATTTTGCAAAATGGTGAACTGCATCAGTTTACATGGGTTAGGGTTAGGATTACTTACAGTGACACAACTGGAGGGGTCCTAAGTGAGCTGATTTAGAAAGACCCAAAAAATGGGTACTAAGCTACACTTTAATTTACAGCCTGCACAGGGTACTTAGGGGTAAGATACAGGAAAGTACCGGGGAACTAAGCTGTACTAACATAACACTTAAGGGTAAGTCTATAAGGTGCACATTTACTTTATTTTATGGGTTGTTCAATGGAT
The DNA here is from genome assembly GCF_029633855.1 of Hoplias malabaricus. Lineage (NCBI taxonomy): Eukaryota > Metazoa > Chordata > Actinopteri > Characiformes > Erythrinidae > Hoplias > Hoplias malabaricus. The sequence continues at coordinate 29,194,310 of NC_089816.1, forward strand.
GTTAAATATATAAAAGGAATGATATATGCCAAGTACTTCTTGTTTGAAGATGATGACCCAAAGGTAAGTCTGCTGAGCTGAGGAAGTGGGAAAGTGTGGAAGACAACGCCGAGCCATATTCCCTGCCGTACCCATGTCAGCAGAAGAGAAACACCCATTCATCATTAGTCTGCTATGTACATATAATGCCCCAATACATATAGGCAACAGTGTAAAATATCTCTGACGTATGTGATGATGATTATTGTGGTAAATCACATATGCTGAACCTAATGACTACAAAGCACCATGAAACTCTGCTAGTGCCTGTAATGAAAGTAGCCGACCATGTCCTTCTCGGTAGTTGCACTGTATATAATTTTAAAGGATCTATAATTACATTCAGAACTGCAGTGAATTTAAAATAGTAGCTGCATTATTCATAAAAATTGACAGTAATAGTCACTTGCATAAATGGTCATACTTTTAATTCAATTTTGTGATCTAGAATTATGCTCAGAAATACAATGGATTCAGAACGTTATTTTATCTTACGGCTTACTTAACAGGTACTTACCCATGGTTTAGCGGGCTGTAAATTAAAATGTTACAGAAAAGCCCGAAACAACGCTACCAGTACTGTCCTTCCATCTTAATGAGAACATAGTCTGTTGGTTTTTAAGAATTTCATCTTCATCCCTGGACAGTGTCCATCACAGTGCAGGAAAAGGCTTGTCTGAACACGGCATGAAGAGCTTGTTCTGTACCAGACGCTCAGGGACCTTAAGTAAACATACACTGGTGAATTTCTGTCATAACACTGAAAGTATTCACACTGGTTACATCACAGTCTGCTGTGGTAACACCCATCACAGAAAAGATATTTTGAGTGAGGTGGGCAACTTGATGATGTTATCATTAGCTTGATCTGTTGTCACCATTTCCAGTGTAAAATAACTGCATAGTAAACAGTAGCTGACTGAACAATATTGATTTACTGCTAACAATTATCTGTTTATACATTTAAAGATGTCGTATGCTGTCGTACACTGTGATGACAGTAATATAATATGCAAAATATGAAGAATAACCTTCTACAAAGACCACACCTCAGTGTACTGTGTGCTAAATATTGCTGTTTAAATATTTAACCACCCTGGGGTCTGTGAACACACTTGCACATCTAATTCAATGTTTACATTAATATCTTTGAGATATTACAGAGCAGATTTATGATTCAAACATTTCCTGAATCTATAGTGTCTGCCCTCTTCTCTTCATGACATCATGGGTGACTCACATGCCGAGTTATAAAACTATGAATAGGGGTTGAAATGCATGACGTACACATCATCTGCCACGCATTATGTGTAATTAATGGATTCGTGTCCACCTACATCTCATGTGAAACTGACCAATGGACACTCAGAGTACATGAATGTTTTCACAAGAGATGTGAAGAATTTTCTTCTGTGATATCAAGGAATTATGCTTTTTCAACCATGCTCTAGCCCAGTTAGAGGCCCAGTTATACAGAGAGACAGAGAGCTGAGATGTTTCTGCACATATTGGTATAAATATATGGGTATAACATAAGAAAGCATATTTAAATAATCAATATAAGAAAATGAAAAATCAAGAAAATGACCTTAGACCCCAGGAGGTTTAAAAGCAACATGGCAGATAATCAACAAAAAATGTATTTTGACCAAGGTTATTCAGTCTTTTGCATACTGAAGAATGAAAGCTTCACTTTGTGTGTTGCCACACCAAAGCTGAGGCCTGTGCAGTAGCGCAAGACCCAGACAAGCCACAAGCTGTTCTCCCTTCTGGGCTTTGGCAGGAGGTTCAGCAGCATCAAACACTGATCACCAGATTGAGAAGCAGTTTCCCCCCTTAAGCTGTGTGCATCTGCTGAGTCCAGATACAGACAAAAAAATAGCCAGGTCAACTTAAGAATTTAAGGCGACCAATTGCACAACATTTCAGCTTTAATTTTTTCCAAAACGAAGGGTATTAATAGGTAGTTTTACCCCATCTATGCTGCAGTGACAACTTCTACTTTCTTGGAAGGCTTTACATTAGATGTTGAAACATCAGCAAACAGCAACATTTGCCATAGAGAATAGTGACTTTAAGCTCATGTGCAGCTGCCCCAGAGCATCTCATTTAGTTTAATCCTTTTCTGTTAATGCCTACAAATCAAGGAGCATCTTAAAGTAGCTGAATTTACAGTGTTTATGTTTTATGATTAATAGTTTTTAAAGGTCAAAAACAATAAAATTATTTTTCTAAATATTTATTTATCATCATTTGCTGTCACTCAAACTGCATAAAATATGGGTTTCTAATTAAAACCCTGGGATTCCCAGGAGGGCATTTCAATCCCAAAACTGTTTAACACATTGAAAATGTTGCTCACTTGTTAAACCAAAGAAATTATTACTATGAAATTAGAGACACAGTGTGGAGACATCACTATTCTCAAAACAACTTCTAACAGGTTAATTTTCCAATACAGTAAACATTTGTTTATTCATTCATTCATTCATTTATTCATTGTCTGTAATCGCTTATCCAGTTCAGGGTTACAGTGGGTCTGGTGCTTATTCGGAAATACTGGGTGCAAGGCAGGAACACACCCTGGAGGGTTTCCTTTTCAGACAAAATGAGGGTATTGCTATAATTATTAGAAATAATTCAAGAAAAAAAAATATATATATATATATTCATTTATTATCTGTAACCACTTATCCAATTCAGGGTACACTGGATACACCCTGGAGGGGGCGCCAGTCCTTCACAGGGCAACACAGACATACACATACATTCACTCACACACTCACACCTACGGACACTTTTGAGTCGCCAATCCACCTACCAACATGTGTTTTTGGACTGTGGGAGGAAACCGGAGCACCCAGAGGAAACCCACGCAGACACAGGGAGAACACACCACACTCCTCACAGACAGTCACCAGGAGCGGGAATCAAACCCAGAACCTCCAGGCCCCTGGAGCTGTGTGACTGCGACACTACCTGCTGCTCCACCATATATATATATCTGTGACATCACTACAACCTGCAAGGAACACAATGCAATACTTTGATGGGTTACATTTCACTGCTTTTACAAATATGTTGAATATTTTTGGTTGCATGATAGAAATGCTTGTCCTTGCCAATATTTATTTTAAGGACATGCAGGGATTGAAAAAATAAAAAATAAATAAAAACAAGTGAAGGTGAAACTAGACAAGCTTATTTTTGCCAGTTTTTGCCATTGGCTGCATTTCTCATACAGCGGCACAGCTCTTCCACAGCAGAGATGCAGTCATTCATGTAGTAAGCCTATTAGTAGGAGATATGTCCTTGAGATATATTTCAAAAAAGGTGCCCTGTGTTTAAAATAGGTAATGTGGCATGGGAAATGTTGCTGCCATTTTGTGGGATCCTTCCTAATAAAGGACCATAGATTTGTAGTAGCACACAAATGTGGTGTATTTTTCCATATGGTTTCCATTGTGTGGGCTGATGGGGCAGAACATGTAGAGCAGACAATATAAGAATGGAAATTAAACAAGATAAATATTTGGAGATATGAGATTTTGTCAAGATGGTGAAGGTATATTCTTCCTCAGAGACATTGCACAAAGGTAATATCTTGTAATGTCATAAACATGTTTGTCATAAACAGTATGCAGCCAAATATGTCATAGGACTTTAACTATTCATAGGAACCTTCTTTGCTTTTCAACTTCTGCATTCACTTGAATATACTGAGGGGCAAATATTCGTTAACATATGGTCCTATATTGATCAAGCTTTGCACTGAGTATTAAACACAAAGCCAGCCTATTAAAACTAATAATCTCCACTATTTTCAGCTTGGTAGATGAACTTAACCAGATAAAATACACTTGCAACATATCAGCTCCCCATTGCCAAGGGTGAGTGAGTTACTCATCACATTCACTCACAGATATGGACCCGTTACTTTCCTTGATGACTGATAGAAAGGCCATTGCCTAGAGGGTGAACTGAGTGGCTGGAGGACTCCATTAACATAGAGTTCAGCCATGCCAGACTATTAGAATGTCTACCGTGACAGTGAGCTCTTAAAACAACACTACGACATCCAGATTGCTAATGGAAAGAAATGAAGCATGAATGAGAGAGAATTAGTGCCAATCAGACAGTAGGGTAAAATTACAGCAGTATAGACTATATGATCCAATCAGGGGTTTTCAGAGTAGCTTGAGATATTACTTAGACTCAGTGACTGATTCAGTGAGTCATAGACTAAACACTGTAAACACTTTTAAGTTGTAGCCATGATGCAGTCACAAAATGGCTGCCTAGGCAAAAACAAACCAAAGAAAAAAAAGTTGCACCGAGTTTCTTCTTGTATCATGGCACATTTGTGCCTTTCTCTACATACATTTGCATAATGTCTAGACTGTAAAATACTAATATACTGCCGAACCTTTACAGAAAAAGTCTGTAAAGTCTAAAACATTTTGTAATTGTAAAACAACATAAATACATATATCTTCAAAAATTTTAACATCTATTTACTGGAAATAAATACATTATCTAATGTTAAATACACCGCTACTATAATGGTAATAGACCACACTTTTGTTCACAAAACACATTTGGTCACTGTTAAAATAAAACACCATTATTTATGATACAAATAGCCAAGGACTGGGAAGAGCTGGTACTTATGGGGTAGCTCCCAGCATGCCTGTAAATATTTTGGCTTGGTTTGTGACAAGATGTGTGTTGGTCAGGGAAGATTTTCATCTGACTCTTTGAGCACTGGAGTGTGTCACCCTCTGAATGTCATCACACACCAAATCCAAACACTGCTGGTTTCAATGATCCTCTCTGGACTATGCCTTTTTAAGGGCTGTATAAAGTTCTGTTGTATGGCTGTCCATTTTCATATATGTTTCAACACCATGTTTCAGGGTTTTTTTTCCTTTTTTTTTTTTTGCTAATGTAAATACCATGAGTTTTTAAGAGTGTATATCTAATTCCTCACAGTATTATATTGTAAACAAGACCAATAAATAAATATAAATATTTAAATAAATACAATTAATAAACTTACAGCATTATCAGATACAGTGCATCCAAATGTTTTGGGTGAAATTTTTAACAAACACAGCTGCTAGGATTTTACTATAACATTTGTATTTATTTATTTATTTATTTATTTATTTGCTTATTTGTGTGCTTGCTTTCAGTGTAAACTGAATGATTTAGGTCTGAGGCATTGACATGCACTACCAATCTGCCCAAAATTTTTCAGAAACCTTTAAAAGGAAAGGCATTAAAAGGAGTTTGGCCACAGCAACTGGCCTTAATCTTCTGAATATAATACTGGAACATTACAATGAGTAACTTTAACCCTAGGATGGCACGGTGGCACAGAAGGTAATGTCGCAGTCACACAGCTCCTGGTGGTTGTGGGTTCGATTCCCGCTCCGGGTGACCTTCTGTGAGGAGTTGATGTGTTCTCCCTGTGTCCGTGTGGGTTTCCTCCGGGTGCTCCAGTTTCCTCCCACAGTCCAAAAACACACGTTGGTAGGTGGATTGGCGACTCAAAAGTGTCAGAGTGAATGTGTGTGTGTCTGTGTTGCCCTGTGAAGGACTGGTGCCCCCTCCAGGGTGTATTCCTGCCTTGCGCCCAATGATTCCAGGTAGGCTCTGGACCCACTGCGACCCTGAATTGGATAAGCGGTTACAGATAATGAATGAACTTTAACCCTAAATGTTCCTAAAAGTATCCATCACCTCTAACTGGTAATTAGTGCATGCGCAGTAGCTTCAAACCTCCCATTCTATTGATAGCGTTTTTCTTTAAAGATTAGCCTATAGCTGTGTGTAACTGAATGCTTGTGTCAGCAATAGCTGCACCCAAAGGGATTCCCTAATTAGAAGAGGATACTTTTGAACATAGTGCAGATTACATCGGATGCTATGACTGATCATACTTAAACAACAAAGCTAGCAACACACTAATCATCTCCAGGTCAAATGTTAGAGAAAGAGTTAAGATCAAGTGTCTCCAGACCCTGATTCTGCTACTAAAGTCTCTGAGGGGCTAGAAAATGTCCATTTTATCCCTAGCTATGTTTTGTAACACAGCAAATGAACACCTACACTGTTCAATAAAGTCATTCACTAAAGTGGACCCAAAAGAAAACTGACCTAAATGAAGACCTAAATTTAATGCTGGGGAATATGCTGTGTTACTAAAATCATGTGAGGATATTATAAACTCATAATCCAGAGTTACTCAGCTGCAGGCCGCACAGAAGATAATGGCTTATAAAATCTGCCCTATATTTCCCCTGACTGCTAATGAGAGAGGACTGGTTTATATTCACTTTTTAATGAACAACTTTCAGATAAATAACTGAGTAATTTTATAAGTGTTCATCACTGTGCAGTCATTTTATTGCAGCATAAAAAGAACAGGTAGATCATGTTACTAAATAAATTGGATTATAAATCAATATTATATTTATTTTTATTTGTATTATTAAAATGTATTATTAACATATTAACAAAATGTAATAGTATAGCATGGTGTGCTTGCTTGGGTCAGTAAAACACAATTACTTAGTGCTATCTATCTATCTATCTATCTATCTAACTATCTATCTGTCTGTCTGTCTGTCTGTCTATCTATCTGTCTGTCTGTCTGTCTGTCTACCTACCTACCTACCTACAGGTATATCACAGCTCAAATAAGAAAAAAAAATATGACAGATCTAGAACAGACTAATGGCTAAGGTCTCTTTTTTAGAATAATTTCAGATTAATTAAATGTAGGCTACTCAAGGTCTTTATTGGGTCCGTGATATGAGCATTGGCCCTATCACCTGTTTGATCCCCATAAAGTTAGCCAGTGCAGGCATCTCTTAGCTGGCATAACAGAGCTAGGCAGTTGGTGTCCTCCAAGTGCACTGAGCTGTCCGGTGTTGGTGTGACAACAATAGTCAGAAAACTGTAATTTATCAGTAGTTGGCTTTACATCTCTCAGAGGAACCCCACCCTCTCCTAGGTAGGTGGCTTAATTGTGACTAGGGGAGTCCTAATCTTGCAGTTGGAAAATCTGCTGCTTTTCGCCACTTAATTTGGCTAAGAACCGCCTGCTACAACAAGAAAAGAAATTTGACCAATACCAGTAAAAAAATACGATACATGGAGGTGTATATGCAGATGTACAGAGAGCCAATCAGAATGTAACCGGCAGAATTCTGACAGTGAGGCCAGGTTTGTGCGCTGAAAATATCAGACACGCTTGCTGTGTTCGAGTGATGTCAGAAACCGGGAAATACCAATTTGCATCCGAACGGCGGACAATGTCGTATTTACCACTGGTAAACTCAGGATTCTAGATGATACACGAGTTTCTTAAAAAACGTTTAGTTTCTATTTAATGATAAATCACCTTTTGGGGACATGTTGTATGCAGTGGGTGGATCTTCAGGCAAGCACCCGAACAGAGTGAAGTCGTTAACCACCTGGTGTATACATCCTTTCCATGAGCACTCGAACGGAGCATCCGTCAACAGACTAGGGGAGTCCTAGCTAAACGGATGTAAATGAAAAGGTCAAACTTAATATACACATTTTAATGCAGCAGTTTAAGTGTTTAGTAAAAGGAAAATAAAACAATAGCTACAAACACTATTTTTGCTTGTTTGGGGATTATTAAAGGCATTGTTTTTAAGGTGGAGAGCCATGTTCAGTCCAAAAAACCAAAACAACATGCAAATACACAATGAATAAACAGCGCCTAAATATACTGCTGTTTTTGTTGTGTTTTTCAAAGCCTGCAATTCCCATTTGAGCCGGGCTGTGCTAGTGGAGAAGCAACGTGTTTTAAGTGAGCTGAGCTGTGCCGAGCTGAGTTGATACTTGAAAATACCCCTTAAAGTATCGTTATTATGACAATGCAAATATATGAAGCATGGTGCAGAAAATAATAACCTACATTACATACCCATATACTTTTCATTGCCTTTCAAACTGAGTGCATCTAGGCAATAATTCAGCACTGCACATGCATGCTGATACGCCCAAACTAGGGTATATCCAGGTCCCACATGAATGGAAGAAAAACCTAGTATCAGCACTAAGCTCAGAGTAGCTAGCATCTTCACTGTATTCATGACAAATAGGCAAAGTAAAAGCAAAGCAAAGCTTGAGGGCATGCAATAGAGAGAGAGAGAGAGAGAGAGAGAGAGAATATCTAGGCAGCAGCCCATTCTATTGATAATCCATGAGAGGGATGGAAAATCTGTTAGTCACACTTCCCATTAAAACGTGCTTTGGCCAGTCAGTTAGGAGTCTTCTAGATGAGAGATGTACTGGGACAGACTACATCAGGAAGTGTGTGTGATGTAGCACAGTGAGCCAACACAGATTTAGCCAACACACACACACACACACACACACACACACATCTCATGCATGATGTGGCTCGACAGTCCAGACAGTGATACAGATTACCGTAGATTAAATCATTTCAGCCGTTAGCTTACTGTTTAGAGAAGTGTACAGTGTTGGCTTGCAACATAGAGGAAAGAATTCAGTAAAGTAGCAAGTACATTCCAGCATGACAATTTGGCATTGATACTTCAAAATTAAAGGTTATCCCTGATTAGGGGCTTTAAACCTGAAGCAGCTTGTGTTCTCAGGACATTTAACTGAAAACCCCAGAGCCCAGACCTCAACATCATTCAAATTGTTTGTAATTACTCAGGTCATATGTGGGATTTCCTGGATTGAAAACAACTTCTAAGAATGATCTTTGGTTGTAAGTGTAGAATAATTTATTTTAGTTATGCTTCTGTGCAGGTCTCCAAGGGTGTACTCACATTAGACTGTCCGTACAGTGTCCAGTTGTGTTTGGCAGCAATAGTCTAGTTCGTTTGACTAGTGTGAGTGCTCCATACCAGTCCAGCTGATCCAGGCATCAGTGTGAGAACCTGCCAGAACCTGAACTTGATCTCAGGGCCCTGATACTCACTGATAACACACACAGCGATACAGGGATCACTTTGGTTTATTCATAGACACATATCACTGCTTTGCTGTTAACAACATGTACCTCCATTTTTGTTGATTTAGTTTAGTTTATTACATAATATGAACACACCAGCTGTCCTTCACATTGTGTGAAAATGTCATGAAGAAATGTTCTTATACATGCAGTACGATTAAAGGAAAATCCCAGCTTTGTATTACTGATAAATGTATTAGTCTGGAGGTCATTACAGGCAAAACCTCTCCAAATAAGCCATAAAGTACAATCCTGAACTCTACTGTGCTGTGCAAAAGCTCCTTTATGCAAAATAAGCCACTGTATAATCACATAAGTGTGCTTTGGTTAGTAAACAAAAAACACAGGGTGAGCCCAAGCCAGTGGGGGGGTAGGGGAGGGGGATAAACATACTCCAGCATGGTATGTTTTAATCAGGTCAAGTGAGTGTACAATCTAAATAAGATTTCCTTTTTAATGGCCTTTTTGCCTGGACATGAAAATAATGAAAGTTAGTACCGAACAGTAATGCATATAGTTTTGTTCCCACAAATCTGCAAATGGTTTAACATTTTTTGCTTTACATATTCACATGGATTGTGTATAAAACACATATTATTTAATAATATAATAATATTATCATTCATATTATGTTAATGTTATTATTTTAACGTTCATTCATTGTCTGTAAACGCTTATCCAATTCAGGGTCTCAGTGGGTTCGGAGCCTATCTGGAATCACTGGGTGCAAGGGCGCCAGTCAGGGCAACACACACTCACACATTCACTCACACTCTCACATCTATGGACACTTTGAGTCGCCAATCCACCTACCAAAGTGTGTTTTTGGACAATGGGAGGAAAACAAAGCACTCGGAGGAAACCCACACGGACACAGGGAAAACACACCAAACTCCTCACAGACGGTTGTTTGTTGTGGGGCCAAATGTGGTAGCTGTCCCTACAGTCTGTGTGGACCCCAGTGTCAGAGAGCATTGACAGGGACCCTGTACTAAAGAAATGTCACTATAAAAACTGTAAAACTGAAGCCCTGACTCTAAGGTCATACAAGACCCCAGGGCATTTCTTTGATAAGTGTGTTTACCTAGTGCCTTGCTGAAACTAAAACTGTGGCCTCCTAATCATCCTCATCCTCAAATAATAAATACACTAATATCTAATAGCTGATGTGTGGTGAGTGTACTGGCACTGATCGGATGCTATCAAATCGCATTGGTGATGGCTGATGTGACTCCCTAATGTTCCAAAGAATATAAGTGCTTTGAGTGCCTTGTAAAGCACTATATAAGTGTAACTATCATTCATAAATCTCATTCAGTACAAATATTCAACATAGAGACATTGTATTCAGTGTTAGTCTTCTAGGAGGCAGATCAGGTAACAAATGCTTGGGTGGAAACACTGAAGGCTGACTCAAATTATGCTGAGTGTTATCGCTGAGTTGTCGGGAATCAGGACGCGGTGCCAGCATTGCTGATGCAGAGCAATATGTTATGCATTTTTGAAAGAGAAGCCATGTCTTAGCTAGACTTCTTTTGTCATGTACTTAAATCTCGCATCTCTCTCTCTTTCTCTGGTGAACTCTTGGCCTGTACCCGGCTGGAGAATTTCTAATTAGCAAGGCAAATGGAGGAAGAAAGAGGCACTTGAGTATGATTCACTTCCTCATCAGCTACATGTGTGCAGTCACTCCAAGACAAAGCTAGAGATTCACCGAGAAGGATGTCCTTTGCACTCTTAACACTTACAAGTACCTGGTGACAGTCATGTGATATTATATCTCACGCCCAGCTCACAGAAATAAGCAAAGGAATTTTTGTATAACGTGCAGATTCTAAACTTTCAGGAAGTGCTAGAAGAGATGTTTTGTTCCGTTTGCATTTCATGAACTTCAGGAAGTATGCAGCTTCAAGGAAATGAGAGAGAACTTAATTAATGCTGAAGAGATTGTTTAAAGTCATCATGACCAATGCCAAGATTACACTAGAGGCCTGTATGCATTGAGTGGTGGAGCAGTGAACACCATTTTAAGGAGTAGTGAGGCCCAGTCTATTACATTCATTCATTCATTATCTGTAACCCTTATCCAATTCAGGGTCGCGGTGGGTCCAGAGCCTACCTGGAATCATTGGGCGCAAAGTGGGAATACACCCTGGAGGGGGCGCCAGTCCTTCACAGGGCTACACAGACACACACACTCACATTCACTCACACACTCACACCTACGGACACTTTTGAGTCGCCAATCCACCTACCAACGTGTGTTTTTGGACTGTGGGAGGAAATGGGAGCACCCGGAGGAAACCCACGCGGACACAGGGAGAACACACCAACTCCTCACAGACACTCATCCGGAGCGGGAATCGAACCCACAACCTCCAGGCCCCTGGAGCTGTGTGACTGCGACACTACCTGCTGCACCACCATGTCGCCCGAGTCTATCACAATTAAAATGAATTTATGATCTAGTGCTGTTTATCTAACCTCAGTTCTCAGATCTCACTAATGCCCTTGTGCTTAATGGTATCATCATCATCATCTCTTCCGCTTATCCATCTTAATCATATCACTCATTCATTCATTATCTATAACCGCTTATCCAGTTCAGGGTCGCAGTGGGGCCAGAGCCTACCTGGAATCATTGGGTGCAAGGCGGGGGCGCCAGTTCTTCACAGGGCAACACACACTCACACACACCTACGGACACTTCTGAGTCACCAATCCACCTACCAACGTGTGTTTTTGGACTGTGGGAGGAAACCAGAGCACCCGGAGGAAACCCACGCGGACACGGGGAGAACACACCAAACTCCTCACAGTCACCCGGAGCGGGAATCGAACCCACAACCTCCAGGTCCCTGGAGCTGTGTGACTGCGATTGAATTACAATTCTTTGTTACATGAAAAATGCTGTGAAACTCATTTGCACAAATAAAAATGTAATTTCTGATTGCCGTGACTGTACAATTATTAATGAAATTGTTACTTGTAAAGCAAAATGATTTAAATTTGAGGTAATTAAGATATGTTTTCAAAAGTTGCTTACAGGTGACTTAAGAGACTTAATGACAACTCTACAAAAATATCTTAGAAGAAACAGCATTTAAATAAATGGACATGAGATATTTTTGGCCCAAATAAAAATGACAATAAAGTCTTGCTCATTATTCATAGCATCAGAACTGAGAAAGCACTTATTCATTCATTCATTCATTATCTATAACCACTTATCCAGTTCGGGGTCACAGTGGGTCCAGAGCCTACCTGGAATCATTGGGCGCAGAAAAAATATATTTGGGTTAATACCTTTGGTTTAGTTGCAGACATGAGTGTTAGCTTCTGAGCACATGATCATCATCTTCCATCTTATCTTCTTAGTCCATTTCAAGATCATGATGGAAACAGGGCAAGGAAAGTAGCCCAGAAACACAGAGCATATTGTGAGACATTTCTGAGATCTCCACTTACCCTCGGGGGGAGACACATGGGATTTCTGGGCTCTTTTTCTCAGGAGACTCATTCGAGTGACAGGAGACTTAAGCTAAAATCTTCCCTGTCTTTCCATCTGATCATGATTTTGTTTAGGAGAAACTACAAAGATTACTCAGATCTCTTTCGCTTTTCTTTCTTTTCCTGTGGGTAGGTTTTATAATAGCCTTGAACTGAAGTGATAAAACGATTTGGTTTGGCAGTTTTGAATGGGACACCAGCCTTGGCATTATCTGTGCAGTAAGGGACGGCAATATTTCAGCCCTCACAGGCACCGATGTGAGCGAATGTATAGCTGGATTTATCTGTGGAAGACGCTGAAGACGACGTGAAAGTAGGTCATAGCTTTACAGCCCCGAAGGGCCCGATGTAACCAGAATGGGGATTGTGGTCTCTTTGATTCTTTATTCATCATATCTTTATATAACCACTCAGCAGTGAGGCGAGAGATCCACACATTTAAAAACCTGTGTTTGCCACTCTGCCGCGGCAGTGCCACAGGTGTACGGTGATAATTACCAGCTGGAGAGGAGAAGCCGCACAAAGGGACAAGTGAGAAAAAAAAACAACAGGGCGACAAGACCAGGGTTTTCAATTAAAATCATGAGGACAACAATCCGGAGGTATTCTGCAGCTAAAGCAGCAATTTGCCGTCCGGGGGTGGAGAACAATGGGCCTGGTTTTATGAGTTGTAAATTAAACAATGGGCTGTTTTTCATATATTTTTTTTCTTTTCTGACTTTTATTTTTTTCATATAGTCAATTATATCTGTAGAAAGGTTTTCAAAGATAGTGACAGTTGGAATTCGCTGGACGTCCTTTTTCCTGCTGAAAATGACAGTATTTCAAACCAGTTCTTTTCACTCCTGAAGGCAAAAATCACCTCTATGTATTTTACCAAGCATTCCAGGTTTACCACAGAGATAAACACATGAATGTAATCATGTTCTTACAAACTATGAGAGAAGCAAAATGAAAAAGTAATGTTTTAAAATCACGGATGTCAATTCCCTTCCAAAAAGAATATAAGTTGTTTAGCTGATTAGCTGAGGGCAGAGAGAACACTAAACCGGACTGTGCTGTGACCCAACATCTCCTGCAAAAAAATGCTGTTCAAAGTGTAGCTCCACAAGCCACACTAGAGTAATGCAACAGTTCTTATGGTTAAATAATCTAAACATGTAACTTAATTGGTGTAGAACCGCCACAATATCAATACCAGTTATTGTTTTTTGTGAAGGGTTCATCCAAACCAAGAGCCATTCGGAAACTTCGGAAGTCTCACAAGAGTGCAAGCCTGGAACAGTGCACTTTTGCTCTAGGGCCTATATCCTGTCCCTGACAATAAGTGTTTGCTCCTCTGGAGTGCGTCCAAATCCAAATGGTTGTTATCATTACATGAGCGGTGCTGACATGGTCAGCATGATGATGCTGGACACTTTCATGTTTCTGGCACAGGCCGGAGCTCAGGAGCACTCTGCTCAGTGCTCTTTATAGGGGCTGCAGCTGCTGCGCCCAATTCAAGTAATGAACACAGCTCCATTCAAATGGGGTCCATCTCCTGTGTACGGTACAGAGGCATAAAAGAACTCCATTAAAAGGGTCCCTATGGCATTAGCTGATCTCAGGTGGCCGCTAAAGGATTCAGGAGACTCTTTGTACAAGCTCATTTCCAAAAAAAAAGAAAAAAGTTGGGACTATATGTGAAAAACAAATAAAAACAAAGTAGTGATTTGTAAACCCATTTTGACCAAAGCAAAGACATGTTATTTAATGTTTAACCCATCAACTCCATTGATTTTATATGTGGAGCATCTCATGGAACTCAATTGTAAACTCAAACAAGCAATAATAGCCTAAACTGCTTAAAATTGGAAACACACCCTTTTGCCAAAAACGCACCAGTAAATAATATGATATTTAACATGTAATGACTGGTTTGGCTAATTATGGTAAAACCACCTAACAGTAAAAAAAAGCAAAATACTACATTGACACCCAGTGTGATTGTACAGCTGAAAATGTGTAATAGATGAATGGCAAAATGTTTCATCAAACTGGATCATTTGGTGTAATGACTAATAAGTGTTGATAATTGCGGTTAAACCTGGCCTAATCATTTCTTTCTGTTTTACTAACATTTTACATAAAAGTCCCAGCATTTCTAGAATGAGTTTCACAGGTGTGGATGTCTCAAATATATTAGGCTACATTTCTAAACAGCTGCCACAGTTATTAGCTGTGAAGGTGTGTGCTAGTACAAAGATAGGACACATGAAGGTGGGTGGTCTGTTAGATGTTTTCTGCAGATTGATGTGAACGTCTTCCCTGAGTAACTTGGGGGGACTCACTTGCTGAACTGTGCTTGAAGAGTCATGCAAAACTCAACACTTTGCCCACAGCAGTGCAGAAACTTCAGGGCCTTGTCTGTCAAAGGTTCTCCCAAAAGCACAACATAGACATACCAAAGAGAAATTGTAGAGGTGTTCTTTTTTTATATCAGTGCCAAGGACTTGGAGCTGTGAAAGAGAACACATCAAAGTAGAAAAGTATTTTGGCATAAATATAGAGGTCAAAAAAGCATGTTGTAATTTGACAAATCCTTCTCATATGTAACCCAAGCAAATAAGTTCTGTTGGTTTTGCAGATTCTAGACTTCATAAAATGACCAGGAGTTTTATAATGTTTTGAATTCAACAAAAAACAAATGTTTAGATTAAAGAAAATTCAAAGAAAGCCAAAAAGCAGGAGTTACTACGATAAACGTTATACAATTTTGTGGAGAGAACTAATTGCCATAATGGTCACAATTATATATACACTACTTAAAGCATTCATCTTTTATCTAAACAACTAGTATTTTTCTGCCTTTTCTGAGAATTTGTGTGGTGTACCAAATCGATGGGATTAGTCCTCAGGCCTAGACCTCAACATCATTAAATGTATTCAGGTTTATTGCATAAAAAGCAACATAATTCCAAGACAAAACTTGTGGGAAAATATCCTGGGAGTTTTCCACAAAAACTTTTTAAGCAAATCTTCTGAAAAGAATGGAACCTGTAATAAAGTCAACAATTAATGTACAAACTAAATGAAATTAATTAATTAATTCATTCATTCATTGTCTGTAACCGTTTTATCCAGTTCAGGGTCACAGTGGGTCTGGAGCCTGCCCGGAATCACTGGGCACAAGGCAGAAACATATTTTCAATTACTTTTACAATTTAGTAACTTTAGTAATGGCTGTTGGACTGGTAATTTAATAAACTGATTTTAGTTTATGAATTGATGTACTAACTATACAGTACAATTCTGATATCAAAACATGAAATTATGCAGAATGTGCTGTAAATGTATCTTAAACCAATTTATACAATGTTTAAACTGAATGTAACCTGAATAAACTGCGTGGTTCTCCATCTGAATTACTGAACAGAAAGAGCCCTCAGATCAAAAGTTTTGAAACAGGGTGTTATCAGGGTGTACTCATACCATTTGCCTTCAAGACATGGCTTGATGGTCTCAGCTGTTGTGGAAGATGTGTGGAAGACGGGGGACTCAAGCATATGACTCAAGCTGCTGATGCCTAAATCGAACAACCGTGTCCCAAAGAATGGCAAATGGGGCGGGGAGGCAGTGTGTGTGTGTGTGTGGGGGGGGGGGGGGGGGGGGGTCATTGAAGGAGGTTATTCTTAGTAGACCTGCAGGCAAGTAGACTTTCTTTTCCAGTAGTGTCATCAGCTCTCTGCCAATCTGCTGAAATACCATTTTCAAAACTAGCTAAGGGCTGTTGCTGTGCACGGGTAGCATGCGGTGTAATTTTCTCAGATATGTATATGCTTGAGGCCACAATGTGTTAAACAGGTGTGCCCAGCTGTATGATCTTTGCAGAACCCACTAGCTATATTTTGATGAATTTACAAAACCATGTGGCACCATGATTTAATGTAAAATAATAATAATAATAAAGAAAATAAAAATTTATGACAGATTGTCCACTTATGTACAGTTGATTGGTCCAAAAAAGACAGCAACATGATAAACTTTGTCCCTCATTATGCCTCAATATGCAATGGACCTACCCCAAAACCTTCCCTCAGACCAAGCTCATTTAAGATGCCCTGAAGCGAAGTGGAAAATTATCCTTTTCCATACAGTGTTAAAAGCTAACAGTTCAAAAGCCAGCATCACAGGGGTGCATTATAACACATGGCATGGGTGACATGCCCATCTGTGAAGGCACTTTTAATGCTGAAAGATATATATATACAGGTTTTGGAGCACCATGCTAAGAGACAATACTTTCTTTCTAAGCAAGGCCAATCCATATTCTGCATTGATTACAACAGCATGGCTCCCTATAGAATCGCCCAGGTGCTAAACTATTCCAAACCTGTCAATCACTGAAAACAACTATGAAACAAAATACTAGTGATCAGCTGAAATCCTATAACAAGCGAGAATGGGAAAACATTTCACTTTCAGAAGTATCGCAACTCGTCTCCTCGGTTCCCATATGTTCACAGATTGTTGTTAAAAAAAGAGTTGATGCAACACCTCATCAATTTTTTTGGGGAGCATATTCCTGGTATAACAGTAAAAATGAGCAAATACTTTTCAGAAAACAATAAACTTTCTCAGTTTCAACTTTTAAAATGTTATCTTTGTACTATTTTGAATATAGGTAAATAGAAATGGAGTTTGTGTTAAAGTGTGAACAAGAAGTACAGTTTTCTGAGACAGCAAACAGAGCAGATGAAATGGAGCATAGTCTTTGCCAATGTATTAATATTACACATTTCTGCAAAATGTAAAGAGAAACAATTGTCCATTAACAAGGCAACCAAAGCTGTGTGCATACTGCACCATTCCTACAATCTTAAATGTTAGCCTATATGCTACAGGCTCACCTTTAACACTGTCTGGCTTCTTGTTCTTATACTTATTTTAGCAAACTAACTAACTGCACAAATATGATACATATGATAACAAAAGTATGTCATCTTACACATTTATTTCATAACACTGAACATGATTGCTGAGAACTGAGCTGACACATGATGGCCAATGCATTGTGTGTGTGTGTGTGTGTGTGTGTGTGTTGAGAAACATAATTTATTCAGTATATTACCAGGGTTTATATTTAGAAGTAGTTAAACATTAAAATATGTTTTAAGTATTGGGATCTTTAAATTGAGCTTAAAAATAAATAATGTATTGCATTGAAAGCTTCAACCAGTTTTGCCTGATGTTCGTTGCTTTATACACAAACTAAGAATTTACCTACAGGGCTCTCAACACAAGAACTTCCCTGACCATACAATCTGTTCTTATTAAGCAGGCTGCCTCATGCTGGAGCTTCAGCTGGTCCAATAAAGCCCAATAAACATTCTATAGGCCTGTATGAGGATCTATACCTGGCCAAAACACTGAGAAATCCACAACCATTCAAAGAAGCCAGACAGCCTTTCTTCTTGCACCTATGCTATTTCCAGCCATGGTCTTTTCTGTATGCAGAATAAAGTGAAAATCATGAAAAAAAAGGAAGACAAATTTACTGACAAGTCTTTGATGCGGCACCTCTAGGTGCTGCTAATCTTAAGAGTGTTGTGGGAGGAAAAGCTGCTGGGGGATTTGTGAGGGGAAAAAATGAATTAGTTTAGCTACTGTTTACATTTACTAGCACCTGTGTACTGTTTTATCCACTTGTTCTTGTGAGAAAATTACCACTATTGGAGTCTAGTATAAAGATAGAAGTGGTGGTAGTAGTAGTAGTAGTAGTAGTAGTAATAATCATAGAGGTTTAGGACGACTAAATCATAACTATTTACAAATGCTTGTCATTTGAGTAAAAATAAAATTAATAAATAATATTAACAGTGGGCGGCACGGGCGGCAGGTAGTGTTGCAGTCACACAGCTCCAGGGACCTGGAGGTTGTGGGTTCAATTCCCACTCCGGGTGACTCTCTGTGAGGAGTTGGTGTGTTTTCTCTGTGTCTGTGTGGGTTTCCTCCGGGTGCTCCGGTTTCCTCCCACAGTCCAAAAACACACGTTGGTAGGTGGATTGGTGACTCAAAAGTGTCCGTAGGTGTGAGTGTGTGAGTGAATGTGTGTGTGTCTGTGTTGCCCTGTGAAGGACTGGCGCCCCCTCCAGGGTGTATTCCCACCTTGCGCCCAATGATTCCAGGTAGGCGCTGGACCCACCGCGACCCTGAACTGGATAAGCGCTTACAGATAATGAATGAATGAATATTAACAGTATGTTTCATGTACTTTTAGTTACTTTTTATTTGTTAAGTTTAAAATCCATTCCAGGGGATTTAGACTGAATGCCCCAGTGGCCCCAACTGTATTATTACTGTTATATTGTTATCAGACAGATCTGCTAGGTATATTAATGACATGTTTTTTTATACTCCTATCTTGTTAGTTCAATTCAAACCTATTTTTTTCATTCATTATGTGTAATCGCTTATCAAGTTCAGGGTCGCGGGGGGTCCAGAACCTACCTCGAATCACTGGACAGGAACACACCCTGGAGGGGGTGCCAGTCCTTCACAGGGCAACACACACACACACACACTCACACCTACGGACACTTTTGAGTCTTCAATCCACCTACCAATTTGTGTTTTTGGAGCGTGGGAGGAAACCCACGCCGACACAGGGAGAACACACAAATCTCCTCACAAAGAGTCACCCAGAGTCACCCAGAGTGGGACTCAAACCCCCAACCTGCAGGTTCCTGGAGCTGTGTGACTGCAACACTACCTACTGCACCACCGTGCCGCCCTCAATTCAAACTTTGATGCATGATAACTATAACATGAAATGTTACATCATATAAATATTTTCAGTGCTACTTATTGTTCATTGTTCCCTAAGACAATGTTAATTACATACAAAAGGATATGACCACTGTTGTATCTTTGAGATTACAACAAAAATTTTTGTATTGTGGGGGACATAATGGACCTTTACAATGTCATTTGTGCAATACTAATGTTATATTACAGTGTAAGTGACAGATACACTGACATACTATGTGCCTACTGTCCTGCTACATTTATTCCAACACCAACTAACCTGCTACATGTTGTGCTTAGAGAAGTTCCCCACCCAAAAAAGGTCTTTGCTCGTTCTGGGATGGTCCATTTGCATTTATGGATGGGTTAAAAGCTAGCAAATGTATGAAATTATAGACTGACAAAAGTCAGTAAAAGTATATCTAACGTAATTGTACCTTATTCAATTATACGCGTAGATTTTAAAATTATATTGATTTCATACACCCCATTTCATCTCCAGCACTTATATTATGTTGGTTTTATTTTACAGAGTTCTATAATGAAAAATATTCACCCCTCCTTCGATAGAAGAGGTGTAATGTACCTTTAGGGAACACAACTGGATTCTAAAACCACTATTATACTTTTTAAAGGTACATTTACACTGTGTGTACCTTCAGTGATCAATAATGTACCTATACATACCTTATTTTTTCTGAGAGTGTAGGATCAATATGATGCCATGTGTTTAAGTACCTTAAAAATACGACTCTGTGTTTCCAATTGTCTCTGCATACAATACAATGTTATGAGAGGACTTTATAATTTTTT
Organism: Hoplias malabaricus; assembly: GCF_029633855.1. Lineage (NCBI taxonomy): Eukaryota > Metazoa > Chordata > Actinopteri > Characiformes > Erythrinidae > Hoplias > Hoplias malabaricus. The sequence goes on from NC_089816.1 coordinate 29,214,486, forward strand.
TAATAAAGCAAAGCAACATATCTAGCAATAAAATGTGCAAATTTGGGCAACTCTGAAAGTCCTGCATGTGATGTGTTCTCCAGGCTTGGATGACTGTCTGCAGCAGTATATCAAGAACTTTGAGAGGGAGAAGATAACAGGTGAACAACTCCTCCACATTACACATCAGGAGTTGGAGGAACTTGGAGTCACACGCATTGGTCACCAAGAACTCATACTCGAGGCTGTGGATCTGCTGTGTGCACTGGTAAGCCATTTCAACTCTCAATTTCTAATGCTTGACTTTTTATGTTCTTGCTAATTTTAGTCTTAAATTTGTCAAGTCCTCCCACTCCCCAATATCAGTGCCACAATGCTGTGAATATGTGATGATAACTACTAAATTGGCTGGCATCTTGCTAAGTGATGTTGGGAGAGTGCCATCCTGTCTACCCTGAGACCGAGAAAAATTATAGCCTCTTGCACTACCTGCATTAGATGGCTGGCATCAACAGGGAGCAAACATGTCATTTCCTAAAGATGGGCCCAACACTTAGACATTCTGAGGACCACACTGTTTGAATTTTAAACAGAGCTACACTGCTCAAACTAAGGTAATAATTAATAAAAGATTATATGCTTGCCAGTAGCTTTTACAATTAGTACTAATTAGCATTCTTTGTTTACTACACTGTCTCACATTGAACTACAAAAAATATTTGCACAGAGATTAATAACGGGAAAGGATATTCTCAGAACCAAACAAAATATGTACATAAAGCTTAAAATTCTAGTGTAAATTAGCCCACTGGGTGACAAACTGCATCCCCCAGAGATTTGGATTAAAGTTTGGTTTTGTTGTGTCTGATTAGTGCATTCTTCACTGCTGCAAAGGTCAACACACTAGCATAGCACATCAGTTAGCAGGCAGTATAGCTGACCTAGGTTTGCAATTTATAAACAGTAAAAAGAAGAAGTGTAAAAACTATCCATAGCTAACAAGCCGCAACCAGCTTATGAATCATGTTAAAGTAAAGAAGGGAGGATAATAGAGACATCTTGCTGCACACTAGCCGCTAGCTGTTGCTAATGTGAATCAGGGCAGATGTCAGCCTCCCAGTGGCTCACCGTGGCTGTGACAAGAAGTCCATTCCTTTGGGACTGACCCTCCTGGGCCACAGAATAAAATGCCATAAACGCTAGTATGAGAGCAAAGAAGGGGCTAATTCTCAATGACATGGCCAGGGATGCAGAAAGTAATATTTTACTGGCCTTATGAGTACTTCTCAAATCAAATTTCCATTGCCAAGTTTTTACAGAAAGATGGGTAAGTGAAGACCCATCTGATCCAATGTGAGAGTGTGTTTGATTATATTCTGATTCAATTCATTAACAGAAAAAATAATTGTGAAAAGATGCAACTCAACCAATGTATCACTCAACAAAATGTATTATTAGTATTATTATTAGGAGGTGCAGTCATATGTGTGCAATGTTTAATCGTAAATAAAAATTAATTCCTCCACCTCATGCTGGTTTTTCATAAATTTTTCCAGTGAGGGAAATGCCGCCCCACACCATCACACAAAACTCATTTCATTTTAAAGTGATCGTTGACTAGTATTAAAATTACAATAGTCAACATCAAAATCACCATTTTTAAATCATCTAACCCAAAGCTCACACATACTTCTGGATAAAATATTATCCCCCAGAATAGAATAAATAGACCCACATGCTTTTGCAGTGATTCTTCCTAAATGGAATTCTACTCACTTGCTACTTTCAAGCTACATATTTCTTAGCACACTTTTGGTGAATCAAATGAAAATTGACATATTACTCAGCAGTTACCATAAAATGACAAAAACACAGCAGAACATTTGAATTTTGAATTACAATTATAGAAAAATCATTTTTAGGTATCAGTTCCATACGTAGAGTTTGTATTAAAGTCCATGTGGGAAAGGTACAGTACATACACCACTAATTGTGTGGTAATAACATTAAATGGCAAATCATGGTCAGATTACAGTTACTGTGTTGTTAACTGGATTCTAATAAAGAAAACAGCTTCTTCACATATGTGAATGTTTTGGCATCAATTACAGCTTGATATAAGATATAACTAAACGTAGAAAAGTTCATCACTTAATATGCCATGATTTTTTTTGGTAATAAGTTATATGCTAATATTAACTTAAGCTGACAATTCTGTATTTTCTTTGTATAATATTTTAAGCACTGGCTCCTGGGTCTTGGGTTGTGGGATTATTCCTCACAGATAAATATGGGTTTTCCTCTCAGAATCCAAAAATACACGTTTGTAGGTGGACTGGCTGGGCAAATGTGTGTATGGGTATGGGTATGTGGGTGACATATGACAGGAATTCTTTACAATATATGGTTCAAGATAGGATCAGTGACAGCTGATGTTGATGATGACAATGCTAACGTGTTTTAGAAAGCAAGAAGAAAGTTTTAATTGCTGCTGAGATTAACTGATTCTAGATGCTGCTGTGGATGCTGGGACTTAGGCAAGTAGTGTGAGAGGAGGGGCCAGCCTATGATTCATGATCAGGGTTGTTGTCATTGGGGATGCAGCTGCTTGCTATCAAGGACACTGAACACACTCTCCCTCTTTTTCCCATTCTCGTTCCTGCTCTTCTTGGCAACAGTCACAAGAGCTCTATAGTCAAGATAGGAGTGAGGCTCCTTTTTGTCTCCAACCACTTATTTTTTCTTCCTCTGTAAATTACTTCAGTGTGGTTAATGAGCTTGGCAAGGTTGCTTTGGAGCGCTATATCTGAGAAGCAGCCATCCTTTGATGGCTCCTTCGGTGGGAAAATATCGGACATCACAAAGTGGTGTTTTCATCAGTGCTGCTTGAGACAAGCGTTATTTAGTACAGTTAACCCTATCATATCTAGTGTATTATAGTTTTTGGACATATCCCCTTAACTAATAACAAGCCTATTAAAATGGATTAGTGTGTGGAATTGGACATTGCCTTCTGTGATCACTGTATAAAAGAAGCACAACGATCCCTTTGTTTGGATGCACTGAATTGCATCCTGAAAGAGGGCACACACACATTCTAAATGTAATTTATTTTGCTAAGATCTTATTTTTGATTTGTCTCATGAGAGATATCAATTATATTATTAATTTGTTTTCTTAAAAGTGTTTAAATGTATTTCATATATGATAAACGACTATGGATGTTTTCATGAATTAAAGGGTTAAATTTAAATTACGTTTTAACATGTTTTGAGGCATATTTATATTTAGCCTTTCTTCAAGTTTTGGCCTTTGTTTGTTTTGTTTTCATCATAGTTAGACATGCATGAACATCATGAGTTTAGTCAGTCCTGGTCATAGGTGATTTGGTAAATGAAATGATGTCATAAATATATTGATTTCTATTAGAGATGTTTTTTTTCCAGCTGCTGATGCTGCTCACTTTGCTTACAGCACAATCTGTGAATATAGCCCTCTCATTCAAATACAGCTTTTCATTTACCTTATAATAATACACTGCTGAACACACTATGACTGCATCAGTGCGTTAGCTTTATCTTCATAAGACCCAGTGTTTACAGTTTCTGCCTGTAGCCTAGTTTGTCAGTTTGTCTACTTAGAAAGGGTCCCCCCTAACTGTCTTTTGTCAACTCCCTCATTCTCAAGTTAAGTTAACTAATCTCCCTGCATTGGACCTTGTGGAAAATCCATGGGTTGCCTGATCACTGGCATTACGTCACTTTGGCAGCCTGGCAAACATGAGTAATGACTGCGCTGAAGCCAGGTGCAGAGAGAGAGGCAGAGAGAGTAAGAGAGAGAGCTAGACCCAGATGCAGCTATTCAGTTTGGAAAGACATGGGCTTTGATGTAATGTAAAATATAGCACATGACTTTTCATTGGTGGGCTGGGAATTATTACGTTTTTGAGAATGCTTTGGTTAGAAATTTCTTATAAATTTCTTATAAATTCAATGAAAATGCAATATATCAACACATGTATGCAGTAAATGTCTACACCTGTGCACACAGAACTCTTTATTTCCAATTAAAAGAACTGGCAGTAGATTGGGACACTCTGGAGTAGCCACACTTTAATGTAAGATCCATATGCCTAATGCCAAGGACAGGCTAGCCCTCCATCATTGAACTGAGGAACATTGGAACTCAGGAGTTATGGCACATCAGTACCTTTCAGATGACTCTTTGTCTATGAATGTTTAGCAGTACTGTGCAAATTAATAAATGAAAATACTTAACTCAAAGTTGGTAAAGAGTGAAAATGTGTGTAGAAATGTGCACACAGTGGAATACTATCCCAAACTTAACGTATTACATCTTACATTTTGCTAATGGTTATTTAATTGTTTTCTTCATTAATCTTCCAGTCACAATTTCACAGGGCCATTGGCTTTCAAATAAGCATTGAACTAATAGCAACATCATAGAAGTTTGAGCCTTTGGCTACCCCATGCTGAACAATCATAGAAACAATGAGACATTTTACTCTGACTATATCTATTAGAATATTTGACATATTTTCAATTATGTTATTTAAAATGAAGTGTACAAAACTGCATCCAAAACTGAACCAATTTCTAAGACTTAATTTGCAGTCGAAACACACATTTAGTGCATTAATTAAGTACGTAATCAGTCTCTCAGTTCAGATCTGAAAAAAAAATCAATTTGTGGGAAGGTAGCTTAAGAGTATGGGTCTGAAAGAATGCTTAGAAGCCAAGAGGCCAGAAATAGGCAAATATATATATATATATATATATATATATATATATATATTTTTTAAAAATGGCCAATGAAAGGAACAAGCTGTCAGTATATTACAAACATTATTTTGTTTGATGAGCTTATTTTTTTTTTACTTAAAAGTAAATGAAGAGTGGCCTCTGACTTTTGCACTTTGTGCATGCCCTCATTTGTGTTTGCACTGTAACTACTTATCCAGTTCAGTGTCGCGGTGGGTCCGGGCCTACCTGGAATCCCTGGCCACAAGGTGGAAACTTGGAAGAAACACACACGGACACAGGGAGAACCTGCTGCACCACCGTGCCACACATATTTATATATAAAAATGTTTTTTTTAAACACTAATTCACAGAAATATAATTAATATGTAATTCTTATTCAAAAGCTTGTAAACAAATGCAAGTAAACAAAAGTGAGTTCAGATATATGTATTTAAATAAACATGATCATGCCTTTTTAATTCCTGTTGGAAATAATCCCCAGAAACCTGGCAGTGTCTGGCCCACCCTTGAAAAAAACAGCCAAAAAAAGGGGCCATGGCGGCCATGCTGAGGGATTAGAGCATTAGGGCACATTAAAGAGTGCTTTCAGCTCCCTGCCCTACACACACGGACCCTGGAGGCTGCGGCTGGCCCGGGGAATTGCTATGGTAGCGCCTCCTTGCTGGAAGTGCCTTGCATTAGTCAGGGGGCAGCTGCTGACTCTCTTCTCTGGACTGTGTGCGTGTGTGAGTGAGAGCGCAGCAGTGGTGATGGAGAAAATACCCGTTATCTCAGCTTCACACACGGCTGGTGGATTAGCAGCCGCTCTGTACATCACGCTCCACTCAAACCACTCAAAAAACTCCTGAACCCATCCGACTCGTTACCAGAATGAATGCACACATGCAATGTTTGGGCCCACACACACACACACACACACACACACACACACACAGAGAAAATGTGGACTAGATATATAGGATTCTTCTAGATGCACACAGGGTCCAAAACAAATGCCCAGTCTATTTATGACTGCACAGAAAAAAGTGTGGTCTTTATTTTAATTATATATATATATATATTTTTTTTATATATTTATGCCAGCTTAGCCTCTCTTCTTTCCCTGCTATATTGTGCAAGGTGAACCACTCTAAATGTAGCAGTAATCCCTATCAAAACACAAGCAGTTGTGAGCCTTTTAACAATAAATCCTCACTATCACATCAAAACTAACCAGGTACAGTGCTCACTCACTCTGGCTATCTCACCCTCTCCTCAATCTTACAGCAGAACAACAGCCAGTGCAAGTGTCTCTTAGCTATCATATTATATTTCAGCACTTAGTGTTGTCCTCTGAGCACACTGAGCTGTCCATGTGTTAGCAGCAGTTAAAGCTGTGGCTACACTCACATTTTAGGGAGTATTGTCATGACCAAAGGATCCCGTCATTTCATTCACAAAACGATGGCCCCACGTTGGGCGCCATAATATTGAGACTCAAGTGAAAGGGGATATTTTATCTTCAACACATTTCAATCATTTTTACAGGCCAGTAATTAGAGTAGTTTTTGGGCCATCTCTGTGTATGTGCCTTGTGTTTGCCTTTGTAGCACTTGGACTACATGTAGAAGAATGGGGTTTAAAACCTCAAGGGTATCCCCACACTGCTCTAATTTTCTAATCAGAGCTAAGGCTATATTCCCACCAAAGTAATTACTTGACTATTATGCTTCAAATGTGAAATAACTCTGGTCAATTCTGGCAGTGCATCATTTCATGATAAACTCATCCCTGTTATAAAAACAGGATTAATCATGCAGAAATATTCCTGTGAAGTCAGCCCTTTGAAGTATAGGGAAACACTTAAATTACTGTCCATGTTAATCCACCCTATTCTACAGATTGTGGCACAGAGAGATCAATTTGAGAAAGGAATTCCTTTATGAATGTTTTCGATTCACACAGTACATTTACAGAGACACAAGGTTTTGGTATGTCAAGAATGAAATGGGTTTTTGAATGAGGTTGTGGGAAAATATGACATTATAAAAGACTTTAATGTCCATAACGGGTGCATGGTTACCATGGTAACACAGTGAACTGTGCCCAGATGATGGAGAATCTCAGGGATCAGAGAAGCTCTTGAAAAGGCTAATGGCATTTCTCTAAGCAGTGTTGTGCTAATTATTGATTAGTTTTATAGTGATGTACTCATAAGTGTAGGCTTCCTCACTGTCCTGGTAGTCAGCATATGCTCTTGGTTTTGCATATTGTGAATGCATAGACCCTGAATAAAGTATTAAATGGAGAAATTCTCTCTCATACACACACCACACACACACACTATTTTACAGGTATTATTTATCATTTCCATAAAACATCTTAAAAAATGTAATATCCCAAACCCCATTAACATCTAAAACAATGCAAGTAATATGTCTATTATTTGCAAAAACATTTTGCACATTTAACATTAACATTTTAAGTTGAACGTGCTGGAGAAGGTGCTTGCAAACTGAGACTAAGTTGCTTCCAAGACTTTCAACTCTATGAATCATTGGCCAAAATATTAAACCAGCGACACTCAGCGATGCTCAAAGAAGAAAATCTCTGGGAGTCAACCTCTCTTCACTTTTTGACCTCGCCGCTTTTGTTACCCTGACAACAGGAAGAATTTTGCCATTTTTAAAAACTTCCTTGCTATTTTCTGTTTTAAAATTGAGAATAAAGTGTTTTTTAAATTATTGTTAATTTCTCTTTGACAAAAAGTACAAAACACGTCTAATTTTCATTGTAATAAATAATTCATCAACAAGTATGTTTAATTATAGCTGTCATTAATGGAATTAGGGCGGCACGGTGGCGCAGCAGGTAGTGTCACACAGCTCCAGGGACCTGGAGGTTGTGGGTTCAATTCCCACTCTGGGTGACTATCTGTGAGGAGGTGGTGTGTTCTCCCTGTGTCCGCGTGGGTTTCCTCCGGGTGCTCCGGTTTCCTCCCACAGTCCATCAATGAAATTAACACAGACACACACATGTATATATTCCAGTCTTTACAGTATCTAAATGCTGATGTTCTATACCTAAACCACTCCTAACCTTTGACATCTTTTACCACTACAACAAACAGAAGACAAAGCTTCCATCATCGTAGTAAACATGCTTACTCAACATTCTCTTTGACCACATCAAGCAATATACCACTCGAATAAACATTCCCACTCATCCAGATTTCATACTTCACACAGATGTCTCTAAAGAACAAGATAATGTTAAACTATGCTTTATCATCTATTGCTAACTTACGTTTGTGTGTGACAAAATTGACCAACCCATAGTGACTCTCAGCGAGTCCAGTAAAATTCAACATCCCCTCTTAGCCCTCTGAGGTGGCTAATGTGATATGTGATTCTTATAATAACCAGTTCTTTCAGAGAGGTAAAAGACTATAAAAGACTCAATGCAAATGGTGAACTAAGGCCATTTTGTGCACACTTTGTACTTGTCCTTCAGCTATGTTAAACGGAATAAAAATTCAGTGAAAAATAAATAAATAACACACACTGGACACTACAAACAGCTGAATAAACACATGCACTTGCTTGGACTGCAAATCCAGTTAGATACAGGAGGGGAATAAATAAATTAATATAACCCGACCCAATTATGCCTCTGAATCAAAGTGCTCTCACTCTCTCTCCTCTCTGTGCACCAACAGCAGTACTGTATCTCTATTGTTTTGTTCAGTAGGCAGCATCTTTTTTGCTGTATACTGCCCCGTAATACTCATTAGGAAAATGTTTTGCTCATAGCTTGTGCAACTGTACTGGCGCTGAGTGAATACTGAAATATTTATTGTGAATATTAAATTAGAATCTCAAACAAACGACTATTCATTAATATACCACAATGGTTGTAATGTGCTCCTCACTATATCCCTAATGATGGAATGTATTGCAGCTAAATATCAACTCTCATTAGGTTTTGCAACAGGTTTAAAAGAAATAATGAGTGCACTGGCAAACAATAAGAAATATGTGTATGCATATCATCTCTGCCAGGACAAAACCTCAAATAATACATTCCGTGCTTTATTTATAGATTTTATTTGGTGGGAAATCAGTACACAATGGTTGAGCCGTCTTTGTCTTCACAATTATGTTAGTAGTTCATCTGAAAGATTTGTTAGACCTCCAGTTCAGTATTTGAAGTACTAACCTATGGGAGAGTTAAGCAGTTTCTACGTAAATACCAAGATTAAAAAGATCTTGATTGGGTAATTTGTCATATGTATTTTCAAGAATTTATTTGATTATCCAAAATTTCAACAATAACTTCTAAGCAAACATCCACAATTGTGGGGAAACCGTTCTCTCTGTTTGTTTACATTCAAAACTCTGTATCTTTTAAGGTGGATCAGTGTTTGAAGGGAAAAAACAAATGTTGTTTGTATGTGGCTAAGTTGTCTGTATGTTTTTACTCACTGTTTAAATTGCCACAGAAACTCATTTGCAACTCATTTGTCGAGTTGTTTAGTTTTGTCGCACATTTGGTAATGCAGTTAGCCATCTCACGAATTTGGAGACATTTCCACCTTAAGTGATCTGAAACAGAAAAAATAAGTCAATATTACTCACCTATGGAGTAAGAATAGAACAATAGCCTCATTTCGGTTGGGCTTCTCAATGTTTGGAGTTGTCTCCATTGTCGTAAAAATACTTTAGATGACACTGCCATCAGCAGAGAGAGAGAGAGAGAGAGAGAGAGAGAGAGAGAGAGAGAGAGAGAGAGAGAGAGAGAGAGAGAGACTAGCTTACCAGACAGCTTGTTTTTCATTTACAGATACTGGGGCTTCTTAAACATATAAGACCTGTTTTGAGTAGGCAACCAGACTAGGGAGCTAGCAAATAATGAGGAAACATCTTTTGAAATTGATAAGAAATGTTTTTGATTACAATTGTGAATGTTGCCTTAAAGGTACAGAATTTAAGTATAAAAACAGTAAGTATATTACTACTATACAAATGAAGAGTTTCTATGCTATTAGCATGCTGATTCTATTACAAAAATTTAAAAAAAATTTTTTTTCACAGCATTCACATGGTCTTCTGAGAAGGTCTACATGGCCTTGAGGTATTCCCCAATGTATAATACATATCTGACATCTGACATGTGACCTTGCGCAAAATGTGTGTTATAATGTGATTGAGCAGTGTAGCAGAAGATTTAGCAGATGACCAGAAATATATGTGGATGTCAGCAGACATCAGTTCTGAAAGGACATGATTATGGATGTCATGGGCAGTTTTCATAGGTAGTCATTTCAGTCACCAAATACTCACTGAAAAAAATGAAGGCCTCTGAACTGTAGAGCGCATTTTTTCAGTCTCTCTGGGACCTGGCTGTATTCCTTTCTATGCTTCAGTAAAGTTATACGTAATATTTTGGGCTTGAATAAGTAAGCAGCTTATTTGTATATCTACACAGTGTTTTACAAAAAGTAACAGTAAGTGTATAATTTTAAAATAAAATAAAATTGTCAAAAGTGATAAAAAAAATACAAAAATATTTATATGCTGTTTTTTGGTCTTTTTCTTGAGGCGTGGCAATAATCCTTAACGTATCTCAGTTTAGGACATATTTTACAGTATCAAACACCATGGGTACAGTAAAATGCACAAATACTAACTGCATGAACAATGTATTATATATATAGAATATAATTACAAATTATAATAAAATAAAAATAAAATCGACTTTGTCAGCAAGAAATGTGCTCACAAGCCTATTTTGAAATTCATGTGTGGCTTTATATCAGAAGGCAACAACTGAGTCTACACCTCACCTGTGGTTCCTTTCCCCTCACTCAAGCATGTGCCAAGGTTTTTGGAGACGCTAGACACAGAATGTGTTATCAAAGCTCTCAGCAAACCAGGGGAATTTGTGCTATCTTACATAAAGCAAAACCCCACAGTGCAAGCACCTGCAAAGCTGTTTCCTATGCCCTCAAATCCTGTAGAAAGCAGCCAGATCCAGTTTTTACCAACATTTTTAAATGCTTGCCATCTTTTTTCTGCATTTTCAAAATACTAGCATCAAGTGAAGGCATCAAGTGAGGTACATTTTCAATAAACCAAATCGTAACTACCAGTTGTTTATGTTTGTGATGATAACCAGCAATTCCACTATGTGTAAGCATTGATCTGAGGATCAATCAGGTACTTGTGGCAAATCTAGATCCAGAAAGTAGCAAACCCCCCCTCCCCCATTGTATGGTCATTTCTGTTGCTGGTCTGATACAATCAGAAAACCATACAGTTGTTGAAAATCCTGGTGGGTTTGCTCACGAGAGTCCCCTACTACTTACTGGCGAATAATATTCTATAGAGTGTATACAAGCAGTGTGTAAAATGAATGCTTGCATCAGATATCTTTAGTATCAACACCTTAAAGCTAGAGTGCTGCAACCAGACAATTATGGGTAAGGGAGCAGAAGTATTTACAAGTGATCTGATACATAGTGACTAGATGAAGAATCTGACAGGGCAGGGGTTAAAACAAGGTCAATACATAGCTGTGCTTCAGTAAAGAGCAAGGGGGGGGGGGGTGGCAAAAGCACAGGCCAATTGCAAGAGATAGTGTGCATACTTTCTATCCTGCTCACATATTTTGTCAAACGTCTAGAGGTTTAAAATGTTGAATCAAATTACATAAGTTGGGTGCCCTTTGGGTTGGGTGACTGAGGAGGCTGAGAGGTGGGGATGGAGATATTGAACTGACCGATATTGTGCAGTATTACACTGGTAATCAATATGGCGTTTCTTTTGAGTACTCTTGGACAATCTTTGATGGTTGCACTGGAAGAAAAAGTAGCACGCATACAGCATATCAGTCTCAGCTTGCTATATATGTTGGAGGAAAAAAGGAGCAGGTATTTGCATACCCTCCGGTTGCCAGTGGGTAATGACCTTCATGCACAAACACGTATCATCTGCGATTGGCATATGTCCAGCCAGGGTCAAGTCTTTGCCCAACTATACACTCTTAATATACTTAGGATCTTCTGTAGACTCATTCATCCTATTTGACAAGTGGTAGACTGAGTGATTCTTTCGCTCATGAGCTAGGATTGTCTTTGAGCAGATGAGGAGTGTGATCTCTACCCCTGGCAGGATGGAACTGGGGAGACAGCATAACTTACAAGGTGGAGAACATGGAGCACCCTCAAACTGTGTCATTCCAGTACAGTACTAAGATGGGCTGGAGGATACCATTGCATAGGGACACGTTCTACTTGGTTGTGTGCCTTTACTAAAAATGATGGTTCTTCAAGGGTTCTATACTAAAGAAAATTGTTTTTATACAACCCTGAATGCATAAAGAATGCATGATTAAAAGGTTCTTTTGCATTCAGGAGTTTTCAGATTGATAGAGAACATGCTATAGATGGGCATATATAGCACGGAAACTGTTCGTCTATTGTTACAAACTTGACATATGCCATTTTGGTGCCATATAAAACCTTTCTATAAAAATGTGCTATAGCGAACCAACTTTTGGTCAGTGTATTCATCTGGAGAATAAACGTGTCCTTCCTCATCCTCGAACAACAGCTTTGTGCATTTCTCAGCAATAAGAAATTAAGTTAATAAGCAAAGGAAAATGTAGTACTATGGCTTATATCTTGTCTTACAAACAGTCGCAAAAGAGAGTCTTTGTGTGTGTGACATTGGTTTGGAGTTGACCTGCTGCTGATAGCTGTGCTATCTTTGTGTCTTTCATTACAGTCTGATAACCCTTAATGAATGCTGCTCTGATTAATGAGCTAGACAGACACTGAGGACTAAATACTGCAGGCTTTGTGATGAGAACTGCATGCCCCCACCTCACACCTATCACAAGGTTGACAAGTGTATGTTTCACAGCTTGATTTAGCAATCCACCTCTTCCAAATGACTGTATTTTAGCATGTACACTATATGAAAAGAAAACTGCTCATCCATCATTTCTTCAGAAAGGATAAGTATACATAAAGAATATCTCCCTCTGCTTCAGCCAGATTTTACTCTTCTGGGAGTATTGAACAGTGCTCCAACACTCCAGGGAAGGCAGTTCCTGTATTCCCTTGGCATCGGGCACAAGGCAAAATGTTGATATAACAAAATTGGGAAGTGAGGAAATGATTCTTCCTTCCTCCATAGAACGAATTGGTATTTTTATGTTTACAATCATTCGTTCATTCATTCATTATCTGTAAACGCTTATCCAGTTCAGGGTCAAAGTGGGTCCAGAGCCTACCTGGAATCATAGGGCACAAGGCAGGAGTACACCTTCACAGGGCAACACACACTCACACACACACCCCTACGGACACTTTTTTTTTTTTGAGTCGCCAGTCCACCTACTAACGTGTGTTTTTGGACTGTGGGAAGAAAATGGAGCACCCGGGGGAAACCCACGCAGACACGGAGAGAACACACCAAACTCCAGGTTCCTAGAGCTGTGTGACCATTGTAACCAGAAATGAACATGTTTTGCATGTATTTGCCTTAAAATAATTTTTAAATTTATCTTGTTCCAGAATATTTATTTATTTGTTAATTTTTATGTTTTTCAGAACTATGGGCTGGAAACAGAGAATCTGCGGACCCTCTCTCATAAGCTCAATGCCTCAGCAAAGAATCTGCAGAACTTCATCTTGGGTCGACGCAGGGGCGGTCACTACGATGGACGAGCCTCCCGGCGCCTGCCAAATGACTTCCTCACCTCAGTGGTAGACCTTATTGGAGCTGCTAAAAACCTGCTTGCGTGGCTCGACAGGTAAACCACACTAGTGTGACCTCTGGCAAACTAGTACGTTGATAGTAACTTCTTCTCTCTATTAGACATAGAAATGCAGCATTTGAAAATACATAATAAATATGAAAGACAATTTTCATGGCTTACACACACTCTTTATTTAAAACAATGTAATAAAATTGTCATCTGAATTTGTTTTTTATGTGAAAGGTTTTTATGAAATTAAATCATCTACATCCAGAGATATAATTTGACAGTAATTACAAGTTATTCAAGTTATTTCTCTGGATGTCGATTATTTAATTTCATACAACACTTTGACATTCATTTTAAAGTGTAATTTCAAAATATTTATTTTATCCATTTTTATTTACAGGTCGCCATTCGTCAGTGTGACTGAGTATTCACTACTGAAAAACAACATTGTTCAACTGTGCCTGGAGTTAACAACAATTGTGCAACAGGTATCTACCACACAAATGCTTTTGTGGAAGTATTAGGTGTACAAAACACATTTTTTGTGTAACCTAATTGTAATTCAAAATTCAAACATTTTCCCGCTGTCATTTTATGGTAATTTTTACATAGTATTGAAAGTAAACATTTATTCATTCATTATCTGTAACCCTTATCCAATTCAGGGTCGCGGTGGGTCCAGAGCCTACCTGGAATCATTGGGCGCAAGGCAGGAATACACCCTGGAGGGGGCGCCAGTCCTTCACAGGGCAACAAAGACACACACACACATTCACTCACACACTCACACCTACGGACACTTTTGAGTCGCCAATCCACCTACCAACGTGTGTTTTTGGACTGTGGGAGGAAACCTCCCGTGCCGCCCTCTGAAAGTAAACAAATGATTCAAAATGAAAAAAAAAAAAAACTATTCAGTATTAATACATGACATTCTCTTGAATTTTAAATTTCAAATATATGTTAGACAAAAAATGCTTTATAAATTATTTGCAAACCTAATATTAAGAATGTTAATACTTTTAAACTCAATCCTCATTATGGATAGCATTGTTACCTTGCATCTCATGCTAGCTTCTAAGTGTCTAAGATTTACATTCATTTCTAGCTCTGAATGTTGATCTGTGCAAACTATGGCAGAGGACACTATTTCAGGGCCAAGACGTGGCTTAGGAAACATGTGGCATCACTGGCACCTTCTGAAACAAAGGTCTTAGCTAAGGGCTTAGTGGCCCATTGCTATGCTGATCCAATGCTCCTGAGCCAAAGGCCTTGTTTTCTCATGCTCCACAACCAAAACCATTCATAGAGTCATTTTCACACAATGAGGCTGGACACTGCCTGGCCAACGGCCTCCTTCAGGACCAAGGCGGCTTACGGGTCCAAGCGTACATGGCTGGTGCTGGAGAGATAAACAAGCTAGACAAATACTCTGGGCCAAGGACAGCCAGGTGGACGCTGGGTTATCCAGTCCATACAGAACATCAAACAGAGCTTGAAATGCTAGGGTAGATGTGGATGTCTGTCTGCTGGGCATGTCTATTCACAAGGTTAGTTTCCTCATGAGAACTTCAAAAATATCATACTACTCTTCATTTCAAAGTCAGTATACGGAATACCCAATCTGTGTGGGACAGCAGAAACAGAAAGTAGTGATTAATACATTATACATTTACCTCCAAGAACATGAACATTAGATTTTTTTGGTAAATATATGCTCATTCCAAATTTGATATCTGCAACATGTTTCAAAAACACTGAGAACAGAATTTACTAGTGTTGCACCGGTATCTGCACCGAAACTCACACTTAATCACAGTGTCAATATCAGCTACAGAGAGCACTGATACCATAGGTGTTTTTGTAATGACCCACTACTCACTATTCCCTACATGTAGTACACAGGGCACTTTTTGCAACACATCCCATGAAGCAGATACTGACACGCATGCACGCCGCTAGATGCAGCTTTAATTTTTTAAATTTTTAATGTGTAGTTAATAAAAAGTAAGTATTGTTCATTCAAGCTTATTATATCTTAATAACGATACAGAACACCATCCATCCATCCATTATCCACATAACAATATGAATATCTGGATTTATAGGCACCTATCTAGTAATTATAGATATAGTAAGATAGATAGAGTTGGTATCTGTACTTGGTATCAGCAGATACTTAAACATGAAATATTGATATCAGTATGGAAAAAGTGGTATTGGTGCATCCCTAGAATTTACCACCAGAGTTTACCACTGTGCTAATAATATTTATTAAATATTCAGGACTGATAACACCAGTTTTATACATTTAAAACCTTTTTTATGCCATTACTGCATTATACTCATTCCCCAATAGGCAGGTACAGATTTATAATGAAGTATACAGCTGCTTCACAGTGTGACACACATTCACACATTCACTAACACACTCACACCTATGGTTTGAGTCACCAATCCACCTACCGGAGTACCCGGAGGAAGCTGACGTGGACATGGGGAGGACACTAGCATAATATTAATTTATAAAATATACACTATAGTAATATTCATTCATTCATTCATCTGCAACCGCTTATCCAGTTCAGGGTCGCGGTGGGTCCAGAGCCTACCTGGAATCATTGGGCGCAAGGCGGGAATACACCCTGGAGGGGGCGCCAGTCCTTCACAGGGCAACACACACACACTCACACTCACACACACCTATGGACACTTTTGAGTCGCCAATCCACCTGCCAACGTGTGTTTTTGGACTGTGGGAGGAAACCGGAGCACCCGGAGGAAACCCACGCAGACACAGGGAGAACACACAAACTCCTCACAGACAGTCACCCGGAGCGGGAATCGAACCCACAACCTCCAGGTCCCTGGAGCTGTGTGACACTACCTGCTGCGCCACCGTGCCGCCCCACTATAGTAATATAATATAATCAAAGTTTATTTTCATTTTTAATTATTTTTGGAATTAGTTTCCATGTTGCTGGATCGCAAACTATGTAAACTCTTTTTAGTTCGGTTTGTGACTGGTGTATATCTTCTGTGATATGGCTGGGTTATTTATTGACTGTATCCTCTGCTCTCATTGATTGGCTCCCTGTGGATGATGACTGAGGGTGGAACACATGTGAGCTTGTTTATGATGATGCAACATGCAAGGCATCGGTTTGATCTTTTTCTATCATCTCTTTATCTAGCCTTAGATACGTTTTCTCTAATACAGGGCAAAGTTCCTAGAATTCAGTGAATCTTATTTTACTTTAGTTTCATGGCAATGCTTGTATATCCCAAAGTAGGTTGCCTTCATAGTACTCTTACCTTTTTTTGTAAAGGCTAGTACATGCTTCCTTTGTGATGTTTGCTCACCATGCTTTGAACTGCTGCTAACATGTCACTGAATTTCTTGACACAATGTGAGGAGAACTCTGCCCTAAAATACCTTATGCCAGCTAATAGATACCTGCATTGACCAGCTGAGTGATGTATGGAGAAACCAACTTAACGTAAGGATAATTATGCTTACAGTTGGGTATGGCAGCACCGTAGAGGATGATTTCCCAGTGATAAGGCCCAATTGTAGACAGTTACTCAGAAGCCACAAACATAAGTATACTCATTGACTCAAATCGGTATACTCATGAGTATTTTTGAGTATACTCACCCCCAAAAAAGCACCCTAATTACAGTCAAACTCTGAATGCAGTTATGTCTCAGACAGATATGTAAATGATTATATGTGTGGTCTGACTAGACTCTCAAATACATTTTGATAGGATGATTAAGTAGGATGACTGTTTTGACAGTTTGCCCACCATCTAGGCCACTCTGACCAAGCTATTAGGTGTTTGGGACAGTGCTGTGGTGAACAAGAAACCTGGACTGTGAAGGACTGGAACAGGACCATCTTTAGCAATAATCCAAGTTCTGTTTGGGATTTGACGACAGTCAGGTTTGAATATGGATGCTGTGTGGTGGGTGCTTCAGTCCTGCCTTTGCTGTGGAGTGACACACTGCCCTAACAGCTAGTGTGATGATCTGTGGAGCCATCATATTCGCATCATAGTCTGTCACCCCTGGTAGTGATATGATGGACAGTAACAGCTCAGTGAAATGTGCAGGACATCCTGCAGCCATGCATCGCCTCTCAAAGCAGGGCTTCCAACTGGCATTTTTCAGCATGATGTTGCTCACCTACACACAGCTAGCGTTTCCCAGGAATGTCATTGCCAGATTGCAATGATTTCTTGGCCTGCTAGTTTGACAGTTTAACTGCCAATCACACATTTATTGCAGCAGATTCAGCAACCTCAGAGTGTGCAGGATCTACAGACCCAGCTCCAAATGTTCTCTATGTTCTGCAGAAAGCCATACAGAACCTCTATGCCTCCATGCCCATTTCATCTTATATTCTGGTGAGAGGAAGCCCAAAAGGGTACTAGAGCCTAATTTTAATTAATAATTTCACTAATATGTTATAATCAATTACATATATCATCATTACATTCACACCTATAAAGTTTCCAACAAATCCTTCTTGGACTTTTTTTTCTTTCTGTCAATGACTGTGTTTGTAAGTACACATGTTTTCCTGAAGTATTCCATGAGGAATTCATCCAATAGAGCTCTGTTTAACATGTCAATTGGCTCAGAACATGCAATGCTGATGCACATTGCATCCTAAACTATCTGGAACAAAACTGTGTGTGTCATGTTCTTAGGCATGATTTTTAAGCTAAAATGACACAGATTTGCAGTAGCTGCTGAACAGCGTCATTCTCAGGATTGATTCCTCATGTTGCCCTTTGGCGCGCTGGCTACTAGCCTCCAGTGGGACTCTTTCTGCAAATGTTAAAGATTTCACTTGACATGGCTGTGCCTTCCTGCTTTCATTAGAAGCTCCTTTGCCTGATTCTTTCTCAACTGTCTGTGTGTGTTCACAGGACTGCACCGTGTATGAAACTGAAAACAAGATTCTTCATGTGGTGAGTTCCACTTTCTTTCTATTTCTCTGATAAATGATTGTTTCCTTTATTTAAAAATGTCTATATTCTAGGTTTCATGGTTATTTATGGAAGTCTTACTCCTTACTCTTGTGAACACACTGATAATGTACACATAATGGATTGAGATTGCCAGTATTGTTAGGTCTGCAATAAACACATCAAATGAAGGAGGTGAGGAATGGGTATTTTAAGACAGGGAACCTGCTAATATTTTGGTACACCAAACACATTCCAGTCCCAGCACACTACTTGTTTGGCTTGCAGTTTTTCTGTAAACTGTGTGTTTGTGTGGGTGTGTGTGTGTGTGAGAGAAGTGTCCTGCTCTCTTGCCTTGGCTCCATTGTGAGACAGTGTGGTGGAGGGAAAGGCCAGCTGAGGCCTGACCCAGTTTCACTAAACTCTGTCCTACTGCAGAGCCCTGAGCGCCTCACTGTTTCCACCTCCTACCTCCACAAATCACCAGTGTAAAACTCACTCCCATAGAGTTACAATTACACCTACTGAGTGGAATCTGATCCAGTTTGACACTGTATGACTTAATTTAACCCTCATATCTCCCTCATGGTGCACACATAAACATTTACTTCTCTAGTACACATTCTAAACTTTAAACTCATACAAAATATTTTAAACATGTTGTTCTCATAGTGTTAAATAAGCTTTAAAAATAAGATAATATTTCACATTTTTGAGTTATTCAACTAAATATTATCTGTCACACCCTGGCACTTTCTTGTTTGTTTTCCCCTTCCATGTGGCTCTGTCTGTTTGTTGTTTTTCCTATCTCCACCCTCGTTTCACCTTTGCTCCGCCTCCTGGTCATTTTCCATCATTATCTGTGTCAGGTGTCTCTTGTTTGTTGATGTATATAACTTCCGTTCTTGTCACTTCCTGTTATCGGTCATTTGTTATTGTCATTGGTATTGTTTGTTTTCTATCTCGTTCGTGCTCTTTGCCTATATTTCTAATTCGTGTTTATCGTCAAGTTAGTTTTGTGGTGTCATCTCGTTATTAAACTGTCTGTGTTGTAGCGAGTGTGTCCGTCTCTGTAAATCCACTCATCACGTCCCCGTGACATTATCATGGTTATATTAATATTCTATTAGGTTTTGGAAGCTTATGAGTTAAACTGAATAGGGAAAACCATTTATTCTTAACGTTATTATTATTATACTAATTATTATTACTAGTAGTAGGGGTAGTAGTAGTAGTATTGATATGTGAATTATAAATTTTGAATAATATTACACTGAAATATTACAAGGTATAAAAGAAATATCACTAATAAGCGATTTCATGGCGGTTACTGGCTCTATTTGAACAGCAGTGTTTGTTCAGGACAGTTGAAGAAAAAGCATCAGCAAGTAGTATGTATTTATTTATTTATTTTTGTTTTGAAGCTTTATTTTACAAGAGTCCTACATTTCATTGATCAACTTGACTGTATTTTGCAAATACAAGTTAATTTTGAATTTCATGCCTGCAGCACAGGGGCATCTTTATATTCTAACCGTTAAATTTTACTTTTAATAACTAGGGAACTGAGAATATCAGTGATATTTTTACATGTGCAATATCCAGGACATCAGTACTGATTCACCCCATACTGACAGATATAGGCTTTTGCACCTTTCAGTGATAAGAGTCAGGATGGTCCCTTTCGTCCTAATTGTGTTAAGTGACTGTAATTTTCTGATTTACTCTCAAGCTCATGTGGCGATATTTATCAGAATAGTCTGATGGTTTTTCAGGCAGTACTATCTGAGGGTTCAAAAGCCATGATCATTCAACTATATGACAATAACAATATGCCATGAGATTACTCCAGATTTCCTTTGTCTAGCTGTTTTTCAGTCTGATTTTGCCTTTGTACCAACATTAAAAGTATTATATTTTATAGCAAAATCACATGGTTAAACATCCCTACTTTTCCAAGGATTAGTTTTGTACAGTTTGTTGAAGGTCTTTGAATAATAAGGGTCAGGTCCAAAGTCAATATGTTGTTTAGATCAATATGGAGTTGCATCTAAAGTCACTATATAGTCAATATAGCCCAAGTCTTGCGACTTGAATCCAAACTTCTGACACTCCCACCCCACTACCCCCCCAACCCACACACACCCACAGTTTGATTGTTCACAGACCACTCATAAGATTAATGATTTATTTATAGGGGAGAGCCTAAAGATTTCTTTAAAAACAGCTTTTTTTTTTCATTTGTTGGTTGGCAGTTGGTGTTCAATATTGCAAAGCTTCACTGCTGGTCCCTGTCCCCTAAGGACTCTAGCCTACAGCAGTCAGATGGATAGAGTGATAGTGTGTGTGTGTGTGTGTGTGTGTGTGTGTGTGTGTGTGTTTCTGTGCACCTCAGTCTGAGGGTAGATATAGGCCCATGCTTATGTTCATGCATGCATAAGGATGTAGAGTGTTACATAAGCCTGTCCTAGTT
This sequence comes from Hoplias malabaricus, assembly GCF_029633855.1. Taxonomy (NCBI): domain Eukaryota; kingdom Metazoa; phylum Chordata; class Actinopteri; order Characiformes; family Erythrinidae; genus Hoplias; species Hoplias malabaricus. The sequence goes on from NC_089816.1 coordinate 29,235,452, forward strand.
GTGTGTGTGTGTGTGTGTGTGTGTGTGTGTGTGTGCGCGCATATGTGGAGAGAGCGGGGTGGGGCGTTCATGCGTGATGATGAAATGGATTACATAATTATGTCCTAGTTGTCATTCTGTTTTTATTGTGTATAAATGTGAGCACAAGAGGAAGACAGAAGAGAGGGGGTGAGGTGGGCAGTGGAGTAAAACAGAATACATTGGGCAGCAAAAAGAAGAAATGTATGTCTGTCTGGCTCTGTGTTTAGATGCTGTTACTTCATATCAAATATTGCAGACCTATGAGTTATTAGACTTAGGTGCCAGCAACTTCTATTGCTTAGTGTTCAATGAATGTTCTTTCATTGCTGGAAAAACTTAAAATAAACTTACCATATCATGATCAAAAATCTATTGTAATCCCTACATTTTTCATCCTGCTCATTTGTTTATGGTTATTAATGTAAAAGATGTTAAATATTAATGTTTACACTCTTTGGATTGTGTGTTAATTGAGTTCAGGAGTTCAGCATGATTTGAATATACTACATTGAATTCTAATGCTTCCTTAAAGTGTTTTCCATGGAACAGAAAAGTACAATGCAGGTTCTAATATGATTTTATCCATATTATCGTCACAAGAGCGTTTCCCTTTGCCCTGCATTACTTGTGAAAGTATTCAGGGTACTTTGAAATTTCTAAGATGGTCACAGTTTCGCTCGTGTGAAAAATCACTATCCAAAATGGTTCTGAAGGCAGCGCTGCCTTCGAGGCAGAATAAATGTAATTGGTTACCAGCCAACAGGCAGGGATCAAGGTGCTCGGTTGAGATTTTCAAATACCTTGTTATAAACCAGTAATGGTCTGCCTGGAAGCCCTAAGGTTTGCCTGATCTTACTGCCAGAAATGTCTTTGGAATAAATAAATGTGCAATATAATGTATGTGTCACCCTGTGAAGGACTGGCGCCCCCTCCAGGGTGTGTTCCCTCCTTGCACCTAGTGATTCCGGGTAGACTCCGGACCCACCACGACCCTGAATTGGATAAGAGCTTACAGACAATGAATGAATGAAAGAATGAATGAATGAATGTTATTGTAGACTTATTCTTGCTTCATTGAAATAAAGCCTGACTTATTGTCTTGATTTGCACATGTACATACGGTTCTGCAAGTTTTTAAACATTTGCACAATTTTACCAGCCACAAATCTATTTGATCAGATCCGCAAACAAACAAACTAGGTTTCACTTTACAAGATGTGACTGCACAGTGTTATGCTGAATTCTGACTCCAAACAGACTGTCTCTCCTTCATATGAACTGTTGGAGGGCTCTATACTCTTCTAGCAAACACTTGACATTGATCATATATCATTTCATGAAACAAGGAACAAGTAGTGGTTTGAAGTCTATGAGCCTAGTAGAGTCTAGATTTGAATTAATTCATTCATTCATTGTCTGTAAATGCGTATCCAGTTCAGGGTTGTGGTGGGTCACTAGGCGCAAGGCGGGAACACACCCTGGAGGGGGCGCCAGTCCTATAGAGTATATTTGGTCTCACATTAAGACAAATTGTAGACAAATCATTTTGGAAATGTTTTGATCAACTGTTAGAAGCTAGTATAGAATTTTGGGAAATGATTTTCAGGAGCTGCTGAAATTATTTGAGATTTTTTATTATTTTAATTTTTTTGAGATTTACTGCTTTATTACTGCTGCAAATAAAAGTCCATAACTTTGTGTACACATGAGTGACAGTATCTAGCTGATAATTACGTGCGCAGGCTTGTCACGCCTTCGTCCTGTCTGTCTGTTGTCCCCGCCATGTGCTTTATTCGCACATGGCTATGTTTTGTTTATATCCTTGTCTCCGCCCTCGTCCCGCCTCCTCGTCCGTGTCATGTGTCAGCCCGTCCTCGTTATCTGTCCAGGTGTGTCTCGTTTATGTCTGTATTTAAGCCCTCTTGTGTCACGTCCTGTTTGTCGTACATTTCTCATTTCACCTTTGTTCAGTCACGTTGGTTCACCTTTCTCATGTCGGTCGTGTTTTCTTGTCTGTCCGTCTGTCTCCTCAGCTTCTCCCCGTCTCTTTTCCTTTATCGTTGTTTTCGCTGTTTGTCCGTCTGTCACGCTTACCCTGTCTAGTTCACCGTGTTTTATTTAGCTTGCTTTGCTCCGTTTGTTTTCGTTCTGTTTTAGTCTCGTTGTGTTGTTACATCCGTTATTAAATATACTGTGTTTTAGCGAGTGCGTCCGCCTCATTCAATCCGCCCCTCGCTCCTGACAGAATGTACGACCCCCAGGACGCAGCTAACACAGCCGAAATATTGGACGAAATCCTTAAACAAGGGGAGAAATTACTGGCCAGAACGGTGGGTGATCAACCCGCTGTTTTACAGTCTGTTATGGGAGTTCCTGCCGAATTCGAAGGCGGTCCCAAGTGTGATGGATTTATTTTGCAGTGCAAACTTTATTTTCAGTTTTTAACCTGTCCTGCTCCTCCTGACCTGATCCAGGTCATGTTCCTTAAATCCCTCCTTAGAGGAGAAGCGTTGAAGTGGGCAGAGGAACTACTAAAAGAAAAAGCCTCAACCCTTACTGTTGACTCATTTTGTGGACTTCTAAAAAGACGATTCTCACAACCAGCTCCCGAGGACGTCTCTGCAGGAACCCCTGCTCCCGAGGACTACCCCCTCAGGTCCGGGGAAATTTTTGGGGGGGGGTTAAGGGCTGGTACTGTTGGCCTCGTCCCTCAAGACAAAGGAAATGAGGCTAACAGGGGCGCCTTCAGAAAGCCCCACAAGTGTGCGCCCACCAGACCTCCTAACCCTTCCACAGCTCCAGTCCTCGAGAGCGCGGCACCTCCAGCCGCGCCTATCTTCGTGAGCGCGGCGCCTCCAGCCGCGCCTGTCTTCGTGAACGCGGGGCCTCCTGCCGCGCCTGTCTTCGTGAGCGCGGCGCGCGCCTCTCCTGCCTCCGAGGACGACGTCGCTGCAGGTTCCCCTGCCTCCGAGGACGACGTCGCTGCAGGTTCCCCTGCCTCCGAGGACGACGTCGCTGCAGGTTCCCCTGCCTCCGAGGACGACGTCGCTGCAGGTTCCCCTGCCTCCGAGGACGACGTCGCTGCAGGTTCCCCTGCCTCCGAGGACGACGTCGCTGCAGGTTCCCCTGCCTCCGAGGAGGAAGTCGCAGGTTCTCCTGTCCCGTTGACGGCGGCACCCGCCGCTCCAGTGTCCGTGAAGGCGGCACCCGCCGCTCCAGTGTCCGTGAAGGCGGCACCCGCCGCTCCAGTGTCCGTGAAGGCGGCACCCGCCGCTCCAGTGTCCGTGAAGGCGGCACCCGCCGCTCCAGTGTCCGTGAAGGCGGCACCCGCCGCTCCAGTGTCCGTGAAGGCGGCACCCGCCGCTCCAGTGTCCGTGAAGGCGGCACCCGCCGCTCCAGTGTCCGTGAAGGCGGCACCCGCCGCTCCAGTGTCCGTGAAGGCGGCACCCGCCGCTCCAGTGTCCGTGAAGGCGGCACCCGCCGCTCCAGTGTCCGTGAAGGCGGCACCCGCCGCTCCAGTGTCCGTGAAGGCGGCACCCGCCGCTCCAGTGTCCGTGAAGGCGGCACCCGCCGCTCCAGTGTCCGTGAAGGCGGCACCCGCCGCTCCTGTGTCCGTGACTGCGGCGGCGCCCGCCGCTCCTGTGTCCGTGACTGCGGCGGCGCCCGCCGCTCCTGTGTCCGTGACTGCGGCGGCGCCCGCCGCTCCTGTGTCCGTGACTGCGGCGGCGCCCGCCGCTCCTGTGTCCGTGACTGCGGCGGCGCCCGCCGCTCCTGTGTCCGTGACTGCGGCGGCGCCCGCCGCTCCTGTGTCCGTGACTGCGGCGGCGCCCGCCGCTCCTGTGTCCGTGACTGCGGCGGCGCCCGCCGCTCCTGTGTCCGTGACTGCGGCGGCGCCCGCCGCTCCTGTGTCCGTGACTGCGGCGGCGCCCGCCGCTCCTGTGTCCGTGACTGCGGCGGCGCCCGCCGCTCCTGTGTCCGTGACTGCGGCGGCGCCCGCCGCTCCTGTGTCCGTGACTGCGGCGGCGCCCGCCGCTCCTGTACCCGTGACTGTGGCTACGGCCTCCCCTGTCCATGTCCGTAGGTCGGCCCGAAGGACTTCAGGGCCGATCCCCAGAACTGTGCCCAGGCTGGTTCCTCAGACTGTCCCACAGACATTAGCCAGTCCTGGGCACTCCCCTGTTATTTTGGTTCCCTTGTCTGTCCCTGTCATGATTCCCGTTTCTGTCCTTGTCCCAGTACCCGTGTCAGCCTTTGTCTCTGTCCCTGTACCTGTTACTGTATTCATGTCTGTCCCCGTAAACGTCTTGGTCCCTGTTCCCCTACCAAGTCCAGTCCAGTCTCCTGTCTTGTCTAATGTCCAGTCCCCTGTTAGTCCTGTCCAGTCCCCGTTTCAACCCTCTGTCTTGTCTCATGTCCAGTCCCCTGTCAGCCCTGTCCAGTCTCTGTTTCAACCCTCTGTCTTGTCTCACGTCCAGTTCCCGTATCCGTCCAATGTCCAGTCACCTGTCTTGTCTCCGGTCCAGTTTCCCTTTCAATCCCCTGTCCAGTCTCCAGTCCCGTCTCCGGTTCAGTCTAGTGTCATGTCACCTGTCCTGCCTTCTGTCCAGTCACGTACCCCTGTCCAGTCTAACGTTCCTATCCTGTCCAGTGTCTTGTCACCAGTCTCTGCTCCTGTCCAGTCCCAGCACCAAGTTCTATCATCTGTCCCGTCTTCTGTCATGTCCAATGTAAAAAACCCTGTCAAGTCCCATGTGTCCACTCCTGTCCTGTCCAGTCCGTTCTCGTCTCTTGCTGCCCCCCTTTGTCAGTCTCCTGTCATGTCCCATGTCCCGTCTCGTATATTCGGTCCTGTCGTGTCCCCAGCTCCTGTGTCTGTTCCCGTCCTGTCCTGAGTCCTGTCTTGTTTTCCGTGCCCTCTCCAGTGCCAGCTCCTGGGGGGTTTAGGAGTACGCGCCCGGGAGTTGCGCGTTCTTGGGGGGGGCATCTGTCACGCCTTCGTCCTGTCTGTCTGTTGTCCCCGCCATGTGCTTTATTCGCACATGGCTATGTTTTGTTTATATCCTTGTCTCCGCCCTCGTCCCGCCTCCTCGTCCGTGTCATGTGTCAGCCCGTCCTCGTTATCTGTCCAGGTGTGTCTCGTTTATGTCTGTATTTAAGCCCTCTTGTGTCACGTCCTGTTTGTCGTACATTTCTCATTTCACCTTTGTTCAGTCACGTTGGTTCACCTTTCTCATGTCGGTCGTGTTTTCTTGTCTGTCCGTCTGTCTCCTCAGCTTCTCCCCGTCTCTTTTCCTTTATCGTTGTTTTCGCTGTTTGTCCGTCTGTCACGCTTACCCTGTCTAGTTCACCGTGTTTTATTTAGCTTGCTTTGCTCCGTTTGTTTTCGTTCTGTTTTAGTCTCGTTGTGTTGTTACATCCGTTATTAAATATACTGTGTTTTAGCGAGTGCGTCCGCCTCATTCAATCCGCCCCTCGCTCCTGACAAGGCTGTTAAATGCTGTTGAAGTGCTGTGCCTTTGGAGGGCGTCAACTCACTGCACACTGCTGAGAACTTTAATCCTATAATTGCTCATTAAAAATCAGGTCAGATTGGAAGATAATTTCATGCAAGCTTTGTTGCTTGATGATGCAAGTGAGGAGATAAATAAATAATCAGCAAAGGGCTACACTCTTAAAACATTTGCTAGTGTAAACCTTTGATGGTTTTTAACTTATTGTAAATTAAACAAGGCCATTCAAATACAGAATATCACTACTTACTGTAATATTATTTGTTTTTATACTAATATTTGGTTTGTTGGCTTTTTTTTAGCAAATAAACATTTACTGCTCAGATAAAAACATTTTTAAATCTCACTTTCTTGGGCACTAAAACCTTTTGCACAGTACTTTAAGGCTTAATGTTTGTAAACACCCCTAACAACTTGTTAATAGAGTACTTAGGTGTTATTTTTATCTTAAACCTACTACTTCAAAATAACTACTTCATACTTCAAATGAAGCTTCACTGACCTGTAATAGGGATAACAGAGACTCTGCCATTGCTGCTTTGGGCTCAGCACTTTAGAAAATACACTATGTAGCTTCTGGAGGAGGCTCAGGAAACCACCTCCAATTCAGCCCCTCTTCCCTTTGATTTCAGTGGATGAATTACACTTTGTAACTATAGGAGAGAACCCATGCACAGCATACTAAGTCTTACAGAGAATGCCTTTAATGCAGCTACTTGAATCCTATTGTGCACACACAGCTTGTACAATCTCAGTAAAAATCACTGACCAGTAGAATAAGATGCTCTAGGGTAAGTGCACATGAGCGACCATACCCAATGTGACCTAGTTGGGTATAAACTCTTCCAACACGGAGCTGAGGAACAGTGAAACTCTCTGAAACTCTCTGGAGTGACAGAGCACAATTCAGAACTTTGGAATGAGTTAAAATGGCATTTTGTGACCCAGAACTAATCATCCAACTTTAGTCCCTGACCTCACTAATGTTCATGTGCCTGAATGCAATTGGATCCTCAAAGAAATGATCCAAAATCTAGTGCAAAGTCTTCCTTGAGGAGCAGAGTCTGTAACTGTAGCAGAAAAAGGGAACAAAGTCTCTATTAATACTCTTCCGAAGACACTTTGTACAGGTAAAAACACTGTGTAGGTATGCACAATTAAAATGAGATTAATATCACAGGTCACAGATCAATTTCTTTTAACCCTTGAGTAATCTATGATGTATTATTTTCTTTTCTTCTCTCTCTCTCTCTCTCTCTCTCTCTCTCAGTGTAAGACGTTATCTGGAATATGTGATCACATCATCTCACTGTCCTCTGACTCGCTAGTGTCCCAGTCAGCTCACTTGGAGGTGGTGCACCTGACCAACATTATGCCCAGTGAAGGACTGGTACGTCAGAATTAATCCTAATCGCCCTTAATCTCTTATGTTCTCCACGCCGCCTAAATCGCTTTTACAATGTAGTGTAGAGAATACTATATTCTATAAACTCATAACATTAAAAGCTTCAAAAGCTGTAATTTGTAGTGTATTAAAGTAAAAGGTGCTTGCCACACAAGGTCCTGAGGTCACTTCCTGTGAGATGATTGGTGTTTCTATGTGGGCTTCCTGCGGGTGCTCTGGTTGCCTCCCACAGTCCGGAAACACAAGGAAGGTGGATTGACTGTGCGGAATTGTCCATGGGTTGTGAGTGTGTGAGTGACTGGGTGAGCGTGTAATGCCCTATTATGGAATGATGCCTTGTCTAAGGTGAAATGCAGTTAGCATACCAGAACTGTAAATAGTAGCATAGTGCAAAGTCGAGTGCTAGAGCAATATCTGTTTTCTAAAGAGGAATGTGTAGAGATTTTTTTTTTAACAAGTCAATGCTTGTACTGCAAAGAAGTGGCTTGGGAACAAGTCTGTCAGGCTCTTGATTTGATCTGGTAAGGTCTAAGTTCAAATTCTTTAGAGAATATGTGGCCTCACAAACACTAAATAGTTTGGAAATGTTTTTCATTAACTGTTAGAATCCATCAACACTAAGTGGAACAATATTGACTCGTCTTGCTCTAAAAAGCTGCCGGCATCAAAGAAAAAGCTCACACTAAATTCTGAATATCAAAATATGGAGGTTAATGGCCATTTTGAGCCATTAACATGGGAATGTATACCTTCAAGGAAGAGCTGCATGATTTCAAATAAAGTTGTCGGTCTATATCAGGTCCATGTCCTCTGCGTTTCAGACTGTGTTTCTTTCTTCTGTTTCATGTAACACCACTTTCATCTTCTCTTCCCCCACCAATGTAATGGGCATCTCCAGGGCATGTACATCAAGTCCACGTACGACGGGCTCCATGTGATCACAGGAACCACAGAAAACGTAAGTGACTGCCTACCACACAGTGGGGAAGAGGGAGCACAAGCTGCTGACAGCGGCACTCGGGAGGCAGCTCATGAAAGATTAAACAGAGCCCTCGCTACAGCATGTGAGAAAACAACACATGCGAGGCAGAGGGCATGGCAGCACTTCCTTCAACATTTCCGCCAAGCCTCTCTCCTCCAGAGCCTCCACGCTGCCTCCTCTCGTTCCCACAGACACAGGGTTCCATGTGTGCCCTTGTTTTTCTGGGTTTGGTAAACTCAGCCCTCATTAAAGATGCCTTAGGATTTACACAGAGCCAGTGTTATGCTGAGAGACAGGGAACGAGTTCTGACCTGTCCCAAAGTTCACATTAACGTGACCCATTTCCCAATTTTGGGAAAGGTGCACAAGGAATTTCTTGCAGATTCCTGCACAGAACAATGCTACAGGACTACAGTCTGTTATTGTAAAACTACAAAGTTCTTCTGAGTGGTCAGTGGAGCTTATAAAATTGGACAATGAGCAAAGATACAAGCCAGGTGTTCCTAATCTAGAGATTGTTTACTGTATATTGTAATTTTTGCAATCACAACAAGGATATATGTTTACACCCCCCAAACTGAGTTTTTTTTAGTCCATTTTGGCAGTCCATGTGTTAATTAGGAGGGTCAGACCCCCAAATCTGAAATTGTCTAAAGCTGACCCCGACAAAGGTCATGAGATTCAAATCTTGGGTTTGTTTGGGAGTCAGGTTCGGCTTGTCTCTAGGGCTTGTCCTCAATAATTATGATTATCAATTTTTTTCTGGTTTTGCAAGTGTGGATCTGAGCTCATAATTTCTGGGTTAAATGAGGATCTTTGCATGTTTTGAAACAGATATTGTGCCTTTACAGCTTCTTCCTCAAGGCCACACAATTAGACACTGATATCAAGTCTATTTTTGGGCCTGTCAGGGGCAGACGTGCCTTTAGCCAGGCCAGAATGACCATATCGGTGAACTCTGACTACACAATAGACAGAGGTCAGGCTGCTGTGTCATGTGATTGGCTGACATTCCGAAGTCTAGTTTGGCAAGTGTACTTGTGGTTAGCTCACTGTCCATCTCCACCCCCCACGCATTAAGCTTCCATTAATAAAGCCACATGAGCCAGATGGAGCCTGCCAGGGACAGGTGCTGCCACATAACCACGACTGGCTGGCACACAGCAGGCACTGCCAAGGACGAGTTCCAGCCCTGTGATGGTGCTGCTGCTGCTGCCAGGGAAGCATGCGAGTCTTTTATGGGTATTATAATGGGCCTGGTGGGTGGGTGGGTAAACGAGTGCGTGTAAAGCCTGATGGCATCACTTGTGAGAGGAGGCTGCAGTAAAGTGCCTGGCACCTTCACTGGCACCGCCAGGGCTGTCTCTTCAGGCCTACAGTTTAATCATCGCAGTGAGGCTGGCGTGAGGAGATTAGTGTAAATGCATGCTGCTTACCTTTTAATGGAGGGGCAGGGCTATAATAGGAAGGGAGGTAGCTATTGGAAAACAGAACTGGGACACATTAGTAATGAACCATGAATTTGAATGCTTGCACTGCCAGGTAATGCCTTAGGAGATAGATAATGAGGCAGAATATTGCTCTTTTAAAGGAAACATTTAATCAGGTTCTAACTGTGCCTGAAAACATGACATGACAGCTGACATGAGCAGAAACAGCATTCTAGCCCATTAAACCTTGGGCAAGACTCCTAACACAGCATTCAATTACCGCTGCAATGTGTTGATAAATTAGTGTCTTCCAAATGCCATACATGTAAGTGTAAAATGAAAATTAGTATAGCACAATTTAGCATAATGAACAAAAGCTTATGCTAAGTCTAGGTTGTCCCTACTGAGCATGTACACATCTTAATGCCATGCACATGAATCTGTAAGCAGATACCACTGGACATGTGAGAGACGAAACAAAAAGTGCTATTTTCTTCTTTTATTAAGGGAATGTTTTACCAAAAACTCCCAGTTCTAAAGTATCATCAACAGCATTCTGAAAATTAGCTCATGCTAACTGGAGCCTGTTTAGCAAGTACACATCTTAATATATACAGATGTCAAGAACAGCTGTAGCAGATGTCAATACACTGATTTATAATGTAGAAGAAATGGTTTTGGTTCTAACATTGCATGAAAAATTTACCAATAAGACATACAATTAAACTAACATAAACATAAATGTTTTATGCTAACTGGTCCCTATATGAGCGAGTGCTAGTCCTAATGTTGTATACTGTAAGCAAATACCGATGCACATATAGGAATGCTGTGGGCAAGAATCTAGGAAAGGAAGCTTGCCCATCGCTGAATTTATAATCCTTGATTGATTGGTTGGCTAATTGAAGCTGAGTGAGTCGGCTGGATGCGATAGAGTGATTCCACCTAAACAGCTTGCGTCTCCTTCCTCCCCAAGGCAGAACGTTCACCATCAACCCCTCGCTGCTTTGCACAGCTGAGGCACTGCCTCCCGTTGCTATGCAACCTTGTGGTTACCTGGGAGACAAAGCCCAGTGTTCTGTAGTGGAGGGAAATGAGAGGCACTCAAGAGTTTCAGAAGTGGACCACCATACTGAAGCGCATGCATGCACAAAACTCAAACACACACACACACACACACACACACACACAAAATATCAATTTCTGTTTTATTCTGCAGAATCCTGATGGTACCAAACCAAAACAATACAAATTATAAATTCTCATTTCTGATCAATAAACTGCACAATAAAAAAGAATGTAATTATTAAAGGAATTTGGTTTTAAACTTATTAAATATTGCATAGATTTTATATCAGAACACCCCAAATAAAACGTAATATAAAGCACAAGATTAGTCTGTAACATACTCATGTACTTTCATTTAGAATGTTGGAAATGTTCCACAAAAAGATTTGACAGTCACCAAAACAGAATTAATTGTGAAAACTCTTATTGTCCTACTGTTGCTTAATTATCAATAAAATATAGATGCCCTGTCTAGAGTTCAGTGTGTAAGTAATGGGACGTGTTTTACATTTACTGTTTGCTGCTATCACCACCAGAAAAAGAATTCTGTGCTACAGAGAAGCAGCAGATGTACAGATGTAAACCAAAATTTAAAGTGCATATATTGTTACTAATAATCAAGGCTGGGTTTGAATATGTAGCAAGTAGCATGCATGTTTTCTGTTATCTGGCCTCCTCTGTTTTACTGCAGTCCCCTGCTGACCAGTGCAAAAAGATCCACGCTGGGGACGAGGTCATCCAGGTCAATCACCAGACTGTGGTGAGTATAAGTGTTTGTGTCTCTCTCTCATTCTCTTACTCTCAAATACAAATGTCTGAGAAGACGTGTCTCTTACTTTCAAAGACACGTTTTTTGAGAATTAGAAAATGTTCAAATGTGGAGAATCAGCTCATTAGATCATAGCTACAACACAAATAACTGATATAAAAAGACTACAACAGAGCTTCCTGTGTTAAACTTCCTATTTTGATTCTGTTGAGAGTGACTGATATCTACTGATAATCACAAAAGTGACTAGTAATTAGTTTCCTTCAGAAAGTGCACGGGATGGCGCCCATAACTCCAGAGAATGCTGTTCCATATCCCAGGGCTTGAGGGCATTATACACCTCTAGCCAACTACTGACATTGGACATGGTGACCTTAAACTCACGAGCATCTGTGCAGGTTTGAGATTATTTTAGTTGTGTGTGTACAGTGTGGGGTACAGTTTACAGTAGCTGAACCAAATCCTTATAAGGGGTGTCTATATTTGACTTACATTTATTCATTCATTGTCTGTAATTATCCAGTTCAGGGTCGCAATGGGCCTGGAGCCTACCCAGAATCACTGGGCACAAGGTGGGAATACATCCCGGAGGGGGCACTAGTCGTTCGCAGGGGCGACACACACTCACACATTTACTCACACCTATGGAGAAGCCAGTTCACCTACCAACAGGACACCCAGAGGAAACCCACACAGACACAGATAGAACATACCAAACTCCTCATAGACAGTCACCCAGAGCAGGGCTCAAACCCCCAACCCAAGGACAGTGGAGCTGTGTGACAGTGACAGGTAACACGGACATGGTGATGTGTTAGTGTGTGTTGCACTGGTACAAGTGGATCAGACGCAGCAGTGCTGATGAAGTTTTTAAACACGGTGTCCACTCACTGTCCACTCTGTTACCTCATTGGTCCACCTTGTTGCTGTAAAATTAGAGGTTATAGCTCATCTCTTGCTGCACAGTGTGTATTGGTCGTCCTATAGTTCATCAGTGTACACCGGAGGCTGTTGGCTGGATATTTTGGGTTGGTGGACTATTCTCAGTCCAGGAGTGATACTAAGGGCCTTAAAACATTTAGCAGCACTGCTGTGTCTTATCCAGTCATAACAGCACAACTCACAGTAACACCACCGTCAGTGTCAGTGTCACTACAGTGTTGAGAATGATACACCACCCAAATCATATCTGCTCTGTGGTGGTCCCTTGGGGGACCTGACCATTGAATAACGGAGAAATGGTGATAAGAAAGTTTGCAGAGAAACAGGTGGACTACAGTTCTCTAACTGTAGAAATACAAAGTTCTCCTGTATGGGCAGTGGAGCTGATAAAATAGACAATGAGAGTAGATACAAGGTAGATGTTCCTAATCCAGTGATTAGTGATTTACATACAAAGCACCTCTTGACACTCTCTCACATACACATACACATTCACGGTTAAGAACTGTTCCCACAAGGGGGTGCTATTCAAAGCTTCACATCAAAGCTACTTTGTGTCCTTTTTCTCTGGTTTTGCTTTTGTATCCATCACAAGGCCAATTATCTTCATCTCACCTGAAAATGTGCCCACTTCAGGCAAGGGCCTTTTCAACAAACTCATTTAAAAGCAAGTTTCCCTTGAAATTAATCAAATTTATCACTGAACAGCTGTTGATATTTGCATTTGTTTAGAAGGTAAACACACAGATATTAAACCTTTGCTAAAGCACATGGTTCATGGTTTCACAGATCATACCTTTGACAATTAATGCTGCACTAAATGCATTATAATATTGTGTTCCTCTTAAAAATCTGGTATGTTAGCATTCTGTTTCTGAGCTAGCTTCCTGGGGGATGCATGGGGCATAAAGAATGAAGGTTTCAATACTGTGGAGCACAGATGATTGATGTGTGAGTAGTACCTTTGGGATAAGTGGACAGGAGGATGACAAAACATCATCTCATGGCACTAGTGGTACTTCATCTTCAAACCTGCTATAAGGCTATTATCACTGCTGTGGAGTGCCTCTAGCTCTTCTCCAAAGGTGAGCAGAATCTAGCTTGATCAGCACTGTTACTTTCGTCAAATATGGCCAACCTTTGTTTTTTCTTTCTAACACATACGTTATACCTCCTACCACTCGCCAAGTAATACTCCTATCCATTAAGAGGAAATGGGCACATTTAGGAATCAAACTTCCTGCCAAAGGGAACATCCATCAGTATCGTATTGCCAGGTTTGTTTGCTGCATGATGACTGACACGCGTATCTACAGACTACATAGAGTCCTGCTGCCAGGACCAAATTAAAACAGAAATTTCAAAACTGTTTATAAAAAAAATGCAGCAGCAAATAAGCAGTGCAATGAGCAGTTGCAGGGAAGAGCACACAGAGGAAACCCACACGGATACGGGGAGAACACACCAAACTCCTCACAGACAGTCACCCGGAGGTACCTGCTGCGCCACTGTGCCCCCCCACAATAAGTGTATATTTACTAAAAAAAAAAATGCTGACGTACCACATTGATGAGCTTATGTAGAGGAATCTTTCCTTGCCTCCTAAAATACCAATATATTTCATTTTCCAAGTGTATGCTGGCACAGAGCTCCCGTGAAAATACATTATAGAAACAGTAAACTAGGAGATGCTTTAAAAATGAAATGCAGTTCACTGTGTTTTGACAAACTTATAGACATGCATGCACGTGTGCACACAGACACAAATTCATGTGCAAGCACACTCGCTCACCCATACACTGTACTCATGCATAACTAACAGCTGACTATAAAGCAGGCCCTGTGGAAATTTTTACTTTGAGTTAATTGAGCAGCCATATGTGATGTTGGGCGTTTCTCTCTCAAGCACGTGTTATCATTTCTGGAATACATGCCCTCCTGATTTAACACTATATGTCCAAATGTTTGTAGACAGCTTTGTCTGTACAGTTGACACAGTAGAGCTTTGAAATAGAATGGGACACTCTGGCACAGCCACATTTGATGTCATTTTGCACAATGGCAAGTGTTAGCTAGAGAGCTATAAAGGCCCCCTCTGCTGTGCAGTGAAGCATTGGAATTGTGTTTTCTGGAGGGATGGCGCTCCAGCCAGTAACTCTGAGATGAGCTAGAGTGGCTTTTTGTGACCCAGAACCAATCATCCAGCATCAGTACCTGACTACCATGCCATCATATCCTTACAGCAATGCTACAATGAAAAGAAAGCATTTGGTCGTGCAGATGCAAACCTGCTGATACAAACCATTATTTATTCATTCATTCATTCATTATCTGTAACCCTTATCCAGTTCAGGGTCGGGGTGGGTCCAGAGCCTACCTGGAATCATTGGGCGCAAGGCGGGAATACACCCTGGAGGGGGCGCCAGTCCTTCACAGGGCAACACAGACACACACATTCACTCACACACTCACACCTACGGACCCTGCTGCCCCTAATGCAAACATCATATTTCTAAACTTATAAGCATTCTTGAAAACGTTCAACACATTGGGATGCATATAAACTCATTCTTGTTGTTAAATTCACTTTCAAATTTATACCTCAATTTAAACATCATACATCCCTACTGTGAATAACTATCAGCTGACCATGCTGAAGTTCAAAGAGGGTAAGGCTACTGCCCTCTGCCTGAACTATAGAGTTCAGACTGGCCCCTCATGGCCTGTTTTTGTAATGGACCTTTTCTGACACCTCATCACTTCCCCAATGCCAAGGTCAGAGTGGAGCACTGACTGTCATGGCCTGGAGTCAAACAAAACTAGTTTTCACACTCAATTCACTGATGACATCTCCCCCCTCCCAGAGCCAGAGCGTCCCCTGCTGAAAAATGCGGATGCCAAACAATCTCTCTCTCTTTCAAGAATTGTTCATTTCTGTCTCCTTGTCATTGTGATCTAATGATGCCCAGGCCATGGTTAAAGTAGTTGGCAATATGTTTCTGGCCAGTGTAAATGGAATAGTGTCATTTTAATTGCTATCATTCTAATATTGGAATTACTTTTCATTTAACAACCAACAGGTTGCTGCTCATACTGGAAAACATTTTGTAATTTTGTTAATTACTTTTAATTTAGCCACTAAAAATCATTGGCAAAATTTACAAAGTTTAAAACAATGGCCCTTAACTCAATAAAAGTGTGTATATACAAATTTGCTTGATTTGCATTTCTCAAAAAACATCTATATAATCTATAATGTCAACATTAACAACATAAACATTTAAAAAGTGGATGTAATTCAATCACACATTTAAAATTCCAAAGTTGACCAAAGTCCTCTACACTAGATATAACTATAACAAAATCAAGACAGCAGGATAGGAATATCTTTTTTTACTACACAATATTCAAACACTGCACTGTTAAAAGACATTATACCGTGCTTTTATTTTGTGAATGGATACCAATCAAGAAATACAACATAATCATGACTAGTGCGTACCCTGCAATAATACATCGTTTAATTACATGCTTATATATAATAGTCACACCAAACAATAACATCATTCTACACCTCTCATCAATAAAGTTTGGTTTATTTCATATTTAATTTCTTCTAGCTGCTGTAATTTAGATTGACAATATTAACAATGTTCCTCAATGATAAGTGCTGTTGATATGGTTAGTTTTTAATGACTGTTTCTTGGTAGCTCAGAAATTTTCCTAAAACATAACCAACTGCTGCTCTCTAAAAGAGTTAGAACCTTGGTTAGAAGTTAGAATGCTTGTAAACCCAGTGATGATGTTTAATAAAGATTTTTCCTGATTTCTCTTATTAATATTAATTGGCCTTGGCTTTAATGAAAACAATACATCCAACTCACATTCTGTTCGTTGTGATAAGCATCATTTTGACAGGTAATAATAGCAGTCAGCTAAAATAACTTTGATCTGGTGTTTATGATATAAATTATATGTGTCTATTGTACATTATTGTTTGGCATTCAACACAGACATTGCACAAAGATGAATGCATGATGAAAAACAGAAAATGTAAATTCGTTTTTTTATTTATTCTACACATTGTGTGGACTTAATGTAAATATTGAAATTGAAGCAGCCTTTAATAAATTCACATTTGATGAAATGCACCTTTGTGAATGACCTAGAAAGGAGATGATGATGTATCATAGGAACAGTTGGACTCTGTCAGCGCAGACTTCTGTCTGACTGGGCACTGGTCTGGGGTCTGAGCTGCCCCATCTGCCTCTTGTCATGTGTGACATGTGCCTTGGTGAATTAGGTAAGAGGCATGTTTCCACATATGTGGCTGTCCAGACAAAGATACATCATCTTATGGGTGGATAAAGTTATTTTGTTTGTGGCCTTGCTGTTGGTAGGAAGAAGTATTATCCCCAGTTTGAGGCCACAGACTATTTGAAAGGAAGACGACTTTTGTAAACTGTCATTTCTTCCCTTAGTCGGCTGCTGCAAGATATTCAAAGCTTTAGTTTGGCTTATGCTGTATAAAATGTCCAGCCAATTCCATTTAATCTGATGTAGTGCTTTAATCTGTCCTGAAATTCTGGTCAAAACATGAATATAGCCAACAATTATTATGCCTCAACCAGACACAACCTGACCCACAGTTTGAAATCTGAATCCAGTGTTTCTAATTGAGTCTAATTGTGCCAGTTAAATTTGAGTAAATATGAAAGGCATCACTGAAAATGAAAAGGATCATATTAAAAATAACTAACCTAAGTATCAGCTATAATCAGGTTTACATTCCACTTTAACAAGTTTCATTCATCAACTCATGTCTTCCAAATACTAGGACTGCAACGTTCAAATATAGAATCAGTATCAAACTAATGATAGTCTTATTCAGCTACTTTGAGTTTCACTCTTGCACCTACTGCTGATGCATGAAATATATAGTGTTTAAGCAGCTGCACATGAGCCTAAGCTCAGTACCAAGAGTCAACTAGTGGGCTGTGATGAGTTTCAGCATCCCATGCTTCTGAGAAGATTTGGAGAGTGGTTTATGATTCAAAACTAAACACTTCCTACTGAATACAATCAAATCTGCACAAAACAATATTCTGAAATCAAGCCCTAAGTGCCAGACAGAGGACTGTGGAGCAGTGGGACAGTGTTCTGCATTGATGTCACAAAATTCAATACCTCTGTGTTGAGTTGGAGTGGTGTTTATGATCCAGAAATAATCTCTAGTTGTTGAACAAATGTTTCAAAATCATGTGCACACACACATGTTCACACACAAACATAAACAGAAATGTGTTTAAGGGAATACAAGTAGAACAGAAGAGCAGAAAATCTGAAGCAGTATTAACTGTTTAAAGAACAGTTTGTGTTTAGTGACTAACTAAATTGACAAAGTCAATATTTCAAGGGCCTTTCTTTTGCCGTGTGTCTATGTTCCTGTAGGTGGGCTGGCAGCTGAAGAACCTTGTAAATGCACTACGTGAGGATCCCAACGGTGTCATTCTCACCCTGAAGAAGAGGCCACAGAACACATTGACCTCAACGCCTGCTCTGCTAAAGAATGCGCGCTGGAAGCCTCTTGCTCTTCAAGTAACTTACCTTTCCTTCATAGAGTACTGTTTATCCAAGTCAATGCTTGAATTGGTCATGGTCATGTTGAACCTTACCTTGTATAGCTAGTCAAGCAGTAAGGCATTGAGATGTACAGTGAAAAATGCCTTAGACTGCCATTAAATAAAAACAAATCTTTATAAAAAGCCTCTGTAAAGACCCCAGCACTAGGCTGTAGAATAGTTGGGCTGCATTCGTTTGCAATGATGAAGCTTTGATGGACCTAGTGTACAAGATATGCTGGAGTAGCTTTTGTGACCCAGAATTTGTCCAACTGTATCCAACAACAGTACCTGGCCTCACTAAAGTTCTTGTTGCTAACTGGCATAAAATCCTCATAGCAAATGTTCCAGTTTATTGTGTAAAGTCACAAATCAGAAGAAGCTGTACTGCAGCAAAAGCAGGCAAACCCTGTATTAATAGACTTGAATTTAGATTTTATTTAATAATTATTATTTGTGAACTAGATGTCTACATCTAACATGTAAAGCTGGCAATTCTCTACAGGCAACCCAAATAAATATAGAATCTACTGCAGTTGTTGTGCATATTGACTTAAAGATAAAGAAAAATGAGGCTAGACAAGAATCAGCTGCACAGTTTTTGTCATACAGTTGTCTCTGGCATTTCAGCAATGGGAAAGTAGTGTTCAAAATACACACCCTTCTTATCAGAAGTCCTTCAGAAGCTTTGGTGCTTCATATCAATGTCTTTGCTCACATGTGGTTTTTATAACCTGATGCAGCTAGAGATTCCGAAACAAAACAGAAAATGTTCAAACAAAGGTTACAAACAAAGGTATTTTTTAATTGTTTCAGGTTTCAGTGCTAAAATTGATATATATATATATATATTCATTCATTGTGTAACTGCTTGTCCAGTTCAGGGTCATGGGGGAGCACACCCTGAAGTAGGGCTGGGCATTTAATAAAAAATGAATCAAAGTCGACATTCAGAACTTCTAATTGACATAATCTTGTCTATATCATTATATTGATTATTTTTATTCTGTTGTTTCCCCACGGTGTGTTCATGTACTGTCCCTTTAAAACCATGCTACCAAGCTGTAGTCATGTAATTCTGCCCCTATCTGCCCCCAGGACAGTTTCCCTTATAGTTTCAGTGAAACTATGCTCTGAAAAATAGATTCAAAGCATAATCACACACCAAATATAAACAATGCTCAGTAAACCAGAGAGAAACAAGCTCCCAGCAGCATTAGAAAAAATATCCCAGCTGTAATACTGGAACATATTTACAGTTCAAGACTCGTCAGTGAACTGTGAGGATCAAAAATACAAAACAAAATAATTGTTCATTAATCGTAATCGTGGTAAAATGTAAAATTAATCGTGATATTGATTTGCGCTCATATCGCCCAGCAGTACCCTGAAGTGGGCAGCAGTCCTTCACAGGGGAACACACACACACACACTCACATCTACAGACACATTTGAGTCACCAATTCACCAGCCTGTGTTTTTGGACCATGGGAGGAAACCAGAGCACCGGAAGGAAACCCATGCGGACACACACACACACACACACATATATATATATATATATATATATATATATATATAATCATATCATATATAGATACTTGTCTTTGGTGCATACATACATACATATTTGATAATTATTTAATACAAACATTTATCAGGTTTAGATCATTGTCTTAATTTCAGGTAGAAACTCTAGATGAGCAGATGTTTTTTTTTATTTTATTTTATTTTTTCAGAGGGATTACTTGTGTGTTACCAGCAAGATGCCCCTTAGTTAGAAAAAAATATCCTGGGAATTTGATAGATAATAAATCTTCATTGTTTTGGCCAGTGAGCTTATTGTATCTCTATGAAGGCATACAGGGTTCAGCAAGCATTTGATGATGTCACTACAAATTTTAAAAGGTAAAAGGGAACTATACAGCTCTGCAATAATCTTATCAGGTATTAAACTATTCTCTTGGGTTTGTTGTATCAAAATGGACACTCCTTAATTCCAGGCAGACAACTGTCATTTTTTTCATTATTTCTTTAACAAATGTTGTGTAAGTCATGACATAGCACTGACATTTCTTGAGACACACACACACTCACACTCACAAACACATAGTACTGTAGCAGAAGCAGTGGTTGAATTTGATGTTTAAAGGGCTATATGACTATGAGCCCATAGCTCAGGGAGCCCTGGATTGCACGGCTGCTATTTTTAGAAATACATTAGGCTAATTCATTTTCATGCAACATGCTCGCCTTGATGTCAGTGAGCTCCCTCTCTTGCTTTCTCCCTTGTCTGCCCCCTCACTCACTTTTTCCATTTCTTACACTAAAAATCCATGAGTGTATGGATTATTAAATGCCCTTTGTTCAGGGCATTTACAATTCAATCTGTGTCTCCTCTGTGCAGAGAGAATCTTGGGCAAGAAGAACGCATAGCTTTCGCGTAGTTTTGTTTGATAGGGTTAATTCAGGGCATACTATATGGGATGATTCACCAGATCATCTAGTTGCGACAAATGTTTACATTCTAAACACACATCTCCATTTTATAAAATCACTGTCCAAAGAAAAAAACATGTATCTCCAAAACGGCAACTGTACAGAAGGATACCTTACTAATTTTCAATGGAAGGTTGCTGTAAAAGATTTAATTACAAGTCATTTTTGAGTAGTTCTATTGGTTCATTCATCATGAAATTTTCACACAATATGACATGTGACGCTGCATTCAATTGATGTAGTAAACTAAAAATCAACAAGCACTGTTACCAACTGATCAGACACAGCAGTGCTGCTGAAGTTTCTGGACTAATAAAAGTCCACCAATCAAAAATCATGTGCAGCATCATGTGATCACTGATGAAGGACTACAGAATGACTATCTTACATACTCTCTTTGTCTTTACCTCTACAAGGTGGACCAACAAGACACGGGTGTCTTATAGAGCAGACAGAGACACTGTACTTAAAAAGTCCAGCAGTACTGCTGTATATTTTCTTATTATGACTTTTATGACTGCCTTTGCTCTTATTACAACTGACTTTTTATTCGGTATGCCTCCAGTCCTTCTTGAACACTCATTAACAAAAGCACTCAGGGTATTATACATTTTTAACAAACAGCACACATGGAATGATAGAAGGCAGTGAACTGCTCTGTCCTAGTTTCTGTTGGGTTGCACTGCATATCTACATAAAAAAAAAAATGGAGAAATCTTTTGAATTTTGTTCTGGTTAGTTGTTTACAGTAGGAGTATTTCACGTTGTTTTGACATTCTAGTAATTGTGGAAATTAGTACATAACAGCTCCCTTGGAAAATTAAGGTGACCGAACAAAGTATTAACTTGTACCTAGTAGCTCAAATGACATATTCTCATATATGAAAAAAACTGTGAAATTTCATTCATTCATTATCTGTAAGCGCTTATCCAGTTCAGGGTCGTGGTGGGTCCAGAGTCTACCTGGAATCATTGGGCGCAAGGCAGGAATACACCCTGGAGGGGGTGCCAGTCCTTCACAGGGCAACACACACACACATTCACTCACACCTACGGACACTTTTGAGTCGCCAATCCACCTACCAACGGGTGTTTTTTTTGGACTGTGAGAGGAAACCGGAGCACCCGGAGGAAACCCACGCGGACACAGGGAGAACACACCAACTCCTCACAGACAGTCACCCAGAGCGGGAATCGAACCTACAACCTCCAGGCCCCTGGAGCTGTGTGACTGCGACACTACCTGCTGCACCACCGTGCCGGCCTTAACTGTGAAATTTGCAAAATTTAAATTGAATGTTGTAATTTACATCAGACTCTAAGCAGCACATAGTGCACTGACTTTTACTGTATTCTTGCAATCAGTTAAGACTGTAAGCAAAGACACAACAGCTTCTGCAGTTTAGCAGAGTGTTTAAACATGTCTTGTGATTCTTTTAATGTGTCAGAAGAATGTGGGATGTGGTAAGCAGGCTCTCTAATATTCCAGCTATTGTATGTAAACGGTATGGCACTGGTATAGCATCATAGATATAATTGCTGCCCTTCATGAGTTTGAATTGTTGTAATGAGTACACTGATCAACCATAATATTATGACCACCTTCCTTGTTTCTGACCACACCATTCACTCTGTAGTTCTACAATCACAGACTGTAGTCTGTCTGTTGCTCTGTGTACATTTTTGCCCCTTTTCACTCAAATTTTCAATCGTCAGAACCTCCACAGGACCCCCAGAGCAGGGACGACTTGGGTGGTGGATTATTCTCAGTGCTGCACTGAGGGGACCGCAGCACTGAGGAGTCCTGTGGGCAGCGCCCTGTGTCCACTGATGAAGGACTATAGTATAACCAACACAAACTGCACCACAGCCGATGAGCTCGTGCCTCTGACTTTACATCTACAAGGCGGACCAATGTAGTAGGTGTGTCTAACTGAGTGGGCAGTGAGAGGAGACAGTGTTTAAAAACCCCAGCGTGCCCTGCTGTGTCTGATCCACTTGTACCAGCACAACAAACACTTAAACATCACCACCACATCAGTGTCACTGCAGTGCTGAGAATGATTCACCACCCAAGTCACACCTAGTCTCTCTCTCTGTGTGTGTGTGTGTGTATGTGTGTGGGGTGGGGGGTCATGATTTAATTGTGACATGATTTAATTGTAATTTACTTTGGATAAGATGATCTGCTAAATGCCATAAATGTAATGAATATAAAGAAGTTAACAGAGAATTCCTAATACTAATTTAGATGACAGAGTATTATAGGAAACTCCTGTGACATACATTCCATTTGATGATCTAGAAAGACTATTAAAGTGGTCTATATTTAGTCTTGCAGTTCTGTCTTTGCGAATGCACTGATAGAAGCACTTGGACTTTGCACTCAAATCAGAAGCTGCATTATCTGAGGTGCTCATATTTCATAGCAGAGTATTACTGCTGCAATGATGTATCAATTTAATGAGGCTGCTGATATTTTCTTCTGTGTTTTTTTACATGTGCCTGAATGTAATTACAGCAATGCATGGTTTGCTCGAGTGACCGCACGTCCTCATTTCTGACACTTCACTTATTGTTTGATGTTTTGTTTTCCTGATGAATAATTACTTACTCTAAATGCTTGCTATTTTGAGGTTACATGTTCAGATGTTCATTATTTATAACATGCTGTAACTTTGCGGCAGAGTAGTTGTGCTTTCCAGATGGAAAACATTTCTCCAGTCAACCCTGGGAAATCTTAATGTTTCCATCTCATTGGCTTTGCTGCTGCTTATTGCTGAGTAAAGCTGACTAAACCTGTGGCCTAAAAGTAGTTACATACAGATGGCTTGTACTCTTCTGTACACGATTTTCCAAACCTATTCAGCCATTTACTTTTATTAGAAGCGAGCAATGTTATAATATTTATTTTTATTATAATATCCCTGATATGTCAAGAACATATATATTACAGTTTAGATTCCCTGATATCAACACTAACTGTCTAACAGCAATAACAGGATGGACAGTGGACTTTATAATCCATTGGATGTGCTGCATACTTTTTACCCACTCTCACCCTGTTCTTCACTAGTTAGGGCCACACAAGACCACACAGCAGGTATGATTTGGGTGGTGTGTCATTCTCAGTGTTGCAGTAACACTGATGTGGTCGTTGTTTGTTAGTGCTGCATTGGTATGTGTGGATCACAGTGACCGTGTTGAACAAATCAAAAAATCTGAGAAAGTAGCTCATTTATTGCTGCAGAGTTTGTGGTGTTTGTCCTCTTGTCCTTCACTAGTGATCACTGAATGATGCCACTAGGACACTGGTGGTTGGATGTTTTTGGTTGGTTGAGAGGAACTTAGTCTTATCCCTAAACCTGAGGGATTTAAAACTCCAGCAGCTCTGCTGTGTCTGATCAACTTAACAACAAAGTAACATACCACCACCCTGTCAGTGTTACTGCAGCGCTGAGAGTTATCCACTAGTCAATCATACCTGTGGGGGCCCTGAACCATTGACAGGAAATTAAAGTATGCAGAACAACAGATGGACAACATTCTGTACTTGTAGAACTACAGTGTGCTGCTGTACAGTCAGTGGAGCTGGAAGAATTGACTGGGAATGCAGAAACAATTTGGTGGCCATGATGTTATGGCTGACTGTTGTATATGCTGCTATGTTAAATTTACAATAAGAAACGCCTTGGAAAATTGTCCATAACTGTCCCTTTCACACTTTCCTCTCTCTCTCTCTCTCTCTCTCTCTACTGTGTAATCTTACTGTCAGGCCCACTGCACCACATCAGAGCCACACAGCCCATGAAGACAGCCAGCCAGTCACCATAATTAGCAAAATACTATTTTCACTGAGCCACAGATATAATTCGGTAGAGCCACTGAGCACCAGCCTTTACCCCACTCTCTTCCATTTCGAACAATTCCACCCCTTGATTTCCCGTGCTAGGAATGAGCCAAAATAAATCTGGCCTTTTCTATTAAAAGAAAAATAAAATAAAGTGAAATGATTTAAACATAATCCATAGGCAACAAAACAATTTATTCTGTGATTATCTATGTACAGGTCAGTTATACTGAATGTAGTGTTACAGATCAGCATTTAACGGATTCACAAACTCTTAAAATAAATGTAGTCAATACGAAATAAAAGAACATTAGGTAAGATTTGGCATTTTTGCTTGTGGGCTCCCACCACAGTGGCAGAGTGTAATTCACCTTTACAGCACTGACCTGAAATCAAGGTGGATAGAGAAGGGAGGGGATGTGGTATCCTACAGTCATCCAAAAATTACATAGTGGAGTTTTTGCAATGCAGTTGCTACTGTTATAGGTCAGTGAAGCATCACAGTGATATTAAAGCTGCCATTTTAAGGTAGAAATGCTGGCTAGTGACTTGACTAAGACCTTCGATGTGGCAACCCACCCATAAGCCAAGGCCAAAATTATTTTCCAACCCAGAATGATAGGGTGGACTTGCCCTCAAGCAAGGAGATGCCTTGTGCCCTGCAGAATCTGAATGGAAAATGCCCAAAGACAACTGTCAAACTTGTTAGAGATGGCATATAAGCTGCATTTGCTTGATTTTGCTGGACAGTGCTCTACTAACTGAGCAAAATCATTTGCTCATCATATATCCTCCTTTAGCAATGGTCTTTGGCAATTGTTATTCTGCATAGCGCTTTTGCAGAATGCAAGGCATTCTCTTGTTTAAGAACCAGGTTATTTGGTTTCCCCAGGTTGGGGAATTATAAAGGCAATAATATCATCATCATCATCTTTGCTTAATCCATTTTAGCATGGTGGTGGCAACAATGCGAGCAAAATAGCCCAGGCAACTCTGTCTCCCATAACTTCCATTAACTCCTCCTGGGGGTTCCCCAAGCATTCCCAAGCTAGCTGGGGAAAATAATCCCTCCACAATGTTCTGGGTCTAGGGCCTCCTCCTAGTTGGACGAACCTGTTATACTTCTAGGAGGCATCCTTATTAGATGCCCCAACCACATCAAATGGCTCCTCTCAACATGAAGGAGCAGCATCTCTACTCCAAACTCCTCAACCGATCAGGGAGAGTATGCCCAGCAACCCGTCTGAGAAAACATGTGTCCTGGATCGGGTCCTTGTTGTGGTGGAAGTGCTTGTGTGGTCTGAAAAGCTCCAGGGCTATATTGTAGGCAGCCATTAGCTCCCAGTAGGGTCTATCATGCTGAACAGTTCTGGAGTGAATATCCAAGAATGACTGCTTTCTATGACCAGCAGAAAAGAAAGAAAGTGTACCCTGCCCGTTTACCAAGACCTACCGCTGGAGCCAGGCCTGGGGGCAGTGATAGGCAGCGAGTGCCTGGTGTCCTGGCAGACCATGTAACCTGGCAAGGCTCGGACCAAAAAGGCAATGTGGGAAGATCATGTGGGCCCACCACCTGCAAGATCCAAAGTAGTGGTGCGTTGCAATGCCTATTGGGCACAGAGCGAGAGCGAAGGAGCCCCTGGCATCATAGAGCTATAATTGTTAAAATAATCACAGCTCTTGTGATTCAAAAATTGCACACTTTCAAATTTCGAATGTAAAAGTGCTTAATCTCTCAGCCCAAGTATTTGTGGAGCTGATTTTCTTTACAAATGTTACTTTTGAGCACATTCACACTCTGCATAAAGTGTGACTTTGCAAAGCTGCACAAAACCGTGTGATGTAATAGTAACACTCATTAGCAAGGCACAGTCTGAATGAATCACTTGAATAGAAGTGTTGCTCCGTGCTCTTTTTTTATAGTTTGAATGAGCAGTTTGATTGTGAAAGACTCTACCAAAATCAGTCATTCACCATGAGCAGTAAAACAAAGCTTTTAGCTCATCTAGATTAGGAAGTAAGAGGTGTGTTGTCATGGGAACAGACATCCCCCTCTGCCATGTCATTATGAGTAAAACTGCTAAAAGGCATGGAACTGAGCAGGCTGCTTTTTAAATGGTGTTTGTAGAGCACCTGCGCAGGTGCTATATTGGTGTTTAAATAAATGAGGGAAACTGAAGAAATAACAAGCTAAATTGGCAAGTGGGACTTCTCATAAATGCAATTGCCTTAAAAGAAATTACCTACGTGGTTTAAAAGATGAACAGTAGCATCAATTATGGCTCCATTTGTGGCGCTGATTTGCTGTGGACAGTAAGATGGATGGAGAGACAGAGCGAGAGGGAGAGAGAGAGGGGGATTGATTTGTTCTGGGTGTTCATCCATCATTTCATCTCATACAGTAAACAAGGCTTTCATTAGTTCTGCTGCTGACTGAAACGGTTCACTGATTGGGAAACACTGAGGGTTTCTATCTCCACCTTGGTTACAAGCAAAGAACTTTCATGAATGCTACTCTGTTGCCAAGGCTGTGCGTGGTTGCTAAGGCAATGGGAGATTCTCCTCACCTCTTTCATCATGTTGGAGAGGAATTCCAAGGTTAGCCTCCTTTCGCTTAGCAAGATGTTTTATGCCATTCATTATAATAGAAATTAAGGGTTAGGGTTAGTTAACTTAACATTTTTTTGGTAAAAACGTAGTAAATTCAAAAATGTATCGTTTGTTAAATCCCTTGAATCTCTGTTTAATTGACTAAAACACACAAAAAATAATTTGGATGTTTTCATTTACCAATTGATTGTATTATGTAAATATACACACATTTTGAATTTGATGCCTTCAACATTAGGACAGAGGCATTTTTTTCACTGTATTACATCATTTTTCCTTTAAAATACACTTGGGAATCATTTGGTAATTGAGGACACAATTTTTTGCAAGTGGAACTTTGCCCTATTCTTGCTTCATTCATCGTCACTTCACCATTGTTTTATTCTTCTCTGAATGTTGCCACAACAATTTTACAGAATACTCCAGAGCATATTTTTAGAGTGGTGTGATAGTTCCTCATGCAGTGCAATCTGAGGGCTTGAAGGTCGCACACATTCAACAGTGGTTGTACTACTTGCCCTACACCAGAGGTCTTGAAATGTGGACATTTCATCCAGGTTCCAGGCCAGGATTTTACAATGGCTAGTATTACACTACACCTGGCCAGTCAGGTTCATTAGCACTTACAAATATATCGTCATATCAGCTGACTGGTACTAGATCCAAGGTCCCGATTTGAAGACCTACTCTCTGTGGAAAGAGGTAGATGAACTGAGTTTGCTCAGACTGCTGACCATCAGCCCCCCGAAGGTGCACAAAGACAATTTGTATGCTACCTTTGCCAAACTGATGGGTTATACAGGATGTGTGTTACTCCTACACTTAAGGGCAAGGTTGCCTATTTCCCTGGGTTGGAGATTCCCACCTTTTGAGTCTCAGTGTTCCTACTCTTTTATATAACTTTTATATTCACTTACCTATTCACTAACCATTTACATAAACAGAAATGAATGGCATTTGTAGCTTCATATTAGATTTGTATTTAACTTTGAAAAATATATAATAAATTTAGATAAATAAAGAATCTAACATGAAAAGTTTATGGATCATAAAAAAACATCTCAACAAAGCCAATAATGTCTTTTGGTGGTTTTTTTTTTTTTAAATCCCAACTCCAAGTGTGCAGCTGGCCTTTATCTCAGCATGCCTTTATAAGTGATGTTTTCCTGTTAGCACCACATGACGCATAGTGCTATGACTAACTCCTCATGCCTGTCACTCACAGGGGCTTCACAGCTACTGTAGTAAACTGCCTTTCAATAGTTTGATCGATAGTGGCCATGGTTTCATTTGATTAACCTTTAAAAAAAAAAAAAAAAAGGATGTTGGCAGATGGTCAAAGTCATTTTTTATGAGGTAAATCCACTTACATTGTATTTCAAATGTGAAAGTTTAAAATTAATCAAGAATATAGCATAAGAGAATAAAAACAATAATCTCATAACTGATAAACACACAGCAAGTTTTTCTTTTGGAATGATGGCTATTAAAAATGAGTTCCTCTATGGTTGCAGCAACAGATACCCCACTGAGAAAGCTTTACACTAGGTGTTAAAACATTTCGATAAGGACTTGATGACATTCACAATAGTGTTAACGAGATATGAGTTAGATATTAATTCTGTATTACAAACACCACTCTTCATTACTCCAGAGAACAGTTCTTCTGGAAGTAAGATATGAGACTCATGTGTAGTTGCTCCAGAGTTGCTTCATTTGATTTCATGCTTATTTATGGAGATTATACAAATGGTATGTGTACAATTGAAAAACTTTTGCCCATATTGCGAGCACTTTAAAGTAGATGAATTGGTATTGTCTTTTATTTTCGGTAAAGACTTCTACACCGACACCATTCTTATGTTATAAATAAAAAGGTTTATAACAATGAAAAGAACAATACTCCATTCTCATGCAGACATAACCCATATGTATGAATTCAGAACAGTAAAACATTGCCTAGTGCTGCACTTAATATCATATGTACATGTAATACACTTCAGTATAATTTATTTGTCATAGTGTATAGAGTGTTTTGTGGAAATTCTAATAACAGGTTTTGAGATTTTTGTATTCTTACGGCAGCTTCAGCTTCAAAAAAAAGTAAATTATATATATATAATTTACTTTTATTTTAGAACAAGATGAAAAGTACACGGGGGAGAGCTTGACTAGATCTGATGTTTATTTTGCACATAAAACAATGCCACTTAAACCAGAACTTTATTTTTATTCTATACTTTTAGAATGGTTGTTTTGTCTGGTTCTGTTTTGGCGGCTTCCACTTGATGGTTTTAGACAAGAAATTTGTGGCACAATATATGACAACTGTCTCTCTTTTTCTCTGTCTATACCTGCAGCCTATCCCCACCAGTCCTAATGGTGACCCCACCACTCCAACTAGCACCATGGGCATGTCTTCCAAGATAGATGGATCTAATATGCAGGATGTATTCATCCTGTCTCCAGTCTCGGGTCTCTATGGTACCAGGTGAGTCATTTTAGTAAACCAATTTGCCTCTGAAGCCACAACAGGACAAGTCGAGTACAGCCAAATGTGTACCATGTGTCATTACAGCCCAAGAGCTTGTGCATTTCACTGAAAACTTGTCACCAAAATTGTCAGCTTTGGCCAGCAAGACAGGATGATTCTTGGAAGACTCTGTGGAGTTCTAATAACAAGAAATGAGAACATATTACCTCTCAAAATCACAATACACTCTCAGAAAAACTGTCACTCTGCTGGTACCTTTTGTGGCCACTGTGGAGGTACCCTGAAGGATTTAGTGCATTTCTTTAGGGAACATAATTGTACCATATTCTATAATAATTTGTGTTGATTTCATAAGCCCAATTACATCTCCAGGACTTATATTATGTTTTTTTGTTTTACTCAGATCTAAAGTCAAATATTACAAATATTCACCACTGATACTGGAGAAGAGAATGTAATTTTATTTAAGGGAATTTTATTTAATTGGACTTTACAACCACTGCTGTACATTAAATGTACTTTCACACTGTTTGTACCTAGTGGCAATAATGTACTCTACTGTACATATTTTTCTGAGTGTAGATCCAGTGTAGAGACTTTCACTGGATGAACGGTAATTCTATTATATTCCAAATTGAATATGAATGTCCTCTTTGAGCACTGTTTATATCAGCAATTGTATATTACTCATTTGTCCAAATCAAGGTTTAAGTTAAATTCAACCATAATTTTTGATAGTATTTAAACAATAGCGTATATCAACAGCAGTGTGAAAACTGATAAACACATTGGAACAGCTTTAAAACATTATGCATTACACTGAAATTTTAGCTTGAATTTAAATGGAAGTGCCAGAAAAGACTCCATGTGTGTTGGAGTAAGCTAAGGGCTTGGAATAAGCCAATGTGGGATCTCTTAATTTCAGGGGTCAAGACTTTCATAATGTTCATCAAAATCTGGACTGAAAAAAATAAGTAAATCAATATGAAACGTCAGATGTCCCCTCCTGACATGACCAACATATGTTCTTTATTTACTCCAGAGAAGAGATGGGCATCATGTCCTGTGATGACATCAGCAAGTTTAGCATGAGCAAATCCAGTTCCAAGTGTTCAGAAACACTCAGCTACTATGTTGACCAGGAGAGTGGCAAGTTTTACTCCTTAATTGAGGGAGAAGGCATCCCGATTGGACCGGAGTATGACAGAGGCAGGTCCACAGGGGTACGTAGGAGAGACAAGACTCCAACCCATGGTAAGAACTGTTTTTATAGCAGTCTCCATGCTAAGCTCCCATCTACATCTCCCAAGACTTTCAGACTAGGCATATTCCAACTCAGACAAGTCTGCCCTCCAGTACGGTTGGAAAATAAAAAAGAGAACAAAAACCCAACAAAAATACCCAGCTGAATTTATTTTAGCTGACCTGTGCCATATAACAATTGTATGGAGAGCATGATTTATTTGACAATGGAATGAAGTCTGGCTCCTTTTCATTTGTCCTTACCTTGCATGTGTCTGCATCATATATATAATCCCTCAACCAGACAATAATCTAAAGAAGCTCTATTCCTGGATGGGTTTTCCTTTCATAACAATGCCATTCTCAATAGAAATGGAGAAGGTTGGTCCTCCAGCAGACCTACTCGCAGACTTTATGATTACAGGTCCAATTCACGTCTATGCCACATTCATATGCCACAAGTCTGACTGGGTCCAAGAACATCCATTATGGCTTTAGCATTAGCAGTAATGACCATTTATCTGCCAGCAGCAGGTGTCATTTAGGAGCTAAAGCTTTGGCCAAGGTCGGATAATGGCGAAAAGAATGAGCCCACTGTCTGCTATCCTCCAGGAAAGACCCTGCATAGAGAAACATGTTGGCCATCACGCAGATAAAGCTTGTGATGAAAGAAACAGAGAAATCTCTCCTATTAGCAGCCTGCCAGGGAACTGGAATGCCTCCAAGTTTGTTAATTGCTGAAGCGAAGCGTGCTCCTTCAATCTGATTCCCCAGACGCACATGTGCCTCTGCACAGCCTACATCCTAATGCATCTTCCTTCCACACACGCCTTCTCTTCATGTGATCCTCACCTTGTTTCGCCTTGCCCCAAAACTCGTTTCACGTTTCTCTCGATGCTCACTGCCCCCGTCCTTCTGACGTGTCCCCGTTCCCTTCTTTTGACTTGCCCTCTTTGATGTCAAAATAAAGCCAAATGTTCTGTGGACTCAAAAACAGAATTCATAACCAAGAATTAAAATGTAAATAAGATAATTATCATATGTTTTAAGAGTTTTAAAATCGGAATATTTGTGTTTAATTATTTGCTTTTTCTTTCATATTACGTTTCTCCGAGTGTTGTTTTATTGCTGAAATGTTGTTGTTTTGACCCACATTGGCATGAAGATATTATTTATTTAATCACCTATATATAAAGTACTGACACAAAGTAATAAGTATGGAAATAAATAATGAAAAATATACTTTTATCAGGGTGGCACAACATGTAGTGTCGGCGTCACACAGTTCCAAGGTCCTGGAGTTGTGGGTTCAAGCTCCGCTCCTGGTGACTGTGTGAGGAGTTAGGTGTGTTCTCCCTGTTTTTGTCTGTATGTTCCGGTATCCTCCCACACATTGGGAGGTGAACGGGCTACTCAAATGTCCATAGGTGTGAGTGAATATGTGAAGGACTGCCACCTCCTCTGGGGTGTGTTCCAACCTTGTGCCCAGTGATTCTGTGTAGCTCCCGGACCCACCGCGACCCTGAACTGGATTTGCGGTTCAGGGACAATGAATGAATGAACAGTAGTTGGACTGGCTACTCACAAATGTACATAGGTGTGTGTGTGTGAGTGAACGTGTGAGTGTGTGTCGACCTGCAAAGGACTGGCGCCCCCTTCACCCCATCCAACCCTGAATTGGATAAGCAGTTACAGACAATAAATTAATGATTTTTTTTTTTTTTAAATCAAATCCACTTCTAAAACACTTGACATGGCTTTGCTCTTGTTCACAAATTTAGATCTAAAATATTCTTCTTGGTTTGGGTTCTTAAAACATTTGAATCGTCATTGCCTAAAGAAAAACAAGTATTTCCTACATCACTTGAACACAGCAGCTGTCCAATAGAAATGCGCCAAAATTACTTGTAATAAAATGTTTTTTTCATTGAAATTTACAGGTCCCCCCCCCCTCTTCAATAAAGGTTACTATTTCAAAGATACATGTTTTTCTTTGGACAACGACATTATGTTCCCAACATTTTGGCTGTGTTTTGACACCATGCCCTTCTTTATTCTCCCTATCTTATGTCCCTCCTCAACGCACCCCAAAATCCTTGAGCACACTTCCTACCCCTTCACTTCTTCAATAGCACATACTTTGCCCCATCAGTTGACGTGCTGATTGGACTTCTTTCCAGGTGATCACAGGCCTGTGTCCATGCCCCCGGAGTACAACTGGATGGCTGAAAGCAAGGAGCCCAATATGTACAAGAGGGGCAGCCGAGGTGGGTTCTCCAGCTGACAGCACCCACCTCTACTGCTCTGGTGGCCACAGACATCCCGTAGTACCCGGACTCTCTCGTGCATACAACACACATAAACGTCCCGCTCCAACAAAACAAAAAGAAGAATTGAGGTGGTGGTGTTCAAGTCGTAAATGAGATTCAGCATGGACCACCTCCAGTGATGCATTGCTCTGTCTGTTTAGCTGCCCATACCGCTTTGCCTCATTTGCTGTTGAGGGCATTGGATGAATGACTATCTTATTTCCTTCTCTGTTGGTTTTCATAAAATGAGTTATGAGTTGCTTATAAAAAAAACAACATAGGGTGGCCCTACATGTAATATATGACCAACCCAAAATCCAGAAATGCTGGGACAGTAATAAAAAAAGAAAGCAGTGATTAATAAAATGTATTTGATAAATATCAAATATTATTAGATGCTGACAGTATATTCCAAAACATTTGCATCAGGAGCACTATTAACACAGTTACATCGTCATTCCTTTATAAACATTTGAAGACTCTGATCAATCCAGTTTAGCAAAATTATATGTTTTTAAACTTTAGATTTACATTACATTTTTTAATCTTTTGCTGCACCTAAAAACTGTGCTACAGTGTAATTGACTGATTGTGCAGGATGTTGCTTGGCTTGATCATATTGAAATAAGTACCCAGCAACAGCTTTTCTTAACTTTTTATAAATATTTCAGGGTTGATGGTGCTTTCACATTTGACCCATGCCATGGGCATTAACATACCCCTATATCATGACAGATCTTTGTGCATACGTTCATAAAAAAAGAGTTAACCAGCCAGAAATATACAGTCAACAGTGTCCTGTGTGAACTATTCTCACTCCAGCAATGACAGAGTGGTTAAAAAACTCCAGCAACACTGCTTTGTCTGATCCACTAGTGTCACTGCAGCGATGAGAATGATCCGACACCCAAATTATTCTTTCTCTGTGGGGGTCTAGATTATTAAAGGGTGACATGGGGTAAATAAAATATCAGTAGTGCTAAGTGACAGAAAATTGACAGTGAGTGTAGAAACAAAGAGGTGGTCATAATCGGTTACGGCTGATCTGTGTATATTATATTTGTTTAAATACAAGCTAAAGTGTATTTACTGAAGTCACCATTTTATGGGTTATGTGTTTCATGGTAGTTCATGGCAGTATTGTTATTATTACATTTGGCAACAAGTGCTATTCCTAATATGACATTTAATCAATTTTTAATGCATTTTTGGTTTTATTTTTACAACTAATTATTTACCCTGGCCATGGCTTTTTCCAAACCACTGTAGTAGTAACACCATGTGCTAGCAGCAGTGATTGTATCAAAGCAATCAATAACATTCTGGCTTTGAGTTCAAAGTTAATTTCCAAGTTCATTTAAGTTCAAGAACTAATTTAAGGTGGTGTGTTCAGTACACGTTAATGTAGACAATGGTCGAGACTGATATTGATTCATCAGCTGTGCTGAACTTGGGTCATTCTCCAATGTTTTATACACATTTTTCATCACCATTCCTCATCTCTGCCTTTTAGACAGCTATGGAGTCTGTGCTGATTTTGATTTTGCTATTTTGATCATGTCAGCATCAGTGCCAGGAGGCTGGTTTCAAATGATCAAAGATGTGCTCTCCTTGAGAGTGATAAAAGTGTGGTATAAGGGTAGAATAAGCAGAAAATGCCAGAGCCTTTCAAAACCTCCAGGCCATGGCTCGGATTTCCCCATTCCCTTTATCTCAAATTCTGTTCTCTTCCCTTGGCTCAGAGAGCTTGTCCTCCAAAAAGACTCCACTCCAACCGTTCCCTTCTCTTGCTGCACTACTACAGGATCATCTGTACATCTGTCTCTCCATCACCTCTGATAGAGTTTAGGGTGAAAATACTCCCAGTATGTGTAATTGTGCAATTTGCCACTGGGCCATCAACAGTAGAAACATCATTAGTGGAACTATCCATTAGTTCTGACACAAACAATAAAATGAAAGGTGTCTCCGGAGAAAATTGTTAGCCACATTTATTTAGCTAACTGTTCCTTACAGAGACCGGTCACAACTTTAAACAACTTAAATTAAATTATAGACTTCCTCAAACTAATTTAAAAAATTAATAATAAATAAAGGAATCGTAAACATAAAACAAAGGATTAAACACAAACACCAGTAGACCTATAGCAATGTAACTAGTCTAAAATACAGTAATAAAGAAATAAGAGCTTCAGCACTGTCTTTATGCTCCTCCACAGTGTCAGAGAGGGAAGAATCTGAGCCAATTTATCTACACATTCATCAGCCTATTTTTTATTTTTTACATCCAGTCTTTTTGTGGCATTAAATAAATATGTCAGCAATTATAGGTTTGAAATATCAATAAAATCAAAGCCTTGAGACTATGCCCATTATCTTTTTAAAAGCAGTTATCTGCCGATACCGATATAATTCCAATACAACCCAAATCATACAAGATAGGTGTTTCGAATTCAGTGATTGTTCATTGTAGGGTACTCAACTACTTGTGAGCTTGTGAGACATTCCCAAACAATTTGGCTCCTCTAGGCAAGAACTGAAAGCTGATTCATGTCAAAAAGGGTTTTAATCCCATTATGTTGTGGCTAGTAAAAAGCAGTCATTCTCAGATACTTGTCTTTTTCCACGTACTTCCATTCTGAAATGCGAAATGAGTATCTGGCCATGAATAAATCAGGGAAAAAATATATGAGGAAAGAAAACACTGAGTGGAACAAAATGAAGGGATTAGGGTCATTTTGTAAAAGATGGGAATTCCTAGTATTAGCCCTTCCTTCCCCCTGTTCTTTCACAGCGTGTGTGCATCTGCATTCAGCCATCGACTCTCAGCGGGAGCATCTTTCAGACATCCTATGAATAACATTAAGGCTACTAGCCACTGGTGGGCTTATTTAGGTGATTGTGTAATGCTCACACAAGATTTAAAGTGTTAAAGAGGTATTTATCAGTCAGGTCTTAGAATGAGCAGAGAGGTTGAATTCATAGTGCCACCATTTATCACCACCCGTACCAGCGCAACACACACTAACACATCACTACCACGTCAATGTGCTTGCGGCACGGAGAATGATCCACCACAAATAAAATTAACAATGAGTGTAGATACAAGGTACGTGTTTCAAATGCAGGGTGTGTTCTGTGTATTTATCATAATTTAAAAATATCTGCTACAATTTTAACTGTCAGTTTAATGAGAAACTACTAGAAAAGAGGCTATTATTGCTTTACTAAGAATAAAATCATATTGCATTAATTTACATTGAATAAAATATTCTTTGGCCATAAATTTTTGGGAGAAACTGGTTTTTGTTCCAAGGGAATGGTGCTTTCCAAGGCAATAAGACTGTTAGTGTTGTAGTTCAGAATCATTGAAACATGTCAAGTCAAAATAGCTCAGACAGGCATAAAAACCTTCAAGGAATAAAACCAAAGTGCCCGGGGTGGGGGTTGAGTAGTTCTACTCATTCTGTTCGAAGCAAGCATTAAAAAAAAGAATGTATTTCTTTCTAAACCTCAGATTCAGACACATCCCTCCTTCGCTACATGAGTGATGACAAGATCCTGGTCATCCAAGAGGAACCGGATGTACCAAGGGAATGTAAGCGGGACACCAGTCGCCGCTCCCGTAAGAAGGGCAAGAATCCTAGCAGCCCCAGCTTTCCCCTCAGTCCTTCTCTTCTGGCTTCCACTGTGCGACTGGATACGGCGCCCCCAGACAGCCTGCCCTTCCCACTGCCTGAAAATAACACTGTGCCACTTTACCACGTGAGTAACGTGACACTCCTGTCTGTCCTTATCTGCTCCATGCTAGAGCTTTAAATAGAGGAATTAATCATTTCTCTGACATTTCACTGAAGCTCACATAATAACCTGAGTCAGGCAACCCAAGTCAATGTACTGGAAATGAGTAGAAAAGCTCCATTATAAAGCCATAGATGACAAGAGATTGATGATCAATGGCCATCTTTGAGCAGGTTTGACGGAGGACTTTTAGGCATGGTCCGACAAAGAAAGTGGGTCCAACTCTAGGGTCCTTAAAGTGTGTTCTGTTGCTGTCTTGCATTGTTTATGACTCACAAACGCTCATGTCAGCTGGGGTTAGTGCGAGTCCAGGAGTGTGCCTAAAGCATCTGTGCCCATCTGTTTCTCCATGCTACACCTACGCAAAGCCCTCAAATGCTCTGCTCAAACACATTGCAGAACTTATGTCTGTATGTTGGCTTATGGAGGTGGTTAACTGACTTAATACCAAGGTATGACATGCAGGCAGACCAGAATCCCCTATTAAAGAATTGGAGAAAAAAAACTAGGTGTCCCTAAAATGAAATTTAAAAGAACTCATTATAGTGTTGTTGTATCTGTTAAATGCCTGCATTTGAATATTGTGGATCTGCCCCTCTGATTGGAAGTGGGTATTTCACACAATGCTTAACATGGTTATTCATTTAATAATTT
The DNA here is from genome assembly GCF_029633855.1 of Hoplias malabaricus. Lineage (NCBI taxonomy): Eukaryota > Metazoa > Chordata > Actinopteri > Characiformes > Erythrinidae > Hoplias > Hoplias malabaricus. Next base: position 29,272,659 of record NC_089816.1, read on the forward strand.
CATTTAGGCCATGGCAAGACTTAGCATGCCAGGTGAACTAGCATTATACACAATGTGAGAAATACCCACTCGTAATCGGGGAGGTCCCTATGTTCTAACGTATGAGCTGAAGTCTTATTTCAGTTTTAAGAAATATAACAATTTAATTTACATTGATACCATATTCACTGTACTCATGATAGATAATATTTTTCTAGAAACATATATGTTGAGCTTCACAGGTTTAAGATGCTAAGTGTTATAGCAGATATAATGGTAAAGCAGATACAAGCAGATACCTTCAAAGAGCAGAGTCAGGCTTTATTTATCATTAACTCATCAATCAGGCAAAAAGTGGCATTTCAAATAATCCAAAAAGACAAGTCTTCATGAAAGTAAAAAGCTTAATGACTGTAAAATTTTGACACTCAATATTCAGTTTTGTTTTACTAGATTAAACATGCGTTAGTAGCAGTGGCGGATGCTGGTCTTTCAAGGAGGGGAAGCTCAATTTTGGCCTTCATCATAAAATGTGTCGGTTTATTTATACGTAAATTCTACAAGAAAATGACCTTTGACCCTGTCGTACCAACAAGGCGTCTTTTCCAGGGACTTGACTAGTGTCCTCTCAATGGCCAGCAGACCTAGGCTGCTTAAACGGCCTTGGCCCATGTGAAGTGTGTCCGCCTGTGAGTGCTTTGTGACGGTGGAGGGGCTCAGCAGCACCCGCTGGACAGACACTGCGATAGAAGTCAGAAAGAGTGATAGAAGTCAGTCTCCAAACACAAGCAGCTACAAAAAAACCCACCAGAAATAGAAGCTGGATTTGTCGCTAGTCGTTTTTAACAAAGAAAATGCTGCTAAGAGGTTTAAGAAAGTCTACGGCTCTCAGAACAGAATGAAAATGTAATGCTCCCACGGATCTTTACACCAAAGGATCGCTGATTCGCTCATTTCGCTGTCAATCAAAAAGGTATTCAGCCTCAGACAGATCATCCAATTATCATGCAGAAGCTGAGCGTCCGGGCCAGCCGAGGCCAGCCCACTGCCCCATAGACCCCCAGAGACGCTGAGCGTCCGATGGGCGGGACAAAGCCCAGCATTTATCCAATGACTCGTCTCGCTTCGCTGCACTTCGCTGCTTCGCTATTTAAAACACTGTGAAGCTGCGGGAAAGCCGCGTCTTTACCAGCGATAAGAAGCTGATTCTGAACAAAAGTTGAGCGCATTGTTGTGCATATTAATTCAATGACATGTACACACAACAAAATATATTTGATCACTTATTTTTTAGGGGAAGCTGAGCTTCCCTTGCAGTCTTAGAGCAATCGCCTCTGGTTAGTAGCCACATATATATATGCTGACATTATACTACAACCACAAAATTCACACAAAAAAAGCAAACATTACATAATATTTTATACTTTTGCTACTTGGCTTCCGGGGAAGGGTGTGGTTTCCTACCCTTTCCTAAAAGTTTTGTAGCGCAATCTCAGCAGTGATGAGCCTGGAGTAGTAATGACAGAGGTTGTACACTCCTTATTACAGGTCAGTGAATCATCACAGTGATTTTAAGCTGTAATTCTAAGGTAAAATACTACTACTTTAAGTTTCAACTCAAAAGCTGTAACTGTATTTGCTGTGTTTGCTGTTTGTCGGTGTTAGGCATGGTCAAAAAAAGAAAAATAAACTGTGTTAACACAGTGTTAACTTTTTTAGGATTTAGTTTTCACAGTTACTTCAATAAGAGTGTGCTCTTAACAGCACAGGCCCACAGCTTAGACTTTTATGATGCCACACTATTAGTTTCAGACCTAGAGTTGTCAGTCAAAGGTGTAAATGACATAGCCACTCTCAGTCACACTCTCCTTTAGAGTCCTGCAGAACAGACAGGGAGAGATGTGACAGGAATAGCTGAGGGCTTAAAGGCCTGGTGTCAGCACACAGACAGGCCCTGTGAGATCCTCTACGTGAGGAAGAAAGTGAGATGGAAGGGAGAGAGCGAGAAAAATAAAGACCATGAGTCAAGCCGAATGCAGAGAAGAACGGGTTCGCACGTGGCACTCAGGATGAGACAGTGCCTCGGAAGCCATTTGCCTGTAATGAGAGTCATGTCAAGGCACATCTCTATCACAGAAACTCAAAAGAAAATACACTCTGCTTCAGTTATGGGGTAGGATGAGACAGTATTAGACATGGACATGATGTTTCAGCTGAGGTCTCACGCTGAAGGATGAGCCTTTGGAAGCCCCAGCTGGTGGCTAAATAGGCAAGCGTATGAGAAAGTAATCCACATCTGTTTTGCTGGCTGACTTTTGCAAGTTTGGTGAAGAGTAATTGAACCACAATGATTTTTCTCACCAGTCAAGAGGAGCTAAATGGACCATTTGTATTCTTCAGTTCATGCACAGCAGAGGAGCTTGTTTTAACTTTTCATCTTCCTTCAGGGAGTGGGAGTCAGAATCTTTGTATTGTTTACCACTCACCAAATCTGTGCTTGCAAGTACAAGATGACTCACATAATAGAACATTACTTGGAGCAGATTGACAGTGACGTGTTAAACTTTCCTCTCCGCAGCAACAGAGAGCCGGTGACACACTGCGAGCAGAACCAGAGAGGTGAGAACTGACCAGCTGCTCTGTTGACCACTTAGCTTCCATAGTAAACATCCTGCAGACACTGAAACTGTTTAATATGTGCAGGTATCCTGGATCTGGAATGGAAATACAAGGAGGAACGTCCATGAGGAAGGTAAATCTTCATAATCATAAGCTGAATTGGTCAGCGTTTCACAGGCTGTTATTAACAAAATGGAATTTACACTGAACAATCACTGGATTAGGAACACCTACTTTGTATCTACTCATTGTCCATTTAATCAGCTCCACTGACCATACAGGAGCACTCTGTAGTTCTACAATAACAGACTGTTGTCTACCTGTTTCTCTGCATACTTTATCCCCATTTCACCCTTATTCTTCCTTGGTCAGGACCCCTACACGCAGTGACGTGTTGATGTGTGTTGCGCTGGTACATGTGGCTCAGACACAGCAGTGCTCCACGAGTTTTTAAACATTGTGTCCACTGTCCACTCTGTTAAACACACCGAACTCATTGTTTCACCTTGTAGATGTAAAGTTAGAGACAGCAGCCCATCTGTTGCTGCAGAGTTTGCATTGGTCATCCTCTAGTCCTTCATCAGTGTGACGCAGAATACGGCCCACAGGACACTGTTGGCTGGATATTTTTGGTGGTCTTCTCAGTCCAGGAGTGACAAAGAGGGCTTTAAAACTCTAGCAGCACTGCTGTGTCTGATCCACTCGAACCAGCACAGCACACACTAACACATCCCCCTTGTCAGTGTCACTGCAAAGCTGAAAATCATCCAATCATATCTGCTCTGTGGTGGTCCTGACCGAAAGTATGCAGAGAATCAGGTGGTCTACAGTTACGAAGTGTTCCTGTATGGTCAGTGGAACTAGTGGAGGTAGGTTTTCCTAATTCAGTGATCGTTCATTGTATACAGCGCTTGGTAATGTTGGCAAGCTTCAAGCATACAAGCCCTGTGAAATTTCTCCATTAAATATGAACCACTCAATTAAAAATGATCTATTAAAAATTAACCAGTCCTCATGAAACTCCTATGGGCGCTTATCTGTCCTATATTGCTTGTTGGAACTTGCTAGCTTAACCTTAGAAAGCAGGACCCCATGCCAGCAGCAGTTCAGATTATTTTCCTTTAATGGAGGAATACAAAACACTAAAGCTGGATGCTAGTAGACTGTACATGTAAAACGATCTTCCAACAAGATGTTTTTATTATTTCTCCTTTCAACAGTCATTCCATTATACTTCATTAAGAACTAAAACCAAAAAGAGAACTAAAGGTATGTTACCAAATTTTACCATCAAATCAAAGATGAGTGATGCAGTTTACATATAGAATTATTCAAGCTGAAGATATTTTATTCATTTAAAATACCTGACCGTTTGTGCTGTAGGCTCCCTGACCAGCGGCAGCCGCAGGAAAATCTCCTGTAAAGATCTGGGCCATGGAGACTGTGAGGGTTGGTTATGGAAGAAGAAAGATGCCAAAGGGTACTTCACTCAAAAGTGGAAGAAATACTGGTTCATATTGAAGGATTCTTCCCTTTACTGGTACACCAACCAAAACGTAAGCCTGACTCCTTCCACCTGATTTTCACAAATATACATCCACTGAATAGTCTTACACCAAGGTGCTATGTAAATGTGGGGTTTTAATAAGCAGTGGCCTGGTTGAATAGGGAACTGGGCTTGTAACCAGAAGGTTGCCGATTCGATCCCCAGAGTAGGCAGGTCAAGACGTCATGAAGAAGTGCCCTTGAGGCAAGGCACTTAACCCCCAACTGTTCCCCGGGCACCATAGCTAGGGCTGCCCTCTGTGTGTAAATGTGTGTTTCACTGCACGTATTGGGATAAAGCAGAGAACAAATTTCTATGTGTGAAAGCACAGTAGCCAGTAAAATGAGTCTAATGCTAATTCTAATTCTTAAATAAGAATTAATAAGAATTTTCAAAATGCGCTTCACTGCAAAAACATGCCTTTTTAAATTCCTTGCATTGTTAAATCATTAAAACACAAAAACAAACATTTGTATATATATACACTATAACTCAACCTAAAGTAAAGCCACTCCCATTTTCATTGTAGTTATTATATACACAACCTCTAAAAAAGAGAGCAAAAGTTATACTATGTACAGTTCACATTCAAAGCTATGATGCTATGGCCATGCTTATACAGGACAATGAGTCAGATAACCACCAAAATCAAACAGACTTTTAAGTTTGCATAAGTAATATTCTCCATTTACTTTACGGATTTGCCACTTCCTTTTATCTCCCCATGCTGCCAACGTCATGCTTTCTAAAACTTCAATCATCCAGTCCTCCTTTACTTAACAAACCCTCACAATCCAATCTCCCTGTCTGTCACACTCTCACTCTCTCTCTCTCTCTCTCTCTCTCTCTCTCTCTCTCTCTCTCTCTCTCTCTCTCACTCTCTCTCTCTCTCTCTCTGCCACACTTTCTCTTTCTCTCTCTCACACACACACATTTCTCTCTCTCTCTCTCTCTCTCTGCAGGATGAGAAGGCTGAGGGCTTCATCAGCTTGCCCGAGTTCCGAATTGACAGAGCAATCGAATGCAGGCGGAAATTGTGAGTCTCCTTCAGGTTTCCCTTGAGCACTCTCATTTCCACTCCCCCCACCCCCCTCACTCTGCTTCCCACACAGAATACGCTTTGCCCTCTGGGTAATATAAAGCATACATTACCTCGCTGAGGTAGGGAAACAAACGATGGAGTCATGGCAGAATTAATAAATGGGGCCGGAGCCTTGGTGCTGATGAAGATGCACAATGAAAGATTGAAACTGGACTGGGCCATCCCTCACAAGGCATGGTCACTCATTACAGCTTGTCTCATGTCCTCTTATCCCAGCACTAACTAATGAGCCAAGCTCCTTCACAGCTTTTAATGTGGTGTTACTGGTCATATCACACTCCTCAGGCTACATGTGCTGCAGGAAAGGCATAAGAGACTGTCCACTGCTTCTCTACCAATCGTCTCCTGTTGGTCTTTTACACGTTATTGCTTTAATTTTAAGGAGAGAAGAAACATATGCTTTTGATTATTGTTTTTAACTTGTAGTTGTGTTCCCCTGGTCTGGCAGAAACAAGAAAAATATATATTTCTGTATTTCAGTCCTGGTTCACTTACCATTCACAGTGACAGATATGCGAGGCTTTTCAAACACTATTTATTCATTCATTCAACCGCTTATCCAGTTCAGGGTCGCGGTGGGTCCAGAGCCTACCTGGAATCATTGGGCACAAGGCGGGAATACACCCTGGAGGGGGCGCCAGTCCTTCACAGGGCAACACAGACACACATTCACTCACACCTACGGACACTTTTGAGTCGCCAATCCACCTACCAACATGTGTTTTTGGACTGTGGGAGGAAACCGGAGCATCCGGAGAAAACCCATGCGGACACGGGGAGAACACACCAACTCCTCACAGACAGTCACCCGGAGTGGGAATCGAACCCACAACCTCCAGGTCCCTGGAGCTGTGTGACTGCGACACTACTTGCTGCGCCACCATGCCGCATACCGTGACAAAAGTAAAGTAAAAAGTAAAAAGTGTGAACAAAAGTAATACATACAGTCAATAGGCCAAATGACACTAGTTTTTTTCTTAAATAGGGTTTCAATATTTTTTTAACACCTCTGTAGTAATCAAATATAAAACATAGTATTTGCCAAATTATTTGAGCTTTGGGGCACAATCACACTGGCCCCATGCTGAGAGCAGCCGATAAGTAATGAAAGATATACGAATGTAAAGACGGTAAGTGAACATAACAGTGTTGTCGTATCATAAGATGAACACAGTCAATCAGAACACAGACTCTACACAGGTCACTGGATCATCCAAAACTATTAAACAAAACAGTGTTTTTGTTTCCTTCACATTCTTGCTTTCATTTCCTCCTTAAAGCTGTATCAGTACTCCACACACAGCACTACGACAATGTCAGAAACTACTTTAACAACATTAAGGCTTCCACTGGGGTGTTTTGTGTGCTACATGTTCAAGTCTTATATCTACATCTGCTTACATTTATATCATATCACTGAAGTCTTTCATGACATAACATCAACAACAATATAAAACAACAATGTGGCTTGTGCAGAATGTCGATACTCGTGTCAGTACTTAATTCCATCCCGTTTGTCAGAAATCGTAGCTTGCAAATGTTTTCTGTAGAAGCTAAAAATCATTTTAAGGTCTCTAGACTGTTTTGGCTAGTGTGTCAACACATTTCTTTGAAGATCTGGAGACTTTAAGGACCATTCCAAAAGCTGAAATAGATTTCCTCATTTTTCTAAATGAACAAAATGATCTTATATATAAGATCTTGTCCACAAGGATTATGTTTGTGCAAGTAATGCTGCGTAGTGGAATGGTGCACCACCACTCCTGGTTCAGCTAAGCCTTCCTGTGTGTTTTTGGTTTCTCATATGGGGGTTCTGATTTGCCTATGCTTTAGTATTTGCTGAAAAAAATTGGACAATAATACAGAAATTTACCAGAAATTATAAACTTTAAACTATGTGGTATAAATTACAAATTATAAATTCAGAGTTTGTTTTTAAGCAGTGTTAAAGCTTGACAGTAGTGAATTGCAGGGTTAATGGGTTAAAAATGCAGCATGTATTATGCCTCAGAGCCACCAAATCACTAATTCTGGAACCTGCAATTACACTAAAACAAACATTGTTATCACTGGTAAGAGGACATACAATCTAATTACTTACTACTGTTGACAAAGCTGTATGTAGACGTAGTTAATGGTTTACTCAAGTGAAAATGCAAGTCTTACTTTTGCTGCATTTGTAGAATGACCTTACTTCTCTCTTACAGTGCCTTCAAAGCATGTCACCCCAAAATCAAGAGCTTCTTCTTTGCCACAGACTGTTTGGAGGAAATGAACAGGTAAGAGAGGACCTCAATTTTAGCTCACTGACAATCATATACACCCAAAGACGTTATATATTGAAGAAAGAAAACAGTAGTGTTTGACATTTACTAAACTAATGTGTTCATCATTGCATTAGCTGAAAAAAAGCTGAAGTACCCAGACTTGGTGGCTGAGATGAGAGAACATGGGTGGTAGGCATATATAAGACTTGTAGAAACAGGTGTTAAGGGATCTGTAGCAAAGTCTGCCACATCTTTACTTGTGCAGTTTGGTGTTAGATGGTGAAAGCTAAGGGTACACTCTTAAAAGTAAAATTGCTACAAAGGGTTCTTTGAGTGATGGCATTGAAAAAACACTTTTGGTTCCATAAAGAACCATGTTTGTTTAAGAAATTCATAACTGTGAAGAACATTTTAAAGGTTTAAAAATCTTTCACTATGTTCTTTACCCATTTAAATGAGTCAGCAAAAATTGTACTTCAAGGAACTTAAAGAGGTTCTTCTATGGCTTTACTCAAAGAACCTTTTGTATCATCTATATTTTTAACAGTAGCTGTGAAGGAGGGATCAGAAGTACCTGAAATTTCTAGTTAGAAGCTGTGGATAAGGAAAGCACAGAATATTTTGGGAAATACATTCAAAATGTTAAATGGCTGGGGTGTGTTGTGTGTTAGATACATGAAGGACAGGGCAGGTGAGTGGGGTGCTGTGTTGTGTTATTGTGTTTGTTAGAGATGTGTCATGTAAAGCTCATATGGAACTGATTGCACTGAGCATGCATTAAATGGTACCAGTGGGGCTAGGTACAGCCTTAGTCACCAGGGAGGTCGGTGAGGAATTAACGTTTGTTGATAGTGCTGGCAGTTGGTGTAATCCATAAAGTCCACATGGAACAGGCTGCACTGAGCATGTTTTAACGGTGCCAGTGGGGCTTGGTATGGCCTTAGTCACCAGGGAGGCCAAGGTGACTCTACATATAAGAGCATGATGGGGCTGCAAAGCTAGTTCTGGGATGCTGAACTTCAAATGTTGAGTCTTCCGGAGGTGTCCTAACTGTTGGGCTTAATTCAGCAAAAATACACTGACCAAAGGGAGGAGCCTGATGACCCCTGTGAAGCTAGCAATGTAGTGGGTGTGGGGTTCTCATGGTCCGGGACCAGACTTAAGGGTGATTTATACTTCTGCATTGACTCGACGCAGAGTTTACTCCGCAGGCTATGCAAGAGCCCTACGCCGTTGCAAGTGTTTATACTACTGCATTGGTGTCTGTGTTGCTCTGCAATTGCACTGCCACAACACTAGGGTTGAATCTCAAACATCTTCCTCTACTCTATGTAGTACACAATGTAGTGGTGTAGTAGATTTAGTTTTATAAATATTTAAAGTACACTATTTAGGGAGTAGGTCATTGTTTGGGACAGAGCATAGTTTACATGAGGTGCCAAGAATGTAACAAATACAAAGCCAGCAAGTTTTTCCTACGTTGTTCCACTTCTCATTATTTTTTCCCCAGAGACATCTGTATTACTCCGTTGTTCAACGTTTTTATTTATCCCTGATGTAAACACATTGTTTGAGGAAATCTCTCACTATGAACTTGCACGTCAGGCAACGGTGAATGCTATGGCACAGGGTTCGCGTCAACGCGTTGCCTACGGCTTTGCTTTGATGTAGAAATATAAATTAGGCTTTAGCTGTACAGTGTAGCTGGTTGCTTATCAGATTATAAATGGCCACAGCAACCCTAGTGGTTAGGTTTAAGATTTAAACATTCAGTGACAGATAATAGAAACACTGTGGTTACAGGTAGGAAGAAAGTAGTACGGGCCCCGTGTAAAGCTCTAAATGATTGGCTTGTGTTAAATTACAATAAATTAATTTACATCCAAGCCATTTCAGAGTATTTTTATTTATTTTCTATTTATGTTTTACACAGTTTTACAGACAGAAAAGATTGCTACTGTGTGCATGTGCTGTTGGAGTGGGGAAAAAACACATTATATCGAATGATTTTTTACCCAAAGAAAGTTTTCCAGTGCTGCATGAGCTGCATAAATTAAATGTATTTCTAAATTAATGATTGTATCAAAGACGACAAATGTATAGTGCGTGATACTATTAAAGGCCCATTTTAGCCCAAACACTGTGAATGAAAGAAGACAATAGCCTTAGGATGCTGATGTTTTATTTTCCTGGTCACTGATCACACGTGAATACACACAGAGAGAATTATTTTCTTCCCAGGACCAAACTCTTAAACCCTTTACATGAATAAGTTATGCATGTTTCTCTTTCTTTGCTGCCCAATGTATAAATGATTGTTCAGAGTACATTTTGTTAGCTGCCATTCCCCCATTCGTGCACCCTGAACAGATTTTGTATCCAGGGCATCTAATGGATCAGTCAGCCCAACTGCACAGTTCAGTGACCTACCATATGACAACTTGTTACAGTAGCTACATGTTATGGCTTTGTTTACACGTGGCACTACTCAATATCTACTCAACAAATTTACTGAAAAGTACAGGATTTTAATCCCTCTCTGAAATTTCATTCCAAACCTGCCTGATAGTTGTCACTGCAGAAAACTTGAAATATAATAATAATAATAATAATAACAATAATAATAAGTTTTTGCTAGAAACAAAAATGTGACTGATGACAAATTCCACTTTAAATAAAACAAGTAGAGCAACTTGCATTTAAAAATCTCCAATTGGGCGATAACATTTATTGATTAGTTTAATTCTATTCTATGGAGAACATAGTTCATAGCTTTTCATTGGCATTTACAGGATTTCAAAGTCATATGTGTGGTATATTCATTCAGTTATCACAACCAATAAATAAACAGCAGCTCTGGATCTCCTCTGTGATTTTCCATACATGCTCGTATTATTCTCTTTGTATCATTTTGCCAGCTAGCATTTCTATGCATTTTTAAATGGAACATTAGCTCCTTCGACTGTGAACCATTGCATTTGGAAATGTATGAGCTATTATTTGGAGCATTTTGCTGATTCACAAACTAAAAACATAAGAAAAATATCCATAGCCTATCTCTGGATATTTCATCATCAACTACAAACACAAACGGCTTTCCAAGCCTACCCAGGTAGCAATGAAAGTTTGGCCAGGTTCACACGTTGATCACCGAGGTCTCTGGAGAGCACAGTAATGAGAACTTGCCAAATGTGGGCCAGCAGAGAACTGCAGATGTGCCACATTTGGCTTTGAATGTGACTCAGGCTGCCTCTACGCAGCATCAGGTACAACTTACATGGGCAAGACACCCAGTGTGTTGTGCAACAAATCTGGACTAAATCAATATTTGGTCCATGTCTGGCCTTAAGTGCCATAACTTAAGTCAAGCCCAGTTCATGACAGTTGGCCCATGTCTGTTCACTTCAATATGGCGTACATGCAGCCATTGAAAAATAGAATTCTAACTGGGTTATGAATTATATTTTACGGTTAAGAATGAAGAACTGAAAGGTTCAAAATATTTGTTCTACTCAAAGCAAGAGAACCACTGTTTATAGTATATTTTAGACTTCAGACTACATGAGGTCATGTTCATTCTTTTCTGGGTCATTCTGAGTAGAATTCATAAGAGGCTGCTTGGACCGCTGCTCTGAACTAAATGAACAAATCTGCCAATCAGTAATGACCTCAAAGGAGGATGAGGCAATTACTCTGTACACTGTATATATATTTAAAACTTCAGCCAGCTCCTTAATCAAGCTAAGGTTATGCATGACGCATGATGGCTGTCGCTCCATTTGTGACGCAGCTATCCACAACCAATCAGTGTTGGCCTATAGGTTGGACAGCTGGATAATCAGGAAGGCGGACAATGTGGCTCTATTCTCGGCCATGTTCTCATTACTGTGCTCTCCAGAGACCTCGGTGATCAACGTGTGAACCTGTTTGTCCCACATCTGCTCTCATTTTGGACCGAAGGATTTAGCAAATTATTTATTTCATTTTAGTTTTTAAATAGAGCCAAAGCAGGAAAACTCAGTGTGACAGTCAAATAACTTTTCCTGCTCTGTTCTGCTGGGACAGGAACATAAGGCGGGACAGGGGGGCTAAATTTAGAGGGATGTCAGCTCAGATGGGATGATATGTGTAAATGATTTAGTTCTGTATCTGTGCCCCCCCCCCAACTCCCTCTCCCAGTCACCCAGCCTCCATTTTACCCTTTTCCCAGCCTCAACATCAAGCTGTGCTGTCAATCTATGGCTGGGGCCTGGTTTGCAGAGAGGGATGAAAAATGGATTGTGATTATCAATTCATGCAAAAGAAGTGATACGACTTTCTCCCCCGATCTTCTGTTTGGAAGTGAGGGCTCCCATTGTGACAATGTGATCATTTATTCACAAACAGAAATGAAGGCTGGAGGAGAACGTAGAAGGTGCAAAAAGATGCCACTTCCAGCTTCAAATTCCTTTTAATTGAAAAAAAAAATAACAAAGGCAAAAAGCATTAAGCTCCTCCCGTCTGAAACATATTGAGTAAATACATAGAAGCTGTTTTGTTATAACAACAGTAGATTTTACGGTTAATCTTTATGAGAAACTTTTTAGGTCTTTTTACAGTAGATCATTTAGCATTGTAAAGGAGAAAAAACACAAATCTATAAGGCTTAATTTATTCTTCTTCTGTGATGAAGATTTTATTTATTTATTATTTACAGCTGACAATCTGAATTTTCATATTGTCCCAAACCTTTCTGATTTTGGGGTGGAATATTTTCATTATAATTATTAATATAGTAATAAAAGAAATGCAGGCATTTTAGGTTTCATTAAACTTTCCTTTAAAACATTTCTGTAACTTTCTATGACAAAAATATTGAACACCATACATCTTTATAAAAAAAAGGATACTAATAATAAATATATATCACAAATTTGAATCAAACATACAGGTTTAAAATGTTACATACACATACCTGAATTACTAAATTAATGTAAATGTAATAAAAAAAATGACTTCCTCGAGTACAGCTAAAATCATCATTGACATATCATTGACATATTACACAAGAAAAATCAGTTTGGAGGAGAAATTGTAAGGCATTCAGCCTCAAGAACTGTAGAGCATGTTGGCTGTTGCACATTGTTTTGGGGTTCTTCTGCTGCTAGTAGAAGTGGAGATTGTGCAAAAGTAGATGCATTAATCAAGAAAGAAGAACATCTTAAAATGATCCAGAATAACCTTGGCAAACCAGCTAGAAGCCTTCACTTAGACACGGTTGTAACTCATCTTAAGCAAAATGCTTAATTTTTAGAATAAGATCCAAGCCTACATTGGTAAGTAGAGGAATATCTTTAAAGGGCTCACCTCTCTAATCTCTTTCAGATGGATGAACAGACTGGGGCTGGCAGCTATTGGTTACACGCCTGATGATAAAGTGCCACGGCTGGATGAGGGTAAGGCCAGAATTAGATGTTCCCTGCCCTTGACACACAGTCACTGAGCTGTTCTACTTAAGTTTGATCTTTGCGAGGGCAAGTGAGAAGCTTTTAAAAGCTACTTTCTCTTTCAGATTACTGGAGTGAAAGTGATCAAGACGATATCGATGGCTCCATGCCTCTAAAGCAGGAAGGACCTTCTTCGCTCTGTGACACGTACCATCGAACACCCTCGGTATGTTCTGACAAAACAGATATACGTACTCCAAGAAGCTAATGCTCCCAGAGACTTGATAATGCTCAACTTTGTCAGTGTAATATATTTAATACAAATATCCAATCTCCAACTCTTTAGGGAATGAGGTTCTAATCTTGCAATGATTCATTAGAGTCAGGCCAACAGCTTCATACTGCAGCCTTATTAATTACCACCAGTTTTTGAATAGTACAGAAACCGTCTTATATATTCACCCCTGCTGAGATACATTCACCCACAAGATGGCGTCAAGTCAATATAAGTGTGATATTTGCCACTATTTCAAAGGAAGGGTGGGGGGAGGGGGTTTTTTGGTGACTGCCACTTCTTTCTTTTCAAATTTAACTATTGATAACTTGATATAGACAGAGCACAAACATATGCTATATAATACCTTTGAAATACAGTACTTAGTCCACACAGGTGTCTTTTACCTTGATTCCTACTTAACTTTTTTCCTTTCATTATGCAACGATTGCTCAAATGTTGCTGTGCACATGCTTTGATACTCCTCTTAAAATAACATAGGAATTTAAGCCTTGGGCAAAAAGGAAACTTGTGATAATTCTGGTTTACATACATTTTATAAAACAGACACATCGTAAGAACTGAAAGCGTAAAAACTACTGGGTTCCAGTCGCTTCTTCAGTGTCTGAGCACAGATGTGAAATTAAAGCACACGTGACTATTAAGCTTGCTACTACAACTTGAGTAGTACATGAGGTAAATGGGATCTTTTATTCAGAATAAACACCTGTTACAAAAGTTATTTTGTTTCTCCATCTGAGATCTCCTCTTGCTTTCAAGAGGAAAATGGAGGTTTTTAAGATCTTCTTATAAACCTAAGCCTGAATAAGTAATGTATTATGTACACAAATATGTGTGAAAGCGATTGTGTGATGTATAATTGTATTTCAGAAATCAAACATTCTCCCACTTATAAATCCCAATTGTCATTTTATTTAAGAGCATAATCCATCCATCCATTCCATCCATTATCCACCGCTTATCCGGGTCCGGGTCGCGGGGGAAGCAGTCGGAGCAAAGAAACCCAGACCTCCCTCTCCCCAGCCACCGACGCCAGCTCCTCCGGGGGTATACCGAGGCGTTCCCAGGCCAGTCCCAGGCCAGTCTCTCCAGCGTGTTCTTGGTCTGCCCCGGGGCCTCCTCCCCGTTGGACATGCCCGGAACACCTCTCCAGGAAGGCGTCCAGGAGGCATCCGAACCAGATGCCCGAACCATCTCAACTGGCTCCTCTCGACGTGGAGGAGCAGCGGCTCCACTCCGAGTCTCTCCCGGATGTCCGAGCTCCTAACCCTGTCTCTAAGGGAGAGTCCAGACATCCTGCGGAGAAAACTCATTTCAGCCGCTTGTACCCGCGATCTCGTTCTTTCGGTCACTACCCAAAGCTCGTGACCATAGGTGAGGGTTGGGACGTAGATTGACCGGTAAATCGAGAGCTTTGCTTTTCTGCTCAGCTCTTTCTTCACCACAACGGACCGGTACAGAGCCCGCATTACTGCTGACGCTGCACCGATCCGCCTGTCTATCTCACGCTCCATCTTTCCCTCACTCGTGAACAAGACCCCGAGGTATTTAAACTTCTCCACTTGAGGCAGGATCTCACTTCCAACCTGGAGAGAGCACTCCACCCTTTTCCGACTGAGTACCATGGACTCGGACTTGGAGGTACTGATCCTCATCCCTACCGCTTCACACTCGGCTGCAAACTGGTCCAGCAAGAGCTGGAGGTCCCGGCTCGATGAAGCCAACAAGACCACATCATCTGCAAAAAGCAGACATGGGATCCTGAGACCACCAAACCGGACACCCTCCGCCACTTGGCTACGCCGAGAAATTCTGTCCATAAAAATTGTGAACAGAACCGGTGACAACGGGCAGCCCTGACGGAGTCCAACTCCGACTGGAAACCAGTCGGACTTACTGCCAGCCATACGAACCAGACTCCTGCTCTGTTTGTACAGGGACTGGATAGCTCGTAACAAAGAGCCCAGTACCCCATACTCCCTGAGCACCCCCCACAGAATACCCCGAGGGACATGGTCGAATGCCTTCTCCAGATCCACAAAACACATGTAGACTGGTTGAGCAAACTCCCATGCACCCTCCAGGATCCTAGCGAGGGTAAAGAGCTGGTCCTGTGTTCCACGACCGGGGCGGAATCCGCATTGTTCCTCCTGGATCCGAGGTTCAACTATCGGTCGGACTCTCTTCTCCAGTACCCCCGCATAGACCTTACCGGGGAGGCTGAGGAGTGTGATCCCCCTATAGTTGGAACACACCCTCCGATCCCCCTTTTTAAAAAGGGGAACCACCACCCCAGTCTGCCAGTCCAGAGGCACTGCCCCCGATGTCCACGCGATGTTGCAAATACGTGTCAACCAGGACAGCCCCACAACATCCAGAGCCTTGAGGAACCCGGGGTGAACCTCATCCACCCCCGGGGCCCTACCGCCAAGGAGTTTCCCTACCACCTTGGCCACTTCAGCCCCAGTGATAGACGAGCCCCCCCCGGGGTCCCCAAGCTCTGCTTCCTCTGCGGAAGACGTGCCGGTGGGATTGAGAAGATCCTCGAAGTATTCCTTCCACCGTCTGGTGACGTCCCCAGTCGAGGTCAACAGTTCCCCACCCCCACCATATACAGTGTTGGTGGAAAACTGCTTTCCCCTCCTGAGTCGCCTGACGGTTTGCCAGAAACTTCTCGGAGCCGACCGAAAGTCGTTTTCCATGTTCTCACCGAACTCCTCCCACACCCAAGTTTTTGCCTCAGCGACCGCCGAGGCTGCGAGCCGCTTGGCTCCTCGGTATCTGTCGGCTGCCTCCGGAGTCCCCTGAGCCAACCAGGCTCGATAGGACTCTTTCTTCAGCTTGACAGCCCCCCTCACCCGGGGTGTCCACCACCGAGTGCGGGGATTGCCACCCCGACAGGCACCGACAACCTTGCAGCCACAGCTCCGTTCAGCTGCCTCAACAATGGAGGTCCGGAACATGGCCCACTCGGACTCAATGTTACCAGCCTCCCCCGGGATGCAGTCGAAGCTCTGCCGGATGTGGGAGTTGAAGATCTATCTGACAGGTTCCTCTGCCAAACGTTCCCAGCAAACCCTCAACACACGTTTGGGCCTGCCAGGTCTGTCCGGCATCCTCCCCCGCCATCTGATCCAACACACCACAAGGTAGTGATCAGTTGACAGCTCAGCGCCTCTCTTCACCCGAGTGTCCAGAACATATGGCCGCAGGTCAGATGATACGACTATAAAATCGATTGTTCGTAATGGACAAACTGTGACGAGCACAGAAATCCAATAACTGAACACCACTCGGGTTCAGATCAGCGGGGCCGTTCCTCCCAATCACGCCCCTCCAGGTCTCACTGTCATTACCCACGTGAGCATTGAAGTCCCCCAGCAGAACAATGGAGTCCCCAGAATGAGTGTTCTCCAGCACTCCCTCTAGGGTCCCCAAGAAGGCATGGTACTCTGAACTGCTGTTCGGTGCATAAGCACAAACAACAGTCAGAGCCCTTTCCCCAACCCGAAGGCGCAGGGAAATTACCCTCTCGTCCACTGGGGTAAACCCCAACGTACAGGCGCTAAGCCGGGGGGCTATGAGTAAGCCCACACCTGCCTTACGCCTCTCACCCTGGGCAACTCCAGAGTGAAAGAGCATCCAGCCCCTCTCGAGGAGATTGGTTCCAGAGCCCATACTGTGTGTCGAGGTGAGCCCAACTATATCTAGTCGGTACCTCTCAACCTCGCGCACCAGCTCAGGCTCTTTTCCCACCAGAGAGGTTACGTTCCATGTTCCAAAAGCCAGTTTCAGTAACCGAGGATCGGAACGCCAGGGCCCCCGACCCCGACCACCACCCGATCCACAATGCACCAGACCCGGATTACTACCTCTCCCACAGGTGGTGGGCCCATGGGAGAGTGGACCCATGTATCCCCTTCGGGCTAAGCCCGGCCGGACTCCATAGGTGAAAGTCCGGCCACCAGGCGCTCGCCAAGGAGCCCCTCCCCCAGGCCTGGCTCCAGGGTGAGGCCCCGGTAACCCTGCTCCGGGCAAGGGAGGCTGTGTCCTCGTTGTCTTTTCATCTGTCTTTATGGATCACTCTTTGTCTGGCCCATCACCTAGGACCAATTTGCCTTGGGAGACCCTACCAGGGGCTATTGCCCCCGACAACATAGCTCCTAGGCTCACGCAGGCACGCAAACCCCTCCACCACGTTAAGGTGGTGATCCAAGGAGGAGAAGAGCATAATCATTAATACAAAAAGGCATTAATAGGTTACGTTCACGATTGCTAACATCAAAATCACCAACTTTCAATCCTCTAAATCAACACTCACACATTTTTTGATACAATACTATTCCCAAACAGTGAATGACCAGATGCACCCATTTTGCAGCTTTTTTCCCTTTGATCAAATCATCAGTTCATTGATATGAATGCTTTTATAAATTACACTTGCTTACTATTTTCAAACAACAAATCCTGGAAGAGGCGTCAGTCCTTCGCAGCATGACACACACAAACACACATTCACACTTTTGAGTTGTCAATCCACTTACCATGTGTGTTTTTGGATCGTGGGAGGAAACCCACCAAACTCCTCACAGACAGTCACCCGGAGTGGGACTCAAACCCATAACCTCCAGGTCCCTGGAGCTGTGTGACTGTTACACTACCTGCTGCTCCACTGTGTCGCCCACAGTTTAGTTATTTTTGTTAATATTTTTGTCAATGGTAGTGTCACAGTCACACAGCTCCAGGGACCTGGAGGTTGTGGGTTCGATTCCTGCTCCGGTTGACTGTCTGTGAGGAGTCTGGTGTGTTCTCCCGTTGTCCACGTGGGTGTGCTCCGATTTCCTCCGACAGGACACTCAAAAAGTGTCCGTAGGTGTGAGTGTGTATGTGTGTGTTGCCCTGTGAAGGACTGGCGCCCCCTCCAGGGTGTATTCCTGCCTTGCGCCCAATGATTCCAGGTAGGCTCTGGACCCACCGCGACCCTGAACTGGATAAGCAGTTACAGATAATGAATGAATGAAAGAAAATGACACGGTACTGGTCTTCAGTATTCGAGTTCAGAGTTTAAGCAGAGGGAGACTTGCCTCTGCAGTGCTGTAACTGGCTAAGACCTAGTTTTGCCATCCCTGTTTAAAAATAACAAATTTTTCATGTAGTGCTCTTCTGCCCTTCTCTTACACTCCCCAATATATCCTTCACTTGATCCTACTTTTCCTTCCTGCACACCTCCCCCGTTCTGCCCCTCGGTCGCTACCTTCCTGCCCTCAGGTTCACAGGCTGCACTGTTCAGAGCCTCTGACCGCTGCACTGCCACGCTCCCAGAGCTCTGTGAACCTGATGCGCTCCACTCCCTCCCCTCTTTTCCCACAGGTCAATTCATCCAGCCCCTTCCCAGAGCCCAAGCATGGCAGACACTTCTCCAGCGAGTCCACCTACTCCCACTCCTCTGCTGAAGATTCCCGGGGTGGTGAGGGGGGAGGTGGAGGCTCCAGTAGCACTCACTCCTCAGGCTGCCGCTCCAACCACCGTGAGCGCCGCTCCTGGCAGGACCTGATCGAAACACCACTGACAAGCTCGGGCCTGCACTTCCTGCAGACCGTTCCAACAGAAGGTGAACATGGTTACGATGGTGGACCTGGGGCTGGAGGACGCATAGCTCTATCCCCGGAACGCAGGAGACAAGCAACTTTGCCTGTGAGGAGGCATCATGTGGACCGTGATGGGCCTTTTCCTCTGGTGGGCAGTGAGGACAGGGGGCACCAGATGCATCGCAGAGCCCAGAAGCAGCGTAGCCAGAGCCTGCCACGCAACAGAGAGGTGAGGGCCAGGAGCCTGCTGCAAGGTCATGGAGAAGACAAGAGTGAAGATGAGGAAGCACTGTCTGCTAGGCATGATGAGGACAGTAAAGAAGGTGGGTGATGAAACAGTTCATCTAATGTAAAATTTGTTTAGTGAAAAATCGTCTTTTACTTTCTCTTTAATTTAAATGTGGCCAGTAAAGAAACCCTGAAGGGAACAAAAAAAAGTATTATATTATAACACAACAAAAACCTTTGGAGGGGCGGCACGGTGGCGCAGCAGGTAGTGTCCCAGTCACACAGCTCCAGGGGCCTGGAGGTTGTGGGTCCGATTCCCGCTCATGGTGATTGTCTGTGAGGAGTTGGTGTGTTCTCCTCGTGTCCGCGTGGGTTTCCTCCGGGTGCTCCGGTTTCCTCCCACAGTCCAAAAACACGTTGGTAGGTGGATTGGTGACTCAAAATTGTCCGTAGGTGTGAGTGAATGTGTGTCTGTGTTGCCCTGTGAAGGACTGGCGCCCCCTCCAGGGTGTGTTCCTGCCTTACGCCCAATGATCCCAGGTAGGCTCTGGACCCACCGCGACCCTGAATTGGATGAGCGCTTACAGATAATGAATGAATGAATGAATGAAAAACTTTTGGAAAAAAAAAAAAAATCTATCATCACTTGTACATTATTGGTTTCTTGACATAAAAAAATAATAAAAATATAAAAACATTTCATTAATAAATAAAGATGGTTAACACCCTGTTGTACCCATTGTAACAAGCAGGATTTTTAGCAATTTCCTCCAGGGTTATTATAGTTATCATTTATAATAAACAGTTTGGCTCACCTGTGGCTGTATTCCTGCCAACTTACTCCTGTCTCTGCAGTGACGGTCTATAGTGTAGGACTGTTCCCTTGTGGTCAAAGCTTTTACTGCATGCTTATTCTTAGAAATGTTCTTAACCCTGATGCCTGGAAGGATAAGGCAGTTTTTGATGGCTAAAATTGTTTTCAAACAGTTTTTGGTGTGTTATACAGGAAGAAAAACACCCCTTCATTTTAACTTTCAGGGATTCTAAAGGTCAGACTTAAAATGTTTTAACTGACAATGGTTTCAGCCTTCCACTACCATTTTTAACTGTGTCCTGTAACCTCCTCTACATGGCCAGCACATTTCCCCTATGTTCCCTTCTTCTGATGTAAATCATGTAGTCTTAATTTACTTGAGAAAGTGTTTTGAAGTCTGACAGAATCAAAGCTGACAAACACTCCTGAGTATAAACAGTTATGTGAAGATGTCCCGTGACTGTATCACTCTCAGACCTGACATGTATGTGGGTTGACTTGGTCTGTACTTCTCCTGTCCAGGAAAGAAAAGGCATGATGGAAAGGATGTTGATGGACTGGAGGAGCTCTATCGTGCTCTAGACCAAGCCAACCTTTCACTCCTTGGTGACCTCCGGCCAACCACCAAGCAGGAGTTCCGTCGTTACTTCCTCAAGCGTTGCAGTGATCCCATCGTGAATGACAAACTGCACCATGTCCGAATCCTCAACAGCACACTCAAGGTGGGTGAGCTCTCAATTATTCTATTATAATTGTTTGTCGAATGTCTATTTGGCATATTTAAGTCGCCCAAGCCTTACCTACGACTTGACCATAAACACTTAAATGGAATGTATTTTAAATGCTCAATATGTTTTAAGTTGTAAAACGTGTTCTAGATTAAAATGTGGACAAGTGAAGCCTTTAAAAAAAATAAAAAATGAAATGCATTCCTTATTTTAAATTTTGAAGCTTTCAGTACCATTCAGATACAGATGTTGCAAATTAGCTCCATGATGCTACATTTAACACAAACAATTTTGCCTGTGTATTATTACAAAAAAACACAACACGACAGAATTTTGAAATAAGAAAATGTCACAGTAGGAAAAGACAGTTTTACAGGCATTTAAATATTTATCACCCCCAGCCCCCACAATTCCTTCACACCTCACAGTTTGAATGCCTCAGTAATCTATTCTCTGGAGACTACTGTTACAGTGAACCACTAATACAGACGGCGCAGTTTTAACATTTTGAAACACTCTTCCTAAGGGAATGCACAGACAATGAACACAATCTGATAAATTCAGAAAATCTAATTTTGGAATAGAAACACTTAACAAATTTGCAAGCATTTTAGTAATCTGATGAGAACACTGAGCCTACATGAGTCACTCTGTAATTGGATTCTTTGCTAAATGCAGGATGTGGTCCTTGAGTGTTGCTCAAAAATTTATATATATATATATATATATATATATATATATATATATATATATATATATATATATATATATATATTAATTAACCCTTCATTTACAATAAAAATGTAACATTGAATGTGTATTACTGCAGTACTTTTCAGGGTGTAAAATTACAACTAGCATGCTAATATATCATGTAAACTATTTTCACAAAAATTATTGCCTGTAAAGATTTTGGGACATTTTTGGGGTACCCTAGATTTACAGCTATATTACAACCTTCAATTAACATTATTGAATTTGTAACGAATTGGAAATGGCAAATGTCTACGTCCAGATTTCATTCCAACTACCCGTTTTCTCAAATCATCTCAGACCAGGGCCAGGAGTCAGGGCTGTTGAAACAATTCTGAAAAGGCTTTTTACAGTTATGAACCTGAATTTGCCAGCTCTTCTAACAACCCCATAGTATGGCTTGTGCTGGTGTAGAACAGCAAGCGAGGAGTTCAAGATTTCACACTAACAAACATCACCTCTCCCTCAGGCAAAGGAGGACGAGCTGGCCATTATCAATCAACTGCTGGAGGACCCTGGCCTCACCTCAAAGAAGTTCCGTGAGTGGAAACAATGGCATCAGGAGCTTTTCCTGGACATTTGCGAGTTTAGCTCAGGCAACAACGGGGCAGCTGATCTCTCCCCACTGGCAGCTCCTCTTATGACACACACACACTCCTTCATCGAGACCCACGTGTGAGACAAAACCCAAATGGTGTCTGAATGCACTCCACTGCTGCCTCAGATCTTTTTCCATCCTTCTTCGATTCCTCCTTTCTTCCCATGATGCCGAACCAACTGACCAACCAACCACTGTAACGTGTGTAAATACGGCAGAGATGGCAAGCAGATGTGAGGTTTATGTAAATACTTTTGAAGAGCGACAGCAGCCCTTACAGGGTGCCTACTGCATGTGTGACAAGAAAGCATTCTTCCTTCTGTTGAATGACCTAAAGTAGAAAGCTCTGAGGAAAGCTCTTTTTACTACTTTACTGAGTTTTGATTACTTTTGATTAGATTATTAGTGTTCCTTTTGCTATCTCTGGTTGGGTTGCAACGTGTTACTGGAGGAAAAGTAGTAGCAATACAGAGGGGAACCGATTCCACCAAAACACTGTACTTTCATATTAAAATTTGCACCCATGACGCTCTGATAACTATTCTTACTGCTGATGACTATTAGAAATGCAAATCAGAAACTGATACGATGGTTGCAATCACACCATGCTTTATTAGGAGCGATCTAAGCATTGGTCTTTCCAGACTTTTCACTGAAGCCAATTCCATGAAGGTAAAAAGGGTACCCAATGGAGGAGACACCTGACAACAGAAATCTAGACCTTCATGTTTGCTTAGAAGTAGCCACTGTTTTAAACTGTGAACTATTCTTGTGAATGCAATCTTTGGATTCTGTGTGTACAGAATCACCTAAGACAGTTTGTTTTTTCTTTTTTGTATAAAAGCATAGAAAACTATATAAAAAAATAGATATATACACATTACAGTACATTGCTTGAATGGTTAATTGTTGCTTAAAACGGTGTAGATGGAAAATCCCACTCTGGAGTTAGAATGATTGACTTTCTAGTGTTCATGGACAGTTCCGGTTCATTTATTTGATTTACTGGTTTGGTATGGGTTGTCATTCCAGTCCAATGTTGTGCCACAGTTATACATTTGAACATATACAAGCACATTATTTGGAGGTTATGAAATAGAGGTAAAAGATGCACTACAAAGTATGCACTTTCTGTCACAAACTTACATCACAAACTTACGGCTAAGAATGTTGAAGGTTTGACAGAAATTAGGTTCTAAAATAATGAGACATAAAAGTCTATTAGGAATAATATAGTCTAAAGTAATGAGTGTACAGTTTATCAGAAATATTTAGAGATTATTGGTCTGAGTCTGTCAGATTTACATACTATGAGATTAGTTATTGTATTTGCGGATTGTCAAATCGTAATATCCCCTCACCAACAGCTTACTGAAAAGTATGCCACACGAATACATAAAGAAACTGATGCAAATGAGTACACATCTCCCAGTTAATGACTTTATTATTGAGAATGACAGTCAATTAAAGAGACAGTCAATTTTAAAGCATGTGTTTGAGACTGATCCATAAAAGATCATATTTAATTATTGCCTGTGGACTGGAGTATTTACAAAGAGCACAAAGTGAGTTTTATCATTCGCTGAGTGAATTCAGTGAGAATTGCCAGTATTGTTTCGATGCATGTGTGCTGAAATAAAATCAGCCTCCTCACTGATGTTTTACTGGTCAATTGGCAAGTATGGAGAGTAAGTAAATAATTCCTCAGACACCAAGCAGTGTTCAAAGGTTTACAATGACTGTGGATGGAGCCGAATGATATTAAAACCAAAATATGTACATATCTCCACATACATTGCAACAATGTAAATGGCATAACTACTCTGCTGTACACATGGCCTTGTTTTACTGTTTTATGAATCTTACTGGTTTAGAAAACACTGCAGACTTTGGTCTGAAGTAGCAGCACATGCAGCATCACAATGTGAATTGTACATTTTTGTTTACTTCTTTTAGATTATAACCTGTTGAAGGCCAAGGACTCACATATTTACTTTGTATGTCACCAATACTAGGATGCAGTCAGTATGTTTTTCCTTTTTTTGCTTTTTTTTTAATTTTCCTTAAAAATTATACTAAAACTAGCAAACCATTTCTGGGGAACATGAATTTTAAACCATTCAATTGCAACATATTATAACTTATTGTGCTGAAGTTTAGGTGAGGTGAGGGAGTGCGGTAAAAACATACTGACTGTAGCTTTAAAAACAGTGTGTTTTCACTGTGAAATGCCAAAGTAACTGCATTGTTACAAGCCTTTAAACAATAAAAATCCCTGACTAAGGGAGAATTGTATTACTAACCGGCCATTAGCACAAATAGGTATACTCCATAAAGCAAAGTATAATGTTCTCTTCGTTTTATATTACAAACTGCTTCAAGTTCACAAAAGAACAAAAGCAAACTCAACCAATAATGCATTGCCTTGCTTTGACTACAAATTTGCATCTTTTTTTTTCCCCACATAATCCTGTATTTAATACTTTTTAGTATGGTCATACTTACCTGTCTTACTTTTACACTGTATTTATTCATTGGTCAATCTTCTAAGATCAGTCAGATGGGACTCCACTGTGTGTTTTTAAAGGAGTGTACTCCTCATAGTACATTGCACAGGTGTGTAAGATGTAAGTTGCACTGCGACATTAAAAAAGGAACATATTGCTCTTTTTCAAGGATATTACTACTAGCCAACTGTTATTCTGTACATTATATTATGAAGAGAGAATATTAAAAAAAAGCAAATTACATTTATTCTTCCTAAAGTAGCCTTTTTGTTTCATATATACAAATATATATTAACAGAAATCCAGATTGTAAACTTCAGTTGTAACTTGGACTTCAATAAAAAATTCACTGCACTATGAAACTTGCTAGTGTTTGAAATGTTTTGTGTACTATTTTTAAACTTTTAAATACTGCAATTATTTTGCCACAATGCAAGCCAACGTAATGAAGATCCTGACTCCATTGTTCACAAGCCATTTCAAGATCCTCACTGTGGATTTGCATCAAGTCACAGTACTGTGACTATCAACAGAAGAAATCAATTAATCAATGTCAATGTGAGATTTGGAAATGTAACGTGTTATTTGTATTTAATTCTAAGAATAATTTACTGTGTTATACTTGTGCTTCTCTTGTGCTCTACACGTGTTCACATGAGAAGTCTACATTGCAACAGATTGTAATAATACTACAGAAACTGATTATGGATAGATACAGCTTCAGTTGTTTATCACAACATGAGAGATTTTATTCACATATACAGCACTAAAAAGTGATTTTAATCAATAACTTTGATACTTGACTTTCACACTATACAATATAGAACACCAAAACACTGCTACAGAACGGACACTCACACACACTCCTTTCTTTGGTTGACCAATACGTTAGAACTGTGTTCTAAGGTACACCTAACAGGTGAAGAAAGTTAAAGTGTGGACGGCTGTTTTTTTATCATTGTTATTGACTGGGGTAGGGGTCAAGCTAAGAATCTTAATTAAAAACCTTTACCAAGCAAAGTCTCTTGCAAAAACTCCGGTCATTCAATACCAAGATGGAGGGTGTAAGGCAGTGGCTCACTGAGAACTAGAGCCGGTCGCTACACCATGCATTTTGTTGTATCTGGGAATTCTGGTTTTTTTAAAGCTGCAGTAAAAACAGGATACCATTTTCTGACTTTTACACACATTACTCCAATACACTACCAATAGCTACACATTTATTCAGGTGTTCACTCTCCATTCTCCCCCACTGTTTGGAAACTGTGTACATTGTCTGTATCTCTATAATGTTCATAGTTATCAACAACACAGCAACAAACGTTTCAGTTGGCGTGCCCCAATAACATATCCATGTTTTCTGCTGAGAAGAGACACTATGTCTTTATATTTCAGTCCAAGATCACAGTAAAACAACGAGCTGCTCCATAGTTCACCTAACACGCACAGCAAGCTTATAATCAACAGCAAGCACAGTACTACGGAGCCCACAAAGTATTTGCGAGGGAACGCAAAATCAATAGTCTTGTTTATTTTTCCCCCAATCCCTTTAGGGGCTCTGTAGATTTTACATTTTGGTATGATATCAGAAATTTGTGCTGTGAAATATGCTCAACATTTACAACATTTAAAACAAAAAATCTGAACAGATGAATTTATGAAATAAACTTACAAATGCAAATGTAATCTAATACCATTTACACCACTAAGGGGCACCAATGCACTTCTGCTGAAGGATACAAAGCAGAACAGAATTTACAAGTGTTTCCCAACATTGGTCTTGGATCCCAACCTATCTGTTCCAACTCAACACCTCATTAAAAACCTCTTACTGAGTTATTGACGTGATAAAGCAGGGAAAGGAATAAAATGTGCAGGGCAGCAAGCCCTGAGAATACAACACTGACACTCCCAGGTTCCATGATGACAGCTGTAGAGTGTTTGTATGTAACTAACAAACATAAGGGAACACTAGGCCATTGCTGATGGAGCAGCAAAAAAACCACCAGATTTCACTTCCAGCTGCCAGTTTGGAACATGGGGGTGATTAAATACACCAATACACACATTCTGGCTGAAACATGCCTACATTAAAATGGGTAAAAAGACTAGTGTAACCATTTTCTGACAGGTTTAATGCCATTATTAAGAAATGTGATGTATAAGCAAAAATCCAGGCATGAGCCATCTTGCATGTTCCAGCATGCCATCATGCATCTGTTATGCAGTGGGCGGCGTTACAAATATAAATTTGATCATTTGATTATAGTGACCGTGTTAGTACAAAATGACATATTATACTAATCAGATGCAGACTGATCAACTCTATACCAGCAGATAAAAAAAATCCAACGCAGTTCATTACTGCAGTTTCACAGCCATACTGGGAAACTAAGGAGGAATCAGTACAAGGATCAAAACACTATATAGGTGTATAGAGCAGACCAATAACAGAGTACAGAAGGGCTTATAATAACAACCAGATGCCATAATAATAATGTCATCATCATCTTTCCTCTTATCCATTTCAGGGTCGAGGTGGCAACAGGTTGAGCAAAGAAGCCCAGATGTCTCTGTCCCCAACAACATCCACTAACTCCTCCTGGGTGATCCCCAGGGCGTTCCTGGGCCAGCTGAAAGATTATAATCCCTCCAGCGTGTCCTGGGTCTACCCAGGGGCCTCTTTCCAGTTGGAAGTGCCTGGTATACCTCCAGTGGGAGGCGTCCAGGTGAAACCTTACCAGATGCCCGAACCACCTCAGCTGACTCCTCTCAATGCAAAGGAGCAGCGACTCTGCTCTGAGTTCCTCCCTAATCACTGAGTTTCTCACCCGATCATGGAGAGTGAGAAAGCTCATTTTGCCCATTTGTATCCACGATCTCGTTGTTTTGGTCATTACCCAGAGCTCATGACCATAGGTGAGAGTTGGTACGTAGACTGACCGGTGAATTGAGAGCTTGGCTTTATGGCTGCGAACACGACTCAAACTCTGAGAGTGCAAGGACCGTGAGGCTCGCTGGAGCAACCCTGGCAGCCCATACTCAAAGCACCTCCAACAGAATCTCTCGGGATACACAGTCTTACGCCTTCTCCAAATTCACAAAGCATGTGGATCATCAATGAAAAAGTAAAGAATTAGTCTCTGGTTCTACGGCCAGGACGAAATCTGCATTGTTCCTCCAAAATCCTAGGTGTCACTATTGGACAGATTCTCCTTTCCAGCACCTTGGCATAAACTTTCCCAGGGTGGCTGAAAAGTGTGATGCCATGATAATTGGAACATTTTCTCCAGTCCCCTTTTTTAAAAATGGGAACCACCACCCCCATTTGCCAATCCAACGGTACTGTTCCTGAGTTCCATGCAAAATTGTAGAGGCGTGTCATCCAAGACAGCCCCATAGTATCGAGTGCCTTCAGTAACTCTGGGCAAATCCTATCCACTCCTGGGGCTTAGCCACTGCAAAGCTTTTTCACCACCTCAGTGACTTCAGCCAAGGAAATGGAATCTAACACCTCACACACTTCTGGCCCTACCTCCTGCCCAGGAGGCATGTCTCTTGGGTTTAGGAGTTCCTCAGTATGCTCCTTCCAACGCCCAACAATATGCTCAGTCGAGTTCAGAGTTTCACAATCCTCACTGAGCACAACTTGGACAGTGTCCCCCCTTCCCTATCCAGAGCTGTCTGAGTGTTTTCCAGAACCTCTTTGAGGCCGCCCTGAAGTAATTCTCCATGGCCTCTACAAACTCCTCCCATGCTCTGGATTTTGCTTCTGCAACTGCCACAGCTGCAGCCTTTTTCGCCTGTTGGTACACATCTGCGGAATCAGGAGTTCTCTGAACCAGCCAAGCTCAGAAAGCCTCCTTCTTCTGCTTGAGAGCTTCCCTCACCCCTGGTGTCCACCAACGGGTTCTTGGATTGCCAACATAACAGGCACCAACAAGATTTTGACCATAGTTATATGCAGCTGCTTCCACAATGGAAGTCTGGAACACGATCCATTCAGACTCCACTCCATCTAGCTCCTCTGGAACATGTGAGAAGTTCTCTCAGAGGTGAGAGTTAAAATCCATTCATACAGAGTCCTCTGCCAGCTTTTCCCAGCACATCCTCACTTTACGTTTCAGTTTCCCAGGTCTTTCCAGTAGCTTTCCCCGCCATCGGATTCAACCCACTACCAGATGGTGTTCAATTGACAGCTCAGCCCCTCTCTTTACCCGAGTGTCCAAAACATATGGCCTCAGATCAGAGGACACGACCACAAGGTTGATCGTTGACCTTTGACCCAAGATGCTCTTGTACCAAGTACACTTATGAGCCACCTTGTGTTCGAACATAGTGTTCGTTATGGACAAACCATGACTAGCACAGAAGTCCAATAACATCACAGCACTCAGGTTCAGATCAGGCAGGCCGTTCCTCCTAGTCACTCCACTCCAGATTTCCCAGTCAATGCCAACGTGAGCAATGAAATCTCCCAAATCAATAGAGTCAGTGCATGGAATCTTCTCTAGAACTCCACCAACTACCTCCAAGAAGGCTGAATACCCTGGTGCATATGCACACACAATAGTCAAAAATTTTCCTCTCTGCAAGCCGGAGCTGCATTGAGGCGACCCACTCATTTACCAGGACAAACGCCCACCCAAACTCAACTTCCTGCACCAGCTCCAACCCCCCAGTGAGGTTAGGTTATGTTCTATGTCCAAGAACAACCAGTTTCTGCTGCCAGTCTCCATGACACCAGGGGCTCCTTCGCCCCTACTCTGTTCCCAATGGGCATTGCACCGCAACCCTACTCTGGATCTTGTGGGTGGTGAGCCCACATGATTCTCCCACGTTGCCGTTTCGGGCTGAGCCCGGCTGGGTCACGTGGGCTGCCCGGCCACCAAGCGCTCACCATCGGACACTACTCCCAGCCCCAGGAAGGGTACACTTAGTTTTAAATGTTGTAGTCATAGGGATGCTTCTTGGATCGTGTTTGTCTTTATCTTCACTCCAGACCTGTTCACCATGAGAGAACCTACTGGGAGCTAACAGCTCCCCACGACGTAGCCCTGGAAGTCATTAGACCACACAAGCCCTTCTGCCACGACAAGGCCCCGATCCAGGAAAGGGTAATAATAATAATAATTTTAAAAAAATATTTAAAAAAGCACTTTTCAGGACACTGTACAATAAACAATAAACGAAGTAAAAAAAAATCATCCATATGCTAGTTTAAAAATATTTAAATGGTTTTAAATCTGTTTTTAAAAACATCTATAGATGAACACGCTCACAGTCCATCAGAAAGAATATTCCACAGCTTTGGACCCGCCACACAAAATGCTCTATTTCCAATTTTACTTAACTTAAAAGGTGGTACCTCAAGCAAATGTAGGATTAAGAACTGAAGAGTACGCTCTGGAGAATATGATTGGAGTAGACTATTAGATAAAAAGAGCCAAAGTCATGTAAGGATTTAAAAACCAACACAAGCAATTTGTACTTTACATGGTACTGCACTGAAAGCCAGTGTAGACTATTTAGGGTAGGGTGACCAGATGTCGTCTTTTACTCGGACATGTCCTCTTTTTTAGACTTAAAAAAATGTCCGGGCGTAATTTCACAAACGTCCAGGGTTTTGTTTTTCTAGAGCTTACATAGAAAGCGTTTCATTCACAAACTAGTCCCGCCCTCCCCTACTCCGTTTGGTTCGCTTGAGTGAGAAGGGGGCGTGGTGAAGTAGCATAAAATCTTCTGATTGGACGGTCTGACTGTAGAGCTACCATTTTTGGTCGATAACCTTCTCTGTAAACATTTAATTGGTCAGTCTGCACGTCAGTAGTCCTTGTTTACGTCAGGCAAAGCTCATGTACCTACCCTCATCTCGAGCAGCTATGACGAAACGTAAATGTAAGTTCTTGGATGAATTAAAAAGAGAAATTCCCATGTTTTGTGTAGCAAATAAAGGTGTAAAGGACCTCAAAGCACACATAGGTTCAGCTAAGCATACAACGGCAGCGAGGTGCGTGACCTCGTCACTCCACCCCCCGAGACGTGTCCTCTTTTTCACCATGAGATCTGGTCACCCTAATATGCTCCCACAATCTTGTGTGGGTCAGCACCATAGCAGCAGAATTCTGCACATATAGCAGCCTGCTCAAAGCCAGAGCAGGGAGACCATACAAAGGAGCGTTACAAAAGCATTGGAATCCTAGCAATGTTTTAAGGTGATTAAAGAGTGTACTACATGTATTTTTAATACAGGATTCAAATGATACTGTAGAATTAAAAAAAATGATGCCAAGGTTTCTCACCTGTGTTGAGGTAGAGACAACAAAACCAGGGATACAAACAGTAGTGTCACTAAGCCTCCTGACTGTTGTGGGAGAAGCAATTATGATGGCCTCAGATTTTTTATTATTTTGGCTCAGGAAGTTCTTCATCATTCAATCCCTCACATCGGTTAAACAATTCAGCAAGGCACTAGGTGGCACACTAAAGAGGTACCAGTTACGCCAATCAATTTTTTGAGCCGAGATAGTAAAAAACTATGGCACATTGTACTCAGCAGTCACTATAAAATCATGCCATTGCAGTACCACAATAAATAATTAATCAGGACCAGTACTAGTACTGATTTAAAGGAACAGTAACAGGTAAATGTTGGTATTTTTTCCCTGAGCTCCCCTACTGAGTGTAACTAAAGGTGGCAGTGGTGTGGTTCCAAAAGATACATAGTGTAGCTTCTGCAGTGCTGAGGCTTGAGTAGCAATGCCATATTATTGCCTTATTCTCCCAATTACAGGTCAGTTATGCATCACAATCATTTGGAAGCTGTAATTAAGGTACAATACCACCTGGTGATTCTTTAAAAGATGAATTAAGCAGCACAATACACAATACACACATGGGGCATACAGGGGCCCTCTATAGGTACTAGCAAGTTTGGCCACAGGTTAAATCATTTTCAGCCCTTCTGAAGACACAGTCTCTCTATTAACACACTTGTGTCCCATGTGGGATATAAAAATTACTGGGCTACCTACATATTACTGATATAGGCAGCAAACTGGGTCTTATACACACAAATACCCACACCCATGATCTCAGTTAGCCGATGTTAATCCAACTTGTAGTGCAGGGATAAAAAGGAGAAAGGCCCGTTAGATTAGAAAAGCCGTCTGTAGGTGTCAGTAAGTCTCCTCAACGTGCAGCTCTACCACAGAAGAGTCGAAGAATAAGCGGCTCATTTGATGTGAACACTAAAGTGGAGTGTTATGACTGCCAAGGTGAGAAATACGTTGTAAGAGAAATAATAGTTTAGTTACAGCGTTACTTTTTTACTAAATACCGGTATTTCTGATTTAAAAACAGTTGGTGGCTGATATAACTCCGATAGAAACTAAAATGGCACCCAAGTAAACGCTAGCTAGCCGCGTTAGCCTTTAATTTACTGCAGTTTTCTGGACACATTTTCTTATGAATTGTCACATCCATATTTTATTCTGTTTTAACGCACTTTAACGCATGACAGCTGTGTAAATATTGTTAAATCTGCTTTATTTTAAGCTGACAGCCAAGAAACAGTTGGAACAAAAAACGGTTGTTTGTACTTTTGCTTTTGAAAACACTTTAAAACTTAAAAACTGTGCCTTTTTAAAAAAAATCTTCAATCTTTTCTTCAGGTTGTAAAAGTAGTGGCTGTCCCAGTAGTCCTGGGCATTGCTTCGGTTCGGGTTTATGCTATGAATGAAGTGAAAACAGATGGTCTCCTCTCCCCTCAAGAGGTAAACAAGTCCAACTTCAGTCAATGTATATGTAGCTCATACAACAGGTGCAGGTGTGAATTTTGTGGTTCTACAGTTACATAATGTAGTCCATCTATTGCACGGCTTAATTTATTAGCCCTCTTTCACCATGTTCTTCGACTGTTTACACAGCAGGTGTTTATGTGGTGGATCATCACTGCAGTGGCACTGATATTGTGGGGTGTTGTTAGAAAATGACATAAGACACAGAGGAAAAGCCTTTGCTAAATATGAATTATACACAGGGGAAAAACACACTGGTGGGTTGAAGAGCAATCAAAATAGCTATTTTTAAATTGTAAAAACTGTGACTCCTGGGTCTCATCAACACCACTGTAAAGAAGTCCTACAATAGTCCCTGGAATTAATAATTTTACACCAAACCAATCTACGACTTTATTCAGTGAATAAATTCTGCATTTACATTGTGTACAAAATGTCCAAAACTCAGTGCAGTCAAATCCATAAAACTCCAGTCACGTTTGGTAAATGCAAACACTTTTGGGCACAGAAAAGCAACGTGACTTTCTTTCTCTACACAATATACTTAGTCAGACTTACAATTTTGAGGTCCACGTAGCTTACAAGTCTGGTTGTTCAATTATGTAGCTACCATTCAATTTGGTCTCACACAGCTTTGCATAGTTTTGACTATTCCTTGACTCAACACACCTGGTCCAAATCATCATGATCCGTCTCCTCATCAGTTGGATCAGGTGTGAATGGACAGGGACTAGTTGAAATCTTGCTTTGCTGTGGTTCACCAAAAGCAAACAAGGTTAAGAATGCTACTCAGCATCATGCATTTTTTGGGTTCCTTAAATTTCTTAGAGCAAGCATGCTGATCTAATGTCTGTTCTTATGAGTAAAATTATAAGTGATAAACATTCATGCATTATCTGTAACCGCTTATCCAATTCAGAGTCGCGGTGGGTCCAGAGCCTACCTGGAATCATTGGACGCAAGGCGGGAATACACCCTGGAGGGGGCGCCAGTCCTTCACAGGGCAACACAGACACACACACACACACACACACACACACACACACACACACACACAGACACTTTTTGAGTCGCCAATCCACCTACCAACGTGTTTTTGGACTGTGGGAGGAAACCGGAGCACCCGGAGGAAACCCACACAGACACGGGGAGAACACACCAACTCCTCACAGACAGTCACCCGGAACAGGAATCGAACCCACAACCTCCAGGTCCCTGGAGCTGTGTGACTGCGACACTACCTGCTGCGCCACCATGCCGCCCTATAAGTGATAAACAGACAAATCAACTTCTAGATCACCACTCCCAGTCTAAGATGTTTTATGAATATTTATTCAATATAATTTAATATTATTCAATATTTTAAACACTGCTTTGGCCATAAAAGGGCAAACATACTCTGAACAATCAATGGAGTAGGAACACCTACCTTGTATCTAAATCCACTGTCCATTTCATCAGCTCCACTGACTCTACAATTACAGACACCCTGCTGTTCGATGGTCAGGACCACAACAGAGCAGGTGTGATTTGGGTGGATCATTCTCAGTGCTGCAGCGACACCGATGTGTTGTTGGTGTGTTAGTGTGTTTTGTGGTGGTATGAGTGGATCAGACACAGCCGTGCTGCTTGAGTTTTTAAAGTTCTCAGTGTCACTGCAACAGTGAGAGTAGCCCACCAACCAAAAATGTCCAGCCAACAGCATCCTGTGGGAGGAGACGTGTCCACTTATGAAAGACAAGAGGACAACCAACACAAACAGTGTAGCAAGAGATGAGCTACTGTCTCTGACTTTACATAAACAAGGTGGACCGATGAGTTAGGTGCGATTAACAAAGTGGACACATTTTTTAAAAACTACTGTCTGATTCACCCATACAGCACACATTAACACATCACCACCAAGCCAATGTCACTGCAGCAGTGAACGATCCACTACCCAAATCATACCTGGTCTGTAGTGGACCGGTGAGGGTCTTGACCATTGAAGAGCAGGGTGAAATGGTGAGGGTGAAAAGGTCTGTATTTGTAGAACTACAAGTTGCTCCAGTATGGTCAGCTGATAAAATAGACAATGAGTGTAGATCCAAGGTGATGTTCTCTTAATCCAATGATCATACAGTGTATATAAAAGCTATTTTTGTTGTAGCATTGACTAATTTATTTTTTATTTATTTCAATTTAATGTATTTTTTTACAATTTTATCTGTTAGTTTGTTAGTTGATTTTGGCTGACACTCGTCTTCTAAATATGCTATATAAATAAATATGACTTGACTTAATAGAAGGCACTGGAAATATACTGTTCATCTGTTTCATAAGTCCAGACCTACATGGTATTTTTGAAAAAGTGGCCAAGGAATGTATAACTTTCAGTTAAAAGTTGGTCTACATTTACCTTTTTTTCATCTTTCCTCACAGCTTTCCATCTACTCAACCGAGCAACAAGAAAGGCTTCACTGTGTGGAGGAACAACCAGGTTCTCTGCAGAGTGGTCTTGGTAAAGTTAGAGGAAGTCTGCAGTCCTATGTGCAGAATATCAAAGTATGAATATTATGTTTTTTTAGCATTTTAGCCATGCAGTCATACATAATAAATCAAAACAAAACTCCTTAAAAATAGCATTCTGGATGCCAAATATATCTCATCTCTCTAATAAATTTTGCCTGACGGCAGAAACGATTTCTCAACCATAGTCAATAGCCAAATTTCTGTCCATCTGAAAAACCTTTAAATATATGAGAAATATTAAAAATGATGAGCAATTGTGCAATATTTAATTTATTAGCTCTGTATTTTATATTAAAAATGGGCGCTGACTAAACACATTGACAAACTAAATGCTCAAGCAGTGTTCATTAATCGGATGCAGGCGTTTTGCCGGTTTACAGTTGTTACAGTTTCTTCATCATTTCACTGGTACCTGGTATTTCTGCTGTGATAAAGGGGACATTTATACATCTTATAAAAGTTAATCACAACTTCCCTGTGGTTTTAGTACATTTCGGTGTCATATTTTGGTAAAAATACCACATGGATAAAACAAAACATTTTTAACCTGTTTAAACAGTCCTGTTCAGAACAACCTTTTTCAGAACCTGTAGGAAGCTTTTCCTTACATTCAAGTGCATATCCCAGCGGTGTTGTGCAAGGACCAGAAAAGTTGGTTCCACATTGTAGTCACATTGGCTTTATTTTATTTTTTCTCAGTTCTCATTTTTCCAATATTTATTCCAGACAATCATTTCTCAGCACTTATTTTTTGGCTTTGCTCGGTTTAACCTTGTCTTTGCATGTCACAAACTTGGACCAGCACTGTGATTGGACATTCTCAGATAGGTTCAGCTGTGTGATTGGTGAGTCTCTTGCAGGAGAGCTGAAGTGTCTACAATCTACGTAAGATGATGGGCAAAATTAGAAAAACGCATTTTATTCCATGCCCTCGGACTTATGCGGATCACAGCAAACTGATTGTGTTGTTTTATTTCACGGTTTGTGGGTTTGTACTAAATCGAGATCTACAAATTATAGTGCTAATGCACAATTAAAGCATATATATATATATATATATATATATAATGCCCTCTTTAAATAACCATGACTGCGTAAAAATGCAAACAATTTGTTAAATGACGGTTTTAGTTCTAATAAATACTTAAAACAAATGTTTCACAAAAATGTATGTTTTGCCCTTGTGATATTTGTGTGGCTTTTTGTTTATTCAGAGTGCTTTTACATCAACTAAATTAACAGCTGTGAACCTCTACCATGGTGGAGAAGGTGAGAGAGAAACAGATTAATTAAACTTGTGCTTATTACACTGAAACGTTTACATTTTACCTTTCTTCATTTGAAACAGTCTGTATTTGTTTACAGATATCTACCACTTCCTTAAAGATCCTCCTTCTGGATTTGTCCCCAGGGCTTCTCTGATCACTGTGTCTGGCCTAGCTGGTGTGATTCTAGCAAGGAAAGGTTAGTCACTATGCCCAAAACCACCTCAGCATGAGAAGTCATATTAAGAATCTTGTTTATTATTATTATAATCATACACAAGATAAGATGTAAAATACCCTATGTCAATCCATTAAAGCTTCACATAGGGCCCATCCCTTTCTCTTCCTACCGGCAGCCACATAATTTCTATTGTTCCAACCCTACAGCTACACGCTAATGTTGCTGTGGCTGTTTATGATCTGATCAGCAACCAGCTACCATTAACATCTACGGCAATGGTCGCCGACCAGTCGCTCGTGATCGACAGTTCGATCTCCAAGACCATGCAAGTCCATCGCAATAAATCATGGCTGCTTTAGTTAAAGCCACGGTCACACAGGGTTTGTGTCTGCGAATATTGACACACACATTCCCATCCCTGACCAATAGTGTCGCAGCTCTATTGCTGCAACCTTAGTGTACTTTCATAAGTACAGCCGCCTAAATAAAGGGTTGGACATTTAAATAGTCGGAAAGTATATCAGAAAATGCTCCCAACAGAAGTATAAGTAAGAGACATGCACAGCCTAAATCCCCTTATGAGGGTAAAGATAAGGTGATTTAAGGTAACTACATTAATAATACATTGTTTATAAATTTATAGTTTTTTTAAAATTTGTTTCAGCATGTTCAGTTTTGGAACGCTGAAGCAACAGTAAGCTAAGTTAGTATAATGCACAGGAGGAAAACACATTTGCCATGAAATACACGAGAGCGTAAACAATTGTGGGTCTGAGCGTGCACAGAGCTGCTGTTGGATAGTTATCAGTAGCACAACATGTCAGAACACCTGTATAGGCAGCCTCTTACAGGCAGCCTCAGGCACTAAGTACCATTACAGCCAATAGTCAGCTGTATATAATGAAGTAAGTACACAGTTTAATATTATGTTATTGGAGGCAATGGGGACCACAGCTTTGTTTTTTAAGTAGCCTAATAAGCCTGGCATTTACGCTGGTAGATCTTTCATTTGTTCAGATTTTAAAAGGTGATCTTATAAGTAAAAATGTTGGTGACCACTGATCTACAGTTACTCACTGTGCCCATCACATGAGTACCCAAACCACCCACTGCATCACTAGGCCTCCCTGGTGCCTAAGGCTGTACCTAGTCCCACTGGCACTGTTAATGCATGCTCAGTGCCAAAAGGGACATGTGATCTTTATGTGCTGTATCACCAACCAACACAATAGTCTTTGTTCTCCTTATCTACAACCACTGACTACACCTTTCAGCTGTTTCTGATAACTCCTTCACAGCTGTCCTTAGTTTCTGGCCCCTGATGCCAAACTGCACAAGCAGGGACCCCTCAGCCAACAAGTCCACATACTTCAGCTTCTTCCTTTTGAATGCTTCATCTACTGCATGGAGCTGTTAACTCTATGAAATACACTACCAGATAATAATTAATATTATTATTATTATACAAATATACTTGTACAAATCTGTTTTATAGACATTTAGTTAGAAAACATTTAATACAATACAATCATATGTATTAAATCAATCTATTTGATTATGTCATGTACACACGATTGACCTTTACCTTGCTCTGGGTTTTTGGGTTCAGGTTCACGTCTAAAAAGACTGGCACTTCCTTTGGGTTTGACCTCAGCTGGTTTTGCAGTGTGTTACCCTGTACAAACCATATCCATCCTGAAGGTGAAATACTAAAATTGTTTTTCTTTTATCTAACGATTTTAATGCCTTTTTAGTTGGTAACATTGTTCTTTTCATACAGGTGAGTGGAAAGAAGGTATATGCAGCCTCTCAGTGGACAGCTTCCACTGTGGCATCACTGTGGAAATCACTAGCAGCCATCCCATCCAGTTCAGAGGTACATGCACGAATTCATGTATTAACCATATGAATCTATGTTGGATAATAAAAACTGGCAAATAAAAATGTATGCTTATGGGTTTTTTTTGGGTACATTCTAATGATATGGCTAGCACTGATAACTAAGTCCCTGTTTACAACTGCCGTTAATATGCTTCCTGCAGGATTCAAAAATAATTGTCTAGCATATAATACATCTGTGAACAGGGTACAGTGTCTCGAGGAAGCATTGTAATCTAATCACACTTGCACACAGACAGAAAACATTCATCTAGTATTTATCTCTCTTATTTCTCTCACGATTATCTAAATATATATAAATTTTCAACCTGTATATACTTGTATAACTCTGTCTTATCCTGCCTGTGGGAGCACAGACTCCACCATGCACCTCGCCCAGCAGAACTAATGTGAAAAATCCTGTCACAATCGGTCACAGGAGACTCATTTATTTGCCAATCTTTTGTGATCTCATTACCTAAGACACATTAATGGCAGGTGTGAACGGGGCCTAACTGTTCTAATTACAGTAGAACAGAATGGGTGGGGTGGCTGATTAAGTTTCTGTCATCGTTTTATTGTTATTTATTTATTTATTTATTTGTTTTCTTCGTACCTTGTAATCTTGACTTAGCAGAAAAGACGGAAAAGGAAACCAAAGTTCACAGGAACTATTTCTGGAAAAACAATTATTTCATGTGCATTTTTCTGCAGATACATATTCCATGAAAACAAAATGTATTATTTTCTTCATGATCAATCCCTTCTTTCACCCTCAAGGAGGAGCAATCATCTGAAACTGTGGTCAAGGCTTCATCTGCTCAAACCAAGGCAACTGAAAAAAACGAAGCTGTACAAAAAGGAGAGTGTTCCCTAGAAGTTCCTCCCCCAGCTGAGTCCAGCTCAACTCACATTCATGAAACACAGTCACCCCACATCCCACTTTCAACCCCTGTCCTTGCCCAATACTCTGAGACAGAACACATTGTTCCTTTTGCAGAAGATGGACTCAAAGTGATGACTCATAAGGAAGAGACCTCTCCCCCATCTTCTAACAGAATTAATGAGAACAAGTCAGAGACAGTATCTCTGCCAAACTCAACAGATGTCAGAACTTCTACAGGTAACTGCTTTAGGCCACTTACCTACAATATAAAACCAAAATAATGCAACATAG
Source organism: Hoplias malabaricus (assembly GCF_029633855.1). Lineage (NCBI taxonomy): Eukaryota > Metazoa > Chordata > Actinopteri > Characiformes > Erythrinidae > Hoplias > Hoplias malabaricus. Next base: position 29,311,920 of record NC_089816.1, read on the forward strand.
CCTAAGAGGCTGAGAATTACTGATTGCAGTTAGATAATGTTGTTTGGCATACATTGAGAAAGAGTGATTGAAAGCTCTTAACTGTGTTTAAAAGCAGTGCCAAGCAATGTAGTTCAATAACAGCAGATTTAACAATTGAGGCCAAAATATTACACCTAGGCTAAAGGGTATGTGTGTGTGTGTATATATAATTAGTTTAAAATGTATTTGGTGGATGCCCTAAATAACTTAAAAATACTTACAAATAAACATATGCTAACATGAAAAGTGCTAAATGTTAATAATTACGTTTTAAATTCAGCTGTAGTTGCAGCATTAACTTTTTATGAATATCATAATTAATTTAAACAGTAAATAAAAATAAATAAATGAGAACATACATTTAAAAATGTTGCCTTAACATAGGATGAGTATTTTATAAACAATTAGAGTAAGCCAATTACAAACTAGTTTGTTACAAATAGATACGTTTTTGATGAATGATTTTTACTGCTGTTTATACTATTTCTTGACATTTTTTGCAATGTTTTCTCACATTGTTGCAGAGAAACAGCACCACGGAGCAGATCTGAAGCTGATGGACTTTGGTCAGTCTAACCCCGAGGACGCCGACCTTTATAGCACACGCAGCTGAAGAGGACAAGAAAATGACAACAGACATCGTTTCTGTGCCTGCTAAGGAAGTAATTTATTAAGATTCAGTGTTAATAATGGCTGAAGTAACAATCAGGAATTGAATGGTATTCTTTGTTGCAACAAATATTGTCATTTCTATTTAATAGAACAACATGCAGTTGAATTTTGGCAGGGTGAATTAATTATTCAAATTGTACTAAGTACTAAAGTTGATATTATTACACTTTTATATATTGCAGTGAACAAATCTATTCCAGATCACTGTTGATGAAAGCTGAGTGACATTTTCAAAGTTCAAAGGTACAAGTTATTTGTCTTTTAGTTGTTATGCCATTCAGTGTGCCAAAGCATTTGGTTTTGCCTTGTGGGTGGAATGCTTGATTTCTACAGTAGCATCCCTATACTTGTAAATAGAGTAAATAAAACAGAATACTATGACTTACTTTGTTTTTTGGGGGTTTATTTTGACAGTGTGAAGAAGTATAGTGTAAAGAACCACTGACTCTTCAAGACAAACTTTTATGATAGGAACAAGAATGTGTGACTTGTTAATTGCCTTAAACCGTGGTTTACCAAAACAAAAGAAATCAAGTGAGTACTTTGGAAAACCAGTGTCAGTTTACACAGTCCATTGCTGCATCAAGCAATTCAAACTGACTCTATTATGCAAGGAGAAACGGGTATATCGATTCCATGCAAAAAAACTGCAGCAATATCTTGTCCCAAGCTAATCTCAGATGGTCTAAAAGACTGGATAATATGATACAAATCTATGGTCATATGAGTCCATGTTTCAGCTTGTAATAACAGGAAAAAAAAGCCAGATAGGACATATAGGCCAGATAGATCTTACAGACTTTCATCAGTGAAAGTTTTAAAGCCAACATCTCTCATGATTTTGGGGTGCAGTAGTAGTAATTCAGGATTTTTGACATCTTTACCTGGGAAGTCCAGGGTTATATTTCAGTAATACAATGCCAGGCCTCATTTTTCATGTGATACAGAAGTATGCAAAAATATTTTTATTTTCCTCTGTTGTGCATTATCAAGAGTATTCACCCAAGGTGATGATTGAACCCAGGAACTGCTGTGTGGCAGCTACCTGCAGAACCACCTTGTTGCCTCTCTCCAAAAATTAACATTCATGCATTGTCTATAAGCGCTTGTCTAGTTCAGGGTCGCGGTGGGACCGGAGCCTACCCGGAATCACAGGGCGCAAGGCGCGAACACACCCTGGTCCTTCGCAGGGCAACACACACATTCACTCAAACACTAACACTTAGCGACACACTTAAGTCGCCAATCCACCTATCAACATGTTTGTTTTTTTGTTTTGTTTTTTTGGACAAAATAAATATATATTTATTTATTTATTTAGTCATTAATACAACGGTTCCTGAGTGATTTTAAGAAGCAATACATTCTTTTATAATTAAAAAGATTCAAATGCATTTATCAAAGTGTCTCGGATCTAGGAGGACAGTGACCGGTGGCAGTGAGGAATTAACTGTTTGGATTGGAATTTGACTAAATAGCCTGGGATCATGTTTTCATTGCCATCCCTAATGATGTGCTCCTCCACAAGTGACTCCCAACAGAGAAAAATAGTCCACTCAGATATCATCACTTCCCACATACTGTATATGTGTTGGAGTACGTACTCACATTTCTGAATGCTGCACTTCAGGATGGTACATGGCATCTAGCAGTTCAGCATTTTCAGCCCTGTTAGCCTCAAAAGCATTGGTTTTCTATTGTTTGGGGCAAAAATACAACAGCAATGTGATTATAATTGCACAGATGCTCATATTCTCCAATGACTTTCTCCAATGACTGTTCTTCATGTTATGGCATTATACCCATACCTACTATAGGTATAATTACAGTCCCCGACAAAAGTCTCCAGGTGACTGTCTGTGAGGAGTTCTCCCTGTATCCACGTGGGTTTCCTCCGGGTGCTCCGGTTTCCTCCCACAGTCCAAAAACACACGTTGGAGGGTGAATTGGCGACTCAAAAGTGTCTGTAGGTGTGAGTGAATGTGTGTGTGTGTGTGTGTGTTGCCCTGTGAAGGACTGGCGCCCCCTCCAGGGTGTATTCCCACCTTGCGGCCAATGATTCCAGGTAGGCTCTGGACCCACTGCGCCCCTAAACTGGATAAGCGCTTACAGATAATGAATGAATTAATGATTTTCATTTAATAGTTTAATATATTAATAATGTTGAATTATGAATAAACTTTATTTTGAATACACAAACATGCTACAAAAACATTAGAGCAAAGTCATGGTGCCTTGGAAAATACTAATTAATATCGTGTATGACTTCCATGAGCTTGGAGGACTGCATCCATATGCCCCGGCAATGACTCAGATAACTTACTGATGAAGTCATCTGGAATAGCAAAGAAAGCAGTCTTGCAGGACTCCCAGAATTCATCAAGATTTTTTGGTTTCATCTTCCAAGCCTCCTCCTTTATCTTGCCCCAGGCATGCTCAATAATGTTCATGTCTGGTCACTGGGATGGCCAATCCTGGAAGACCTTGATCTTCTTTGCTTTCAGGAACTTTGATGTGGATGCTGAAGGAGCGCCATCCTGCTGCAGAATGTGCCCTCTCTTGCTGTTTGGAATGTAATGGGCAGCAAGTATGTCTTGATATTTTAGGCTGTTGATGTTGCCATCCACTCTGCAGAGCTTTTGCCCCCCCCCCCCAATATTGGATGTAACCCCAAACCATGATTTTCAGGTCTTCTGCAGTATTTGCGGTGATTGGGATGCAGTTCAATGGATGATTCATCAGAAAAATCAACCTTCTGCTGCAACACGATTTTTTTTTTTGTTGTCTTCTGTTTAATGCTGGTTTTTCAGCACTAATTCGTCCCTGAAGACCACTGCATTAAAGAATTTGACAAACAGTTCTTGTAGATACAGAGTTTTCTGGTGACCAATTCTCATGTAGCTCTACTGCAGTTGAAAAACGGCTGGCTCTGGACTGTCGAAGCAACAAACGGTCTTCTTGACCAGTTGTCTTAAGGGGTTTGCCTGACCTGGGCTTGTCATGAACGTCACCAGTTTCTTGTAATCTATTTATTTTCCTCTCCACCTGACGTTTGGATACATTAAACATGCCAAAGCAAAATGCAAAGCAGGGATTGCATTTCAGTTGAGAACAGTATTTGTGCCACAATTTAAAAGCAATATCTATCCAATCATATTCCTCTACCGAATTTGGGGAGTGGTTCTTCAAGGGTTCTTTATTGTGGTTCATGAATGCCAGGAGCGTTACCACAGCTGGGCCTGTGTGGGCCAGTCAGCCAGAGCAAACATTCACCGCATGCAATTTTGTGTTTGTGGATACACTCATTTCTGACTGTTCCTCACAAACATACATTCCTGCCAGTTCCATTCAGAGCTGGAGCGCTTTGAATCGGTTGTGATGAATTACTTGTTTGAGACCTGCTGTGCTCCCTCAGCCGGAGGGAGGGGCAGATACTCCACAACCCCTAAACAGAGAACGTGCTTCTCATTGGTCATCACATTTTTTCAGCCAATGAGTAGCCAGGGTTTTATGTCCTTCATTCAGCGCTGTGGTCATCCCTCCTACAGGGGTTTTGTATATTTTTGCGGTGCTGAGAGCAACAGGTGAGAGTTGGGAAAATACAACGTTTTTTTAGGCAGAACTAATGTTATCTGTGCTTCTAGTATTGAGTTAGATTAGCTACAAACATAGCTGTGAAACTAGTTGACTTTAAACTGTTTATTGTGAAAAGATACTGAGTAAATCTACAGAAAATATTTTAATGTTTTGTTATTTTTAGCTGTAGCTTTTTTTAGCTGCCTAAGCCAAGCGATGGGTACTTCACAGGGCGACACACCCTCACACATTCCCTCATATTCATGGACAGTTTTGAGTAGCCAATCTATATATCAACGTATGCTTTTGGACCATAGAACGAAACTAGGGCACCAGGAGGAAACCCACACAAACATGTGGAGAACACACCAAACTCCTCACAGCCACATTTTTTTTTTTTTTTTAATCATTGTATGTGGAGGAAACATATGGAGAGGAATTTGTGCCAAATTGAAAAGCAGTCATTTCAATAGGACCATGTAAAATAGAATCCACACACATCATTTCTTTTCCAAACAAACATGAAGAATACATGCCAAAATTAAAAGCGAAACTGCTATTACATTGTTTTCATGTTTCTTGACCTCTTTACTGAAAAACATGATGTATTGCTTTACATTGTGAAATACTTAAAAATAAACATTTCATTGAAATGCAATATACGTGAAAACGTCATCATCATCATTATCTTTCCGCTTATCCATTTCAGGGTGGCAACAGAGAGAGCAAAGAAGTTCAGATATCTCTATGCACGCAACTTCCACCAGCTCTTCCTGGGGTGTCCCCAGGCCTTCCTAGGCTAGCTGGGAGATATAATCCCACCATTGTGTCCTGGATCTACCCTGGGGCCTCCTTCAGGTTGGACATGCCTGGTGTACCTCCAGTGGGAGGTGTCCAGGAGGCATGCTTAGCAGATGCCCGAACCACCTCAACTGACTTATCTCAACGCGAAGGAGCAGCGACTTTACTCTGAGCTTCTCCCTAATCACTGAGCTTCTCACTCGATCACGGAGAGTACACCCAGCAACCCATCGGAGAAAGCTCATTTTGGCCATTTGTATCCATGATCTTGTTCTTTCCGTCATTACCCAGAGCTCATGACCATAGGTGAGAGCGGGTACATAGACTGACCAGTAAATTGAGAGATTTGCTTTATGGCTCAGCTCTATCTTCACCACGATGGTCTAGTACAGTGACTGCATTACTGCAGATGCTACACCTAACCTACGGTCAATCTCATAATCCCTCTTTCCATCACTCATGAACAAGAACCTGAGATACATGAACTCCTTCATTTGGGGTAGGTTCTCAGGGAGCATGCAATCTCTTTCAGGGAGATAACCATGGCCTTGACAGCCCCCTCAATCAGTTTCATGGCCAGGACTAAATCTGCATTGTTGCTCCAAAATCGGATGGCCTTTTCTTTCCAGCACCTTGGCATAGACTTTCCCAGGGAGGCTGAGAAGTGTGATGCCATGATAATTGGAACACTTTCTCCAGTCCCCTTTTTAAAAAATGGGAACCACCACCCCCGTTTGCCAATCCAACGGTACTGTTCCTGAGGTCCATGGAATATTGTAGAAGTGTTTCATCCAAGACAATCTCACAGTATCGAGTGCCTTCAGTAACTCTGGGCAAATCTCATCCACTCCTGGGGCTTAGCCACTGCGAAGTTTTTTCACCACCTCAGTGACTTCAGCCAAGGAAATGGAATCTAACACCCCAGACACTTCTGGCCCTACCTCCTGCCCAGGAGGCATGTCTCTCGGGTTTAGGAGTTCCTCCATAAGCTCCTTCCAACGTCCAACAATACGCTCAGTCGAGTTCAGAGTTTCACAATCCTTACTGAGCACAGCTAGGACAGACCTTTTTCACCTGCCACTACCTGCGGAATCAGGAGTTCCCAGAGCCAATCAATCTCGAAAAGCCACCTTCTTCTTCTCCTTCTTCCCTCACCCTTGTTGTCCACCAACGGGTTCTTGGGTTCCATACAGAGTGCTCTGCCAACTTTTCCCAGCCCACCCTCACTATACATTTGGTGTGCATTTGAGTATCCAAAACATATGACCTCAGATCAGAAGACACGACTACGATGTTGATCATTGATCTTTGGCCCAGGGTGCTCTGGAGTCAGTGCATGGAATCCTCTCTAGTACTCCACTCACTACCTCCAAGAAGGCTGAATACTCTTAGCTGTTTTTCGGTGCATATGCACACACAACAGTCAAAGTTTTCCTCTCTGCAAGCTGGAGCCGCTTTGAAGCGACCCTCTTGTTTACCGGGACAAACTCCAACTGTACAGCCGCCAGCCAGGGACGTGCACTAACATATTTTATGGAAGCTAATGTTAGCTAGCTAATGGAATGCAATTGAAAGCTATTACCAAACAAAATAATTACCTTTCAAGCAGAAGAAGATGGATCAGCATAATTTTCCAGACCTTTAAGTGCCCAGAACCCACAGCATTCACACTCGACTTCCGACCTAGTCTGGGTTTCCGAAAGACATTAAAGTCATTGTTAGATGGTAGAACAAGTATTCATTAATCACTCTCTGTCTGCTAGTTAAGTTGGTATAAACTGATCCCCTTCTGTCTTCAATGCTTGCTTCAATGTTCAACTATTTCTACACTCATGCATTTTATCAGCTCCATTGCCATGTTGTTGGACTTTGTAGTGGAATTTGTACAACTACAGAATGTAGTCCATCTGTGCACTCTGAATACAGTTAGCTCCTTTTCAATCTGTTATGGCAGTACGTCAAAGGACCATCACAGAGAAGGTATAATTTGTGTGGTGTATCATTTTATGAACTGCAGTGACAGTGACATTGTGGTGGTAGCATGTTATACTGTGTGGTATGCTGGTATGACTGCATCATACACAACATTCCTCTGTGAGTTTTTAAACACTGCTCACTCACCACCACTGTATTGGATATGCTTACTTTTTTTAAAAAAGCGAAATTTACAGCCAGAAGCTAATCTATTGCCACAATGTTTACTTTAGTCTTTGCTTAGTCCCAATCAGTCACAGGACACTGTTGGCAGATTATTTTTAATTGGTGGACAATTCTCAGTCCAGCAGGGAGTCTGAGGGGTTTAAAAGATCTAGAGGCAGTGATGCAGCACAATGCACATGTTACCAAAGCATATGTGTCACTGCAGTGAAGTATGTATAAATGCAGCTCTGTAGTGGTTCTTGCCATTAAAGGACAGATTGAAAGGGGGCAAAAAATGCAGGACACAGCTGGACTACATGTGTAGAACTACAAAATACTACAAATGGAGCTGAGAGCTGAGAAAGTGGACGAATAGACAGTGAGTGTAGAAACAAGGTGGTGGTCATGGTAATAATGTCATTGTTGAATTCTATGGAAGAATACTGAATTGTTAAATCAAAAAGAAATCATTACACTGCTACAAGTGAGAGAGGGTTGAGTTCAAAATATAACAGTTCAGCAAAAGCACGGCTGTCACCTACCTCAGAATGGCCAAGTCATTACTGCTAATCTGGGAAGGGTCATGAAATTATCACTCCCTGGGACTAGAATCAAGCGTGTTAGAACTGGGAATAGCATTAAACTGTGCAGTGCCATGCAGTTTGAGGGTCATAAGCCAGAGTAATCAACTTCACAGCTGAATGGGAAAGGCTTTGATGGAATAAGGCATGAAACAACCTGGGAAAAAAGGAAGGCACGGTCCCTCTCTTTACTGCATACCCCCAGTCCTGTCCATTTACTGTAGAAACCGACCAAGCAAAAAAAAAAAGCCTGAGGAAAATTGCAAGGAATAGAATGAATCAAGCTCCAGAACCAGGCTTGATTTCTCTAAATCTCTTCTGGCCCCAAAGTGGTTAATAAGTCTCTTAAAAAATAATATTAAATTAAGAAAACCAATAGCATAGTCACACAGTATAATCCCCAAAGCTTGGGTACAGGTAAAATTCATAGATTTTGAAATGAAGTGTATCTGAAGTAAGAAGTAAATTCAGCTATTTTAAGCTACACCCATTGCTGTCAGAGGTGTTAGGAGGTACATGCAGCGTGCATGTTAAGAGTGAAGTAGTACCAACACATTTAGAAGTGGGACACATTTAATTGGCTACACGAGCCATCCATTAAAGGTCATCATCTGTTCCTGATATCTGTCTTCATATATAAATGCTAATAAATCCTCAGAGAAATGTTTCAAAATCTGTCCTAAAACCTTCCCTAAGAATACTTTATTTCAATAGACATGCTGGATGTGCAAAGTAAAGTTTTATTATTATTATTATTATTTTAATTAATTTATATTTTTTATTTATCTAGAAGCTTGTTGGCCATACTGTCAGATACATTACACATTTTTAAAGAGATATGTGTTGTTAGCATGTTAGCTGTATGTAAGTGAAAATAATACTGTTCCAACTTAATGTTAGAGAAAGAGTTTAGCACAAGTTTAACTTCTTGATTTCATTGTAGTGTGGCATTTGAAGAGTCAAAAATCTTTCCTATTTTTTTTGTTGATGTTACTGTCATAACCAGTTTATTAGCACTGAGGCATTAGGCCACAGCTCCCACAGGGTCAACTACCCAAACTCCCATTAGCATCTCTCTCTCTCTCTCTCTCTCTCTCTCTCTCTCTCTCTCACACCAAAATTTATCTTCTCAAAGTCTAGCTGGAGGGGGAGTTGTAGCATGGGACAGAGAAGGGAAATCAGTAGCAAACAATAAACATCCTTACTTATCACCAGATAAAAAAAAAAGCATAATTATATAAGCCAAGTGTGTGCATGGCCTGGGGCTTTTGCTTTCCCATGTTTTCAGAGCAGGACATTTAAGGAGGCTTTAGTGTATGTTTGAGGTCACTGCCCCATGACCCACTGCTATTTCCGTCACTTCCGTGCATGCATAAACACTTCTCTGAAAATCCCTTCCATGAAATCTTTATCAGCATCACTTTGATTGACTTCCCTTTCCAAAAGATCCTGTTCAACTGTGAACATAAAACTATTGTCTGAATTACAAACCTATTTTCAGAAAAGTTGGAGAAAACTGTAATTTGTAAATTCACTTAAGCCTTTATTTAACAGACAGAAGGAGAAAGAAAATGTGTTCAGTGACAAACTTTAAGCTATTTATTAAATATAAACATAATAAATAACTTGATGCCTGCAACACTAAAAAGCTGAGTACCACTGGGTAACATCACATTTAATTTTATTATTATTATTATACTTTTTAATAAATTGCTAATTAAATATACTGTTGCAGGTTTGCAACATTTCTTGCTGTATGCAAGACTTGGGCTTTTCAACGGTCTGTGGTCACTGTTGTTTGACTTTTTCTTGATGATTTTCAATAGGAGACAGATCTGCGATACAGGCAAGACTTTCAGCCTTTGAAGCACACTGTTGTAACTCATGCAGAATGAAACCTGGTATTTTCCTGCTGAGATAGAGTTGCAGTTCCTTGGAAAATATGTAGTTTTGATTGCAGCATATTCATTCATTCATTCATTCATTCATTATCTGTAACCCTTATCCAATTCAGGGTCGCGGTGGGTCCAGAGCCTACCTGGAATCATTGGGCGCAAGGCGGGCGCCTTCACAGGGCAACACAGACACACACACATTCACTCACACACTCACACCTACGGACACTTTTGAGTCGCCAATCCACCTATTTTTGGACTGTGGGAGGAAACCGGAGCACCCGGAGGAAACCCACACAGACACAGGGAGAGCACACCAACTCCTCACAGACAGTCACCCGGAGCAGGAATCGAACCCACAACCTCCAGGCCCCTGTGTGAGCTGTGTGACTGCGACACTACGTGCTGCGACACCGTGCCGCTCGATTCCACGTCTCCCCAAAATACCAAAATAAACCTCTGCATTACATTAGACTCTGCAGTACATTACACTCGTAATTCCATATTATCACAGATGGTAGCACAGTTGGTAATATTGGTCTTGTTCACCTTTGGCACATACAATCCAAGCTCTGTTTTTGCCATAAACAATTTAAAACATGGACTCATCTGGCCATTATATTTGGTCCATCTAAGATGACTTTGGGCCCTGACAACTCTCTAGCATTTTTTCTGCACAAAATTAATATATAGTTTCCACTGCATATTACAGTTTCAGGTTGCATTTCTTGATGCAGAGGTGACATGTGTTAAGTGACAATGATTTTCCAAAGTACTCCCTAGCTCATATGGCTATGTCCATCATTGTAGCATGATCGTTTCTCAAAAAACCTGATCACCGACGACCATGTACATTTGGCCTTTATGGCCTTTATGCACTGAGATATCCCCTGACTTACTAAATCTTTTCATGACACTATGAACTGTAGATGGAACTGAAAGAATTCTTCTGAAAACTGGGTTTGTATAATTGAAGACAATCTAAACAAGCTAGCTAGTAAAATGCTATCATTTTCTATACTCTTTAAAATGAATGTTTCAGGAACACCCCTTGATTTAGTTCTGTGAGAGATGTGTGCTCCATGCAGAAAACTGATTCCCTGGAACCCTTTCAAATACTTTGAAGACATTAATTCAGATATCTGATATCTTCTAAAGCAGAATGCATGGTTCAATGGAACTGCTTTTTGTATATGCAAGATTTGACATTTATTTTTATAGCATGTGATTTGATCTCCACATATCATCAATGGTATTTGGAGTTTTGGGGAGAAATTTCAGCAATGCCAACTAACGTTACAGTCATTGCTAGTTGTCTGTTGAGCGATACTGAAGAGCGTACTCTGACCACATTTAATTTGTTCCCACACTATAATTGTACATTCCCACCAACATTTAACCCAAAATATTTGATCTTATCTGACCCTGTGAGACTAGTTGTAGTGAGCTGGTTTGAAAAAAAGAACTAGTCTGTATGCTAAAGACTTTTAGCTGTAAGTAAATATGGTGCTTTAAGCAGTTAACAATGGAAATGACTTGTGCGTTGAGTGTCTGAACTCAGCTACCTGAAAAACCCACTCAAACCACCTCACCAAAATTGGTGACTTGTAATTTCACAGCATTTAACCATATGGGACTGAAAGGTTGCTAGTTCGATTCCCACGACCAGCAGGAAAATTGGGGACAGTGGGAGGGATGGAACAGTGCTGTCCTCTTCCCTCATTCCACCCACATCTGCTTTCCCACTTTGCTCCTAGTGCATTTCTCTGTGTGTGTGTTCACTGCCATGGATGAGTTAAATGTGGCAGTATTTTGTTGTCTGCTGTACAATGACAAATAATTTCACATTTACATATTTTTTTAGATTTACTGAGGAGTGCTTATTGTCAGTAGTGGTAATTAGCCACAGTAGTCAGAGGAACTAACCATGAATCAGCAAGAGTGTGTCAGGCACCCAGCTTCATCAATGAACAAGTAAATGCATTGATAGGATGGCTACTGTGGTACACAGATATCTAATGAGTGCCTGTGCCATTTCCGTGTGTAATATTTCTCCTACAAAAATATGCCACAAGCCATTTGTTTTATTTGCTCATTAATAATAATAATAATAATAATAATATAATTCTTCTATTCGACTGAACTTGTCTGAATTTTCTGTGTGTGGTCAATTTACTCCTACCTTTTCAATCTGTTCAGTTCAACTGGCATCCACACCTTAATAGCTTCCCTTTTAGGATAAATGAAAGGCATCATGATGGAGCTAACTGTCATTAGTACAGTGTATTCGTCTGAGCATTGCTGTAGAGGAAACATACAATATCAAGGTGACTAAATCAGAGACTGCAGACATTCAGAATGGATAGACAGTCATTTTCACATTTCATTTAACTGAAACAATCTATTTACGAGTGCCACAGGAGTTTCGTTTCTGTCAATCCTGCAGGTTATAAAAATGCATGTTCCTAAGAAAGGAAAGCATCTGTGGTCCATCACCAATTAATGCCACTTTCATTTCTGTAAAAGTAAACTGTGCACTGTCTGACCTTGTCCTCTACAGGTAAAGCCACTATTATGCAGCACATACCAGCCAGCATTCAAGAGACATGGTCATGGTTTCTTTTGTAAAAAAGACAGTTACTGTCTGTCTAGCTTCTTTATCTTAGAAAAGACTGTACCTCTATTGGGAAATGCCTGGGCTTATAGGCAAATGAAAATAAAAGACCTTTGATTAATAGGTTATAAGAGAAAATCTGTCCTAAAAGCTTTCTGTTTTCATTCTTCATTATATCTAAAGTTGTAAAGATCTGTAAGCACCATTATATATTCATATGTCTTGTGAACATCTTTTGTATACATAAAAAAGCATAAAGTCCTCAAATGTGCTGTATTAAAGGGTGTAGTTGATGAATAACTAACCACAATGGAATATATAACATGTTTGCACCATATTCGTCATAGCATTGCTGTCCAATGAAAAACATCTCCATTTTTGTCAATTTAAGTTTACTACATCATTTGAACACAGTAGCTGTCCTTCAAATTGTGTTAAAATTTCATGATGAATCGACCAGACCAGAATTGACCAGAACTGCTCCAGATTTATTTGGAATAAATAATTTTTAAATGACTTCAACTGAAATTTAAATGGTTATAAAACTGAGATCATCCTCATTGGCTCTGGATGAACACTCAGTCATACTCCATTTCTGTCTCTTCACATTGATAACGTATTCATTTCTCCCTCTGCATGGTCCGAAACCTGGGTGTCCTCCTCGATCCCACTCTCTCTTTCACAGTCCACATAAACTCAGTGGTAAAAACTGCATTCTTTCACTTACGTAACATTGCTCAAATTAGATAAACTCTATCTCAGTCTACTGCAGAAATCCTCCTTCATTTCATTTCGCCTGGATTACTGTAACTCCTTACTGGCTGGCATCAGCTCCTCCTCTGTGCATAAGCTTCAGATGGTACAAAACTCTGTTGCTCGCCTTCTTGCCTACACTAGTGTTCACCACCACATTACCCCTGTCCTCCAGCATCTTCACTGACTTCCTGTTCAATATCAGATCCATTTTAAGATACTTTTACTTACTTATAAGGCTCTAAACAATCTTGCACCTTCCTACCTGTCTGGCCTCCTTCCTTCCTATGTACGTTCTCGCTCTCTCAGGTCTTCAACTGCCAGACGTTCAAACTCTGTGGTCTTGGTGGTCAGGCTTTCTCCCAGGGACTCGCTCCCTGGCTCTGGAATTTCCTACCAACTTTCAAAAAAGTCTCAAAATATCTCCCTCTCTTTCCATATTTAAATCTAATCTTAAGACACACTTCTTTTCTCTTGCTTATGGTGTCCCTTCTGTTGAACCTAGTCTACTACTCACTACTAATTTTCTGCTGAAAACCACTAACGACTGAACATTTGCCAAAATTTTGTCTTTTGTCTATTTTGTACTGAGTGTCTCTACATATCTGTCTTTGTACTTTTGATTGTAAGCGTAATTGGGTTTTAGAAAAGTGCTATATAAGAATAAAGTATTATTGTTATTATTGAGAATGTTTTTTCTTTCTTTTGTAACATTACTCTTTTAAGAGATACATGTTTTTCATTGGGCAGCGATGATACACACATTTGTCTTTGATACAGTATATCATTTTCTTTTTTGCATTTTTCTTGTCTTTCTTTTGCATTCATTGAAAACGCTTTGAATTTTTGCAGTGCATACATCCATACTCATTCTTATCTGTACTTTCACTCATTATTGATCAAAGGCTTGGTGCTATAACAAGACACATGGAGGTAAACATAGCCTTCATTAAATTTCCAAAGGAGCCTTAATGAAAACCACTGGAGGGAATCTGGTCTCCCTAGCCTGCTTGAGTTCACTTCCTCTGTGGTTGTGCAACTGTTTCAGAATTTACACCAGGAGGGGAGGAACATTTTCCGCTGTAATGGAGCCGAACCCATCTCCAATAAAGTTCTGTGATAGCACAACAACGAATCTCATTCTAAGCCAAGTTTGTGTGTCAGTTCTGGCAGATTAGCCCAAAACACTGCAGTTTGTCAAACCCCACACCACCCTGCCCTACTCTTAGACAACTCACACTGACATGTTGATTTGGTTTCAGTCCCCATCTTCATCCTCTCCAGAATATATCAGCTGCTTTTTACTGCAAAGAAAAGGAGCAAACCAGCATGTTTCCCATGCACAGACGCCCCAGGAAAGTGTCTAACTGCGTGTTGAGCCTGGTGAATACCTCAAGGGGGAGTGCAAGGGTATAAATCTGAAGAAAGGGCTCCTTATGTTCTCAGATTGCTCAAGACCTGAAAGACAGCAAGGTAATTTTACACAAATCCTTCTTAAACTTATTCATCAATTAAATCATAGTCAATCAATTAATTTATTTTACTATTTATGTTCACAAACCTCTTAAGAGATTACCGTACTTGGCAGGCTGTCATTTATCAAATGCAATCTGTATTTAGACTTTACACTTCACTCTAAGACTTTTGTTCATACATCAGGCTACATAATTTATTCATGACAATATGTGGAAAACAAACAAAAAAAAAACAAAAAAAAACCCCTTACAACTTGCTGATGTATGTACGCTTTATTGGAACCACTAATTTGTACTAATTTGCATGTGTAGAGTTATATTCAGTTACACTTAATTTATACTGAGTATAATACCTCTATTCTAATACAATTTAAATATATTTATATGTTTAGTGCATTATAATCATATATTTCTAATTTAAAAGTAGTGTAATTTGTAATATTATACTGTCATAGTTTGTGTTACTGCATCGTTTTAATAGTGACTTTTTTGACACAAATTTAATATGTTTTTAGAGTTTGACTGGGCAGTTCAGAGAAATTTGTTTAAAAGAGTGTTGAAAATAACATATGACCAGTAAACTCTATTTACATTAAGTGTAAGTAATATCATCTAAATTAGATACATGCAGAGATTTAGTACAAATTAATGGCTCCAAAATGTAAGTATATAACAATTTCAGCATCATTTATGTATATTCCACCCCAGATAAGAGTATATTTAACCTACATATACATTTCTAATGGCTTATTATAATAATTTGTCGTGAAGTATCCTGTTATCTATTCTAATTTCAAGTGACAGATTTTAGAAACTAGCGTGTGCTTTTATTTTGGGTGAAATGACAAGCACAGGATAACAACTTGGTTTGTATTTGCAGGTTTGCAGCCCTGTATATAATAATGAAATAATGAAATGTTAATTCTTAGAAATGTTCACTGTTGCTCAAGCTATGTCATATTATAAACATTATGCCACTATGGCATTTACTGATCTGCAGTTTGCCAATTCAACCTAGGATGCATCATTTCATCCTACTGTCAGACAAAATCAGGGTCACACTTGAAGTCCATAAATCATCTTCACTTGCAATGTAGGGGCGCATTGTCGTTTTACATTTACAGACCCCTTTCTCCCTGTTCTTCAGTTGTTAGGACACCCTCAATGATGGTGGGGCATATTTCTCAGGACTGACATCTTTGTGGTGTTAGTATGGATTGATTTAGTTAATGTGGATCAGACACAGCAGTGCTGCTAGAGATTTGTCCAACTTGTGTTGTCGGAGTCAGTAGCTCATCTGTTGTCCCACAGGTTGTGTTAATCATTCTTTAGTCCGTCATCTATAGACAGGACACTGCCCAGAGGATGCCGTGGGCTGGATGTAAAACTGCTGTGCCTGATCCACTCGTACAATTACAACACACCATGCTATTCTCAGTGCTGAGAATTATCCACAACATAAACAATACACTGTGGTTGTCCTGGAGTGGTCATGACAACTGAAGAAAAATGTAAAAGATGGACTATAGTCTGTTATTGAGCTACTATATCTATCTATCTATCTATCTATCTATCTATCTATCTATGGTTCTACATATTTTAAGTGTATGCAAACTTTGTTTTTAAAACACAATCATTTTTTCTTGTCTGAATAGAAACCCCGCAGCCTGTGAGGAGTGAAGTCAAGCTTCCATCATGACTGGCTTGTTTCCTTTGAACATATCACTGGAGGAATATGAACTGCTCTCATCTTGCCAGAAAAGCCCCCTAGTGCAACACCAAAATATCTTAATTCCAGTCATCTACAGCATCATTGTTGCCCTGGGAGTTATTGGAAACGGGCTTGTTGTATTTGTCCTTTGTAAAAGTTCTAGCCGTAAGACAGTGGCTAACACTTACATTCTCAACCTAGCACTATCTGACCTGCTCTTCCTCCTCAGCCTTCCCTTCTGGGCAGTGTACTACTCTTTTGATTACGACTGGATCTTTGGCCGGCTAATGTGCAAGCTATGTGGGGGTCTACTGACCTTCAATTTGTATGCTAGCATCTTCTTCATTACGTGCATGAGCATGGACCGCTACATGGCCATTGTCCACCCATTAAAATCCCAAAGATGTAGGAACCTATGCAGAGCCAGAATTGTCAGCTTCCTAGTGTGGTTTATTGCTGGACTGACCACAGTCCCCACTATTATGTTCAGAGACACTCATGAATTTGGAAATGTGACAGCCTGTGTAATGCACTTTCACAGCCCAGGATGGTTTGTAGGCTTAGGTTTAATGAAGAACACCTTGGGATTCCTGCTGCCTTTTGTGATCATCACTAGCTGTTACTGCATCATTGGGAAACATCTTCTAATGGCTCCTGGCCTGGATAAGAGCACCAGTAACCTGGACAGAGTACTCAAAATGGTAGGAGCCGTGGTTCTGGCCTTCTTCTTCTGCTGGTTTCCCTTCCACACGCTTACCTTCCTGGACGTGCTTGTCAGCCTCCGGTTCCTGGAAGCTTGCAATTTGGAGCAGACCATCAGCCTTGGGATACCCTTCACAATCTGCCTGGGATTCTCCAATAGCGCAATTAACCCCTTCCTATACTGCTTTGTGGGCAACCACTTCCGCGAGCAGTTAGGAGGTCTGACTCAAGCATGTGCCTCCAACTTGTCCCAAAAAAGAGGCTCCTTCAGCACCAGGCTTAGCTCCTTCTCAAGGAAGTTGAGTGACCTGAAAGACTTGGCTCCTATAGAGAATGGTACAGTTTGAAGGGACATTATAAGGGACATATTCTGTTTACCGGTACTTATTTTTGTTAGCAAACGTCCAGCATTGTACTGATTAAACACTGGTATCTGATTTAAAGACATGGAAAAGATTAATCACATATTCATGAGCAAAATGATGTGAACATGCTTTGTAATGGAAAAATAATGGCATGCGTATAATAATAACTGTTATGAATGAATGGGAAATATATGTAGCTCTCTCCTAAAGAATTCCAACAGTGGGAGAAAATGTAAATGTATTACATTTATTAATATGTCACTGTCCAACAAAAAAAAAACATGTATTGCCAAAGAGTAGTTTCATGGGAGAAGGGAAAAACATAAGCTTCTAAACTTTCATTGGAAGTCAGTGGAAAAAGGATGTTACTTCCAAGTAATTTTGGAACATTTCTACGGGTTCATTCACCATGAAATTTTCACACATTGCGAGGGACAGCTGCTCTGTTCAAATATTGTAGTAAATTAAAAATCAGCAAAAATACAGATACATGTTTTTCTTTGGACAGCGATGATTTTTTTTTTACACATTCCTTTATTATATAAACAAACTATACAGGAATATTTTTTGATTTAAAGTTTTGTCTTAATAGTTGGTTGCATTTTCTAATATCCCCAGAAATCTCTTATTAAGATGAAAAACCTGTACTTACAAGCTGTTTTGACTGGACATTCTCATAGTGCTTTATATAATGTTGGAGGGCCTGTAAAACCTTTATAATTTTCTTACAGTATGTAAAGCTAAAAATTTAGCTGCCGTTGCAGCTTTTATTCAACTCACCGGAAGCCTGAAGGAGTACAAGTGGAATGACAGCAAGGATTAAGGCACACCAGATGGTATATATTCAAGACTACCCCCTCACATTCCTCCAATTTTGACCAGCCATCCAGAGCACACATGCACTCAGCAATGTCATGGTGAATGTTTCACTTAACGTGGAGTGTGTTCACATTAATGCTCCTTCCTGGAGGCCAGTGTGTGAGAGCTGTGGGCACCCCCCCCACCCCCCCCCCCCCCCAAATTCAGCTGTTGCACAATCTCAAATCTTGTAATCTGCTGGAAAAGGTGAAGCACCATCCTGAAAAGGAGATAACACAGATTGTTATTGTTCTATATTTTGATGTTCTTTAGCCCTGGAAGCATCATATGAAACATGTAGATATGGATTACGCAAATGAAAGAGGGATGATGTGTCATTTTTGTTACTTTGTGTGTGTGTTTTGTTTTAATTTACATTTTTTTTTCATGAAATAACCCTGGAGTATATCACTTCAAGGATCTCTGTTTGTATATACATTCATTCATTGCCTGTAACCACTTATCCAGTTCAGGGTCTACAGCCTACTCGGAATTACAAGGTGGGAACACACACTGGAGGGGGCACAATCTATGGACACATTTGAGTAGCCAATCCACCTACCAGCGTGTGGTTTTGGAGGACACTGAAGCACCTGGAGGAAACCCATACCGACACGGGGAGCACACACCAAACTCCTAAAACATAGTCACACGGAGCAGGGCTCAAACCCACAACCCCAGGACCCTGGAGCTGTCTGACAGCGACATGTTGCGTTCCTTGCCGCACTAAAATCATAATATAAAACATTATAGTTTTTATGAATGTGCATGAAATTGGAAATGTCATGTGATTGTCTCTAACGTTTACATTAATTAACAATGCTACAATGAATGAATATGCACCTTTGTACAGATTGCCAATAATTAATAATCAGTAAAAACCAAAAATGTTTAGTTAGTTCTTATTCATCAGAATGCTTATTATACTTCTATTTCATTTTAAAATTAATGCAGTCGTGCCATTTTCTAGAGTTATGTTCTTGTTCAAATTAAACAGGCAGCCTCAGCGTTAGCCGTTAGCTTCACATTCAAACTAGCTTCATGTTTGGGAGTATTGTCCTAAAACCTGAACTAAAAGGCTACATCTCACACGTAATATCGCGTTAAACATTAGCTTCACAGAAAAATATGAACACAGTTTAATAAAATAGGACTGAAATTAGATTCAAACTGTTTCCTGATGTAGATCCTCTCAAGGGTCACTTTATTCAGATTAAAAAATATATATAATAATAATAATACATTCTACACTACCGTAATGCACACATGAAATGCATAATCAGTTATCCCCCAAAACGACTAGTTATCTGTTTAAATAAAATTTAATTGCACAGGGACTATCAAAACAAATAAAGAATCACTTTTTATAGCCACGAGAGGGAGACATTTTACAAGAATTGATTTTTGCGAGGTTCATAGTCATGACAGAAATTTGAC
The DNA here is from genome assembly GCF_029633855.1 of Hoplias malabaricus. Classification (NCBI taxonomy): domain Eukaryota; kingdom Metazoa; phylum Chordata; class Actinopteri; order Characiformes; family Erythrinidae; genus Hoplias; species Hoplias malabaricus. The sequence goes on from NC_089816.1 coordinate 29,331,520, forward strand.
AAACTCATGTCAGCAAACGTGAAAATTACATTTAGAAGACAGTGTGCAACTTATAAATGTATATATATATTTACTTTTTATTTTCTCTGCCTTTTATCTTTTTCCATTGAGTTTAAATAAAAAATGCAGTACATTGCAGGGTAAGTAGGCGTTCAACTGCAAGAGAGAAGAGATTATTTGAGTTAATCTTGGGTTTAATGGATTCCCGTGAGCTGTGAAGCTCGGGCAAGGCTTAACAAGCCATGTCAATGGCATTAGAGATGCATGCACACAGCCTGCTAGCCATAAACATCATTAAAGGCAAGCAGCTACATAGCAGACACAGACACACACACACACACATACTCTCACACAGAGTACCCATCATTACTGACATCAAGCGTGGGACTGAAACCAGCAGCTCTGAACCCAGTAACACACAACGGCCTCTGGCACCTTTGCACTTTTTTCTCTTTTTTTTTTTCCACAGAAAAATACAGTCCTGAAATTGAGCTGTTTTCTACAGAGGGGAAAAAAGGTGAAGTAAGACATTTGCTTGAGCCATTTCCAGCAGCTGTCAGCTCAGTGTCATTTGAGCTATCTTCTAAATGAGCTTTAATATGTGCGTGTGTGTGTGTGTGTGTGTGTGTGTACATAAACATCAGTGTAGAACATGAAGCACATTAATGAGATTGTATTAATTCTTGAAAATATCTAAAGTCACTGAAAATAATAGGATGAGAAATAATCAATTGTAGAGAAACAGAATCATTAGTGATAGGAACTATATGCTTCAAGAAACTAGAGTCTTACAGAAAATAATTAGAATCGATGGTTATGAATACGGGGCGGCACGGTGGTGCAGCAGGTAGTGTCGCAGTCACACAGCTCCAGGGGCCTGGAGGTTGTGGGTTCGATTCCCGCTCCGGGTGACTGTCTGTGAGGAGTTGGTGTGTTCTCCCCGTGTCCGCGTGGGTTTCCTCCGGGTGCTCCGGTTTCCTCCCACAGTCCAAAAACACACGTTGCAGGTGGATTGGCGACTCGAAAGTGTCCGTAGGTGTGAGTGAATGTGTGTGTGTGTGTTGCCCTGTGAAGGACTGGCGCCCCCTCCAGGGTGTATTCCCGCCTTGCGCCCAATGATTCCAGGTAGGATCTGGACCCACCGCGACCCTGAACTGGATAAGGGTTACAGATAATGGATAATGGGTTATGAATACGTTCCCTGATGACAATACGGTGTTTCATGATTGTTTTGGTGTTAGCTTTTGGGCTACAATGTATATTTTATTCCATCACAGAAGGAGGTACATACTTGGAGGATACTGCTAGGCAAAATAGTGAATATTTTACAGGATTTTTCACATTATTTAGCACTACTTTACTATAAGCAAAATTATACAATTTCACTGTCCCACATCAACTTTGCATTTTCAGTTCTGTTTAATTAATTAATTCATTCATTCATTCATCTTCTGTAACTACTTCATCCAGATGTCAAGGCTGGAACACACACTTGACAAGGTTCCAGTCCATCACAGGGCATTAAACCCTCACCTAGTCTCACACTCACACCTATAAATATTTCTGCACAGTCAATCCACCAATCTTCCAAAAACAGAAAAAAACACTTCTAAGCTCCAGTTCGACAGATTACTCATATGTTACACCTATTTTTCTCTGTATTGTTCATTTCCACACTTTGCAAAGTACTCTGACAGTACTGTTCTGAGCATGCCTAGCAGTTCTGTTGTGTTTTGCCTGTTTGTGTCTCAACCTATTTTTATATTTGCTTTTCAATTCAGGATTTGCGTTTTTGGATCGTTTGCTTTGAGATCTTCACCGGTGGAACTGGTTTACTGCTTCTGTAGTTTCATTACCCGTAAATATTAAAGCTTCTGACCCTCTTTCTATACCAGGAGAATCCGAACCAGTTTATTTACTGAGAAAATAATTTGACAAAATTTAGATTTTGGACCATGATGCTATTCTAATGGCTGTATGTAACCAGGGTTAGCTGTTAAGAGATCATCAGTAGTTACTGGAGGGTTTTACTTCCTACATGGGAGCTTTTACACAACATCAGGGTGCACAACCGGAGCAGTTTTCCCTACTCATTACCAGTGTTAAGGACCTTACTCAGCAGCTAAAAACACTTGGTACAGGTAGTGCTTCTGCTTCATTGTGCGAGTCATCTATACCTCCCTTAGTACACTGTTTTTTTTACCCTCTCCACCCATAAATAAAATCTAGTGCGGCACGGTGGTGTAGCAGGTGGTGTTGCAGTCACACAGCTTCGTAAGTGTGAATGCGTGTGTGTGTCACCCTGTGAAGGACTGGCGCCCCCTCCAGGGTGTGATCCCGCCTTGCGCCCAGTGATTCCGGGTAGGCTCAGGACACACAGCGACCCTGAACTGGAGAACTGGTTACAGACAATGAATGAAAGTAAAATCTATGTGTTAAACAGGAGTCCAACAGGATTTTCAATTACAATCCTCTGTCTATGTTTAGAGCTCATCTGCTTGTTCAGATCAAAGAAGGACTTCTAACAGTTAAATTATTAGATTTGTTTAAACATTGTTTGTCTGACAGCAAATTCAATGTTTATGCAATTTTTGTCTGAACTGAACAATGTTTTTGATCACACACAGCAAGGCAGAGCTAGTGCTGAGCTTTTAACCAATTTGCTAAAGGAAGAGGTCAGTTTCACACTATTGCAGCCAGCAGTGGGTGGAATGAACCTGTGTTAATTGCCACTTTTTGCAGTGGTCTGAAGTCAGATTTTGCTGCAAAGGCGATGAGTTTTTCCTGAATGAAATCATCAATCTGGACCATTCATCCATCATTCACGGTCTGTAAGCACTTATCCATTTCAGGGTCGTGGTGGGTCAGGAACCGACCCAGAATCACTGGGCGCAAGGTGGGAAAACACCCTGGAGTGGGCTCAGTTGGGACCATCTCGCATCGTAATCCGTCACATTACTTGTTAAAGTAAACTGCAGAGATTCTTTTCACATCATTCCTGCTCTGGAGATGAAGGAAATTCTCTTTACATCAGACTGGTTTAAGACATTCCTGTTGAGACACACACTATGCCTTTGTGGAGCCACTCTGAATGGAGATCCATTCGGACTAGGAATTATTACACGCCACACAGTGAGTCGAGGCTGGATTCCAGTACTCGCCACACTGAAATGGTTTATTTTTTCATGAGACTGAGGAAAAGCATAATCCGTGTGATAATGAGTTGTTGCCTTTGGCCATCATTTTGTGAAAGAAATATTTCCCAATTTCCCAATGTATCTCTAAATCATATCTTCATTTGAAGCCAAATTATATCATAGTTTTAGTGAGGTGTTCAGCACTCAGGACCCCATCCAGCTCACTCCATATCATCCCTATGCTGTAGACATCTTTTTGGGTGCAGTTTTCCCTAAATCCCTAACCCACTCATACCACCACGCAACCACAGCTATGGAGGATTATATTCAGGAGGCTATTAAGCAGGATTTTATTCACTTCTGTATTTCTTCTGGCGGCACAGTGGCGCAGCAGGTTAGTGTCGCAGTCACACAGCTCCTGGGACCTGGAGGTTTTTGGGTTCATGTCCTGCTCCAGGTGACTGTCTGTGAGGAGTTTGGTGTGTTCTCCCTGTGTCCATGTGGGTTTCCTCCTGTTCCAGTTTCCTCCCACTGTCCAAAAACACACTGTGGTAGGCAGATCGGCGACTCAAAGTGTCCGTAGGTGTTAGTGTGTCTGTGTGTCACCCTGTGAAGAATCGGTGCCCACTCCAGGGTATGTTCCTGCCTTGTGCCCTCTGTGCTTACAGACAATGAATGAATGTATTACTCCTGTTGCTTCAGGTTTTTGTAAGAAAAATGTAAATAGTGGGTTTCGCCCTGTATTGATTATCAACGGTTAAACCTTTGCCACTTATTCCAGTAGCCCTGGAACTTCTTAGACTTGCCAGGTTTTTCACTAAGCTTAATCTGAAAAGCACTTCCAATTTAGGCCTTACAAAAGCAGGAGCTGAATTGAAAAAAGCCTTTGTCATCACTAGAGGCAACAATGAACGTTTAGTGATGCAGCTCGGTCTCTCTAATGCCCCCTCGGTCTTTCAAATGTTCATTAATGATACCTGAAGCGATATGAAAGGCCAGTTTGTTGTAGCCTACGTAGACGGCATTTTGATTTACTCCCTTGAGCTCAGGACCCATATTTCTCCCATTCATCAAGTCCACCAGTGTCTGTTGCAATAACAGTTGTTGTTAAATGAGAGAAGTGTGAATTCCATCCCCAGCTGGTTACCTTATTAATATCATTAGTCAAAGTGCCATTATTTGGATGACAGAAAGGTGAGTTAGCACTGTAAAAAAAAAGAGATTCTTGAGGTTTGCTAACGTTTACAGAAGGTTAATTTGAAGTCTAGTAAAATTGCAACTCCACTTACAGCTCTCCAAATGGTAAGACCAAGGGGCTTAACTGGTCCCCTAAAGCTAACAGAGTCTTTGATGTATTTTATGTGCAATTATTTGTCATTGTACAACATTGTACACACTAGTGCGCTAGAGGGGAATGAACACACACCTGGAGCGGAGGGCAGCCACCCCCGTTGCTCTGTGATTAGTTGGGGGTTAGGTGCCTTGCTCAATTGATTGAATGAAGAGTGCAGAGCTATGCACATTGACCATCCCCAATTTTCCTGCCATTTGCTGGGAATCAAACCAGCAACTTTTCAGTCCTAAGCCCACTTGTCAAACCATTAGGCCACAGTTGCCGTGTGGAGGCAATCGCTTCTGCACGGATTATAAAACACCTTGATCCTTTTTCAAAATTTGCTATTGAAATTGATGCATCAGACACAGGCATGGCCATTTTATTTCAGCACAGTGGTAATCCTCAAAAGCTATATGCGATACCTTTTTACTTTCATAACCTCTCTTCCATTGAAAGAAAGTATGATATTTGAAACATGGCACAAGAGAATTGGAGAAACTATTTAAAGTGCTAATCACACTTTTTTGTCTTAACTAATCATACAAATTTGGTGTATCTACACACAGCTAAACATCTGAACTCCCATCAAGTTCGCTGTCTCATATTTTACCCCATTGGCTTAATATACCATGTAATATGTAGGATACTGATAAAGAAATTGAAAAGTCTTTGGAAGATATAGACATTCTAGAGGGATGCCCTTCTAATAAGTAATAAGTTCCCGAGCCCGTCCTTGACAGACTCAGTACTTGGGCTAATAATCTGCTGACCTCAGGTCACCCAGGGGAACCCAGAACTGTACAATTGTTATCCAGTTGTTATGGTTCGGAGTTATGTTAGTTATAATGTTCACATATTTCTGACCTTGTGTTCTCTCTGTTCAGTTTTGTAAGATTTTTAAGACATTTCCAGCAGGTAAATATAGGCCTTTACCAGTTCCAGAAAAGTCATGGTTACCCATAGCCATAGACCAGGGCTGCTCAATCCTGGTCCTGGAGGTTTACCACCCTGGAGATCTCAGATCAAACACAGTCAGCTCTATTATATGAATGCCCCTGAAGGCCTTGTTTGGGCCAGGTGTGTTTGATTAGAGTTGGACCTAAACTGTGCAGGCTGATAGATCTCCAGAACCAAGATTAGGCAGCCCTGCCACAACTTTTCAGTTCTTCCTGGCATATCAAATGCCATTAGGACAAGGACAACAGTGATTAGGATAATGTCTCACTAGGGTTCTGGTTAGGGTTAAGGTTGCACTGCATGGATGAATCAGAGTGAGGAGATATGGGAGCAGTCACATCTGCATATCAAGCACATTCTACCAGCTTGGGGACAGAGCCTGATTGTCCACTATGAATTTTAACTTAAAACTACAGCCAAGGTATACTGGGCCTTTTAAGATTCTTAAACATATTCATTAGGTTACATAACAGTTAGACCTACCTCGTCAGTACTGTGTCTCCTGCTCTTTCCATGTGTCCCTTCTCAAGCTTGTTATTTTAGGTCTTTTGGCTTATCCAAGGTGTTGGCTTATCCAATATACTATGCATCAGCTCTTGGAATCCAGAAGGTGTGGTGGCATCCTTCAATATCTGGTGGATTGAGAGGGTTATGTCCAGAGGAGAGGATTTGTGTTCTTGCTATTTATGTCACCATCATGAAGGCTGAGTATTATACTCAGTGTCCAGAAAACGTCTGATCCTCATCCTAGGGGACACCCCAGGAGGTCCTCCAATTCTGATCAGGTTCAACCTAGTGGTCCACCTACTGGTTCCTATTTTATCCAGCCCTGCTCCAGAATTAAGAAACAGTTCTCTGCCTCTATTAATCTTGAGGTGGGTGGTTTTTGTGGTCAATCTCGTTCCATGATTCTCTTGAACACTTTGGGGGACTAATATCACACCATCCTCTGATTGGTCTGTGATCATTTCATGCTCCAGTGATCAGAGTCTAAACTCCAACTCCCACAATCCATTGGGAAGTCATCTGTCTTTGAGCATTACAGGGTGTGGTACAAGGGGGCAAGGGGTGGATATAACAACAGAGATACTTATTCAGTAGGTTTATTATTCACTTTGACCTATTTTTTCCACTCTTCACTCTCTCTGTATCACCTTTTCTCCCTTTGTCCCATTTTCTCTCTCTCTCTCTTAAAAATCTCCCCCTTGGTGTGTGAAAGCTCAGTTTTCAGTGACCCAAAACGCCAACACAGAGACAATACAGAGATAACCTCTGACTGAATTTGCCACAGGTCCATGGTAAGATATGAAATGAAACCTGGATTGGTGATGTGCCTTACAGCTGCTTAGTGGTCCAGTGCAAGCTCTGGACTGGAATAGGGATCGGTAAGTGGATTGGGCCTGTCCGTCTGATGTCCGCTGTGTGAATTACATCAATATCAGACCAAACACTTATATAGGTGCAGTAAGGGGCCGCACTCAGATTAATGCAGAAGGAACACAAGGAGAATACTAAGAGGGATAGACTGACAGACAACACAGGAAACAAGAGAACAACTAAAGACAAAGACAAACACAGAAGAACCAGAGAAAGACATAAAAAGTGGATCAGACAACCAGCAGTTAACAACATCATGAGAGAAATAGGACAAAATAATAAATGACTGAAGAAAAAGAATAAACAGGGACAAATAAGGGACACCTGTAGCATTTACACTTACAGTAGGAAGGGGCATGGCTAGGGCAGTCACTTGAGGAAAGTGCTTGGCTGTGACAGACACGAGTAGACAACCACATAGACCAAATTTAAACAGAAAGCAAGTGTGAGATAGGGATAGAGAACACACAAAGGAAAACATCAGAGGGGGAAAAAAACAACAACACAAACAAAGAAATAGAAAAAAAGACTTAAACAACTGTGACAAAGCAGCATGTCTTTGACCAGTCAAAGAACTCTGTTCTGCTCCAATTCACCAGATAACTGACATGTTACACCTGTGGTTTTCTGTACTTAAGTCAGTTGTTTAAGTCAGTTGTTTTCAACTCTTTGAAAGGCATTGTCACAGTGTTGTCCTCTGTCCTCTGTTTTCTCTTAGTCATTTTACACCAATCATACATTAAAAGACTCAAAAAAGACTAAAATCTGACACCTCACATATACGACGATGGGATTCAAGTCATTTTATTCATTAAAAATTTGTGATAATATGAATTGATTTTATCTGAATATAAAAATCGGTGAGGTGTGTTCTCTCCATGTCTGCATGAGTTTCCTCCGGGTGCTCCGGTTTCCTCACACAGTCTAAAAACACACGTTGGTAGGTGTATTGGCTACTCAGAAGTTTCCATAGGTGTGAGTGAATATGTGAGAGTGTGTGTCGCCCTGCGAAGCACTAGTGCCCCCTCCAGGGTGATTCCGGGTAGGCTCTGGACCCACTGCGGCCCTGAACCTGATAAGCAGTTACCTGACAATGAGTGAATTAATAAATAAATTAATTTAAAAATGAAATGAGAACTTTACACCAAGCAACTGAGAAAATGTGAGCGTGGTGCAACTCCAGCAAGACTTGTGATTTATTTCAACACACAAATAGTCTGAGGGTGAGTAATTTATCATTTGGTGTAATGCCCTCTTGTATCTTTTGCTTAGAGATCTTCTCCACTGTTGCCTTGAACTGGTCTACCTTTTTCGTTTTTTTTTTGTTTGTTTGTTTGTTTTTTGTTGTTTTTAATTTACTAACAATCAGACCATTCTATGACTTTGAAATATGAGTGGAAAAAAAATTTTATAGATTAATTTTTATTCAACATGATTACTTCAGGGCGGCACGGTGGTGCAGCAGGTAGTGTCACAGTCACACAGCTCCAGGGGCCTGGAGGTTGTGGGTTCGATTCCCGCTCCGGGTGACTGTCTGTGAGGAGTGTGGTGTGTTCTCCTCGTGTCCGCGTGGGTTTGCTCCTGTTTCCTCCCACACTCCAAAAACACACGTTGGTAGGTGGATTGGCGACTCAAAAGTGTCCGTAGGTGTGAGTGTGTGTGTGTGTGTGTGTGTGTGTTGCCCTGTGAAGGACTGGTGCCCCCTCCAGGGTGTACCCAGTAAACAATTAGCCGTTGATTCAACATTGAAATAATGTAACGACTGCCGTCTAATCAACATTCTCTTAAGGTTGAAAATGAAAGTTGAAAAGACGTCCAAACACAGACATTGAAAAGATGACTATTGGACGTCCATTGACGTTATTAATTGGTCCCGAAATAAATTACTTGTTTAAAACGCGTTTTGGACGTCCACTGACGTTATCGATTGGTCACCACTTAACTAACTTATTAAGATGGATTTTGGACGTCCATTGACGGACAGACTACTTTTAGACCTATTTTGAAAGTCCAGGGACGTTCCTTGTTAACTGGGTATTCCCGCCTTGCGCCCAATGATTCCAGGTAGGCTCTGGACCTACCGTGACCCTGAACTGGATAAGCGCTTACAGATAATGAATGAATGAATGAATGAATGATTACTTCACAAAAAAGACAAATATTGAGTTGAGGCACTATGTTAAAGTGTTAAATGAATTCTCATAATTCTGCAACAATAGTTTAAAAACAACAAGAAACTGAAAAGACACTGTGCTGCTAAAGCTCTCCATGATGTATGTGAAGAACTCCTCAGATGTTTTTCCTCAGTCCTTTTTTTCCTGATACAGTCAAACAATAAATGTGTTTAAAATTGTTTTCATCATGCAGTACATTGTGTATTAGTAATTAGCTTCAGAGAAATCTTCATCTCATATGCAGTAGATCTCATATCTTACTAGTCTGAACAAAGTATTTGATTTCTTTCCAGTTTGGGAAGATTCCCAAAAATCAAAATTAAACAGAGAGCAGATGTAAGGACATCATCCCTCTTTATTAAAGAGCTTTATATTTATTTGACATCCAGTTTTGGACATGGATGAAAGAAGGGGTTCAATTCTGCTTGTATTTGAAATTAGAAACCCACATGCTGCAAAGATTATTTCAAATAGCCTGTCACTCACTTTAATACCTCTATAGGCGTGAGCAACACTGTGATGAGAGTTTCAGAGGTTTTTCCTCAAACTTCATTTCTAGAACTACTTCTCACAGAGCCTCATCTCTAGTAATGGCATGTTCTGCCTGAGTTTGATAATCACTTTCAAATTTACATCAAACTATTTCATGTAAAAAGCATACTCTTTGTGATTTTCTTTTTTAAATCTGTCAGGAGTTTTATGGTGGCCCACAACAGCCTTTGTGAAGTAAAGGGGAAAAAAAACATCATTAAGCAAGAACAGAAAACAAAGAATGAGGTCATGATAACAATTAGAAAATACAAACACATTAAGCAGGAACATGGCAACAGAAAACTAGAACAATCCATCATGTGAACACTAAAAGAAAAAATGAGAATACAACATTACACAAGAGCACAACAACATTAAGGAAGAACACAACAACATTGTAAATGTCCTTTTAATATTTTTGTGTTCTGACTTTGTGTTCTTGTGTTCTCATCTTGTATTTGTGTGGCCTGTTTTAAATGGGACATTTTATACATCTTTTCCACAATTTAACACAGATCCCTGGGGTCTTAATGTCATTTGCTGTGATATGCTTTGTTCAAAACACCACAAGGATCAGGCACCGCAGCCCCATTTTCACTGAGTGCATTTACATGCACTTAACAACCTGTACTTAATTGGATTTCTGTGTTTTATCTGATATTAAAGTGCAGGGGTTGGACAATGAAACTGAAACACCTGTCATTTAGACAATTTAACATTTAGGTTAAATTGGAGCAGCCTGGTGGCCAATCTTCATTAACTGCACGTTGCACCAGTAAGAGCAGAGTGTGAAGGTTAGCAGAGTAGCAGGGTAAGAGCACAGTTTTCCTCAAAATATTGCAATGCACACAACATTATTGGTGACATACCAGAGTTCAAAAGAGGACAAATTATTGGTGCACGTCTTGCTGGCGCATCTGTGACCAAGACAGTAAGTCTTTGTGATCTATCAAGAGCCACGGTATCCAGGGCAATGTCAGCATAACAGCAAGAAGAACCAAACACATCCAACAGGATCAACTGTGGACGCAAGAGGAAGCTGTCTGAGAGGGATGTTCGGGTGCTGACCCGGATTGTGTCCCAAAACCATAAAACCACGGCTGCCCAAATCATGGCAGAATTAAATGTGCACCTCAACTCTCCTGTTTCCACCAGAACTGTCCATCAGGAGCTTCACAGGGTCAATACACACGGCCGGGCTGATTTAGCCAAACCTTTGGTCACTCATGTCAATGCCAAATGTCAGTTTTAATGGTGCAAGGAGCGCAAATCTTGGGCTGTGGACAATGTGAAACATATAATGTTCTCTGATGAGTCCACCTTTACTGATTTCCCCACATCTGGGAGAGTTACGGTGGGGAGAAGCCCCAAAGAAGTGTACCACCCAGACTGTTGCATGCCCAGAGTGAAGCATGGGGGTGGATCAGTGATGGTTTGGGCGGCCATATCATGGCATGCCCTTGGCCCAATACTTGTGTTGGATGGGCGCTTCATTCCCAAGGACTACCAAACCATTCTGGAGGACCATGTGCATCCAATGGTTCAAACATTGTGTCCTGAAGGCGGTGCCGTGTATCAGGACGACAATGCACCAATACACACAGCAAGACTGGTGAAAGACTGGTTTGATGAACATGAAAGTGAAGTTGAACATCTCCCATGGCCTGCACAGTCACCAGATCTAAATATTATTGAGCCACTTTGGGGTGTTTTGGAGGAGAGAGTCAGGAAACGTTTTCCTCCACCAGCATCACGTAGAGACCTGGCCACTATCCTGCAAGAAGAATGGCTTAAAATCCCTCTGACCACTGTGCAGGACTTGTATATGTCATTCTCAAGACACATTGACGCTGTATTGGCTGCAAAAACCATACTAATAAATTATTGTGGTCTACAACCAGGTGTTTCAGTTTCATTGTCCAACCCCTGTGTTTACTGCATACTCTGTTTTCTGAGCTCAGAGTAAGGTCTAGAAATCAGATTAAGAAATCTGTTTAAGAGAGCTGGAGTTTAGCTCAGTAACCCTTAACCCTGATTTCTCGGCCTGCACATGCACGGAAGCATAACCGGACAGAATATAGAGCCATCTCCAACACGTGTCTAAGTTTTCTCACAAATCTCTATTTGTAAATTCATTACCGCTCACTCTGACTAGTACTTACACAAACATGCGTTCAGCAGCTTGGGTCCCTGCCTGTAACGAAGGAACACGCACTGCATTTAAAAGAAGAGACACTCATTTAAAATATCTTGTCTCAGCCGCAGTGTAGAAAAAGCATCGAGAAGAGTAGCAGTGTGTAATATTAGAAATCATAAGGAAATAAGTTCCAAATCTGCAGGTAAATTGGGTCCATGTTTACACAGTTCCCTAGCAGGACATTATTGTCACATTTTCTCAGATATTATTGGTGGCTGCAAATCAGAAATCAGATTATTGCCTGACTCATGTAACCTCTTGATCAGATTACTGACAAAATCTGATTTTATACAGTTACTGGATTATTAAGTGTTGGTAAATAAAATCTATGTTCCTTTAAATGATAATGAGCTATTGTTTACCTTGACACGAACACACAGGTGTGTAGAAGGAGGAGCAGAAGATCTATTTTTTAAACATTCTCGCTCTTACCCACTCTGCTTTTGGATGTTTTTGCTCTGTACTCTTGATTTCCCATGCTCATTGTGTTTCTCATCGGTTTTACTCAATTTAACCATGTCTTTGCCCCCTCACATAAACATAGGTCTAGCATTGTGGTTGAAGACACTCAGACGAGGGGTCAGTGCAATTTTCAAGTCTGCACTTGAAATCCAAAGTACAAAGTGGAGAATATTAGAAATGATTATTTTATCCCTTGCTTTCTGAATACAGCCCACTAAAAACTGACTGAGTGGCCTTGTTTCAAAGTTGTGGGTTGGTAGACACTGTAGGTACTCCAAGTAAAGTGCTAATGCACTGAAAATGTTTTCAAATAATGACACTGTTTTTGTTTTTTTTTCTGTTGGTTTTAGTGTTCTGCTTTAATGGGTTGTTGTGTTCTCTAAATGTTCTTGCGGTCTCGTCAATGTAGTTATGATCTCTCACATTTTCCTTGTGTTATCTTTCAACGTTGTGGTGTCTTCATTTTTTGATTGCTTCCTAAATGCTGTCGTATTGTGATTCTCTCTAGTCTTGAAAATGAAACAAATACAGTTCCAGTAATCTCTGAATTTAAAAAACACACCCCCACACATATTACTAAATCTGCAAATTAAAAACATGCCTACTAACTGCTCATTACAAGCCTAGCAGTAGATGTTACAGATGATGTTGCAGCACAACTCAGTAGTCTACCATTCATGCCTCTACATCAAGGTGTGAAGTATTGACCTTAACAATAACTTCTGTTACCCACAACTCAGTTGGGTAAAACCTGACAGGGGCAAGGGCATGACCTGTCTTAAAAAAATCTTTGCATCTGTTTATTGTCGTGCTTTGGGGCTAAAAACAAATAGTCTACAGCTCCTGGCATTTACTCTCCAAGTCAAGAACAGGACTACAACCTCTGATCACAAAAAGCCTAACAGAGAGTGGTTTTAATAGGTTTAGGAAGGCAGCGCATGAACTGTTACATATACAAAATCATGACATCTGTGCAGAGTTCCTGTGCAACTGCAATGAGTTTCAAAAGCGCTGTGTTTCACACATATTTCTTCAAATACTTCCTTTAGACTTCAAGTGCATTGATTGTGTTCGACAAAATTTTTATGTGGAATCCAGTGTTGACTATACACCAATCAGGTACAATAACCATAACATTGATTATCTCATAACAACCATGCCTGAAAAGTATCAGGCAACAAGTCACCAGTCAGGTCTTGAAGTTGAGGTCTTGTAAGGAGGACAAATGGGCAAGCATAAGGATTTTAGTGACTTTGACTAGGGACAAACTGTAATGGCTATTTTCTTTTATCAGTGCATCTCCAAAACAACAGATCTTATGTGGTATTACTGGTATGCAGTGATTGTAATTAACCAGAGCTGTCCAAGTAAAATGGAGATAAGGATATGGGTGCCCAGGGCTCATTGATGTGATGCCCATGGGCAATGAGGGCCTGCCTGTTTGCTCTAATCTTGTGTTAATTTAGCACAAATGGTCGAAATGGTTACGACACCTCTAATGTGTAAAACCATAACGGCTGACAGCAAAGGTTATGTATAAAAATGTTGTCTTGCATTCATTTCTAAAATGATCTCCCTGAACCATTTAAGTACAGTGATGAGCCCTTATGTTCTTCAATAACACTTTCATATGCCAAAAAGAGTGATTTATGTTTGATTTCTCCAGTGCCCAGGTGTTGTGGTTGTAGCAGTGAAACTCTGTTCTTTGGACTGATGAAACTTAATTCAGCATCTGAAGGATGAGTTAAAATGGCTTAAATGGTTAAAATGGCTAAACTTCCAAAATAAGTACCCGACTTCACTAATGACATCGTTGCTGAACCACAGGACATCTTTACAGAAATGTTCCAAAATAAATGTAAATACATTCCAGTATCTAAAATGTTGGTTATCTCTTAACAATGGGACATGGGAAAAACTGCATGGTAAATGAACAGTTGGCTTGTGTAGTCATTATTTAGGAGAAATAAAAAACAAAGAAAATCTACTGTGACAAATAAATAAATAAAGTAAGTCATGGGAGGGAGGGTTCGCAAAACATTGTGCATTATACCCTGATGGATACAATGCAGAATGGCCACAGACTGGTCAGATTTCCCATGGTAATCCCTGTCCACCGCTGAAAAATAACATACACTGAACCTGCAAGCATCATAAGTTGATCTTAGATTTAAGGAAGGGGGGGTGGGGGCTGGAATGATGAGTTGTTTTATTGATATGACATGTAAAAAAAAATCCAGGTGAGTACGTGCCTCCAGGATGCACTGTGGGACAAAACCAAGCCAGTGGAGGTAGTGTCTATGCTTTGTCTATGCTATGCTGGGAAACCCTAGGTCTGGGCATTCGTGTTGATGCCAATTTCACACATATTATCTTCCTAAATATGAAATTAGGTGGGCTGTCTTAATGTTGTGGTTCATCAGTTTTTATAAAAGAAGAATCATAAAAATACATTATTCAGGTCCAATTATATTTCAGTATAAAAGCCTCTGTCCATGCAGATTACTGTGTATCCCGGTCCATAACCTCATCTGCTCAGCTATGGCCTAAAGGAGCTAGAAAGGACAACATTGCAGCCTGAATTAACATCAGTACCTCTATAAAGTCTAAAACTGCTAAAAGCCACTGGACTTATCTTATGCATCTGTCACATTTTCTCACACCTGAATCACTTGAAACACTTGCACCAGTCTTCAAGTGCAGAGACAAGCATCCACATTACATTTTGTCTAATATCTATCTTGAATATCTATAATGAAACATCTCCTTTATTATTTTAAACCACCATATTATTTATACTAATCACAAGTGAAATATCTAGATGGATTTAATACCACTCATTAGTGTTTTCAGTGAAGTAAAATAGGACTACATGTTGTAAAATATGTTTATTGGTGCTTAATAATGATGTTTTAAATAAATGAAAAAGAACTAATTATCAGTTGTAACACAGGGCAACAGTGACCTGTTTTTTGCCAAAACTGAACACACAAACAACTTTACTGTCAATCCTCGGATCTTGCAAAGAACAGACCTTACAGACATCCTTAAGTCTGTCAGTTTCATTATGTTTGTTAAAAGGCTTAACCATTTAACCACCAAGTTTAATCAATTAACCACCAATAAGACGTATTTTCTTACATTAATGGTAATATAACGTGTACCTTAACATGTGAATTGACATTCACATTCTCAGGTCTTAGCTTATACTTTACCTTGACATTTTCAGTAAGTTATCTGACTCTTTCAGTATGAGGCAAACAACAATCCACTATTGTCCTTTCTATTGCTATCTGTGTTATAAAATGATTATAAATTACCTTCAATGACTTTACCACCTAATTAGGAGCCATGCAATAAATAAACATATTTTAAACCATTTATAAACTTTATATATGTAGTCTTGTTTTTAAATGTGATACCAGAATTTTTTTGATTATCATTACGTGTCTCTGTGATTTTCGGGGTCTTCACTAAAGTCAAGTAATAATGAGAATATATCAGGAACAAGAAGCTTAAAAAATGAATAGCTTAAACGAGTAATAAATATTTGCATTAAACACTGCTATATAAAAATATATACTTCATTGTTCTGACATAAAATCTCTTTTGTGAGATTTCAGGTTCCTGCTGACAGAGTGAAAACAAAACAAAAAAAAAGAAAAAACGACTTGCACAGAAGTATTCAAACATCCAAGATGCTACATTTTAGGATGTTAAGACGTCTAAAGTATTGGTTGCACAAGCATCATCAGTGGAAACAAACTGAAAAATCAGAGTTGCAAAAACATCCGTTCCTGTGTTGATATTCTGAATGGATTAATACGTTTAATAAGTTTGTATTTCGAGAAGTTTCTCAGTACATAAGCATTATGAGCACCTTCTTTTGTACTTCAGCTCAACTTGAATATGGGAAGGTATGTTTATGTTTACTGCAGTCATTATTTTACCCAAGTAGCAATATTTTACTCGATTATAAATTTATGTCACTCCACTCACCTATTTACACCAGAGAACACTAAACCTTTTTTATCATTTATCATGCATTCATTTCTCAAAATACTTCCTATAACACTTGTTCCTATTCTGAAAAGGCACTCTTGAAACACGCAAAAGCTCTTGTGGTGAATTCTTAGAAAGGTGAATGTTAGTCACCGACAATAAAAAAAAACCTCCCATGGAACTGGAATCGAACAATGACAAATCGAATAATGACATAAGTAACAAACCGTAAAGCAGTCTACGGTGTAGTTCAGTGCCACGCCTTTCATTAAAAATGTTTAATCCAATTTATAAATCAACATTTTAAAAGAGATCTCAAATTCTCTCAAGGATAATACAGC
Organism: Hoplias malabaricus; assembly: GCF_029633855.1. NCBI lineage: Eukaryota > Metazoa > Chordata > Actinopteri > Characiformes > Erythrinidae > Hoplias > Hoplias malabaricus. Next base: position 29,348,034 of record NC_089816.1, read on the forward strand.
AATATATTACCTATACTGATAGTGTGACATGAGGGTTTCTTTGTGAAAACAAAGCTTGAATCCTTGCATTTCAGTCACATTAATTTTAGTTGTGGTTGCAATTTTGGGGACAGAGCATCCTTATTCATAGAGTACCATTAACATAAACAGATGTGAAAGTTGGGTATATTTATCTCGTACACAGATCATCTCCCTGGACTAGAAAGGGTCTCACAGCATTTAAAAACACTGGAGCACACTGTCACTTCACATCATGTGATTAAACAGATGTTCATAGTGAGGGGGAAAAGGCCATCCACTGTTGGCCATATTAGCATTTTTGTCATAGAATTAAATTGAAAACTATTAGTACTTTAGCTTCCAAAGCATTCCCATTTCCATTCCTGTGACTGAAAATGTCAGATATTCATAAACATACCATATACAACCTTTAGTAATTGTGTTATTTCACTCAAATTATTATAATTTTGCTTCCTTCTGGTTTATGGGTCTGTGAGCACAAACCCTATATTATTTTGTCTTATAATTTTCACAGTTTTTACAAGTCAAGTAGGCTGATCATGCTGACCATGCTCTCAAAGAGTGGATCAGATTCTAGAAGGACATTGATTTACCATGACACTGTCTCAGACTTGTGTTTCATATGAATAAAAGAGTTCCTGTGTGAAAATGTGTGATGATTAGTGATATGGTGACAGACTTAGTTTAGCTTAGGGCTTAGTTTGCAAACTTGGGGGCGGATAAACGGGTCTGGGTTCTTATATTTCTTAAGTTAACATTGAAATGTGAATTCAAAATTTAGACCAAAAAAAATGGATATATCCTAAATTGGGTATTTACTTGTAATGATCAAGTTCTCAAAATGATGGCTACTTGGGATGGTTGCCTCCACTCAGGCAAAAAAAAAAACTACTAGCCATGTGCTACTAGGCATGCAATTTCCACATTTCTTGAGTTGGAAACAATTGATCCTTTCCTGTGTACACACCACAAGCCTGGACCTTTCAACTGTCCATATTCATGGTGCTAAATGTAATACATTAAATGCTTGGGAAAAATGCTGCAAGAATGTTTTACTGCATTGCTTTGAAATCCTGTATCACATCCTTTTCCACTTTAATTTCTTCATTTGATCTATAGCACCTCTTCTGACGAGGTAGCCCTTTGGAATGGCTGCCATGGTGGGAGGGAAGTGGGTGGGCACCGCTGAATGAGAAGAAGGATTTGTAATCACTTTTCCTTTTCATATTATCTCAGTCTGTCATCATTTTTGTTGTTAAAAAATAAAAATGGTGGTTACATTACAAGATGATGTCATGTGAAAAGCAAGGATAATCTCATTAGCAAAGCACTACCAACAGAATGGACTGCTCTGGATCAGGTGAATCTGATCGTAAGGTCAAAGGTCTTGCATGGTCTTGGATATAAGAATTTCATTAATGTCATTAATGATATGCTACACTAAGTCTGATACTCATACAGTTGTGAAATATATTTAAATTCATTCTATAGCACTACTCCAGGATATTGCGTTATTCCAGGAAATTGCGTTATTATTATATTTATTATATATAATACATTGATCACTTTATTAAAGCTGACATTTCTGTTTTTTTGTAAAATGTAATCATATGTATTCTATAGCAATAAGGTTGTATATCAGTCAAAAATCATACATCAATTTTATATTTGCACAGACAGCTCTTTCTCAAAATCAGTAAATCAGACTTTTCCACAACTTTCTTGCTGCTAAGGTACACTTTGTGTGACACTCTGATATAGTAGGAAAATAACTTAAAATTGAAATGGACTATGTCAGTATATTCTATCAGTTGACCATACTGACAATACACTGTTCATACAGTATGATGTTCACAGCCGGATCCTGCTCCGCATCAGTAAAACAGCCTCTGCAGCAAATCCCGACTAGGTTGCAAGGGTGCATTCTTTGCAGAGTGACGATGCAAAACCCGACGCGGCTTATCTCAAATCTTACACTCACAAAGAGTTCAACTGACATTTTCCACCCATACCAACCATTCTTGCGGAAAATGAATCTTTCTCACTTTTTTGTGTGTTTGAAGCGATTTCCTGCTTCTTTCATCATTTCCTGTTCAAGGAACAAATAGCTCACAGTGTGGTGGAGACGTGTGTGTGTGTGAGAGAGAGAGAGAAAGAGATAGAGAGAGAAATGGAAGCACTGCCTGTTTATCACGGGGCTATCAGCCGCGAGACCTGCGAGAGGAGGCTATGGGAGGCCGGCAAAGACGGCAGCTACTTAATCCGTGATAGTGAGAGCGTGGCTGGCGCATACTGCCTATGTGTGCTGTAAGATTTTTTGCCATTCCATTTTATCCTGCATTGTTCAACTATCAATCTTAAGACTTATTAGTTAGTAACTTATTCATTATTCAGTGATTACTATGCAACTACTCTGCATGATGTGTAGCTACATAAGTGAGTAATTGACCGACATAATTGCTCCTTAAATCTGCTTAAAATGTAGGCATATTATTCAGTTATTAATCTTAAGATTTATTATTTAGTAACCATATAAATTATTCTGTAATGACTATGTAAATCATGTGTACCTTCTTCAAAATGACTAATCTACGAGTTTCCAACACTAATTATGCCTAGTCTTGATCTACATAGCCATTTGAATGGATATTATACGCTGAAATATTACAAGAATACAGTTAAACCATGACCGGCCTTTAGAATTCAATCTCTTCATCTCCAGCAATAATAGTCAGTGGTTAATCCTTAGCAAATTATGTAATAACTATTAATTAACATTTGAGTAATTATTTGAAATACTTATTTAAAAAACGTGTTAATGTTTGAGAGTTGTTAATCTGAAATATGTCAATCCTGTATCTAATGAAACTACATTGGTGTAAGTTGTCGGTGGCTTAAATTGCTTTTAGGGTTCCACTCTTTAAACTATAATAATTAGTAATTAATATTTAGGGGGGTACCACTATGAATTGAAAACTGATTATTCACCAATTGCTTTTCTAATTATTCATTTGGTTTTTGACATACAATCAACAACCCTAAGTTTGTTTTTATTATTAATTTTAATACAAATGGATGTCAAATTTTAATCTTTGTGTATAAAGGGTTAATCCTTCTAAGTTCACACGTGCAATACTTCGCAATCACCCTGCTGCTTTGACTTAAGTGTGGTCTGCTCTTGTGACATTGAATCGACAGGTGCAACGATCTCGTCTTCACTTACCGGCTGCAGCAGAACAGTGGAGGCTCTTGGTCAGCAGAGGTGAGACTGTGGTCTAAAGCTTTCTGGTGAAATCGCATGTCTATCATGCAGTGACCCGTCAGCAAAGCCGAATTACTTTACAGATACACGGCTCGCTGAGTTAGCCTGATACACACACTCCGCATCAGTGCGTCCAGCTAAAGTCCTTCCCTGCAAACAGTAAAATATTTCCTCACTGGCCAGGTCCACAGTTAGCATGAGTAAAAGACATTTCTCCTAAAAGTCAAGAGTAGAGCTCTGATCTGAATAGAGGAAAAATAGACAAAACATCCTGCAAGCAAAACCACAAAAACAAACAACTTCCTTTGTGTAAAGCTTATTCCAAACATTGCCTTCTTGCTTACAGTTGCCACGATATAGTTTTTCTTTTTTCCCCTGGAGTGCAAAAATTGCACAAACCAGGTAAACAAACAAACAAACAAACAAACAAACAAACAAACAAAAAGGAGTACAGATGCATGTGAAATAAGCTGATAATCTAACAAGGTATCCTTGATCATTTGCACCATAAAATCACATGGAAGCTGTACCAACAGGCAACAAGTGACAAGATGACTGAGTCAATATGATTTATAATAGTGTAAAGCTTTACATTTTTATTATCACTTGCATGACAACACCAAACAAGAAAGATTGTACAAGAAATTCTATATTTAAAGATTGAGTTTAGGAAAATAAGAAACCAATTCCACCACAAAATTTCAATTTACCCGACTTTCAGAAAGGAAACTTTACTTAACTTTATCATATTTGGTTTTATATCAGATTTTGGCTGAAATTGTACCATCCATATTTCCAGAAAATTTGGGATATATTTTGAAAGGAAAAAACCAAAATTGCATGATTTGTTCATTATTAACTGTTATTTAACTGACAAAAGTACAAAATATATTTAAAAAAAGATCATCAAAGCTTTCAACAACCAACCTGATTGTCTCTAACACCTCCAATGAAACTGGGACAGAGGCATGTTTACTGCCGCGTTTCATCACCTTTTCTTTAAAGTATACTTTTTAATCATTTGGGAACTGAAGATACTAATTTCTGAAGTTTTGCTAGTGGGATTTTTGCTTGTGCTTAGTACATAAGAAACTTCAGCTTCCTAACATGTCAAGGTCACCACAGCCTGATATTCTGCTTCATGATGCCACACACGAGACTCGTCTGGTCAGCAGGCAGGCTATTCAAGCCCACGCAACACGTGTCAATCTATCTATCTATCTATATCACTGTCCAATTTAAAATGTATCTCCCGAAATAGTTACTTTACAAGAGATGAAAAAAACCTTTTTAACTTTCAATGAAAATGAATGTAAAAAGATCTTATACCAAGTAAATTTGATGCATATCTATTGGTCCATTCATCGTGTAAATTTCACATTATATGATGGACAGCTGCTCTGTTCAAATTATGTAGTAAATTAAAAACCAACAAAAATGGAGATACATGTTTTTAATTGGACAGCGATGATATGCAAGTCATCCATGCTATGGGGACTGTTGGACCCACCATACACCATGAGAGTTATTGGCATGTGCACCTTTCGCTGATAACAGTCGTGGTGATCCATTTTGTCTTTGGCACAGAGAACTCGACATCCATTTTTTATTTTATTGAAAACAAGAAAAATGTGGCATCATCACACCACATCACATATTTCCATTGTCTTTTGGAGCATCTGAGATAAGTTCAGGCCCAGAGATCTCTTCTGTGTTTCTGCACAGAATGTATATGTCTATACATATGAGTGCATAGAATTTCTATAAATAGCTGTCTCCTTACATATGTTTCAGGTCACATTTTTCTTTCTGCAGTAGCAGACTGTGTTAAGTGGCAATGAAGGACTCTGAGCTTTTGTGGTTTTATTATGTTATCATGGTATCTTGATGGTTTATATATATATGAAATCTGCTAATCATGCACAAAGAAATCACATGCATATTTAATCTGCAATATATCAACAACATAGTTTTAACAGTTGCTTGCACACTTGTAGAAATACAAACGCGTGTAAATATCTTGAAGAACTCCTCTCCGAAAATATGGTGTTAATTAATAAACAGAACAGTGGAGGTCACACTGAACCTCATAGAAGGAATTAATGATTTTGAATATTATTTAAAGGGTTTACATTATATGTGTCATTATATTACACAACTGAAAATTGTGAGATTTATTTCGTGAAAAACAAACAAACAAACAAACAGCAGCAAAGACCACAAAAAATAGATTAGTAATAGAAAGGAAATCTGTTCCACTTCCATATTTCAGATAATGAGATTACTCTAAGCACTTACGGACATACATAAATATTTCATTCTGTATATTGGCAGAACAATATATGTAACCAGTCATCTTATAGTTAAAAGTAATAAATATTTAGTACTTTTATATTTACCAATAATAATAATAATAATAATAATAATAATAATAATAATAATAATAATGAGTTGACATTAACCATTTATAAGGCTAAATATGCATACATTAATTAACGGTACTCAAGACAGGAATTAATAAATAATTAGGTAATGCCACAATTAATCATTAAGTAATGATAAAATAAACATAGTAGTAATGATAGTAAACTATTGTTAACTTGCATTCTTTAAGAATTTTACAAAATCCTAAAATAATGCTGGTTCTTTCCATCACCATTTAATAATTGTGACTTTATTTATTGTTTTTTAAATGCTTTTTACTGTATTAATATTAATAAAACAATATTTATATAAATTGTAGTACTAGTAGCAGTAGTTGTAGGTATATACCAGTAGAAAATACAGCAGAAACATGTAGCAGTTGTAGTATGGAGTTAGACTATTTATTATTTTTATAATTTGGAAGCAGTACATTTAATTTCCTTTGCTGTTTGTATTAGGTAAATAATATATCAGAATCTTTATTAATTTTAAGCACAATCAGGTTTAATTTGACTCTCGTGAAGCCACATTTCTGCATATCTAGGGAGAACAAAACCAAATAAACAAAACTGTCACAGAGTTCAGCCCCTCTACGAGCGGCGAGACTTTGAATGAGAAAACCACAGTTTCCACGGGGTGTGCCTACAGAAAGCTGTGGTGGTCATAATTTAAGATGCAGCTTGCAGTGCACATATCAGATTAAATTTGTACAAGAACTGGAAATCAGTGGTAGTGACCCTATATATATATATATATATATATTTATAAGACTTATAGTGTTATATATGTTATTTTGTTATAAATGATTCATTATTTTTTAGTCTATGATTTTTGTTGTCTTTTTGCAGACAGCCCCTGGTCAGCAGAAACGCCTGTTCCGGAAAGTCAAGAATTTGATAAGTGCATTTGAAAAGCCAAACCAGGGCATTGCTGTTCCACTGCTTCACCCAGTGACCATCCACAGTCAAAAAACTGCCCCAAACATGTCCTAGACCATGTCCCCAAAGCACAGGGATGACTTTTCAAAATATACAAAAATACAACTCTTTGGATCTGTATATATTTGACGTAACATTTACTAGGTTTACGTTTGTGTATCTGCCATGCAGCTTTTATTTTCCAGCTTTAGAATAATCACAAAATGCTTTGTACAAAAAAGGTCTCACTTGGCACCTCCTCATAGAGTCTGTTGCGTTTAATTGTACGTTGTACATTGATTGCATGGTCACTCTTGTGTGTTTTGTAGTTTGTTTAATTTGTGCTGCAAAAAATAGAAATACAGTCCAAATATAAATATGGACATTCCTGATCAAATGACACATCTTGATGATTTTCTATATGAAAATAAGAAGTATCCACTACAAGAAACATATTTTAATATGCATTTAAGCCAATTAGAATGCTCAATATTGCATTAAAATATGTTGGTTCCACTTTGAAAATCAACAAAAATATACAAAAATATAAACATATTTTTAAACTGAACTGAAATGAAAATCAGCTGGTGTATGAGCCTAGCAGACATCATTTGTTGTGTTCATGCCTGATGAGATAAAATGATATGTTTTTTCACAATGCACCTAAAATGTGAATTAAAATATGAAGTTGTATTTGAGGATGCTGCTTCTGGACTTCTGCTGAGTCCCAAGGAAAACATCATGAAGAAAACAGCTATATTTTTGATGCCTAGAAAAAAAAAATCTTTGCAAATATACACTGAATGTTATTCATTTGACCTTCCTTGATGTGAGTCTTTCCTTCTAACTGACTCAGTGTGAAAGAATCTCTTAAATATTAAAGAAAATCATGTTGAAAAACTCTGGTGTCGAAAACGTCCACAACAAAACCACACTGTACATAGCTTTTGTTTGAAGATGAAAAAAAAAAAAAAAAAAAAAAAACAAAACAAAAACATCAAGGAAAAGGTTCGCTTTGGGCTGAGAACAAGAGTGAGCAGCCGAATGATTTCAATGCAGGCATACGATATCGCCTCAAATCTGCACAGCGCCCAGACAACCGCCACAGGAAGAGCACCTCGTCTCCTAGCAACAGCACTCTCAATATTCCACAGATGTTGATGCTCGGGAGCAAAATCAGCCTTATCACATGGAATCAGAAAAGGTCCATTTATGGTGATTTTCATAGCCTCATGGATATTTATGGCTTCCGACATTTACATTGAAACTTCACTGGCTTTAGAGGTAGGCGAGGAGAGCGCACGGTTACATAGAACATTGAACCATGTCTATAGAGCATGAAAAAAGAGGGGTATGTGGCGATGTGCATATGTACCCTTTTTACAACCACAGCAGACCACTGACTCTGTTAAAGTAATACGCTGAAGGGCAAGGAAACAAAAGTTGAAAGTGAAACAACACAGATCTACTCATCATGAAACAAGACATTTGGACACTGCAGAGATGATTCAGCGTAAACTCAAGTATACGCTCATCCTAACAATGTGGTCAATGTGTCTGTAGTTTTGTGTTGGAAATCCAACACCAACAAGTAATAAATCATGGGTTTAGCAATGTCCAAACTGTGAGATGTGATTCTCTGCAGAACTGAAGTTAGCAACCCACTAAGTAAGGTAGATGACTCGAGTAGCACCACACACAGGCAACCTTACAATATGCCGATAGGTCCAATGTCATAATAGGTGTGGCAACCTTAGGTCCAGAAAGGGAAAATCCTTCCCAGAATTTAGTTTCAACTGCCCTGGCACATTTGAGAGGGTTATAGATGAATTAAATCCTGGAAATGAATTTGAACTTTTCATTTCTGGTCATTAAACAAATTAAAGTAAAATTAAAAAGTGACCTGCAGAGCGTAAATATCCTCTGTAAGCACACATGAGATGATTCTGCAAAATCAAGCAGGAACCTATACAATCTTAAATCATCTGGTGATCCTACAAACCCCGTTTTCAGAAAAGTTAGGACGCTGTGCGAAATGTAAATAAAAACCAAATGCAATGAGGTGCAAATCATTTAAACTACATATTTATTGGGAAACAATACAAAGACAAAATGTTACATGTTGAAACTCATTCATTATCTGTAACTGCTTATCCAGTTCAGGGTCGATGTGGGTCCGGAGCCTACCCGGAATTATTGGGCACAAGGCGGCAACACACCCTGGAGGGGGCGCTAGTCCTTCACAGGGTGACACACACACACACACACACTCACACATTCACACACTCACACCTACAGATGCTTTTGAGTCACCCATCACCATATCAACGTGTGTTTTTGGACTGTGGGAGGAAACCGGAGCACCCGGAGGAAACCCACTCGGACACGGGGAGAACACACCAACTCCTCACACCCGAAGCGGGACTTGATCCCACAACCTCCAGTTCCCTGGCACTGTGTGACTGCGATACAAACTGCTGTGCCACCGTGCCGCCCACATGTTGAAACTGAATATTTTTATTGTTGTTAAAATATATTTATTAATATTTTATAAAAAATAATATTTAAAATGCTTCTTTTTAATTTGTGCCAGCAATACACTACAAAGCATTTGGGACAGGAACATATTTATCACAGTGTTGCGTCACCTCTTCTTTTACAAACACTGTAAACATTTGGGACATTTTGCTCTAGTTTTTAAAAGTGAAATATTTTCCTATTCTTGCTTTATATAGGATTTCCACTGTGGAAAGTTTGGGTCTTCCAGAATTGGATTTTTAATGCACCAAATATTTTCAATGGGTTTGAACCAGTTTGTCAACTCTCTAGTAATATGGGACTTCTTCTTTTCATTTCAAAATTGTAACTTGCATTAATGAATGCAGTAGCAAGCTGGGTTCACAATGGTGTGGTGAGTGTTTCTGAGTCCATGAAGTTATTTCCTCTACAGAAACATGTATTTGTTTAATTCGGTGTCACGTAATGGCTCAAAGATTATTGGTTTTGGGCCCTGCCACATGCGTTTAGAGATTTCTCAGAAGCTTCTTAATCATTAATTGATATTATGTACAATAGATGAAGAAATACCCAGGTATCTTGCCATTTTATGCTGAGGAATCACTTTCTCAAAGTGTTGAACCGCTCTCCTGAGATCCTCAGTGACACTCATTTTTGGCTTTCTTTGCCCTGTACCATAATTGTTAACATGTTGTAGGCATGAAATTAGGCTTTTTTTATTTATAAAACAATGCAATTTCTCAGTTTCAAAATTTGAAATGTTGTCTGTGTACTGTTCTTAATGAAATATAAGATTTAAATTATTTGCATTGTTTTTATTTACATTGTTCACAGTGTCCCAACTTTTTGTTTGGAAATGTGCTTCCAATATGGAAACTCCATATCCCAAAGAATGAGCAAGTTTACAGTGATGCACTTGGTTACCAAATGCATGTGGTTATGTAATTATGTTAATTCACCAAAATTACCTCAGTATATAAATAATCCAGACTACTTGTTATTCATATCTGAGACCTGTCAGGTGGCTGTTTGCATGTTTACTGATGATGAATTTTCATCTCAGTGTTAATGACAGGTGTACTGACTACATGTATAGATTACACAGTTTTTGTTTTGGTACAATTAAAGGCTGAAAGAAATACATAGAGGTGGGAAAAAATAGTTGAATAATTAAAAAAACTGGACAGTGAATGTTTAAAGGTCACTCATGACATCAGAAGCAAAGCTGCTATGTTTTTTTTTTCCATGTACAGCTCAGGAGACATTATTTTCTCTAAATGATTATTATTCTCTAATTTTCTGTGACGAAACCAGCCCAAACTGTCTTTTAAAGGAAACTTAATTTCCTTTAAAATAAAAATACCCCATAGAAATACATTGCGCAATAATAGAGATTCAAATCTTAACTGCCGTCGATGATGTGACACTAACATTCGCACTGGCATATAGCCCCTCTTCTCTCTCACTGACACACACTCACCTCCCCACCCTTACGCCTCAGACACAGCAGTGCTGCTAGTGTTTTTAAAACCCTTAGTGTCACTGCTGGACTTCAAATTGTCCACCAACCAAAAACATCCAGCCAACAGCGTCCACTGATGAAGGACTAGAGGATGACTGACAAAAACTGTGCAGCAATAGATGAGCTACTGCCTCTGACTTTACATCTACAAGGTGGACCAACGAGGTAGGAGTGTCTAACAGAGAGGACAGTGAATAGACACAAGGTTTAATAACTCCAGGTGCACTGTGTCTGAACCATGCGTACCAGCACAACACACTTACACATCACCATCAGTGTCACTGCAGCGCTGCGACTGATCCACCACCCAAATTATACATGCTCTCTGACACAAAATAACACATGCACACAAACACACACCCACACATGACAGATTTCATCTGTTTTCAAGCACTATATATTACCTTCAGGAAGTGCAAATCTAGTGGATTCTAATTAAGTTTTTTTTTTATAAAATTAGAATTCTGTATTTATTACACAGTCCACAAAGGTGTCACAAAGAATTCAAGAGAATGAAAATTTGAATGAAACCAAGACTTTGCCTCAATAATGTCGGATGATCCAGTGGACTGTGTGGAGCCTCAAGGTTCTCTGTGTGACTGTGTTCATCATATAATCAGTTCTGCTGAAGATTATATTAGTTTCTTATTCAAATTTTCAATTCCACATCAAGAGGTGATACATGTGTCTACCAAACTCCTCACAGTCACCCAGAGCAGGACTTGAACCCACAACCTCCAGCAGATTCCTGGAGCTGTGAGACAGCAAAACTACACGTTGTGTGGCACCGTGCTGCCCTTAGCAAAACCCTGCTGCCTCTGAAACAAAAATAAGTCAATACGACCCATCTATAAAGCGGTAATAGAGCAAAATCATTATCTCTGTTCATGCTTTTCAATATATTTGTTGTGTAAAAAAAAACCCAGATGCCTTTTCTGTGCCGTGAGCAGAGTGAGAGAGAGAAAGCCTAGCATGCTGGACAGAGATGCTTTGTTTTTTTGCTTATTTACAGACATAAACAACCAAAAGTTTTATAGAAGAGACTGAATAGCTAGTAATGGGTGAGGAAACGTCCTCAGAATTTTATAAAAATTGTTTTTTCCATGTAAAAGCATTGCTTCTTATTTCTTATTTTTATGAATTTTTCATTTATTTGTTTCATTCATTCATTTTTGATGTGCTTTGGACACATTTAAATAGCCACTCCACCTACTGTGTTTTCAGCCTGTGGGAGTAAACCCACACATACACGGAGAGAACACACTCCCCAAAATCACAGACATAGACTCGAGGGTGAGGTTTGAACCTACAACCCCAGAACAGTGGAGTTGTGTGACAGTGTTTTTGTTTGTTATCAATTTATAAGAAATTTCTGTAGCAGAAAATATCCAAATATGGTCATATGCAATTTTTTTAATACTCCTGGTCAAATTGAATATGTTGTTGATTGTTTAAGTGAAAATATGATAAAATATGATAAATATGACATTTAATATGCTAATTGCTGGGCAGAAACGATTGGTGTTTATCTACATTAGCCTCTTGGATTCAACACAAATAAAAACTGAACACCAGAAATCTGACCTGTTACCACTGTAAAACTTGACTTCTTTGGCCGAAGTAACGAGTGATTTCAATTGACTGCACAGCCTCACACCACACTCAAGTCAGGCCAATGTAATGCTCCTCGTCAACACTTCAGAAGACACTTTTTTCCCCTGGCTCTAATTATATCAACAGATTAGGGTTCAATTAGCACAGAGGCTTCTAATGAGCTGTAGTTTCTGTGACTGTTACTAAAGCTCACGGAGTCAGATGTAGAATTGTGAGATGTGTAGAAACGCAGTCAGTCAAGCAAAGAAGCTCAGCGTCAATGATTGAGGATATTTCAGGACCACATGAAAGAACTCAACTTGCCTCTCGTTCTTGACATCTGCATGTTGCAGGTGGGCTGTTGTCTTCCCCACATCTTTGTGTCATTCATATGCTCAAGCAGTGATTCATTTTATCTGCTACAGGGGTTTAGTGTTTCCCCCCTTTTTTTTAAACACTGGAACACTAGGTGACCTTCAAGTGACTTTCACTTTCCGTCTAGACTGTTGCTAACGCCTGGGTGGAGTTTCCCAGAGGCATTGATGTGCTAAGTGCAACATCAGATCACTGGTAAACCCTCTGGCAAGGTGCTTCCCAAAAGCATTGTATTTTGTCACCATCATCTTTGCAGCTGTAAATGCTCCTGATGTAAAAATACCCCATTGTTGTGCAACCCTGACCTCGTCCTCAGCTGCGATGTGCGTCACTCTTCGCTGCTGGCAGCAACAGTCCGTGCCTCTAGAGAAAAATAACATTTAAAAAATAAAATAAAATAATGATGCAGTACAGGTACATATAATACCTTTAATGAGCTCCTTATACTCAGAGATTGAGGGCAGATAGTTTCATAGCAGGTATAATCTCTTGAAAAAACAAAGTGTATCTGCATCTAGTCATTAATGATATTAACACTTCATTATGGATGACGACATATTTAAAATCTTTAGCACTTCTTCTTTTTTAAAGCACTTGCTATATACATTGTTTTCAGTGCATATATACAGTATCAGTTCCATGACAGCAGTTTTGTTGTCTTGATTTTTTTTTTTTGTTGTAAATTTTATTGTATTTTTTTTTTAAACATAACATATTTTGAGTTCAGCTTTCAGTAGGGCTTTCTCAGGTTCCATGTTCTTAAGAACACGCACAGCTTTTTCTTTCTTCTCGTGATTAATTGACAAGGCCTCTCTTGCACAAAATGTAAACTATATTACGTTGAGGTGTACTATGTATGTAGTGCGAACAACCAATGTGTGAAAAAGAAAACGGCTCTTCTTTTACATCGGCACAAGAAATCATACGATACCAATTCTATGTCATTGTTTTGTCTTGTCTCCATAGGTCTGAGTTCTGAAACAATATCATGTCCTTGGAGGAGAAAAAAATTATCACCTCCATAGGAAAAGCTAAACCACGGCAAAAACGAGAGAAAGCAAAAATAAATAATAATAATTAAAAAAAACAAAAATGCTTGTGCCAATTTAGAAACTCCACCTGGAACGATAGATAATAAAATACCATCATTTTGTCACAATTAAAGGCAGACGGGACTTGCTCCTCTGATCTTGTATTTTTTATTTTTTTTGTCATAGAAATTGATCTAGAAACAGGCAGTCTTTGGTGAAGGGGCCAGCAGAGGGGCATGGGTTTGACCAGCGTTACCTCCTGCCTATCTCACTTTGTCTCATGAAGTGAATGTTGCTTGAACTGTCGGCCAACTCCAGGTACTGCTCCACGGATAGGACGAAGTAGCCGTCATAGCCAGCCACTTTGCCACTGGAGAGCAGCTGCTGCCTCTCGGACTCCGTCCATGGCCGGCTGCCCTCCTCTCCATCCAGCAGGCGCCCCTGCTCGCGAGCCCATGCTTGCTCCACAGCCCTCTGCCTAGCCAGCTCCAGAACATGCTCCCTGGCCTCCTCGGCCGAGGCGCCATAGCGAACATTCAGACACAGCGCTCCCTGCTGGAGCTGGATGTCGGCCAGGCGTCGGGTCCTGCCCCCAGAAGAAGACGTCATCTGCGACACTGTCACATTTACGCCGTTTTCCAGGATTCTCCCACCACTGCTGCTCATGATGGCCAGATCTTCCTCCAGCGGCCCAAGCTTGACAAAGTGGTGAGTATCTCTCCCGTCCACTGTGAAATGGAGGCCTGCCAGGTACACGGCACCATGCAGAATGGCAGCCATTCGACGGCTGTCCTCACTGGCCACACCAATGACATCAGCAGTGGCTACTCCATTCTTGACAGCAAACTTGATGCCCTTGCCAAAGATAGAGGACAGTGTGGAGAATCTTGGCGTCTGGTCAAAACACTGCTGAAGTTGACCAATGGGTGGGATCATAGGGAGCCTCTCGAGTGAGATGAAGGATCGGAGTTGCCGCTGGAGCTCACACTGAATGCCCAGGACCACCTGTGAAAGAATGAAAAGATGCCACAGTACTGAGACAAGGATATCATCATAGGAAAATCAATACCCATATCCCCCAGTATTACAACAAACACTTACACAGTACAGAATTTTTATCTATGGCTGTGATATGGGACGTTACATCAAATCACTACTGAGCTGTTTCCCAACAACTTTTTAATAAGCAAAGCCCTGCCAGACTTAGTGAGCCATTTTATCAAAAAGACTTACACTATAGGTTCAGTTTGTACATCAACAATAACTTATTGTAACCCACCTGTTGTTGCAGTTTGTCAGCCAACACACATCAAAAGGGGCAACCAGCTCATGGTTGGGTTATGTTAAAATCACACACACACATGCTAGTGTTCATATTGGCATAGTCGCATGTCTGTCACATCACAGTGATTTTTGTAACACCTCACTGTATCACTGTTGGGCTGAGAAAAGTATCTGGTCATTAGAGATTCTTTCATCTAAAACGGATCCCAGATGAAGGACTAGAGGACGTCTAGCCTCTAACCTAGTTTTGACATACACTAGTTGGTAAATTATATTTACACTTTTTATATTTATCATTTATTATTTGTACATACAAGTTTTTACATATACATACTATTGTAATACATACTTATTTTATTTATGGAATTACATATAAGATAATTTACCCGTATTTACTGACATGGAGGCAAATAATGCACTCCTAATATGACAGATAATACAACAACCTTTTTAGAGCTGGAAAAGTGTGTCTCCCAGAAAGAATGGAGGCCATAATAAAGTAAATAAAATTAAAGTGTGGACACAATAAGCAAAACAAACAAACAAAAATAAAAAAGCGATATTTTATAAAGATGAATAAAAACTGATTTGTGATGTGTTTATTCTGTGTATTAAACTTATAAAATCATAAATATTTTCAAAATTTTTCACTAAACACTAAACTGCTTGATTGTATCATGTAAATACAAACACATTTAGAAATTGATGACTGTAGCACACTCCAAAATATATTTTTTTTTCCTTTCAATGGCATGTTTACTACCGGGTCCCTTTAATTAAACTGTTAATCATTTCGAATTTTTGCACATCAATACTAGACTTTAGATACTGCTCAACAGTGTTTACTGCCGCCTCTTTATAATTATACACATAGGAGACAGATCTCGACTGCAGGCAGGTCAGTCAAACACACGCTCTGTGCCTATGAAGCCATGTTGTTATTGCACATAATGAGCAAGGCCTGGTACTCAAAGGAAGTCTGAGGGAAAGACGTCATCTTTAAGGCAGCATATCTCTGTCCAAAAAACAAATGTTCGCCTCCACATCAATGGAAACCTCTCACATTATGCAAGTCAACCATGCCGTGGTCACTAATGCATCCCCCATTCTATAAGGTGTTGGTTTTGCACCTTTTGCAAACAAGAGTCTGGATGATTTCTTTTGTCACTAGCACAAAAAACACAAAGTTCATTTTTCATGAACATGGACTCCTCTGAAGACACTGGTGCACTGGTCCTAGAGAACACATTTGCTCTTCCACCTAGAACTGATATGTAGTTTTCTCCTTGCAGAATATAGACTCATGTTGTATTTTTTATGCAATGGTGGACACTGTAGAGTTTTTTTCTGAAACACCTCTAAGCTCCTGTGGCTATAATTACCACTGTGACATGTAGATGATCTCAAGCCCAAAACACGTGTTACCTCTGCCCTACACTGACTTGTTTTTCAAATCATTTAAAAGACAATAAGTGTCAGCCAAAGTGCCACAAAATAAAATCAACTAACAAAACAATACAGATGAAACTGTAAAAGAAAAAAAATACATAAAAAAAATTCTCCATATTTCCTGATTTATTTAATAATAATAAGTAGAAGGTAAGAGACATATAATTTGATGCAATCCTGCATTGAAAAAATGTTCTGTTTTAACTATTTGACAATTCTCTCATGAAGTTTGGCACAAAGTGACGAGCAATGACTTAGTTTTGGTGAATGTTCTTTTATATATAACTTTTATATTCAACTGTTTATAGTGTAATGCTTTAATATTGTGGTACATGACTTTTTTTGTCCCAAATTAGGCATCAAATTCAGGATTTGTTTATATTTAAAAAACCCAAGCATAATATACATGTATTCATTAAATAAAGCTTCCAGTGAATTAACAAATCGCTTTTTGTTTCTTTGTTTTTATATTTGCTGCATATTCCAACATTTTTTTTTGTAATATATTTGCTAAGGCCTCTGTCTAACTGTCTGTGAATGATTGTTTTTCCTGACACTGGAAAAATAAATAACATAATTACTGTTTTGACTGTTAAATAAATACAGGAAGGTCTCTGACTTTTGCACAGTACTGTGGCTTTTTTCTGCATGACTGAGCCAAAACAATACAGGTGCTGAACGAACTGTTCATAAACAAAGCAATTACAGTCTCAGCATTTGGGGCTTTAAAGCATGATTTACAATATTGACTGTTTGTTCTTCCATTTAAAGCTTTGCCTATGAATTTTGAGAGATGATTACAGCCTTTCAGAGTTTTAGAAATTTCTATACCCAAGGCTGCCACTTCATTGTGGTACCTCCTGTGAAACTAGAATGCAATTTAGAGTTGAAATCCGAGAAATGCCAAAGTTACCTTCATATCAATGTAACTGTGTGTGCCTCTCTTTGACCAAGCTGAACAGTTCACCAAAATGTTTATTTGTGTCCCAAAGTTTGTAGAAACTTATTTTAAAATGTGAAATTAACTACTTTAGGGTGTACTCATTGATGCCAGCACTGGCCAATAAAATATGATGCTCTGGAGCAGCTGCGGCAATGACTACTGCCAAGCATCAGCTAGTCTGGTATAAAGCCCCAAACAATAAGCTGTGGAGTTCTGAAGATCTCTGAAGTGACTTTGCTTTAGTCTGAATACAATCAAATCCATCAAACCATAACAACAGTGTTGCAATAGCTTACACAGTGTGATCCCAGAAGAGTTTGGGCAGTTACTACAGGAACAAACTCCCTATTGATACCCTGGACTTCAGATGAAACTTTGATGTGCTGGTGTCTATAAACATTTGGATATATACTTTATCCACAGAAAGCATTTTAAAACTCTTACTTTACTGGAGTCCCAGTCCTGGGTTTTGGTTTGTGTCTTCATCATTTCATAAGTTTGTTCCATGCCAACCACATCAGGCTTAGGAAAGCCAGGCACGATGTTATGCAGCTGGAATCCAAACAGCTGGAGCCAGCTGCCGATATCTGGTCACAGAGAACACAGATGGGGAGAAAAAAATGCAAATAATTGGCTGCTCCAACAAAGTATCTGCTTCAGATTTCCATAAAAGTAATTCTAGCTTCCCCGAGATATTGACAAACCCCTTCAAGGATATACATAACACTCTCCTTGTTAATAGTTTCACAATGTACAGTTAAAGGAGAATTCTGTAAGATGTGAAACACTGTTCCCCATGAGCAGTAATGTCAAAACAACCGCTTCTTTCTCCTCTCTGCTATGATTTCTCTAGTGTGTTCAAACCAGTCGATGCTTAGACAAGAAAGCTCTGGATAAGTCTTATACAAATGCTGCAATAGTGAAATTCTTTGTGTTAATTTTAAACTTATTACCCAGAAGAGATCAAGAAGGTTTTAAAGAGTCAGCTTCAAGTATTACAATGCTACTGACAGTCTCTGAGAAGCTTTAGATGTTTTCAGGTTCTAAATCATTATGCACTGTGTAAGTGGGTATTTGCTGTAAGCAAGGATGTCAAAGGATTAACAAATGTAATTGCAATTCATTACTATAGTATGTTTGCTCACAAATAGCCCTCAAATACGAATTTTCTGCATACAAAAAGCTGAGTGGACAAATAACGTTTAATCAGAATGTATTATTCATTAATTCCAATTTATTCATTAATATCAGTAATTCAATAACAATTTCCATTGTGTATATGCACAACACAATTATAGTGAATACTATATCCATTTTAAATTACTGTCAGAGGGGAGCCACAAAGACTGCATGATCCAGTTAAGGGTGGGTGATATGGCCCTAATATAATATCATGATATTTCAGGGTATTTTGTAATAATGATATATTCTTGGCGATATGACTAAAATGCTTTATTAATATATATTTTTAAATATGTATTAATTTAAAGAACATGCTATTATACCATAATAAATGTTTTTGCTTTACTAAAATGTAAGTTTCAAATATTCAGTGGGAACAAAACAAAAAATATGTAAACGTTTGGCTATTTTCTAAACAGTAGTAACTTATCAAGATTCCGATTATGAATAAAATAAATTATGCGACTAATAAATCACCCAAAGAAGTGCAGAATATTTAGTGCATGCATAGAAACATAAAATGCATCAGACATAAACAATTACACAAAAATACCCTTTCACAGTGGAAAACAATTACTAAATAAATGCTATGCTGAGTTACTGTGGTCTGTCAGTTTGGGTTAGAGATCACATTGGATATTGAGTTCTCCTCGCAACTTTTGAGACTTTCCTTGAACTCAACTGGGTGCTTCTGCTAGTGAAACAGATTAGGTGTGTTTCACACTTTTACAGTTACAGGCATATTGCATATCTTACCTTTCGTCATTTGGTTTTCTGTATTTAATCCTGCAACAAAAAATATGACACATTTCTCCCATTCAACCTCTTGGCGATTCAAGCCACGTTCACTTTGCTTTCTCTGTGTGGCCCAGGTGTCTGTGTACCTTTCTTTATATCATTTAAAATTGGAAAACAGGTCCATTTGTTAATTTTACTATTGCAGGATTAGAAAAATAAAACCAGCTAACAAAAGGTACAAGAACCTTGGAGGGACTCTCTTTGCTGTTGCACCATGGAATATACGATGGAATGGTAACTTTGACTAGGGACATCTAACCTCACATTCAACTTCAACTAAGGATAGATATATACTTGCTGTTTAACCATGCAGTTGCATAGACAACCCTCTGCATCATGAACGTAACTGTTCACATATTTGCCTATATACTACACTTGCAGGTAATTGTGAACATATTTGTAAGCCTGCATGCACCTACCGTTTACGCATGTATTGCATCTTGGGAAGATGTGAACAACCAACACACCAAACAGACACGACGAATGCAAGGCAGCCATAATGTGTATGCAAACACATATCAAGTGTATCTCTAACTTAAGGATGGTTCAAATGGGCAAAAAAAGGAAAAAAATTTAATAGCATAAAAGATATAATTTTTTAAACTGTATTTTTACCTGTAGTGAACTGAGTAACTTCCTCTGTGTTTCCCACAGGGCAGTTGTTCTTAAATGCATAAAGATTAAAAGGCTTGGGGTTGGCACTGAGCTCACTCCACAAGTTGTAATCAGGTGTTGTCCACCGGCCAGCCACTACATCATAGTCCCTCCGCCCAAAATGGATCAGCTTTGTGAGAGGATCATAAAGACCACCATGGAAGCCAATGATCAGCTGGAAGGAGGGGTTGGAGTCTTGATATATGTCACCATAAGGTGTGTATAGGATCTCTTTCATGATTTTCCCTCGGCTGCTGAAAATGGCCCGTGGAGTGGCTGTGTTATCACAGGCCACGTAGTATTCCTCTCCACTGCTCAGCTCCATGGCTATGATGTGGCCCTGCAGGTCATAATAGAGGGAGGTGATTTCTGAGCTGCTGTGATTGTACATGTGTGTGACTCGGGTTGGATTGGCAAGATCGGCGTAGAAGAACTGCAGGTGCTGTCCACTGCTGGATCTGCTAGCCACACGCCTACTCAGGCCATCGTAAAGATAGTGGACGCTCTCCTCAGTGACTTTGTTGTAGACCCTGACAAGGAGTCCATTTGAGTTGTAGTCAAACATGTCATTACCCCTCATGCGGAGGAAGCCATCCTCGTCCATTTTGTATTGGATTTCACCCAGCCTGGTTATGCGGTCTCGGAGGTCATAGCGAAGAGGGGTCAGCCTGGCACTGGTGCCATGACTGAGGAGATTAATGTTGCCATTTAAGTCATAACTGTAGCGCCACTGAGGACGGTCGTTCATTAAGACCGTCTGAAGCTGGCTGTCAGCGTCATATTCGTACGAGTAGCGTGTTATGTTTCCCTCTACTCCCACTCGGATATCACAAATGACAGTGCGACCCATGTTGTCGTACTGGACAGTCATCCAATAGGCAATGGACTTGAGGATCTCATACTGGACCTCAATCACCTGCCCATAGGCGTTGAAGATCTTTGTGTGCTTCATGGCGTGGGTGGTGATGACCTGATTGAGATCATAGTTGATAACGCTAAACTTGCCAAACTGCTCAACACGTCCAGATACATCCACATAGCGGTAAAGATCAATGGGAAGTGGAGTCTCATTTATCATGGCTTGCATACTGGTCACACGAAAATTGTTGTAGCTGTAGTCAAAGCGAGCATTCACCAGCCCCTCCTCACTGAAGCGAAAGATCTGACGGCCAACAAGAGGACCTAGAAAGGATAAAACACTTGGATTAAATCTTTATAAATTGTTAGTGATATTCTGTGATTTTTTTTTTTTTTTTGGCTGAAAACTGAACTCAAGCACATCAAACCGACATGCTAATGATGTTTCAATCTTGCTTTCCAGTCACTTATTATGTAAAGTAACCTTAAAACATTCATCGTTAACAAAAGACTTTCAACTCTGTGGTAATGGAAGGCTTTTAATTTTGGCAAAGCTGCAGTCTTCAACTCATCAGCAAGAATTACATCGAAATGGAAGAACAACAATTATGATGGGGAACTAACACGGCTTTTAAATACAGAACATTAACTTTAAAAGCACCATAAATCAGGATCTCAGTTAATACAGTAGTGCTTTTAGCTGTTCTCCTTTGCAATTAAGTGCCACAACTTGTGGAAAAAAAATAATCTGACATGACTCAAATGAGTACTGTTGCTATTTTAGCATTAAATGGCTGGCTGGAGCCCAACCAACCAAAACACAAAATGGGAAGAAATGCTTGGAGTAGCAAAGTGAAACCATGAATGCTGGATAAAAGCTAAACACACTGAGAGGTTCATTTCTAGTCCCAGTTCATCTGCATAACTGGTTCTTTCTCCCTGGTCTGACTTTATTGTTTGCCTTTATCCTGGCCCTACTGCTTATTTCAGCCAACAATTAGCATTATCACCACTTTCAAAAGACCCATTTTGTTGAGTGAAATGAGATCAGTTAAAAGGAAGGTTAAATCCAATTGGTTCAGAGGACAAAATGATAAACCAGTTGGCAGGGGTTCTGGGGCACAGAGATTAGTAGCACCTGACCAAAGGGAAAGTATCAAGGGGCTGTTTTATAGGACAACAGACTGACTCCTGAACTCTGGGGAATGTTTATCGATACCATGAACCATGGCTTTAGGGAACTACTGCTGCTTGCAAAATGAACTCATCACAACCCACTGTTAATCAGGTTATGTACGCTAAGACGGCAAAAATTAGCCTTATATTTCTGCTCGAGTTATTGGAGATATGGGCTCTTAAATTGTAATTACACAGGGCTTTTTTGCTACCATTTGTTTTAATGAGCACATAAAATTAACCACAATATTGCAGGTTGTAAACAAGGTCCTGTTAATAACAGAATATATATTACACACACAGATTACACAATGTAGTAATGCAGCTCAGAAAATGGTTATTGTATTAAAAAAAGCAGGATAATTAGGGCCAAGTTTATTACATTTACACAATATAAAATTCCTTTGAGACAATGGATGATTATGA
The DNA here is from genome assembly GCF_029633855.1 of Hoplias malabaricus. Taxonomy (NCBI): domain Eukaryota; kingdom Metazoa; phylum Chordata; class Actinopteri; order Characiformes; family Erythrinidae; genus Hoplias; species Hoplias malabaricus. Next base: position 29,370,466 of record NC_089816.1, read on the forward strand.
AGTGAATGTCATTATTGTTGGGTCTAAAAATCAAACAGATTTTTTTTTTTTATCTTTTGGTTCAAATCAGTTTATTTTCAAATGATAGAGAACTGTTATAAAAGTTTTGTTGTGACAGCAACACTATGCCACACAAATGCAGCCAGTGCTTTCTGCTTACTGTTTTCAACTTTGCTTGTGGTTTTCATTACTTATATAACAAATGATGACCTGGAGTTGCCAGTCGTTTTAAAACTGAGCCTTTCATACATCATGCAGCTGAAGGTGTGAAAAGAATTCAATAATTTAAAGGGGCAGCCTTGGCCTAACGTTTAGAGACCGGGCTTGGTACCGGAAGGTTGCCGGTTCAGTCTCCAGGACCGACAGGAACATCCTTGGCTGAAGTGCCCTTGAGCAAGGCACTGAACCCCCAAATGCTCCCCTGGCACCCAGGATAGCTGCCCACCACTCTGGGTGTTTGTTCACAGCCCCTAGTGCACTTGTGTGTGTATGTTCACTGCCACAGGTGGGTCAAATGCAGAAGACACATGCACATTATATTATAATTTGTGTCCAAACAAACAATCATATGATAAAAACAAAACTCTCCAGTGGAGTTTGTCAATTATCTATCAACAATTTATTAAAAAGTTAGACATCACATTGGGAGCCCACCTGTTTGTCTGTATCTGATGGTGCAGACAAAGCCTTCATGCATGAGGTGGATGGTTTTAATCATGCCTGAGGAGTCATCATAGGTGAAGGTAACCAGAGTCGTGTCGTAGATGATCTCTGAAAGACGAGCTTGCTTGGTGTACTTGTAGAGGACACGTCTGCCTGTGCCAAGATACAGCATCTGGAGCAGACGCCCGTCTCGAGCAAAGTCCTGGATAACGGAGGCCTTGCTGTCTGGGGGGCTGTAGATGTTCCTATAGTAGCCTACTGACAGCATAGATTGCAGGCTGTGACGAACCATGCTCGGCATGGTCACTGCCAAAAGGCGGTCAGTCTGGTCATACTCAAAGATGTACCTGCGCTGACTGTGCAACAGGAGCATGATCGACTGTAGACGCAGAAGAGGATAACAATATATGTAGAAAATACTGACCTCCGTTTCATTCACATCATCAAGATGTATGCAAAATATAATTAAGTGTAATTTAACTTAATTAAATGTTAGTAAAATCAAATCTCATCAAATATTGTATATTGAAATACATAAAAAACAAACAATAGAAAAACTATCACTGTCAATCTACATTCACTGTAATACAGTAGTCAAACATACAGATGTATTGTATTTTAAAATATAGGTTACTATACTAAATGTGGTGCTTATATTTGATATTGCAAAAGTAATCAAAGCCTATCTATATCTCAAAAGATTTTAGAGATACACTTCTACCCAAACCAATAAAAATGGAAGCATTTAAATGTTGAACTCTGTGAAATGTTTACCAGTTTAGGTTGCTATTATCTGTCTGAGTCAATTTAAAAAGCATATATTTTTATTTTCTTTTTTTGCAGGTAGTTTATTCAAACATTTGATTCATGACACAGGAGGTTTTATCATGATCAACTCAACAGTCTCAATAAAACCAAAATATTATTTTCTCATAATATAGGATATGATACTGATGATCAGAGAATCATTTTGAAAGAGTGGGTATGAGTCATTGAGAAAACAGACGTAATATATTTGCCATTAAATAAAATAGTAAAATACCCAAGACTTTTTTTCCATTTTCATTTCCACGGTTAAACTCGTGGTTTAACAGAAAATTCTTATTTGCAACCTCTACCAAGGAAGCAGTGGTGGCTCCTTCCAAATCTCTCAGGTGTCAGTGGTTGCAGATGATGGTTTGTTCTTTGGGTAAATTAAGAGCTAGCCTTCTAGATAACTGGCACATTGCACAAATGAATCAGGAAAATAACTTGAGACTGTCATCTAACATTGAAGACTTTTATTTTTGTGGTCACCTCATGTAGAAATACTACTAGTAACCAACAGATACATAAAGCTTAAAACTTCATTTTCCTCTTTATCTACAAACTGTACATTATTTGTGGATAGCTATATCCAGTAGTTTATTATAAAGGTCTTCTTTTTGTCTCCACAGTGATAGAATTACCAACTGTGGTAATAATCAAATAAATTTTAATTTAATCACCTTCACAAATGTTTTGAAGAGAGACCAGATTTATCATCACTCGTGAAATTCTATATTTTTCTTCATACATTTTTGAGTATTGTGAAGTTAACTGAGATCGCTAGCTTCTCTCTCTCGCTCTGGCTGCTTCAAATATCTATACAGTGTACAGTGATTAATCAGTGCCTTGTTCACTATATACTTCACTACGTTGTGAGCAATGTACGGAGTAGAGTAGGGGGAAATTTTTAACATGCCTCAAGTTGTGTATAACAAAAGCACATTGTAAAAAAATATGTCCTCCCTTTCTATTTTGGTGGTGCCTAATGAATATACCGCCCATGCAAGGAAGAGAAAAACGTACCTTCTCCACAAATGAGTAGCTCCATATCTTGCCATTGACCCATGCTCTGGACACCACTCTCCCATTGTCATACTCCAGTCTTTCTGACCAGTTTCCACGCTGGATGTTGGTAACAAGGCCTGCAGCTGAGTAGGTAACATTCACTTCATTGTATTTGCTACTGGGAGACCACAAAATAGGTCGGCCCAGTTGATCATATAAAATCCTGAGTGTAAATTTACGATGGTCATCGTAAATCTTGCCCACTCGAGTGGCCTGGTCAAAGTCTATGGACAGCAGATTTCTGTTATGAGCCTAAGGGTGAACACAGCAACAGAAGGTAATGGGTATAATCAGAAGAGACATTCAGACAACTTTTATTAATCATTAATCACTGTATATACACTACACAGCCTAACATTTTTTAACACTCATAATGTATTCTGAAATGATTGGAAATAATGGGGAGTCATCCTTTGCTGATGTAATATCTCTACTGTACTGCAGAAACCCTACAATAAATTTTAGATATCATTTAAAGACTGTTAGGATGTAATGGCATTCAGCAACTTAATATAGTCGGGGACCACTCAAAATCTTTCAAGCCTGTCTACTCTTAGGAACACTACACTCTTCCCAACCAATATCTGGCATTGAGCATAAACAACTTAGCACAGTAATTATGAGTAAATAAAAACTGAAATCCTTATGTACACATACTTTATATTTATGCAGATTAGAACTAATCTGGGTCCATAGATCAAACTAGGCAATGTTAATAAATATAGAATAGATAACATCTAAAACAATCCAGAGATGGATAAAGACATAAAAACAATGTGAGTAAAAAATCTGTTTTTATCTGTGCACTCTCATACTTTTTAAATGCCAGCTACTCATTGTTTCCATCTAACAGTGGAACTATTTGACATTTGGCCCTTTGTTATTTCCTTTTCCTTCAAAGAAAACATGATCAATATCAGGAGCCTGTGACAATCTTGATGACTTTTGACACTTGATATTAGAGCACTGGATGGACATTTAATTGCTGTTCTAGGTATTTACGATTAATAAAATCATGTGGATTAGAAGAAGGCAGACTAGATGAGAGATGCAGAGAGTTTTGTTACATTTTCTGCAGCACAGTTCCCCAAATGAGAGGTTGGGTTGTCTGTGGTTTACTTTGAAACAAACAGTGGTGACACGTCAGGATGGAAGGCAGTTTGACACTTTAGACCCCTTTGGGAGGTGGTGGGGGGTGTTAGATGATACATACCCTTAATCTGCGCTCATAAGCTGTGTGGTTGCTCTTGGCCTGCTCTCTCCTCTGCCTCCACTCAATGAGGCTGGGGCTGTGCTCACTGGGTAGTGTGATGTTGCATTTGCTAACCGCTGGGTTGACTACTCCGGCCGACAGGTGCGGTTCTGTGCTGAGAGCCACGTCCATTCCACTGGCAAAGGTCACGTGAAATGAGCCATCTGAGCTCACGCGGTAAGTATTCTGAGCGTGATCTGCAAGAAGCAGTGGTGAATGTGTGAAAATGTGTGGTTCCATAAGTATGAACACTCACAACTTGTGTACAAAACAGACAGCGCTAAGGTGATACTTGTGTCTAGCAAATGTTCCTTTCTTTGCATGGTTTCTCTTGTCACTTTGATGCCCCCCTGCATCAACACAGAAAAAATTAACACATTGTCAGGCTTAAAAGACAAACTGCTGAAAACATTTTGGCAGCCAAGGAAAGTATGAAATAGTATTTCCTGTTTATGCCTGTTTTAAACTTGAAGAGAAGGGGGGTCTGCTGTTTCACACCTCTGCAAAATCTTCTCATAGCCTATCATTGCTTTTGTGTTTCAAGCTGCTCCTGGTATGATTGAATGGAAAACAATGATTAGTGTAATTTGTTTAAACAAATCACTGTTGTAGCATGAAAATGGTAACTTTGTGTCAGTTTGATGTCAGTTCTTTTTTAAATTATGACATTTTTATATCAGGATTTTTAAAAGTCATAAAACTAAGAGACAAGGTTTTAGGGAGTAACGGACATCGTTACGTATTTAGAATCCAAATCATATGTAACTCTATTTCGTAACAGTTACAATGTAAATAGACATTATTCCGAATACAGTTACATTGGTGAAATTGATGGATTACATTAAAGTATTTATTTGTATAAAATGTGCATTCACTCTCAAATTAAATGACAGTGATTTATTTCCTAGAAGCCCATGAAACAAAACAGGAAATGCTTGCAGTTACTACTTACTCGAGACCACAGAGCTACACGGCATGGCCAAGAGAGGAATGCATTTATTTTCTTGGAAATTCAAATAGTATTTAATGTTTAAGCAAGAAAAAGGAGTGTAATATTGCGCAGTGCAACATTTGTTTGTTTGCCAGCTGCTAACTTGCTTTCAGCATCCAGAGACTTCTCTTTGCAAGAACTGTCTTGAAGAAAGTAAATTTCTGGTCTGACTAAATTTGTTACTAATCACATTTAGTGTGGATGTTAAACACTGGTTGTGTAAATGTGATAGCTTAGCCGTTTCATATAATTTTAACTAAATAAGGTGTCTCGTACATTAAACAATTCATTCTAACTACAGTTCCAAACATGATGCTCTGCTCCAAGTGTGCAGTCGGCCTTGTTATAATATTTCGGCCCTCCAATCCACTTTAAACGGTGCTGTAATTTTATATATATATATGTATATATGTTTTTTTTTCCACTTCCTGTATGGTGAAGAATTTCTGAGCTTCTTTCCACCCCAAATGGTGCTCATAACATGAAAGAAGACCATGTTCAAACCAGCAGAAGTTTCATAATCATCAGAAGCAGCTCAAATTAGCTAAATGTATAATACTGAATACTTGTTACATTTTAAAACTGACAACAAAAACACAAAGCATATTATCTTAATTCAGTCTGTTTCATAAATACGGAATACCTTGTGAAAAGTCCCATTAAAAGCAATTAACACTGAACATACAATGTACTTTTCCTGGAAAGATCCCATGCATGGTATTCTTTGAAAAATCCACAGCATTAAACTGGTGCAGTGTTCTTCTGTAGAACAAAATCAGTATTCAGAACAATGTTGGTTAATTTGATTTCAAGGAGAGGCAGGGGGAGCTACGATAAATGATTAATGAACATAAATAAATTATTTTTCTAATAAGAAACAAATCAGCGAGCATGTTTGAAATGTCGGCTCACAAATGACAATTCAATTACCTTTTTTATGAAATATACCATCGCATGTGGAGGTACTATACTTTCAGTGGCCATTTATAGTGCTCAGCCACTGAGGGCCACTGCAGTAGAGACGTATAAAAGTCATCACCACTCAAGAATACATCACGGTTGATGGTCATAAAGAAGCCCATTTGATTCTGAACAAAGCACCTCGGAATACCCAGAAGATATGGTCAGAACTCAAAGTCAGCAGCTGAGAGACGTACCTTGGTGGAATGTGAAAATGGTGTCGGAGGAGGAAAAGTTGGTGACCGTGACAAAGTTCTCTGAGTTGGAGCTGTCTACTTCCACCCGTACCGACTTCTCCATGTTGCTGTGGAAACTGCTGACTTCTCCAGTCGGGAAGGTGACATTGATGATGTGTCCTTCACTGTTGTACCTATTCAGACAAGAACCCTTTCTTACCAAGGGGGGTTACGAATGCACTGAAGCACAGATCTGATTTATCCGACACAAAAGGGCAAGAAAGACATTTCATCATCGACTCGGGACGCTCACTGAAGGGTCATTTTAGAAAAGAGACGTATTTTTGCTGAGCTGTGGAGCTCAATTACCTTTGATCACTTTAAAGATATCTATATGTGACTTTTGAGACCACTATCAAGTCATATATCAAGAAACAGCCAGTCCTGGTGTCATAAACATTTGGGGATAGCAACAGGGCAGGAGGGATGGGGAGAGGGGTGTAATATTATGCTGCTTTGGTAGAGAAGAAGATACCACAAGATGGCACTGATAGCTCACACCAAAGCGTGAGTAGAAGGGGGGCTGATATATTCTGTCAGTAGCAATGATCACAATGATGCTTATTTCTTCCCCATAAAGGGTGACAAAATGTCTGCTTTATATGGATATGTTGGTGAGAAGAAGCCTTGCATGCACTGTAAGAGGGATAAAAAAAGTGGGGAGCTGTGAAATCATACTGTGCCATCCAGATTATGTGAAGGCACACTCAATGCATGCACTCAGTGTCTGGTTTAAGAGAGAGCTCTGCCACTGAATAAGCCTGAAGGAGTTATTATATAAAAGAGAAAGCCAAGCCTTACTCATACACCGTAGTCCAGGCGTTCTCATCGCTCTTGGTTGCTAGGAGACCGCTGCTGCCGTGGTAAGTGAGCTGGGCAATGTCATGGCCTTGGGCAGAGACCCTCTTAAGTACTCTGCTGTTGCTGACGGTGAGCCAGTGCACCTGGCCCCTGGGCGACACCAGCCACAGCGGCAGGCCGTTGGCATCCCTCCTCACGTGGACGGCACTTCCATCCCGACCAATCACAGCGCTGAGCTGCCCATCGGCTGAGTAACTGAAATTGTACAGGTAGTCTCCAGTGATGAGGTGCTTGGTGTGAAGATGCGTGCCATTGACACTGAACAGGTAGAGCTCCTGATCAACAACTGAAGCGATCTCATAAAGGCCGACGGCATTGGGCTGTGGTCTGTTGACACTCATGGCACGGATGCGGATGTTACCCAAATCTGCAATGTACAGTGTGCCGTTTGGGGCTACCGCTAGCGAGGACGGTGCTTCCAGCCGCGCATCACGGGCATAACCACCATCACCTGAAGCAATAAATAAAATGATTTGAGATTAATTAAAACAGAGGCTCAGTTCTGTCTCTATGAAAGGCTTAAGATGATTATCTGAACTTCATGGATTGAAGAAAGTTATTAATTTAAGGTTGCTTTGACAGAAAAAAAAAATGCATGTATCTAAAAGAAAAAAAATAAGTGTGCTCAGTGTGGGCGCACTTTCAAGTGTGCTTAGCAGAGGGATTGGGGATGTTTTGATGGGCGGGTGTGTGCTGACAGCAGGCTGGAGGTTTGGGAACCAATGGGGAAGGAGGCCATCCTCAAGGGATCACAGTGTGACGGACAGAATGTGTTTGTGTGCAGAAGGGAAATGGCAGATGAAAGCCTCTGAAGAGAGTAATCATCTGTTACCAGCATGACATGATGGGAAATATGCAAAATACCCAGGGTGAAATAGTCACTGTTCCACCCTATTGGTTTACAGAACATCCAAGACATGGATTTTTTTTATTTTTTATTTTTTAATGAACACCCACACACAATCTGACTTCACTGATAGTTCCGTTATCTTTATCGTCAACAAGTTCTCGTTTCAGATTAGATTTAAAATCTGCTTTGTCATCACAGAGAAGTGAAGGTCAGCCAGTGGTGTCATTTCTGTGCTTATGATGTCCTTGACTCTCAGGACACCTCCAAAAAAGCAATTTGAGCAAAATGCCATTGTTGCAAATGTAAAAAAGCTATTAATAACCAGAAGTGGCACAGGTTAAAACATGTTTGAGTACAAATCCTTTCAAGGATTTATTTCAAACTACCTGCCTTCCCTAATCATCTCAATCCAGCCCTAGAGTTGCCAGGGCAGTTAAAACAAAAATCCCATACCGGGATTTGCCACCTCTGTTAATAAGTCAAAGCCTCAGTATCAAATAGTTTATGACACTCAATTCCCATCAAAAACTTAAAAGAGAAAAATACATTTGGACCCTTGGGAATGAGAACGGATGTTAATGAACACTTCCATTAAAGTGAAGTTAGTGGTCTCCACTATAAATGAATAAAGCAATCTACCAATTTAATCTACTGACATCAAAAGCTCATAAGTACCTCAAAAACAGACGGCAAGAAGATAAAAATTAAGACAAAGACATCATCTTGACCATTATGTTCTCAAATCATTTTCAGCTTTCCAAAGATCACTATCCATTATTTATCATTCCATCTTGAGGGACACTCATAAGTTAAGTTAATAATAAATCAAAAGATTTGTCTAACACCATATATAGGACTGGGCACTTCTGAGGATAAGAGAAAGAATATATTTTCTTTGGGAAATATCTGTATCGTTGGGTAGTTTTGTTATTTTAACTTTACTCAGTTTTGCAATAATAACTATTTCTCACAACATCCCTAATCCCACTGCGGGGGTGTAAACTTGAAAAATAAATTGAAAAGTATTTAAGACACATGCCTGCACTATATTTATTTTGGCGAAAAACAAAAACAACAACAAAAAAAATACTATTTTGGTGTACAAGACAATCATATATAAAGCATTCAATCTCCCGAGCAGGCCCAGAATTGAGAACCTGCTGGCTGTCCGCTTACCAGAAAAGCAGTCGCAATTTGGATCAATCTTGCAGTCACAGTCGGTGGGGGCACCAGCTACAATTGAGATCTCCCCATTGCTGGTGACCTGCTGGATACGATTGATCTTTCTCTCATCTGTCTCTGCGATGTACAGTAGACCCTGATGGGACACAGTGATGGCCTTGGCTGCCTCCAGTGTGGAGTGAACTGCTGATTTGCTGAGCAGGAAGTGATCAAGCCCCGGGACCTGGCAGTGGATTGGACGCCCGGCTACAATGCGGACTTCAAGGCTTTCCGACACCTGCAGCACAATGTTGTTATCTAGGATGTAGAGGGAGTTGTCCATGGGATTGATGGCCAAGTCCGTCGGCCATTCCAGACGCACCTGCATCCAAAAGACATGACCCAGTTTTCATTTGGCAGCCTCTCATACCAATTAACTTGATCTCACAATAATTTGACAGGCAACAGACAGCTCATCCGTTAGAAGCTCATCATGTTTTAGACTCAGTCCTCAAATTAGTGGAATTGAAATACTTGGGTCTAGCTCCTTCTACTTGCAAGTAAAGGTCAGTCAACAAAGTCCAACCTTTCCTCACTGTTTACCCAACACTGCCTACAACACACCTTCGGATTATTTCCCCTGCCCCAAATGTCAGGTAATAACTGTGATCACTGCCAGTTCAAATTATAGCCCTGTGCCAGGCAAGGGCTGCATTAGTGGGAGGTCAGAATCAACGCAGGTGGGCAGGAATATTTTGTGAAACATCTCCGACTTGATGGAATCCTGCTTCTCCCTGGAAGATTGACGAGCTCCATGAGTGAATTAGTAAATAAATAGAACATGTTAAATTGCAACTGACAGATTCAATTATTCCATCTGTCTGGAAGGCTGAGAAGAAGGGGTTTCTCGGTCAGAATCCCATTATAACAGGGAATGATTCATCAGGACAAAGCAAGGCTCCCATCGTGCCATGCAAAAGAGGACTGTGTAATTCATGCCTGCATGGACAACTATTGATCATATCCCTTTCATCTCAGCTCATCATGAAACAGTTACTCCAGATTGTCATGCACTTGCCAAGATGTGTTTGCTCTCATACTTTTTGGCTAATTCCCTGCTGATGCTATGTGGGCCTCATGGTGGGAGAGCCTTAACTTGAAGTGGCTTCAACCAACCAAGAGGGCATTGATTCAAAGTCATTCCACTGTCACTTTCTATAAACATGCTTGTGGAGTACACAAATGGCAGAACATATCATATAACATTAAATACTGGGATGTTGGGCTGTGTGGAGGTGAAACGAGGCATGGAGGGAGAGTATGCTGTCTTTGGCTGGCAGCTGGTTGGATAAATAATAAACATGAACATCAAGAACTGAAAGAATCACTCCGCATATCTACAGAGCACAAGAGCCCCGCACCCAACAAATATCTTATGCGCAGAACTGTGTGTTAGGATAAAAGCCCCTTTCCTTGAAACTTGCGTGTAAGACTATTTATCCATAGCGAAGACCTGAAAGTGTCCACCATGGCTCCTTTTGGTGAGAAGTGCAAAAGAAGACAATTGTGTCTCATTCATTCATTATTCATGTGACACTCTGCCAGCTTGGAATGTCTCTGAAGGCTTTGATCTGATGGGTCAGTAATCAAAGTTTAATAAAGTGAGAGGCCTCCTTTGCACTTTATACTAAAGCCCTTGTTACTTCATGAGGTGGAGGTGGTGGTGGTGTGGGGTGTATTAGGGGTGGTGTGGGGTGTATTAGGGGTGGTGTGTGGGGGGGTGCAGGGTAGCTAAGAAATGCCCAAAATAAATAAAACAACAATAAAGAACTACAACTTTTCAGCGCTTAGAGAATAGCCAGATACTCACAGGGCGTGATATTCGCCTAACAGAGTGGGAGAGTAAAATTAGTATGGATTATGCTAATTGCCATATGCATGTTGTAGGTGGGTCAGTACAGCTTGGAACGAGCGTTAATCAGAGGCTAATTGCAAGCAGCCTCTCTCCCCCGGATGATCTGCAGGAGTTTAGTCTGTGCACGCAGTTCGGTGGCCAATTCGCTGCTGGGACTGGAGGCTACACAACGCTTATGTGTGTGTGTGTGTGTATCTCTTCTGATTCTGTATATGCCACTTATGGGGGAGGGTGGACTTGTGCCATGTGTGGATCTGCAGTGTGTGTGTGAGAGAGAGAGAGAGGGAAAGTGCATGTTGTCCGAGAGCCCAGGGCTTGTGCGGGCTAATGTGTCTTGCTCTGGCTGATCTCTCTCTCTGCCCCCACCCCTCTCCCTGCAGGAGTACACCCTGGCGTCAGGTGATAAATAATACATTAGTATTTTGACAGGGCATAATGCGCTGCAATGGGGCAGCGGGCACTCACACGCCTGCCTTTCCTTCTGCTTGCTACTGCTCTGCTGGCCCCGTAATGGGGAACTCTACAAGCCCCATCTCCAAAAGCAGCTCTTCCTGGAACTCTAAAAGAGCTCTCAATAATGACAACCTTAACTCTGCAGTGAAAGTAGGAACATAGTCTTCCACTCAAGAAAATAGTCTTCATAGAGGAGCCAGAAATGTAATTGGAAGCTTTGGAGCAGCCACACATGACCCTAATGTCACTATGCCCAATGTCAAATGTCAGTCAAGCCCTATTTGCATTGTATTAGTTTTTCAGGGTGACATCTGTAACAATTTTACATATCTCCTAAGTGATAAAAATCTCTCAACTGGATGACAATAAGTGTCTAGTTGCCAAATTATTTTTTTAATATATTTTATTGTTTCACTGCTTAGAAAATAATTTTCTGGGGGTGTCTATGGAAACGCATGCTCAGAGGCTAAATAAGGTGCACAGCAGTGCCCAAACCCCTGTTTTACCAATTGCGAGGTGAGAGTTGCCTGTTAAAATGTAGAGATTTGCATCCGAACAGGATTAAAATGATCGCTGAGTTCAGTGAAAAAAAGTGGGTAATTTAGCCTGTAACACAGACATGTCCACATCGGACGGAAATAAAACTACAGGGGACACTCTGTAAATAAGGGACTTAAACCAGGACCCCATGGAAACTTAATCCTATCAGTATAGGGTTTTAAAACCCATCAGCATTTTTTTGGAGTGATGTAGAATCTTCCAATACCTTAGGGAGGAGCTGGAGTGATATTTGTAATCCAGAAAAAATAATTCAGCATCAGACTCTGATCTCACTAATGCTCTCATGGCTGAATAAAATCAAGTTTACACAGAAGTGTTCCACAATTTACTCTAAAGCTACCCTATTTAATGCTTTTGATTTTAGAAGGACGGTTAGATGAGCAGATGTCTATCAATAGTATATTTGCCCCTTAAAATGGAGCAGAGGAAGAAGATACACATTTAAGAAAGTGTCACTCTTAGTGCTTATGTCTCTCTGTCATCAAATTTCCTGATGAAATCACAATAATAAATATTAAGGGATTGAATTCCAGCCTTCAAAAAAGGTAACAGCTGGCCCAGAGCCCTTTTAAAGGTCACCATGATAATAAGCCTGGATGCGCAGGGGAGGTGGGTCACTGAGGCTCCACCCCCCAAGGTGAGATGTGGATATGAGAAATGGATGTGAATATGGGTCAGTGTGTTCCATTAACAGGAGAGGGAGCAGATCTGTGAGCCATCTCTGCCCGACCCTGTGTGGAGACCAGAATGCCGCAGTACGTTCTGATTTGTCTTGTTCACACAGTTCTACATTAAGTTCTAATTCCCTGTTTCAGTAAACAAACAATGCTATAGCAATAGGAGTCCTTGGGCTAGACTACTAACACCTACACCTACATTTACAATCTGATTAGAAATGTAAGTTGCTCTTCATAAAAATACTTGACAAATGACTAAAGTAAATGTAAGCTATGAGCTATAATATATATTGACACTATTAGGCTAATGTGGTTAATGTGTAAATGCAGTTCATACATTTTAATCCTAAACTTTTGCATTGGAGCTATGAGACTAACGTGGCTAATGAGCAATTGAAGCTTGTACTTCACCAGTAAGCCTTGTTTAAACCATATTTCTAAATATTCACATATTTAAAACCACTCAACCCACATGGAAAATTCATCTGAAAAGGGCATAATGTGACTCCTGTTTTAGTTAACTGTCACACAGTGTCAGACAGTACATAACAGTCAATTTGAGAGCACTTACCATTTGAACAGTTTGAGGCAAGGATGTGATGATTTATGCATGCAGTTTCCACAGCGATAATTACTGTGGTAGAAACTTCCATTACATTCGGTAATGTTTTATTCCAATAAACTGCACAATGTGGATACCAATCAAAATAATGTGCAAAAGCCAGATGCATCGATTCTTCAAAAAACAGTTATTTACAATTTTTTTAATTAAAAAAATAGCAGAACATATACCTTTGTTGTTGAAACAAAATGGTCCAATTAAATTTAAATCCCTATTCTGACAGCATTAAAGTTCCATTGGGTCCTAGGGTAATTCACTCTTTTAATGAAATTTAGATTACAGGCTAAATTACCTGCTGTTTTTCACTGAACTCAGTGGTCATCTAGTTATTTTAATCTTGTCCGGATGAAACAGGCCGATTTCACTGTTGGCAATGCTGGCACCATATTTTGCTTTAGAGAACACAAGCAGTGAAACAATACAGGAATGGAGGAGTTACTGAACCAGTTACTTGTTACAGGTGCAAGTATATAGCGTACATTTTGAATTGTTATAAATCTTTTTATATTCACTTGTGATTCTGTGACAACACAGTATAATTCAGGAACTACAAACTCTGACATCCTCTAGTTTTTCATTGGCATCTGGATACGAGAGTTTTATCACAGAGGAGACATGTTAATTTTTTTTTTTCCTCCCCTTACAGGCGTTGAAACAGCCCTTGAAAAATGAATCCAATCTGAATGGGGCTTAAGAGTGTATTTTCCTTTTTCTGAAAAGGTACCGTTTACCAAAGTTTTTAGTCAATTGGGACAACATAAATAACAGAAAGATTAAGAAACCTCAGAAAGCATTAAACTAAAAGTATTTTCCTCTATCACAGCTTCCATTTTCTGAAGAATCTCCACATTTTTTAAGAACATCTGTAGACATGAAATATATGAAAATACATTTTTCATACCTATAGAATTTTCATTCTTAGAAGTTGGTTGCAGAAGATTGTGCTCTGAAACAAGAGCAGAGCTTGGGTTTTACCCATATTACTTGGAAAATGAGGAAATGGTTTAAGCACATACGTTTTCTTTAGTAAAGGCAAGGTTAGAGAAGTGGGCTTAGGACCAAATGGTCATCAGTTCAATCCACTGGAATGGGAATTAAACAAAAAACTAGGCATCACACTCAAATATATTATTTTTTTTTGTGATAAAGCATCAAAAACTATAATATAAGCCATATGACTAGACTTCTCATTCTGTAGTCTCCACATTCTTCTCCCCAGTTCTCCTTCATTTTCTTTTTGTGTGAATGGATGAAGCATGTGAAAACAAATGCAGCAAACCATGGCAACAGCAACCCCGAGCTTAGCTGGGGGAAGTAACGTGGCCTTTCTTGCCGAAAAGATTCCCATTGTCCAAAAAGGCAATTTTGCCACAGTTAACAATTTGCATGTCCATACAAACATAGACTTTTTGGCCCTACACATGTGCAGACAGAGTCTATTGTTTAAGGTGGAACATTCATTCATTCATTATCTGTAAGCGCTTATCCAATTCAGGGTCACGGTGGGTCCAGAGCCTACCTGGAATCATTGGGCGCAAGGTGGGAATACACCCTGGAGGGGGCGCCAGTCCCTCACAGGACAACACAGACACACACACACACACATTCACTCACACTCACTCCTACTCCACTTTTTGAGTTGCCAATCCACCTACCAACGTGTGTTTTTGGACTGTGGGAGGAAACCGGAGCACCCGGAGGAAACCCACATGGACACGGGGAGAACACACCAACTCCTCACAGACAGTCACCCGGAGCGGGAATCAAACCCACAACCTCCAGGCCCCTGGAGCTGTGTGACTGCGACACTACCTGCTGCACCACCGTGCCGCCCTAAGGTGGAACAGAGTAATCCAATACAAAGCTGGTGAATGACGTTAATACCAGCCTCATAAACTGACAAATTTAGGGTGGAAATAAACATTGGGATATGAAAATAATAAAATACTTATAAAGAACATAACTTCTTTATAATAGAACACATTTTTTTCTAAGAATTCTGGACCATGGTAGTGTTCTGTTTCCATGATCCTTTGATCCGAATTATGTGAAAACTTGAAAAATGTCAAGGCAGAACAGTGGTGCTACAAACAGTGTCACTCCTGCACAGCTCCAGAGCTGATAACTGCATTGGGTCACTGACTGTGAGTGTGGTGTGATCTGCATGGGTTTCCTCTGGTTACTCCAGTGTACTCTCACAGTCCAAAAACACGTTGGTAGGTGGATGGGCTGTGTGAACGTATCACATATAACATGCAGAAATATGTTCTCTCTAGAGCATAGGTGCTTATTTTCACTTAGTAAATCAACTTGTAATTTGTTGTGAGATGAATGAAGATCTGGAATTAAATCAAAAGCTGCACATCCCACTTCAGCGGTAGACTGTATAAAACCACAACAAAGAGAGAAAAGCAAAAAGCTGCTCAGAGCTTTCCGCCTCAGCCCCTCGTGACCATAGCTGAAGGGGGCGAGGACTGCGCTAGACTAGCTGTAACACTGCTAGCCAGGAGAGGGTTTTGATTTATTTCTGCTGGGCCTGTGCAGGTGCTCCCCAGGCGCACAGCAGCCTTTAGACTTGCTGTGAGGCACACTTCTCATTCTCTCAGAGCGCTCTCAGCCGAGGGGATGCCGAGCCTGGCCGTGATTGGCATTGAGCTTGCCACCCATGCTTCTCTCAGTGGAGTTTCCACAGTGAATTCAAAAGTATAGTTCCTGCTCCTGGATCATTCCTTATACATTGAGTCTGATATAGCACTAGAATACTTAACTCATTAAGCCATCTTCTTAATTATCCAGTTATCTATCTCAATGTGTGAACAAACCTCTCCATGCAACTAATTACTTTGTCGAGTTACAGCACACAGCAAATGTCAGAAATCATCTTTCGGTTAATACATTTGTAGTCAAAACATTATTCCATTTCTGAGGAGATGAGAAAAACATAATCCACTTGCCCAAAGAAATGGAAAATCAAAAGGTAAAACCTGGGGTTATATAAATAAATAAAGTGAAATTCTAAACAATGAAGCAAGACCTGGCAGACCACCAAAATCATCAACATCAGAAAAACTTTTGTCATTGAATGGAAAGAGAGAAAAAAGCTCAATTCTTGCTTCACATCTAAAATAAAAAGCACCGGGGTTTCTGTCCATTCGTCCACTGTAGCTGCAGGTGTCCCAAAGCCCAGATCTCATCATCACTCAGTATGTTTGGGATTATTTGGTATGTGAGAAGTAAAACATGTAACCAACCAATTTCTAAGACTGAATTTTTAGGTTTGGAAAAATAGTTCCAAAGTAGTCCAGCTTATCAGGATATGTGTTTTAATTAGGCTAAGTGGGCTAGTATCTGGTAAAGTTTGTCAATGTTTAGTGAATTAGTGGATAGGGCATACTTAAGTCAACATTTCATTACATATGTATGGAATAAGAATGACACACTCTAAGTTTAAAAGGGTAAAACAGATTCTCTTTGCTTCTCCTCTACTTCTTTAACTCAGAACATTGATTATTAAAGATAAATAATACTTCTGTAAAATAGCATACAGTATGTTTAATACTTAAGCGTTCCGGAAAACCAGTGACATGTTTTAAGTCTCTTTAAGGATTTCAATGAAGTCATAGTGATTGCAACTCTGCAGCCACTTTATTTGGCATTGTCTTTGTAGAGCCATTTTCCTTTCAAACATTCAAGACTACCTCAGATAATGCCTTTTAAACGTTACTCTAATGTGAAGGATCTTTCTGTTTATAACTTTACCCAGTGTACTTAGGATTGAGGTCAAACTTATAAATGTTATATGTGAATATTTGGAAAATTGGTTCAAATTTAAGCAGATTTTATTACTCAAAAATTTATTATATAATTTACTTGTGTTCCATCAGAGAATATTAAATGTATTCATGCATTCATCTTCTGTAACCACTTCTTCATTTTCAGGGGGATGGTGTGTCTGGAGCCTAGCTGAGATCATTGAGCACAAGGCAAGAATGAACCCTGGACAGGGAGAATAAACCAAGCTCATCACAGGCAGCATCACAGACTCACAACCTCAGGAACCTGGAGCTGTGTTGCAGTGACACCTATTGTGTGAGCGTGCTGCTTGAGTAAAGTCTATGTTTTAGGGAATTTAAGGTTGTGTATTTGTCCATGGCTCTATATTCCATAGAGACCCATTACTCCAGAGAATGTAGTTCCACTGCTCCACAAATTAATACCATCTTGTCAAAATTTACTCTTGGGTTTGGTGACCTTTGGCTCATGTGCAGCTGCTTCAGTGTGAACTAGTGTGCTTTTCTGCCGAGATCATGCAAACTGTACATGTGCACCATTAAGTAGCTAAGTGGACTGTATAAAATGAGTGGCAAGAATGTTTGGACAATATGTACAAAACGGTATCTAAAGGTATTATCATATAAAAGAAGACTGTATACCTGTGTGATGTCCATGCGAGCATCACAGCTGAGTGGCTGGGTGGACATCAGACCATTGGATCCAATGAAGGTGGACAGCACCCCTCTCTCATTGATCTTCTGAATGGTGGTCCCGTCCACAAAGTAGACAAAGCCTCTCTTGTCCACTGCAATACCTGCAACAGGGAGACAGAGAGCAGTGGTGAGTGTGTGTGTGTGTGTGTGTGTGTGTGTGTGTGTCTGAGTGCTTGAGACAGAGTAGGCTTATCCTCATTCTGTCAAACATTGCACTCAACAAATGTAACTTTCAACAAACTCATTGCACCATAGCAATGTAATTATATTTCCTTTCCATAGAGCACTAAAAGGATTATAACAATGCAAAGGAAAGAAAATAAGTCATTTGTGAGATTAGATTCTAGGAGAAAAGGCTTTAAAAACAAGAGTGCTTAGGACTGCATAAAAAGCCCAGGATGGCCTTGGCGCACTGCGGCAGCTAAGGCGTTTCTGCTGGTGCTAAACTGGAAGGTGGAAACTGGAAGAGGGTCGGAGTGCACACGGTGGAAAGGTTACGGAGAGCGATGAATCATTGTGGATGGGCAATAGGCAACCTTCAGCTCACATTTCCATAGACCTAAATGGGCCCTTCACTCAGCCATGGTGACTCACTTTCATGATGAACCGGCACCCTTCCTCACAATGCATGTCATTCAGCTTTTTACGACTGGAGCGCCGCTCTCTGGCCCTCTGATCACTCAAGAGGAAAATGAATTAGTTGTGCATATGCGGGCGGATGGAAAATCTCATGCAGGACCGTGGAATGAGGAAAGAACACTTCCTCTGTTACACATTAAAATGACAGTGTAGTAATAATAATAGTAGTAATCATTATTTATTAATTAATTCATATATAAAATAAATAAATACATACTCTCTAAATGATTTAAATGTCAGCTGATAAGGAGTGAACAACTGATATTCAAAGCAGTGGAGTCTAGAAAGGAAGCCTTCCAGCACCTTTTTATTTATTTTTTTGCACAGTCACTCTTGCACCATTGTTTGCTGAATCAAATGTGCTTTGTGCAAAAACAAATTTTAAGCAGATTTTTAATTTAATGTTTCATTTTATTAGCAAAAGTTAGCAGAAACTGGGCACTTAAATTTGCTAAAATTTAAGCTCTAAAGAAGTTACTTAATAATTACTCGTTTAAAATGAACCAAACATGCCATTTCACCAGCGCTGTTTAAATATATGCATCAAAACCCCACTAATAGTAAGTACACTGCATAGCTACAAGAGTAGAGCAGCCATGTCCAAGACAGGGATTTGCTAAAGAACAATAGTATATACAGTACTAGAATATAATCAGTTGCTTCTTGTAGCCAGGGGTGATTTCAGTGCTCCTAAAACGTGTGTTGTGTCCACACATCATGTTTTACAGTGTAAGCATTCATCATCATATTTGTGAAAACAAATCACTGGCTAGACGAAATCAAACACGTCCTCCTCTCCACCATTCCATCACATCAACTTACATCAGTGAAACAAACTGTAGGTGCAACAGTGTTGTGGTGTAGCATATTAGGTAACAAAGTGATATCTCAGAATATGGGTTGACCATATTTTCAAATAAAAACAGTGAGGTATGCTTAGTGATAATTCCTATAATACTTTGCTTATTTAATGTTGGCTTTATTGATGGCACCAACCTTGATAATGAAAGTTTACACTAGTGTCTTTCTGTCCATTCATGCCCTTTCTCCAATCAACCTGATGCATTGCACCTGTTGTTCCACACTGAGAATTGAGATTTATATATTTTTTTATGTTTATGGCATTTGGCAGTCATACAGTTTTAATCATTGTGCAAAGGAAGTGTTAAAAGGCATATTATTGGCATAAGACTATTATTGGCATAAGACTATTATTGGTATAGTATGGTATGCATGGTCTGTATATGTATGGAAGGCACATCAGGCTACATCAACCATCTAAGGATCGCAAGCCACAAGAAATGTGTTGCTGAGAAATATTAATAATAATTAAATAACTGTATTTTAACCTTAAATGGGGTATTTTATGCAATAATATTATGCAATTGTGCAAAAAAACAAATTAAAAAAATGTTGTATTTCCACTTGGGTTTGTACTGCTCCTATAAAGACACCAAGTGCGGAAAAACAAACAAACAAACAAACAAACAAACAAACAAACAAACAAAAAAACATTCATCTGTTTTCTGTGAGTCAGTTGAAAGATTTTGATGTCAGGAATCATATGCTTCTATAAGCCTTTTGGATGGCTTCCTCATTATGATGTCACAATAAGGCAATTTGCATAGACCCACCCTGGCACCACCCCTCACCTGCATAAGCAAGGGAAGGGTGAGGCATGGCCAGCAACAACTTGCATAAGTTGACAAGTGACAGAGCCCTTAAATGGCTCATTCTGAAAGGGACTGAAACTGGCAATAGAGCTGGTGAGATCTCTTTATGTGAGAGTAATTTTGAGCAAAGAGATTCATTAACATGTTGTGTATAGCCCATAGACCTATTCTAACTTGTTTAAAAAGAGGCAGAATATGTCCCCTTTAAAGGGGAATCCCATTTCTTACAGACCTTCAAGGGCTTGATATGTCATCAGAACACAAATAAAATAGGAGCATCGTTACCAGGCTACTAGCGGTGCCCTTAAGGTAGCTGTGCACTGGTCTGCAGCGATCACCAATGTTTAATAATCATGTATTACCACCCAGTATTAACTCTTCTGTGATATGACACTGAATTCAGCTTTTGATTCTGTAGCTATATTATTTTATTAAGCAACTTCCAGTTTCTCCTTAAATGTTGCAGTAACGTCAGGTGCCAGAATGTATGTGACTCACCATTTAAGGTCATCGGTGTGCTACTAGTTGATGTTTCATGCTTGT
The DNA here is from genome assembly GCF_029633855.1 of Hoplias malabaricus. Classification (NCBI taxonomy): domain Eukaryota; kingdom Metazoa; phylum Chordata; class Actinopteri; order Characiformes; family Erythrinidae; genus Hoplias; species Hoplias malabaricus. The sequence continues at coordinate 29,390,882 of NC_089816.1, forward strand.
TATGGAGAAAAGGGTGATAAATCATTTAAGCTACATTACACTAAGATAATACAATTGTATTACCCACAAACCATATGCAAAACAGAGAACTGGGATTTACCCTAATTCTGAATATCATTTAAACATTGTATAGAAAAATAGGCTAACATTGGTCATATTTAATTTTATAAAGTAGCAAACATTCAGATTTTATGTTGCCTGGTCTGTGATTGATTCCAGGTAGGCTCTGGACCCCCCGCGACCCTAAAATTGGATAAGCGGTTACAGATAATGGATAGATGGATGGTCTGTGATTCACAAATTCACATCCCTGACCAATAGTGATACTGCTATGTACAGTCTCTGCCCTGTCTGAGCCGACACGGCGTTAGCGCTGATGATTTTGGTTTCAAAACGGAAGATATTACACAAATATTTTATGCAGATTACAAATTACAACACAGCAAGAGTCACACTATACCCAGGCATTCTCTCAAGGTGTGCTACCTTGTAGAAATGGGTGACCATAGACCATACTTTTATAACAGGCTCCTAAAAACAGTAAGCAGGAGATATGCACAGCCTAAATCTCTGTATGAAGGAAAAGACAAGGTAATTTGCAGATAGTGTATGGCCACAATCACTGAGTACCGGCACAGACAACAGTCAGCTGTACATTAATGGAGTAAACAGTTTCATTTTGTGTTAATGGAGGCTAAGGGGACATATACAGCTATGTTTGTTTTTTTCGTTTTTTAAGGAGCCTAAGCCTGGCATTTATGCTGGTTCATTTGTTCAGATTTCAAAAGGTGATCTTGCATGTAAAAATTTGGTGACCACTGATACACGCTATCTAGTTGTGGACACACAATGACCTTGGGATCCCATATCCAGAGACTATTGCATATTAACCCATCTTTACATTATAGAGTGAATAAAACAATTCCAGGATATGAAAAATGAAGTCTGCATATTATTAGCACAATTTATAACTGGTCATCACTTTCACACATGCCAATGACTCAACAAATTATGTAAAACCTTCTTCTTTTCACACAGGTTCAGGAGGTTCGGAATGAGAAAATAAAAAGCAACAGAAAACAAAAACAGCCCACAGCTTCCACCTTCACTTCAGATACTGTATGAGGTGATGCAATCTGCAGGCAGGCACCCCTGCTGGCTGCGGTGGCACCACATTTGTCATGCTGTTTTATGTGGGGGCATCTCTAAGCCCCCCACCCGGCCGAGCCAGAGCCTTTTGACTTTCCCCGCAGTAAGACCATCTTCTCTCCGCGCGACTAATGAATTCCGCCGACTGTCAGCGAGCGACACAACAGGGTCAGCACATTGCTTCTGCATGGCAAAGGTGAACCCAGCACTGCTGCCTCGTGGCCCCTTCATCATTCGCATGACACTGATAGATTATATGGTGGAGTGGGGCAAAGGCTGCTACTGGCACCACCCCCCAACCCCCCAAAACCCCACTAACCTCACTCGCTTCCCTGTCACGGCCTGGCCAAGACTCATCAACAGGTAACTGTTCCATGTAAAGAGCACTGCAAAGTGTGCCTAGTGCCTCCACACCTCCTTGCCTTGACGTAAGAATCTGCAAGGGAGCTACATGCATCTATGCAGCCTGAGTAAACTGGTGCACCTTGTAGTGCTAGTCATAAACATTTTTTGTTTTTACAAAATGCACAAGCACTTTTACGAGAAAACACTTACATAGCACCACATTCCTTAAACTGACAAATCTCTAATAATGTCAGTGGCTTTACAATCTGGCAGTAGTTTGTCTATACAAAAATGAGTTCAGAATGCTGATGACGTTTATTTCATTAAATGCATATTGTGAATTATAGAATTTATTTATATGGTTGTTTGGCCAAATCATTCTTTATGATGCAAGTACATCGTTCATGTTATACATCATGTTATATCTACATAAATGCATCAAAAGCAGAGAAGCTGCTTCCTGTGCATCCAAGTTCCCTTGAATGGCATTTTTCCACTGCATGGTCCCTACTCTACTCAACCCCGCTCTACTTTTCCTTTACCATTGGGGAAATCTGATACATGAAAGTGGGTACATTTTTAGTCACTACTCTGACTAAACATTACATGTAAACTTGTAGAGCACTGACTGGGCAGAGAGACTTGTAAATTATGCCAAAATGCAAACTTCCAGCACAACCTAGCTGTCTGTAAAAATCCCAAGCGTCTGTAGAGGTCATATGCATTAATCTGACTCACAATGGCAGTGTGTAAAATCACACCATGGTCTTTTGTAGAGGTTCAAACGGTTCTTGGATAGGTGGAACGGAGCTGAGTAAAGTCCAATAAACAACAACATGCAATTGCACGATGTGTTAATAACTTTAACAAGGTAGCAAGTGAGAAAAGACATGTAGAGTTGAGTAGAATAGGTACCATACATTGGAAAACTGCCATAAGTGAGTCAATGGAGGGACAAGTGAATTTGAAGATGCAACTATTTATTGAAGCATGTTAGTTTAGTTTCTTTGTTTCTTTGTTACTTTGTTAAAAGTCCAGTTTTGAAATGTCCTCATTACTAAATATACCACAGTCAACTTTCAGTGGTATTACAACAAATTGGAAATGACTGAGGATGACCAAAACTCAGCCACAAAGTGGTAGGCCACATAAACTGACAGAGCAGGGTCAACAGATGCTGAGGCGCACAGTGTGCAGAGGTCACTGACTTTCTGCAGAGTCAAACCATACTGAACTCCAAACTTCACGTGTCCTTCAGATTAAGAACAGTGTGTAGAGACCTTCACGGAATGGGTTTCCATGGCCGAGCAGCTGCATCCAACACTTACTTCACCAAGTGCATTGGTGTAAAGCATGTCAACAGTAGAGACGTTTTATCTGAAGTGATAAATCACACATCTTCATCTGGCGATGCAATGGATAAGCCTGGATTTGGCTGTTGCCAGGAGAATGACACATGTCTGAATACATTGTGCCAAATGTAAAGTAAAGGGGGGATTATGGTGTGGGTAGTTTTTTGAAGACTCTGGCCTTGAAAGGAACTCTTAATGTTTCAGCATACTAAGAAGAAAAGCTCTCAACTTTGTGGGAAAAGATCCACAAAGACATAGATGAGTCCTGACCTCAACCTTTGGGATGAATTAGAGTCAGGCCATCTTGTCCAAAATCAGTGCTTGACCTCAAAAATGCGCTTCTGGAAGAATGGTCTAAAAAGTCCCATAAACACAATCTTAAATATCTTTAATTATACCTGCAAAGGGTGGGCCGACATAATATCAAGCCCTATGGATTAAGAATGGGATGTCACTCAAATTCAAATGGCAATATAGTGAAGCTTTACAGGAATCTTTTTTAATATAGGAAAACATTAAGACTGATGGCCAGAACTGAAGTGTTTCATGCTACAAACTGTTTTTTCCCAATCTTTTTATTTTATTCCATTCCATTTTAGGTTTTTAACACCAATTTGGGCCAAATATTTTCCAGTTGCTGTGCGTATGCGCCTTTAACAAAACTGCAAAAACATTTCAAACCTAATCTTTTTGCCTGAGAAGACATTTTGGATCCAGTGCAGTTTCAGCCACAAATCGGATGCATTCTGCCCACGTGTTGTGCACAGAACTGGTGCACGAGGCCAAAGGTGCAGTTTAGGGGCTGTTTACGGGCTAAAATGTACTTCTCTTACTCATGCATATGAGTAAGATGTAAATATATAAACGAGATTACAAAAGATATGCTTAAAAACTGGAGCAATTTGTCTACATGTCGTCCAATATCTGCTGACATCAGAAAATGACTATACCTGATGTACATGTAAACACAGTTATTACTTATAAGGTAAGATATCTATCTTTATGCATAAAGCACATGAAATACACTTCCTCAAACATCCTCTTGCTCTGTGATCTTGCAGGAAACAAACTCTGTGAACACTCTCTACATGCAAGCGTATGTCTTCACAGAGCTCTCTTTTCAAAACGTCTCGGTTGAATCAGTACCTCCATATGTGCTGAAATGTTGTTTTGCTGGTGATGATATATACAGAAATAAATCCACAGATATTTAAAAGAGTTAGACACAGTGTGGACCTTCAAATAAATAAATATATAAATAAATAAATAAAATGTAATAAAATAATTTACATCAATTTCCATTAAATACAGCAGATTTTATTTTTCTTGGCCAATTATTAATGAAAAAAGCACAAATATGCCTTGGGTAAGCTTTCCAACCATTTGCCATACCATGTGTTTCTTTTTTTATTACTATTATTTATTTTATTTTAATAAAAGCCTTCTTGATTTTTCAGCCTGTTCCCACCGGGAGCATTAATCAACATTATTAACTGCAAAAGACTTGGACGAGGGCATGCAAAACTGCTATTGACATCTTCTTCTCCAATTCTCAGCTTGGAATTACCAAGAAAATGCATCCGGGCGGCGCTGATGACTTTTTCCAACACTAATTTCTAGTGTTTTCATACTGCACAAACAAAGCACAAAGTCACATTTCTTAAAACAATTAGCTCTCAATCGGTGGAGCTAACCAGTTTTGCCTCATGGCTTCCAATCCTTATGCCCAAAGGTTTGTACATAATCCCATTACAGACAATTGTAGTTGCATGTGCAAGCTTCACTTAAACCATTACATGAAATGAGGTGCATGTGAACCTATCATCATGCCCAATGCCAAGCATCCGTAGGTGTGTAAAGCCCAACAGCAATGCGGTGGAATTGGGTTGATGCAGTGATTGAGCACTCTTTATTTTCAACAGGAACTAATCATAAAATATACATACCTGATATTCTGATATTACTACTGTTCTTCTGGCTAAATTACATCAAATCCTCACAGCAATGTTCCAATATTTATTCTAAAGCTATCCCAAAGGAGTAGAAGCTGTTACTTATTTTTAGAATGAATGTAGCTGGCTATTTCTAGTATCTGCACAAGAAAAATAAATAAGTTTACAAATAAATAAATACACACATAAATAAATATCAGTTGACATAATTTGTTTTCATGTTTCTGTTTAAAAAAAACTAATAAATAAACAGCTCATGATCTGCGTGGAGAACGGCTTTTGCCACAGATTTGGCTTGAATGTGACTGTCTCAAAGGGTCTGGGCTAATCTAAATCCAATTAGCAGTGGGAGAGGGGAGCTTTTAACATCCACAGCTTTGCCTTCGAGACCAAAAAAGAAAAAAAAAAAAAAGAAAAAAGCATCTCCATGTTCCCTCTTTCCTTTTCTATCAGCTGCTGACAGCTTTTGTCGTCGCCTTTTTGCCACATGACAATTTTATACCTCAGAAACATGAGAGGAAGGAGAGAGTTTTGACTGATTCTATTCATTTGTTTGTAATATGGATTATTTTATATATTTGATTATCAGGCAAATCAGAAGTCATACCAGCAGCTGAGACACAGAGTTGTGTATAACATTTTTGTTATTATTATTAATAATTATTTATAAATTTTTATTTATTTATTTATTTCAAGCACAATTAAGTACATTTCTATAAAAAGAACATTCATTCATTGTCTGTAACCACTTCTCCATTTCAGGGTCGAGGTGGGTCCAGAGCCTACATGGAATCACTGGTCCCACACATACACACATTCACTCATATACTCACATCTAGAGACACTTTTTGAGTCGTCAATCCACCTATCAACGTTGACATGGGGAGAACACACCAAACTCCTCACAGACAGTCACCCACAGCGGGACTCAAACCCCCAAACTCCAGGTCCCTGGAGCTGGGTGACTGCAACTCTACCTGCTGTGCTACCGTGCCGCCCTACAGAGAGATCTCTATTGCTTTGATGTCAAATTTCTGCTTATTTACTGAATTGAACATAATGGGAAAAAAATCAGACAAAGAACTAACAACAAAGTGAGATCTGTGTGAAAGTTACAACACATTATACATGACTCAAATGTAAGGAAACAGAAAAGTAAAGAAAGACCCATTTAAAAGATGGTGGTCAATTTCAGATACAGTCTGCGTGGGAAGGGTGAAACTTGTTAGACCACAGTATCCCCCCCTTCCCACACAGTTTCTGTCTACAACTAAATCACTGTCTTTTATATGTGATATATATATATATATATATATTTAAATGTGTGTGTGTGTGTGTTTCCAATACATGTTTTAAAAGAAAAGAAAAATTGTTTAGAATGAAACTGTTGTTTAGAGTACAAGATATTTTCTAATCATAATTGGACCAGCTGTGTCTTTTTGGACTGTGAGAGGAAACCAGAGCAGCCAGGTGGTGAAAACACACCAAACTCCTCACAGACAGTCATCCAGAGCAGGACTTGAACATACAACCTCCAGGTCCCTGGAGCTGTGTGACAGCAACACTACCTGCTGCGCCACCGTGCCGCCCTATGGTTTATAATAAATATCTAAATCTATATGTACTGCTTAGGACAGTTAATATATGAAATAAATAAGTTGAACTATATAAGTACAAGCATAATTGTAAGTAGCTCTGTATTTTCACAGTAATGCCATAAGAAGCTGAAGAAATCAGGATGTGGTTTTCCCTCTTCTTTCAACATGCACAGCTGCGAGCTCTTCACAGCTTGAGGGAACGTATTCTATTCAACAATGTCACAGGAAACAACACCTCAACAATGAGCAAACATCATCTGCAACACTTAGTGAGTGACGTGACAGAGAGAGCGAGAGAGCAAGAGATCAAATAAAATAAAAAAACACCCATGCACATTTTAGAAAAAAAAAATACAAACACTTGTGTGATTTCATCTGTTATCGTTACCACTGAATAATAGAAAGCATATAGTCAGATTTAAAAGGACAGCAAAGATAAAATGCCACACAGCAAAGCCATGTGCCATTTCTTAAACAAACAGAGATACTGGAGAGTGCGGACACCTTTGTATGAGAAGCAAATATATAACTTAAATAAATAACTTAAATTTATATTTTAATGTTATGGTAAAGCTTATTTATTCCAAACTAATTTGGATTATGCATAATGGCCTTTTTGCCCCCTCCAGGGTGTATTCCCGCCTTGCGCCCAATGATTCCAGGTAGGCCCTGGACCCACCGCGACCCTGAATTGGATAAGCGCTTACAGATAATGAATGAATGAATGAATAATGGCCTTTTTGTCCTGCACATTGTAACCCACCATCTCCCAAACAGCAAAGATAGGAAATATATACTGTATAACATAAGGCCCATTTAAAACACTAACCTTAACCTCAAGAACCACATAGTGGATCGGTTATTCAATAAATAACATATTTTTCAGATAAACAACACTTTAAGTTTTCATTTTTGAATTTCAGTTCTAAAACATACACATGCTGTTTTTCTGTTTCTATTGTAAAAAGACATGTAGAAATTAAGTAATGAACAAAGCACACACAAAGCACACCCACACACTCGTACCATGTTTTACACTTGAATTCACACTTAGGCTTGTAGGATGTGAAATATAACACTGTTCACTTATGCCAGATTTACTGCATTTAATTAAAATGGATTAAATTACAAATACTACATTCTAATGTTTTCTAGTGTTTAAAATCATACATAATGACTATCCTCATACATTCATATATTTCAAACGTATTCACAGTGGGCCATCATCATAAAATCCTGAGACAGCAAAAAATACAAATTTCTTACAGACACTAAAAATATTATTCACACCCTTGTCAATCCATATAAGGTTATTTTGGGTTAAGAGAAGTATATATTCATAATAATAATATTAATAAAACATCCAGAAATTCCTAGTGGAGGGCTAAAAAGAAAAAAAAAAAAAAACATTTCCAAGTAGGTAATATAATACTGCATATCAGCACAGCCCAAATTAATTATATGGTATTACGCTATTACATAAGTACAGTGTTTTCTCTCAGCATGATGTTTTTTGCACATGGCTCTGAGCTGGAATGAAGGCCTGCCGCCTCCACACCGCAAAGCGAACGCCTGTGTGGGATAACGACATGCAAAAGGGTTTAAGGCCTGTATTTAACAGGTGCATGCTGCTCTGGTAATGAAAGCGGGCTAGTGGACATAAATGCTGTGTGGATCATAGATGGCACACGCCTGGCGTGAAAGGGATTTTTGCCGCAGTGAACTTTTGCCTCAGTCTCTATTGCTTTCTTACCTCAGGGGAAAATTTTTTTGCTCATTACAAGCCTGTGGCCTATTGTTTCCCCTGGATCATATTTCACCTATTACCTCCCACGAAAGAAGGAAAAAAAAAACTGAGAGAAACCAGAATGTCTGGTTAGAATTGGAAATGCGATAAGATAAGGTGAGGCAATTACTCTCACCATGTGCAAATTCAAACCAGTAACATAAAACATCTTATATATATATATATATATAATGTGTGTGTGTGTGTGTGTGAAAATGAGAGAACAATTTATTTAAACCAGAGCCCTATTATTCTGAAAATGGCACTGAGGTTAGGCCATGTGTGACCACAAGAAACAGCCTCCGAGCACACCACACACACACGCACGCACACTGCGGGGGAAAGTTCTGCTACAGTGGAACAAGTGAAAAGGGTACAGTGAATTTGCAATGAAACAAGTGACACAACTGGAAGGGTATTGGGCGCCATGAGCTCTGGCCACAGAGCAGACAGGAGCTTTTTCCCACAAGCTGAGGAATTCCATGCTAACTTCAGCTAAATACAGGAAGGCAATTTTTATTAAACGATTTAACATCTGTGTGGGGTGGGTTGCAAAAAAAGTCTTGGGAGTTTACTGGACATCACAGTGCTAGAGGAAGGAGCTTCCCCAAACTTCAGTTATAACGGATATTAGCACAACTAGAGATGCATGAATACCGTGTTCATTTACTCATACTCGTAATCGCAAACAGGACTCTGATACCAACATCTTGTGCCTAATGCACGCTGCTGCGCTAATGAGCAGCCAACTCAAAATGTCAGCAAGGGTTTCCCACAGTGCTCTACAGTTAGGGCGCCCCCACAGTGCTTTACAGTTAGAGTGACAATGTCATTCACCCCCCTCCCCTCACCCCCACAATTGGTTTTGTGCAATTTGTTCAGTTTCTTATCAAGGCTTCTGATAAGTTTGTGCGTGGCTTTCTGCTATGTCCAGTGATCCATGATTAATCAATCCATTGTAGAAAACACTCAATAATAAGAGATCTTTCAAAGTTCCAAAGTACTCTCTGTAATAGTTTAATGCGTTATTCCTCAGTCTTCAGTCACAAACACACGTTCTGAAGTATAGTCCAGTGTTTAAGGAGAGCTGTGTGTTGTCTCTGAGTTTCCCCATGGCTGTGTGTACATGTTGTCAGAGCATGTGCAGCCCATGCTTGTAAACAATGTTTTGAATGATTGATTTGAATTTGCACTCGATTCATGAACCGATTCACTCAATGAGTCGACTCTACACTCAACTCATCGTGTAAGTTCCAAGCTCCAAGTTCCAAGTTCCAAAGCATCCAAACACCATACAGACCACATAATTCACAAAATATAAGTGATTTTTTATCACACTGAACGACGACTCAGTTTTTTTCTTGAGCTTTGATTCCCAATGCCCTGTTGTCCCCCGGTCACAAACAAGAACCAGTGAATCACAACACCCAGTCAAGAAAGGTACCGCCTTGACTAACCGATTTTCTGTGGGAAACCCCAACACACAACTCCAATTCCAATGAAGTTGGAATGTTGTATTAAACAAATAAAAACAGAATACGATGATTTGCACATCCTTTTCAACCTATATTCAATTGAATACACTACAAAGGCAAGATGTTTCATGTTCAAACAGATAAACTGTATTGTGTTTTGTAGATATTCACTCATTTTGAATTTGAAGCCTGCAACACATTCAGAAAAATTTGGGACAGGGGCATATTTACCACTGTGTTAAATCACTTTTCCTTTTAACTCAATATGCATTTGGGAACTGAGGATACTAATTGTTGAAGCTTTGTAGATGGAATTCTTTATCATTCTTGCTTGATCTACAACTTCAGTTACTCAACAGTCCAGAGTCTCTGTTGTCGTATTTTGCAATTCTTAATGTGCCACACATTGTCAGCTGCAGGCAAGCCACTCTATTACCCTGCACTCTTTTACTATTTTGCTTGTAACACGTGCAGAATGTGGCTTGGCATTGTGTTGCTGAAAAAAATCAGGGACGTCCCTGAAAATGATGTTGCTTGGATGGCAGCATATGTTGCTCCACAACCTGTATGTACCTTTCAGCATTAATGGTGCCTTCACAGATGTGCAAGTTACCCTTGCCATGGGGTCTAATACACCCCCATACCATCAGAGATGCTGGTTTTTAAGCTTTGCGCTGATAACAATCCAAAGTCCACGATTTCCAAAAACAATCTGAGATGTAGACTCGTCAGACCACAGGACACCTTTACTTTTTGCATCAGTCCATTTCAGATGGTCTTGGGCCCAGAGAAGCTGACGGTGTTTCAGGGTGTTGTTGATATATGGCATTTGCTTTGCATGGTAGAGTTTTAACTTGCAATTGTAGATTGAGTGACAAACTGTGCTCACTGACAATGTTTTTCTGAAATGTTCCTGAGCCCATGTAGTAATATCCGTTACAGAATGATGTCGGTTTTTAATACTGAAGGATTGAAGGTCACGGGCAGTCAATGTTGGCTTTCAGCCTTGCCGCTTACTTGCAGAGACTTCTCCAGATTCTCTGAATCTTTTGATGATATTATGGACTGTAGATGATGAAATCCCTAAATTCCTTGCAATTGTACGTTGAAAAAAGTTGTTCTTAAACTGTTGGATGATTTTCTCACACAGTTGTTCACAAATTGAATGTCTGAGCCCTTCTGGGATGTTCCCTTTATACCCAATCATGACACTTACCTGTTTCCAATTAACCTGTTCACCCGTGGAATGTTCCAATCAGGTGTTTTTTGAGCTTTCCTCAACTTTTCCAATCTTTTGTTGCCCCTGTCCTAACTCTTTTAGAACATATTGCAGGCCTCAAATTCAAAATGAGTGAATATTTGCAAAACAAATCAATAAAGTGTATCCATTTGAACATTAAATATTTGTCTAGTATTATGACCCCCTGTCAGAACACAAGCACAGAAACTTTCCCTCGGTCTTGACTGTCCTCGCAGAAGGTGGGTTTTCTATTTTCCTCCAGGAAATGTTTTCCCATTTGTGAGTGCACTGTTCGTTGCCTGACATGGTTTTTGAATTGGATCTGACGCTATAGATCAGGCTGCTGCTCTTAAATAAACAAAGCCAATTAATAAATACTCCCAACTGCAGAACTTCCCAGCCATTATCATCACTGAAACGTTCTTACCAAACACGCACAACACTGTGCAAATGCATATCAAGAGCTTGTTGCATCTTATGTTACTAATTTATAGATAGATACTTTATTGATCCCAGAGGATCAGTCACCAACAATTGGTGGTGTAATGTGGGAAAATGATAAAGAAAAGCTGGACAGTTCCAGAAATTAACAATAACATTTTTAATTAAACCAAAAGGTTTTAATTAATAAGTACACTATTTCACAATGCTCCTGACTGCTTAATTCTATGTATCAGTATAGGCAAGTACAAATTTACACACACCAGTACTCTATACAAAAAAATGGTATATGCATCCCTAAACAGAACCACGTTTTCCATCAACTGTTCATACTTCATTGAAACAACTGAACAGTTGAGTTTTGCGTATGGTAACATGGACACTATTGCCCAACACTCCAATGGGAAACAAAAAGAGAGGAGCTTCTCATGTCTGTCCCAAATAGTGTCCTACTTCCTACATTATAAAACTAACACTATTAAACCTAGACAGTGCACTAGATGTTAGCGAGAGAAACATGAAGCTTATGTCTAATATAAATTGTATATTTTCTGATGTCCAACACATTATTTTAGTGCAGAAACTGTTATTTTATTAAATAAACTGTGTACTACACAGTGTGGTGCGAGATCTTTGAGATTCAAACTTTGAAAGAAAAAAAAAAAGGCAGACAATTTTGCAGGTGCAGCTTAGCATGGCATGCGTTGTCATAGCAACATATCAGCACATCCTGTTAGTAAGAAATGGTATAGTATGTTAATATTTTGTATAGTCTGCTGAACTCACACTTTTAAGGTTAGTACATAATATATATACGCTATCATTATTGTGTAGTACACAATTTAGACACCGTCTTAGTCTTCATTCCCAGGTTGGTAGCACTGTGTGATTGAAGTGAAATACAGCAAGTGTGTAGAGCACAGGCTGCCTCTGAGACATGTAATGCACAACACTGCTTCTTTTCCATCTGCCACCAATTCAACATCAGTAGACAAGTGAAGACTATCCACCCAATTATACTGTGCTAGCTAACAAAGCAGGTAGCATTGTGCTGATTGATGGCCCACTCAGAGATTAAGGCCAATTATGCTCCTGAGGAGTCCCGGCCATGGATGGTAGTGACTGAGGGCCAACGCCTAGACAGTTGCTCCACACAGGAGAGTGAAATATTTCATATTATGTGCCAACTGGTCCCTTATGAAATATTTTAAATATCTTAAATATAAACAAAATCTATATATAACAATTTGTAATTTAAACCCTTTAGATATTTTTAATCTTGAGTTAAATTTATGGAAATGTATTATTGTCCATAGAGTTTATTGTAGAAGAAAGAAATGCCCTTTCTGGAAATTGTACATCTGTTAAACAAAGAAAATACACTGCACACTATGATGCTTTGAATTGATGTGTTTCAAACATGTCAGCTTGTTTGTGTATGAATAATGTATGTTAGATCAACACAATTACTGTCTTCCATGATATTTTGACAACCGTATTGATGCAAAATATTTTTTCTCATTTATGAGTCCTTGGGTATGTTGGATCACACAAATCTTTCTGTAGTTACATAATAGCAAAGTGTGCCAATAACTATAGATGCCTGAGGAGATTTATTAAAAACAACAACAAAAATAATACATTTAGCACATGGCCAGAAACTCATGCTTTGTTTGATCAAGAATTAAAATATAGAAATGAGCTTTTTTTGGAAATGTACGGACATGTTCAGCCAACATTTGTTCACCTTTGTTACATTAACAGCTTCTACTCTTCTAGACTATACATTAGATGCTGGAACATTTCCGTGATTATTATGGCTTTAAGTCATGTGATTATTATGAAGTCAGGCAGAGATGTTGGACAATTAGTTCTGAATCACAAAACCACTCTAACTCTCCAGACAATGCAGTTTCCCTACTCCCCAGTCAAAATAAGAGTGTTTATTCTCCTCTGGAGTCCACATTTAGCCCTGTGCATGGTGACCTTATGTGCAACTGATCCAGAGTGTCTTACTTCATTTCATGCTTTTCTTTGGAGATAATACCACCCTCTATGTCCACAATGGGAGCTGACATTTCAGAATCCAAACCTGAGCTCTGCAAACAGTCTACACCTAATAAAGATTTTAATAATATTTGTGAAAGCTTGAGATTGTTATGGTTTACGCATGCTTTTTTGCATGTATTATAATATCATATACACATGTATTTCACTGCCTAACATTGTCTAAATTTATTAACTACATAATAAGGAATCTGATGTTAAACACAAGGTGCCCGCGCACACCCACACACATATACACGCATCAAACATCTGTTCAAAGCCATGATAAGTTTTCTGACAAGCCTGCACATTACATCTATAAATGTGTACATTCTGCTTATTTGAATCTTAAGGAAACCTTTAATGAGAACTAAATTGCAGCCACACTTCAAAAACAAGGCTCAAAGTGAACACCAAACAAGCCGATGCAATTAAAAAAAAGCTATTTACCATCTGACAAAAAGGCCTCTTTATCAAGGTTGCTATGTTTTAGTTTTGGGCAGGCACTGAAGGAGAAAAAAATCCACCCTTGCTTTGACTGTTCATAATTTATAAATTTAATGATGAAAATTAGCATGACTTTCTTGTTTGCACTGATGGTCTGACTGAGATCCAACTTTTTTTTTTTTTTTGCATCATGCTTCAAAGACAGTATCAGTTCTCAGTATCAGTTCTAAAAAGATGTTAGCAGATGTAGAAATGACTGTTTCTATTATTGGGTAAGTTGATTAACGAAAATCAGTCTTGGAGATAACGCTCTCTCTGTAAAGTCTCAAACATCTTTTTTTTTCTCAAATTAAACCTATTCCCCTGGGTTGCAGTAAATGCTTCTACTCTTCTGGGAAGGTTAAATATGTGATGATTTGATGGTATTCAGCCACAAGCCTATTAGTAAAGACAGTTACTGAATCACAAAGCAAGTCCAATTCTTCCCAGTGCTCCATCATTAAAGAGAATGCAGTGGACCACTTATCCATTGCTTGTTGCTGCTCCAGAGCCCCATTTAGATGCATGCCTTTATATGGGGATTATAAAAGTTGTGGGTGCACAACTGAACAGCTGCGTCCACAGTGGGTACACTGTAAACTAGTCAGTGCATTAATTATAAATTATTTCTTCAGAAACCATAAGGCAGCAATCACAGGAAATCACAGCTACTGGCAACCACCACCATGATCATGTTTACATGGCAGAACATGTCACTATTTATACAAATAAAGCCTTGAGGCATGAATGGCCGTATATCAAAACCAACATAACAACCAACAAGGTAACAATTTAGATTTTCTGACAGCATTTTTCTCACCATACTTAATGATATTATGACAAGGAATGGAAGCTTGAGGTTTGGCCTTGAGCTACATCAGTAAAGTCAAGCTCCGTGAAGGTGAGAAATAAATACAGGCATTTGTCAAAACAATGACAGTGAACACATATACCAAACACTTACCAACTGAAAGTGCAAATACAACAATGTTTCTAAATTGCAGAGATGTGAATGCAGTAACTTACTGGTTTCTGTACAGTGATGGGGATAGCAACAAAAGGTCACAATGTTAATGGTGATAATATAACCATTTCGGTAACACTTTATTAGGACAGTCCACTTGTACAGGCTCTGCAAACAGTAAACAACCATCTACAGGCTCTCAACAATCTGTCAGTCAACCGTCATTAAACATTGTATTTGTTTTTCAACAAACGTTGTACACTCAATCAAAAAAAGACATGTTGTTTATTAACTAACAATGCAAGATATTTTAATATGACAGTCAAATATCTACAGTCTTTATAGACTACAAGGTATGTACCAACAACTGTTCAATTACTTTATGCTTATTCAGGAACAATTATATTGTAATGCCAAGCAGCTATAAATAGGTATACAAAAATGCAATAACTGTCAACAAATATTTAAGTGAATCCCTGATTGATCCATATGTAATACATAATTTGACACCTCATCATTCCTTGTATCCATACTGAACAGCTACATACAGTATGCCAGTAGGTTAAGCGAAACTATGCAAGCACTAGATACGTTGATAGCCTACAAAATATCTCCTCTGTGTCCACAACTATAGACCAGACTATCCAAATAAAATGAAACCTTAAATGGCCAGGCTTATAGTGTAGAAACCCTAGAGCTTATATACTAAGCATCTACAACTTTAGATTGGACAATCCAAATTAAGTGTTTGCTAAATATCTATGCAGATGTCATTGACAATCAGTTGATAAGCTGGTTTATGACTGTTACTTGACAGGTAATTGACAGTCTGTGGATAGTTTGTTGACAGTTTGTTGAGCGTCTGAAAGCGCACTACCCAAATAAATAGCTACACCTTCAGATATTGTACGGCTTCCAAAATATGTTTTTGGAAAAATAATATTATGTATAAAATATTATGTCCATCACCAGCCAATGTATTTGTAATCATTTCATTTATTAACTCTGTAAAGGAGGTTTTAGAGGCCATCAAAATCATTAAACTTCTGGTTACAATCATTGACACAGTGGTCATATCTGATTCTTGGTCAAGAAAGTTTGTATTTCACATGTAATTATTCTGAATTTCAATGTACATCTTAAAAAAATAATACACATGAATAATGTATGTATAATACATAAACAGTGTATGGTGCATTACATCTTAGACAGTGCACTTGTTCCGTGTATTCAGAAATACACAGGATTTGAAAATTGAACACTGTTATTTTGTTTCTCCATGATTTGTTTGACCATGCTCTGTACAGCTCATCCAAAATAAACAATGCATAGATAGGTCAAGACATGAGAAAAATCTCAAAGGACAGTTCATATCCCAAACAATCCCATGATATTTAGAAAATTATGGGATCTATTCTATTAAACATCATACTCATTCCACTCTGTGACATGGCGTAAATAAACAGCTATAGCTTTCTATATGTGTCCTGATATTCAGGGACACTGGGCTTCTCAGATGAGAGCTGTCCTCAGAAGCAGGATACAGTTGCTGTTTCCATGGCCACATCAGTGGAGGAAAGTTAACAATAAGTCTGAGTGTGGAGCATCACAACAATATATTGTTTGCTAGAAAAAGAGGATCATCTCCAATAGACACAAATTTGCCACTGCTGTGTGAAACTTTCAAGCCTTCAGATGCCACTTCATGAAAAACTTGTGCCTGGGTGAAAGTACCATTGATGTGGAGGTGTATACTAGGATTATATGAATAGACGTGGCAGAGAGGCATAATGAAGAGAAGTGTCAGACAATGGTGAACCCCTGACTTCTGAGCTTTTGCAGGCTTGTATTAAAAAGGATTGTGGGGAAACTGATTCTCTCTGGTGGAATGGTATGTTACAAATTGTAGGATAGCTGGAAATGCAAATAGCCGTATGCTGTATTTGGAGATATTCCACCATAAGTTGGGATGCTGTGCAAAATGTAAGTAAAATATAATAATGTGGAAATCATTTCAACCCTATGTTTATTGAAAAAAGTATAAAGACAACATCTGAAATGTTGAATGTTTATTGTTTTTAAAAAATATATTTCAAATTTGGAATTGATGCTAGTAACACATTACAAAAATGTTGGGACTGGGGCGTGCTACATCAGCTCCTTTTACAACATTCTGTAAGTGTTTGGGAACTGAGGTGAACAATTGCTGTGATTTTAAAAGTTAAAGGGTTTCTCAGTCTTGCATGTTACAGGAATTTAGCTCAGGGTCTCCATCATATTGTTTTAAATTTTTCATAATGCACCAACTGTTTTCAAAGGGTGATAGGTCTGGACTAGTTTAGCATCTGGGCTCATTTATTAAGAAGCCATGCTTTGGCCTTGTCTATCTAAAAAAAAAAGCAAGGCCTTCACACAAAAAAGAAGCCAGGAGTTTCTTCAAAAACTTTTTGCATTATTTAACTTTAACGGTGCCTTTACAGATGTGCAAGTCACCCAAGTCATGTGCACTAATCGACCCCCATACCATCACGGATGGTGGCTTTTGGACTGTGTGCTTATAACAATACAGATTATCCCTCATCTATGGTTTCCAAAAGATTTTTCTAATTTGTCTGCGCACAGGACAATTTTTCACTTCACCTCAGTCCATCTTAAATGTGCTCAGGCCCAGATAATGCAGCAGCAGTTCAGGATCCTATTTATATATGTTTTTTTCTTTTCTTTTTTTTTGTGTTGAAAGATAGATTTTAACTTGCATTGTGGATTCAGGTGCACAGTTGCAAACTGTGTTTACAGACAACGGATTTCTGAAGTATTTCTGAGGCCCTGCAGTGATTTCTGATAAAGAATCATGTCTGTTTTTAATGCAGTGCTACCTGAGGGTCTGAAGATCCCAGTCAGCCAATACTGTGTTTGGGGCTTGTCCCTTGTATACAGATATTTCTCCAGATTCTCTAAATCTTTTACTGATGTCATGTATTGCAGATAATGAAATCTCTTTATTTTTTTTTAAGTTGAAAAATGTTACTTTTGAACTGCTGAACTATTTGTCTGTGCCATCTTTCACAGAATAATGATCCCCTTCCCATTTTTATTTCCGGAAGTCTCAAACTCTCATCTTTTCACTGACACATTGCCAATTAAGCATTTTCTTCCAGCAGTACACAATAAACAACAATGCAAATCAGTTTTCAACATTTGAAATATCATCACTGATGTCCATTTTTAGTTTACAACATCAACACAGCAATTGTATAAAAATGACATGATGAAGGAATCAAAGGGGATCTAAAATTACATTTACAACATAAAATATATTTATGTTGACTTTCACTGAAAGTTAAGACCCCTGTAAATTTGCTATTTAAATGATTTCCTCATCACTGCATTTTGTCTTTATTTACATCATGCTCAGTGTCCCCTCGTTTCTAGAAATGGGTTTGTAAACAATTATTATAGCTCCATTACTACTTAAAGAAACTCTTCTTTTAGTAAATTAGCAAACTAAAAGTACTAATAGTAAACTGTTATGAGGGACTATCTAAGGGGCCTAACTATGTTCAAATCATTGTAGTGTATTGTCTCTCCTCATGTTTTTGCTTAATTCTACTAACTTTTTAAATTTCCTCATAAACATACTGAAACCACACATATATATATGAATATAAATCAAACTGGATATAAGTATAGCATATTGTTTCAATTAACACAGTGTTTAATTAAGATCCAGCATCATTCTGTGAACCCTCCTACACAGAAAAAGCACATTTATTTTGCTTGATTACAATTGTTACATCTTTTCAAACAGAACACAATGCATGGCAAAGTTTCAACACACTTTAAAAATTACAGTATTTCAGTTGTTGATATATATATAAAAATAAATACATATATTTTTTATATTTTCAGAACAGCTCCAGTGTCTTTGTGCTAACCATCCTAACACTAAATAAATTCCTCATATATTCTCATAAAGAGAATCACTGGACAGACAGTGTAGTACATTCAACAGTGCAAAGAGTGCCTGAACAGTGCAACTCAGAGTACAACCTTCATTATTTTCATTTTCTGTAAAAAAATATTTGCTACTTTTGAGATTAGATATTTAAGATAATCTATTTATTTAAGAAATGGAAAATTATTCTTCCTTCTAAACCAGAGAACTTTCAAAACACTTTGAAAAGAGAAACTGGGAACCCTAACAAATATGCAGGACCTGGTAGACCATTAACACCGTACCAATACACAGAAAAAGTGTTTAAAGTTTTGTCTCTGTCTGACTGACCGGATAAAATGAAGCTTCGAATGTCAAAACAATTAAATTCATCCTCCCACTGTGAGAAGTGAGAAGAAAACTCAACACTAGAGAGAGAGAAAAAGCAAAACCTAAAGAATTGCTAATCAAACACAAAAGCAGCTGGAATGCTCAAAATGATGCATGGGCCACCCTTCAGCATGGAACTCCACGCCATTAAAATTTGAAAATGGAACATAAATGAATTTGGATTGTGACACTAAGCTTAACAATTCTGATAGTACAGGCCTATGGAAAATACATGTCCCCTACTTTTTAAGATGGATCCTTGAACTGGAAATGAAATATATGAAGAAAAGACTCTGAATGTATTTATCCATAATCACTCACAAAGGATGTGTCCACTGACTGTGCTTTGTGAAGACTGGGGGAGAGATATGACAACATCAAGTTGTGTAGAAGTAACTGTATGTAACTGGACTGCCATGCCCCATCTTGTCTTATTCAAGTCATAGTTGTGTCAATCACGTTGGCGGCCACACTTGCTCGGCACGAGTGGCAGGAGGCATGTGACAGTGACAGAACACTGTCTCTGAGCCTCCTGGCACCCTTTATTGATTCACTCCTTGATTTAGCAAACAGTAGGCTTAAGTAATCCCTCATAAGATGGCCCATGCATTTTCATTCAGACATCTTAAATGTCCCTCCTGGGCAAGCTTCTTGCTGCAATGTTTTTTTTTTTTTTTTTTTTTGTCCTTTGCCGGCATCCAGCAAGCAGCAAATCATAGATAACATGACACATGCAATACATCACTGGGCTGGAGAGTGTTAAACGAGCTAAAAATGCGCTCTCTGCTTGTAATTCATTATTTATGTGTAAAGTGTCGCTTGGCAATGTCAGATCAACGCCTGCTCTGTTTTATTTTTTTTTCCTCTCTGCTGATAAACCAAACAGATTTCACTGGTGCAAAGCTGTCAGATGTCAAATAATTACTTTAAATAATCTGTCACGCTCTATAAACAAAGAGGTCAGATTTTACCCAAAAGACAAAAACCTTGTTTTTTTATTTTTTTTTTTTTAAACCTGGTTGTTTCATGCATCTTGAGCATCAGAATTATATCAGGATAAAGATCATCCTCAGAAAAATGCAGGTGTAAATGCAAGAAAGGTAAACTTTTAAGAAGATTTAAAAGAGCATTGTATTTTATCGGGTTTACTATATTTTGCACAAACAAATTCTTATATATTCTTAAAAATATAGGTCCTACAAAATGCTTTTTGAGTAATGCCAAAGAAGAACTACTTTTAGTTCTATAAAGAACCATTTCTGCCTTAAATCATTTCTGCGTAGGGCCCCGCAAAAAGTCTCCACGAGACTGAGCTGCGGTAACATCAGTGAGGTAAATCTGTGGCCGTTCCTCTTGAGGTTGGATTATTAATAAATAATAGTCTATGAACGGTGCACATGGCGTGCGCTGTGCAGCTGCTCTCCACAATCGTAAATTCCAAACTTTGAAGCACAAAAACGAAAAGTGAACATATACCAATGTTTTTATACGGTCTGTTACTCATTTAAACACACCGGTACACTCTAAAATTCCTTACTATTTCATATCGCTATTAATATCGGTACCGCAATATTAACACAATCACACTAACATCGGAATATTTGATGTTTTGTTCCACCTTAAAAAGTGAAGCAGTTACAGGTGCCTGGACAAAACTACTGCATCATTTAAGATGACACAAATTTGCAAGCTGGAGAATAAACAGCTATGTTTACTTCTTTTTCTTCTATTACATCTCTAAGTGTTGCAGCTGTTTATTTAGGTATTGTTTTTAAATAAATATTGTTTGTTTACACATAATTTGCACTTAAGTGTAGTTTACACTTAAGCCAAAAAAGGAGGGAGAGGACTAACGGAAAATTAGGTGCAACTATCAAAACAATTGTCACATTTTGGCATTTGGCAGGTTCAGGTAAGAGGGCCCTGTAAGAAGAAGGCAAAGCTTATAAACGTTTACCTTCATGGCATTTGAAAGATGACCCTTAATATGTTTTTTGCCGAGAATCAAACCTTAATCTGTCACACTGAGACCCTGTGCACATGCTTCTTTTGTTCATCAATGTTGTAATTTAATACTGATTGACAGTCTACACATTTATTTTCTGCTAATTTATCAATTTATCATCCATTTCAATTATAGTCTATCAATCAAATGTGGACTTTCACCTGTGAGGAGGCTGAACCTGAAGCCGAGTTTCCAAAAATGAATTAAAATAAATTGCAAAATCAAAATGTCCTTTATTGTTATTCCCTGTTTAGTTACAACATTTAATATTTTAATTCATGTGGTCTGTGAAAACATCAATAAAACTGAACCTGTTTATTTGCCATCTTGAAAGTTACTTTTTGGGCACACAAGGCTTTGTTTTAGGTTAGATTCCAGGCACAAATCACATTTGCCCATTTTCATGCAGTTTTGAAATTTGGCTTTTGAGGTGGCCAGTTTACAGAGTGATCCCAATATGTCCTTTTTATTGGTAATAATGAGCATAAAACCACAAAAAACAAACGTGATAAAACAACAACCAACTGATCCCCTGGAGATGGAGTCCTACTGCTGTACTGTGTCCATGCCTCACTAAGACTTTTTACAGCAGCGTGGTGAGAAAACCACATCACCATGGGACACAGTAGTCGAGTCCAACTAGCATCTAGGTTAATGTGGCCTGGTGTGACAAAAATAGCCCAGGAGCTCTGAGTGTAGGAGGCTGTTCAATGCACAGGGGGTATGTGGTGTGTAAATATTTGTGTATAACACATAAACCTTGCATTAATAAAACTCTCCATATAAGATTCTATATGGCATATACAATGAATGATTATATCTGGTATAAGTGGTTTTTAAATAGCAGCAACACATTTAGTAATTTTACTCACACCCAGTGGCCTGGATGTAACCAATTCTCTACCTATTTTAAACATGACAACACCCATGCGGGCTGTATGATGAATTAACAGATTCATTCAACGCTCATAAAGCAGTTTGATCTTGCACTTTACACAACCATTAAAAAATACATATTGTGTACTACTTTTTTTGCTGTAAAAATTACATGGAAATGGCTCCTTAATTTAGCTACATTTACAGTAATGGCACTTCATTAAACAAGCCCCTAATATGCCTGGCATATAACATAAAAATTTTTTGCGTGCATATTATAACCATTTACAAAACAAAAGAATGACTTTTTAAATTTGCGTTCTACAATTCATAGCAATATGCGGTTTTAAAAACACTGCAGACTATAGTTACAGAACCTTATGTCCAAGATTTTTATCAATGTTGAACTCATGTGTTATGCAACCTCTCTTTCTGCGTTTATGAAGTCATACAGTGTTGTTTTATAAAAGTTTTACGCCTGTGGTTATAACACATTAAATTAAAAGGAAATATGACAAAGTCAGGTTTCATAATGTATTACAACATCTGTTGATAATAAGTTATGAAACCTGACATCATGAAGCGATACATACATACACTGTTTATTTAAAATATACAGCAAATGGTTATAAGCTATAGAGGCTTTTGCCTGCATTGTAAATGACTAGGCATAACCATATAGCACCATTTATTTACAAAGCCTTATGAATACAGGATACATAGGACATGTTACCAAAAACTGCCTTGTGATTCATCTCATGCATTGCTCAAGAGCTAATCTCTTTCTGGGCTTCCATTCACCTGCCTGTCGTTGGCGTAGCTATAAATGACTTTAGTTTCGCTCCTTCCTCCTGCCGTATCATCCTGATGTGACCTGTCATATTCATTCAGGACCTGGCGGCCATGACACTGACAAGGCTTCTGCTTCTGCTCGTATTTTTGGGGGCACCATTTCTTGGCCCAGGTTTTGAGCCTCTGAAGTGCTTTTTCCCTTCCACATGCCACAACCTGCATAACCTCTTGCATCAAAAATGTGGCTTTAAAAAGCTCACCTTCCATCTGTCTGAGCTCTGTAATGGCGGAGACACAGAGATAGGAGGGAGGCGTGGAGAGAGGGGGCCATTGTGAAAGGAGAGATGTGATGACTGTGTGTTAGCACCAGATAAAGGCATTAGTCTGCCACCTCTGGGGCAGAGGGAGGCTGGCAGAGTGGGCAAAGGCAGATCTGTGGGACCTTTCTGCCCGCTGATGCTCTCCACAGCATTGGTTAAGCCCATCCAGAGCCACAGTAGTGCTGATAAAAGGGGCCACGTCCTGAGCAAAACACACCAATGTCTCCATCAACATTGTAGGCAGAGAGTGAGAGAGGACACTGCACAGCTGGGCTTGTTGTATTATGGCATAATTGGAACTTGACTCACAGCAATTAAAAAAAAAAATATATATATTATAAAATATATATTTTTATAATATATTATAAAAAAAATATATAATATAATTATATATATATATATATATATATATAATTAAAAAAGAACATTAACAAAGACTCAACATACAAATTGTCCTATTGAAACCCAGTAATATCGCTATGATACCCAAATGATCCTTCTGAGCAAAAACCACACAAATCTTCATCATAAACCACCCCCAAAACCAACCCAAAACAAACCAAATGTCCCTCACTCCTACACTTTTTATCTTCTAGAGTTATTTCTACATTGTTAATTAGCTCTGGGGAAAGTGAGACTTTACATTTACTTCAGGAGTGAAAAAAGGAAACAAATCCGTGCATTTCATTAAGAAGCGAAAGCTTTCAAGGGCAAATTTTTAACCCTGAAATGAATGCAATAGGAGCTCGGCGAGAATGAAGCAGAGCCCTCTGAGGCTTCCTCGAGTGAGGGAATGTGATGAGAAATTGCAGCACAGCTCAGTGAACACAGTGGCAAAACATTGAGATGCAGAGTGGAAACACATACAGTGGTGGCTTCATTTGTAGCAGATAAATGCAATGTTCCAAACTATCTGGGCAGCGCATCAGCTGACGATAGTATGGAGTGCAGGGAAAGGAAGAAAATGCTGATTCAGCAAGAGGATCAATGCCTGTGACTCGAACAAATCTGTTTAAAAAAAATGTAAAAAAAAAAATAAATAACTGTTGGTGACTAAAAGATAAGCCTTTCATTTTTCTCACAAATCTCTGGGTCGTTACAAACGCTCCCATGGTAAGATATGAAAATCGAATGGTACAAGGGCACCGAGGCCCTTTCACTTGCTTCTCAAGATTGATTCCTTTCGTGCCTCTTGCTGGATAGATGTAATGAATTTTTAAGGTCTCAAACCCAACTTAAAAAAAGAGATATGCTGAAAGTTCTTCCTTGGGCCACCAAACTAGGTCTACAATCAAGGGACCCATGCCTACGAAGCATCATCCATCTGCCGACCTTGAGCTTGGAGGTCAAGTATGATAGTGGAATCTTCAAACATACACAGGTCAGGGTTGCTGGGGAAGGAGACCGCCTCCAAAAGTGGCAAACCCCAGAGGAAGTGTGTGTGAGCCCATCAAATTAACTTTAACATGATAAGAGCTAGCCCTCTGAAATGAAAATGACTCGAAGCAGAGCCACATGGGACCTGGTGCTGGTAAAAGGAGGTTGGTCTGATTTATTCGGGTGCGGCTTGTGGTGACATGCATATCTCCATTCATTAAAGCAGAAACTCCCTTGAAAGGCACGTGTACATCTCTGAACACCAAATGTAAAGATTTTAATGCTTTGTAAATGATACTTATTTAATTTTGAATGCTTTAAATGCCATGGATTATCACTACAAAAACATCTTGGATTCAAATCAAACAGAGCTAGGATACAATCCCTGTCACCTAAACCCCCATTACTGCACTTCTACTGTACATAATTTTAAAATGCACATGTAAAAGCTGTATGAACATTTCATGACAAATGGACCAACAGAAATGGTGCAGGGAACCATGGAACTAACCATTAACCCCATAAGCAGGAGACAACGAGATCAAACTCTCTAGTGATACCAGTCTTCTGTGCCTGAAAGTTCTAAGTTCAATATAGTATCACTAGCCTCGACACTTTTAAGTGGGGCTTAATCTCCACTTCCCCATTCATGATGTAACAGTATTTTACTGTGGGCCCAGTGGACCAAAATAGATGTAACAGTGCCTGACAGCTGATTAAAAGACATTATTTAATGGTGCTTTTCCACCACATGGGTCTGGCTCTAAATGACTTGTCTCGACATGGCATACCTCGGCTCGCTTAAAGCTTGTCGCATTTCCACTGGCACAGCTTCCCTGCGAAATGAAGCTGCTGATGTTGCAAAACCTTGTCTCTAAACAGGAATCGCTGGCTTTGAAAACCAAAACAATGACGACAATAAAGTTAGGTGCTGTTTACTCATTGTGTATTCGCATTGTTTTAGTTTTTTGGCACCGCGTCCTAGTTCTCACAGAGAATGTCCAAGGAGAATATAAACTCTTCAAAACACCTTCAGCTAAACTGATTTATTAATAAAAATATATCTGAAAGGTGCTGCAACTTAAGATATTTTACAAGGCGAGTTTGTGCTGGATTTAAATGAGCTCTGCATTTCATGGTGATTGTCAAGTTTCTCTGGCATAAAATTCTCAAGGCATCATCATAATTCCCATAGATGTGCTACAAACTACCGATAGACTGTCAGTAGCGTACACATTGGTATTTCAATAGGATATCTGTTCATTCTTCAGTCGAATGCATGTAGACATTTCAGTAGAATTAATGTGGAAACAATGATGCTTACTAATGAAATGTCACCACAGGTACACTGGGTCTCAAGTAAGCATCTGTAGATGTGAATTTGGATCATCCAAATAAAGTGAAACACTGTCTAATTAAGTAGATTATATACAACGCTTGTGCCATCCTTAAGGTTCTACGAATGAACTAATAAACATTGTAGATTTACAGATTCACAGTTACCTTCAGTGTGGTTTGAACTGATGTTTAGAGACTGTGTTGAAAAATAATATTTATCGTTGTCACTTCACTAAAATCTGCTAATATTGAACTCCTAATGCAATGGCATTTAATATTTATATAATTTATATAATATTTAAGTATAATATTTTTATCCAAAACCTTTTTTATATAAATTCAGAACCATAATTTAAGACAACAAAAGGGAAAAATTACAATCATTCAGGATAACATTTAACTCATATTAAAAATTTCTAAAATGAATAAATAAATAAAATAATATACCAGCCAGCTAAGTGATATCAATGACATTTAATGTGCTATGAGTCCAAATGTGGTTACAGAGTGTTTGTTACTGCAATATAAATATATTATTAAACAACCAACCAAACAACCAAACAAACAAACAAACAAATAAATGCCAAACAGGTAGTTTGTAGGTCATTTCTACCATTCAATACCATTAACATTTCCACTTGCATGATTTTGCCCTGTATACCTGTATGACAGTCTGTAACACACCTACAGACATAATACTGACAGCTCAGGAATTTCTTGTCATTCCACTGAATTGTCTACATGCATTTTAATGAAACATTAATAAATATTTTACTGAAATATCAACATGTATGCTAGTGACAGTTTTTTTGACAGATTGTAGCACATCTACAGAAATAACACTGATAGTGTATTGACAGTCCAGTGATAATAACTAGATGACTAAACTTAGATTTTATATTTTACTGAGTGTCAAACAAATGCCTACAAATATATCTCCGTAGCCTATAATAAATAGACAATACATATGCTTAAATAAATTGAACTGACAGTCTGCTCATGTGTTTATTAACGGTAAATTAACTCTCTACAGATACTGTCTTACAGCTAGTCAACAAGTGCACTGTTAACAAGTTACTGAAAGTATTTTGAATATCTACAGGGGGACCATCAATATAAAGTGCTGCCAAATGTTTTTTTTTTTTTTTTTTTTTCTCAGTGTGTCTGCATGTTTTAACATTCAGAGTTGAACATGTGAGGGAGAATAAAACATAACACCTCTCTCCAGTCTCACACACAGATTGTCTTCATTTTTATGTTGTATTACTATAATAAACATAAATAAAAATTTTAAAATTTAACAACTGCAATTCCCACTGCGTTACTTCTGCTTTATCTCAAAATGCACACTAGCTCTCAACATATGGTATAAAGAAATACTGCATTCTTAGAAGGGCACTCTGTCCTCCAGAAGGTAAAGTAAATGTGTGTGTGATTTGGGTCTCAGGCCTTTGTTCAGCCAATTAGGGTGAAACTGAATGAGAACAAAAAACTGCTAAATCTTGCATATACTCAGATGCATGGCACTCAACAAACAAATCAATATCAAGAGTAGGGAGATGTGGCCAAATATAGGTGGTGATGACAGAATGTATGAAATTCTTTATTCCACTCGTTAAATTGTAGTTTGAAAACATAATACAATGAAACAAAACAATAATTTTGGTTTAGACCTTGGTCCTGAATTTAAAGTGTGTAAACACCATAAGTGTCTCATAGTGCAGTGTCTCAAACCTCAAAATGTTTGGATTCATAGCATCAAAATAACCCCCCCCCCCCCCAAAAAAAAAAGTTATTGCCACAATTGCGATAAAACAAACTTTGTTATCTATTGATGCAGTTGACATCTCTTCACTTTGTAAGTCCAACAAGCCCTTTGGTTGATTTTACTGAGTGCAACCTTTTCCCTTCTTTCAGAGACTAAAGTATGCTGTGTTTTTTCGTTGTTTTACAATAAAGAAGGTATCCTGTGAAGCATCAGAGAGGCAGCATTCAAAAGAAAGAGAATGTGGGAAGTTGTAAGGCTAAAGTCCCGCTGCGCCAGTCAACACAGCTGCAGCACTTCACAAAAAAGAAAAATAATACTAATAAAAAAATAAATATATAAAAAAGAGAACGATCAGAGTTAAGCAATCCCTATACAAATATGAAGAACTGTGCTCACTAACCATTTCAGCAGCATTACGGGACTACACAACACTGCCAGTGAGAACTCTCCGGTGGGAACTCATTTTTAGCCTCGGACTAGACTCATTCAATGTCCACATAACCATGCCCAAGGGGTTTTACAGTTTTTTTGGACCTGTTCCAATGCATTAATGGCTCCCTGCATATGAATTAAACAAATAAATGCACTGTTGCAGAAAAGGTTTTCTTTTTCTCCAGTGAGAGAACTCTCCAAGAAACTAGGGGGCTGTCAGCACTTCAGTGGGATAAATCTGTTAGAACGATCAGGTCATAAGCCTTTGGATTCTGACAACCAATGTTTCAGATAGTGCCTAGGGAAAGAACGGAGTTGCAAATAAAAAATAATGTGGAATGAGCAGTCAAAGACAGAGGATACAGTTATAAGAATAGGAAAGAGCCCAGGCTATTAGCATTATAGAGGTCGCACACCATATGTGCTCATCCCTCTGGAGGACCACTGTATCCTGTAAATGCCGACCTCCTAACACCAACATGTCTCCAGCCCTCTTAATTAGCTCTTTTAAGTGCCATAGCAGCTGATAAGAGTCTACAGTACTGGCTAATCAATGGCAATTCACACTTATCAATGTAAAATTTAATTAAGCTCAAAAAATTGGATAAGCGGTTACAGATAATGGATGGATGGATGGATGGATAAGCACTGGCTCCATACACCAGCCAAGTAGTCTGGGTTTTGTTTTAGCTGAGGCTCTTGTCACAGTCACTATTTAAGTGTCTAAGGAATCCTGACAATAAACAAGAACTCCATTTAAACTAAGCCTCATACAGTGCACTGAAAAAAATGTTTAGATGTATTAGACTTACATATTAGACTTACATATAAAACATATTTTGGAACATTGTTGTGTTGATTTGACACTGCATGGTACCTACTCTTGTCCCTAGTACATTTTTAACAGGTGTTTTATTATTTTTCCCCCACTAGCACAGCCCTTCCTTAAATATGTTGTTGATAACCTGCAACAGGATCAGAAGGTTTTGAAAGCAACAACATCATCAGCGGTAACATAAGCATTGTTTACTCATTATGTGTTTTTGCGTGTTGATTTTGTGTTTTGTATCTTCAGTTCAGAAGATCTGTTGTTTTTTTTGTTTTTTTTGTCCTTGTTGCACCTTCTAGCTCTTGCCGGATTCTTTTGTAAACCATCAAGCTAAGGAACATTTGTACCTCTTTAAAAGACAATGATGTAATTTTACGAGCTGTCATTGAGAGTCAGGATAAAAATACATTAAACAAATGTGATCCTTTTAGCATGGATATTTTAGAAATCACATGTTTGTGCTGGATGTCTGCATTTCATAGTGATTGATAAGTCTGTCTGGCCAATGAGTGCACTACAATGTATATTATATTTTTATTCCCTATTCAGCTTGCATGGAACAATGAAAAAGAAAAAAGAAACATGGTTCCAGGTACTAGATACCAAATTTACCTAATGAAAAGGCCAAAATGTTGACTAGAGCCAAGTGGAATATAGTAGGTACCAAGAAGTTTAAAAGTGCTATTAAATCATTCATGTACTGATGTTGGAAGATTAGATTTAGATCAATCCCACTCTAGTTCATTCAAAAGGTATTGCATGTAGGGTTGCAAAATTCCAGGAATTTTCAAAGTTGGGAAACATAACATGGAAATTAATGGGAAATAATTATGGGAATTAACTAGTAATTATGAGAATTAACATGATTAAGTGGGAATAAAACAATGAAATTTATAGCTAAAGGTGAGACACTTGCATATAATTGGTAAAAAACGAAAAAAATGATTCCAAAACAGTTGAATAGCAAAGCTGCTCCTCAATCCCAACATGGCAAATTACACACTGAAGGGCTAATGAGACAATAATAGCATTGAAACATTTAAGCAACTATTAAATCAATGTGTAATCTCTCAGTTGCTCACTATCTGGTAAATCATAAAAGCTTATTGAGCAATTTCATTTAAGAGACTAGTTTACCAAGACTAGCAGGCTAGCAAGAAGTTAGTGTACCAAGGCTAGCATAGGAAATGCTAGCTACCTATATTTATTGCCTCAACGGGTTTCTGTAAGCAAGAATGAATACTTGTCTTTCATTCATATATTTATGTTTTTCTGTAAAAGCTTTATCCATTTCAGGGTCACGGTTGGTCCGGAGCCTACCCAAAATCACTGGGCACAAGACAGCACACAGTCTCACATTTGTGGAAACCTTTGCAAAGCCATTCCACCTATTATCATGTGTTTTTGTAATATGGGAGGAAACCAGAGAACCAGGAAACCCATGTAGACATGAGGAGAACACACCAAACACCTCATAGTCAGTGGCCCGAAACAGGTCTGAACCCACCACACCAAACCCTGGAGCTGTGGGACATATCTTTTCCACATGTTTTTCATGTGTGTATGTCAGAAAGATTTGGACTCTGCCATGACTGAAAAAGCTCTACCTCTGGGGTTGTTGAGAGAGGCTGCTGTAGCTTTTCCTCCTTCGCCACAGTGGCTCTGGTCAAAAGGCAGACACTGTTCTCCTGTTCCAGCCACCACCTCCATGTTCTTGGCAGGATCTTTGGGTTCACTCAGTGTCTTCAGTCTGTAGACCCTCCTACTGCTGGTGTCGGACAAATACAGGGCTTCATTTACTGAGTCCAGGGCCAAGTAGTATTTATGGGCAGGGCTGGTGCTGTGGAAACAAATGTAAACAGGGTAAACCATAAAATACACATTTATTGTTGGTATAATATATAGTTTCTTGCTTATAACATTTATTTAAATAAATGAATAAATTGTATCTAAATTTAGATTCTGAACCTAGCTCTGTTAAATATTTTGTGGCTTGGGGCAAGTTCTCAGGGAGGTCACAAAAAGTCAAACTTAGGAAATTGTTATGACATCTGTATGTTCTGAATGGTGCCACCTATAGACCATAAAAGACAAGGTAATAGATGTAATAATGTTCACAGAAGGCTTCAAATCTGGAATTTTGATCTTGGTTCCAGGCCGGGATTTTACAATGGCCAGCTGGTATGACAAATGTGTACCTGGCCAGTAAGGTGTATTAACAATTGCAGCTATAGTGTCATATGAACCGGACACTTTAAAACCCTGGCCTTGAACCTGGCACCAAGTCTGGATTTAAAGAGCTCTGTAGGGTTGGCTCATAATTAAGAGAAGGTCTTAGTAAATCAATAACCTTGAAACACTTTTTCAACATAAGGCCAATTATGTGATGAAATGCTAGCCAATAATGCAAGACCAGCCATCCCATTAAGTTTATTATATTTTTTAATTAATTATATTTATAATAAATTAATGAATAATAAATATGTACCCCTATTTTAAAAGTAACTACACAGTACTTTCCAATGTGTACCTCACACTCATCCCATCAATACCTTCAAGCCATTAGAGTGTATTACATTTGTCCTGGAATTTACATAATATCTAAAACTTAAGCTGTATAAGGAAAGACTAAACATAGCCATACAATAAGAATCACATATATAGCAAAGGAAGAATAATAATTGCACACTTAGGGTCAAATGTCTCATCACTGAGAGGAGAGATTTGAATGATGGCCATTTGTGCTGGAGGAGAGAAAAGCATTAGCGGTAATTCCACGACTAATCAATCAACAAACTGCAATTCAGTGTCCATGATCAAATATTTAGAGGTCTGCATGTAACCCAAACCGCATACAGACCACAGCAGCTGGCCACATGTTAATCGCACATTCCTCACAGTAGTGAAGGTGATATTTTATGTAATTCAGTGTAAGACACACCAGCACAAACATGGGGATATTATGTGGCGAACTGTGGTTTTCTTCTGATTCCATTAAAGTTGTATTGGAGCACTGCATGCTGACTGAGATGAAGACTGCAGCCCCAGTGTGATGGCTCGGAGCATTTAGTCGTTTCCGCAGACTCATTTAAAAATCATCCCTAAGCTCTTGGAGCTTTCCGAACGAGGGGGTAAATACAGGCCCAACCAACACACACAAACACAAACACACACCCAAACACACAAATGAATTAACTCACTACTGCTTATATATTCATTGGATTTCCATGTTTTCCATCTAACTGTGGTCTACAGGCAGTAATGCAAGCATCTAATTAGATTATCCAGGCCTCTGAGGTGTAAGCCTGCTCCAATCAAACAAAATGGTATGGTCAGGAATAAACAAGATAATTAAAAACACATCCACAACAGTCAGGTTGTGACCATTTAAACAAGTCTTGAGAACAATTTCTTACTGGAAAACCATAGCCGTCACTTATCACATATGACGGGTGGAAAAAAAAAGATTCAATTTCATAGTTGTTGTTTTCTGGCAGAAAAACACTGACCTCAATTCTGGCATTAGCCACAGGCCTACGCATTCACCACCAGAGCATTACCCAAAGTGGTGGAAGCATGCATTGTCTTCCCTTTGTTTATTTTTAAGTGTAGAATGGCGGAACACCCGTGCCTCCCCCAAGCCCGGCAAAAAGCTCTGAAAGCTGCATATTTGTTAATAATTAATGTTTTTTTTCCTCTTTTTCTCAGGCAACAAAATATACTTGGAATAAAAAAGGAAGGAGAAAGTCAATGGACTGCGAATGGCGTGACATGAGGCCAGAGGACTGAGAAAGGTGAAGCTCCACAAGCTTTTCTGGCAGATCAGAAAGAGCAACTTGTGGAAAAACATACCAACAGATAAAGCTCCAGTCTTGCTCCTTGCCCACTAATGTCTCAGGCTAAACACAAGCCAAGAACCACAGCCAAAAACCAAAAGAACAAAAACTTGATAAAACGAAATAAGACCTTGTACACAGCAAGCACTCGTAATCGTTCTGATTAATATTCTTCCTTCATCTCCTTGACATTTCAAAAAGCCACTCCTTGGCTGCCATCCAGCAATGTAGTGTAAAAGTGACTGTAAAAAAATCCCAGAGGGCGCTTTTCGCCACCTGTCACAGCTTTCAGAGACTATCAGCGGCAACAGGAACCGCCAGGGTCTACGTGAATGGATAAAAGCTGCGAAGCATCAAGGTTTTTCAGCAGAAGAAAAGAAGCAAAAGCAGCATTCAAAAGCTAAAGCTGCTTCTGAAAATAGCTTATATATATATAAATACACACACAGTCTTTTAATAAATTTTAACACCTAATGACTGCTCATAACTTAAAATAAGTCAACTTCAACAGTAGATAATACACTACCTTGCCAAAACTATAAACACATTTGAATTTGAGTGACATCCTATCATTAATTCACAGGGTTTAATATGATGTGGGCCAACCCTTTGCAGCCATAACAGCTTCAACTCTTCTAGGAAGGGTGTTAATGGGAATTTTTTGACCATACTACCAGAAACATATTTGTGAGGTCAGACACTGATGATGGACAAAAAAGACAGTTAAATTCCACCACATAAAATATCTATGATTTTATGGACCTTGCTTTCTGCACTGGTTCACAGTCATGTTAGAACAGGAAGGGGCTATTCTCAAACTGTTCCCACAGTGTTGGGAGCATGAAATTGTCCACAGTCTCTTGGTATACTGAAGAGGTTCTTTTCACTGTAAATAAGGGCCCAAGGCCAACTTCTGACAAATCACCCTACATCATAATGCCCCTCCAAATTTTACACTTCACAAAATGCAGTCAGTAGTACCGCTCTCCTGGAAACCACCAAACCGAGACTCGTCCAGATGGAGAAGCATGATTTGTCACTCCAAAGAACATGTCTTCCCTGCTCTAGAGTCCAGTTTGGTGCATTTTACACCACTGCATCTGATGCTCTGCATTGTGCTTGGAAATGTAAGGCTTGGATGTAGCTGCTCAGCCATAGAAACCCATTCCATGAAGCTTTCGACATGCTAATCTGAAGACCACATGAGGTTTGGAGGTCTGTAGTGACTGACCCTGCAGAAGGTTAATTACATCTCTGTACAATATGCATCAGCTTCAACTGACCCTGTGGTTATTTTATGTGACCTACCATTTCATGGCTGAATTGCTGTCGTTCCCAATAACATCCATTTTGTTGTAATATCAGTGATAGTGTACTGTGAAATATTTAGTATTGAGGAAATTTCCATGTCCATGATTGGACAAGTGGCATCCTATAGTGGTACCACGCTGGAAACCACTGAGCTCCTGAGAGCGACCCATCCATGGAAGTGGATGGAACATCTGAGTTTTTTGGATGGGTGAGTGAATACTTTTGGCAACATAATGTAAGTTTCAGCATATTTTAATGCACCACTTTTTAACATTAATTTCTCTGGTTTTAAGACATGGAGAAATCAGAAACATAAAATACAGCGTGCGCTACTTTATATTTTAAATACTTTATATTTTATTCAGCTCCTGAGTAAATATGAAAATGTTAATGTTACTGTCCGTATTGCTCCTTGGGGTCAGCAAGCTCTGGATAACTAGATCCAAGACCAAGCTTTACTCTATGGGTTATAGGCCCAAGGAACCAGTTCATTAATAACATTCAGCGTTAGGCAATCTGAAGTCTTTAAAAACACTTCTTAAAACGTAACTTTCTAGAGATGCATAGTGCTGTTAATTCACCTGTTTCTGTATTATTTAATTAATATTATAAACATTGCTTCCACATTTCACGTGATCATGGGTTTGTATAAATGTGTGTATGTGAAGTGTAATCATGTTTTATTGTGTGTATTCACATTTTGGTCAACTGTATGAATGAAATAAGGTGTACTATAATTATTACATGCATAATGTTATATACATATTACAACAATATGATAAGTGTCTAATAAGCTTTAGGCACCATAGAAAATGAGATTTAAAAAGCTATATATCTGTATGTATCTTTTTAAAATAAAATAAAATAAAATACAGGGCGGCACGGTGGTGCAGCAGGTAGTGTCGCAGTCACACAGCTCCAGGGACCTGGAGGTTGCGGGTTCGATTCCCGCTCCGGGTGACTGTCTGTGAGGAGTTGATGTGTTCTCCCCGTGTCCGCGTGGGTTTCCTCCGGGTGCTCCGGTTTCCTCCCACAGTCCAAAAACACACGTTGGTAGGTGGATTAGCGACTCAAATGTGTCGGTAGGTGTGAGTGTGTGAGTAAATGTGTGTGTGTGTCTGTGTTGCCCTGTGAAGGACTGGCGCCCCCTCCAGGGTGTATTCCCGCCTTGCGCCCAATGATTCCAGGTAGGCTCTGGCCCCACTGCTCTGGACCCACCCTGAATTGGATAAGCGGTTACAGATAATGAATGAAAATAAAATAAAATAAATATAGCCATTAAACCATTAATTTTCATTCATTCATTGTATGTAACCGCTCATTCAGTTCAGGGTCACAGTGGGTCCAGAGGCTCCTGCAAGGCAGGAACACACCCCGGAGTGTGTGCCAGTCTTTCACAGGGCAACACACACATAAATTTACTCACAAACTCACACATATCCACAATCCACCTACCAATGTGTGTTTTTGGAATGTGGAAGGAAACCGGACCACCTGAAGGAAACCCACCTGGAGAACACACCAAACTCCTCAAAGACAGTCACCCAGAGCGGGACTCGAACCCACAACCTCCAGGTCCCTGCGGCACCACCGTACCACCCCTTAAACCATTACTTGTGGTTATCATTGAACACATGTTTATGAATTCTTTTTTATGTTAAACTGAGTGAATAAGGAGAATATCTAGGAACAAATTTTGTTCTTCACACTAGCTCCCAACACTACTATTCTATTAATGTTTAGAAAAAAAAACAAACAATACTTTTACTCCATTTTTGTTTGTGTATTTATTGTAATTATTTATAGTATTATACAAGCACCATGTTTATTGAGAAGATAAATGATTTTAAATAATACTACCTTTTCCCCATAGTTTAGTTAATATTTTACTATAGATGTTCATTCACTAGGCTACAAGATACTAACTAAAGATTTTCATGACAACTGTCAAAAACTTACATAAATATCTGCAGAGACTTTATCCAACGAACATCAGTTGGAATAATGCTTTCTAGTGTGAAATTGACTAAAGCAGCTTTTCTAACAACTGCACTTGCTGGAATAAGTCTTTGTGCATACAGCTGTCAAGATAGCTTCATATAGCCACAAGAACGAACGCCTACTGTAAAGTGTTATACTTATTTACTGTAGGTATATAAAAAATGTAATTTGCATACAACTATATGGAGAGTCTTAATTAGGCAAAATTCTTTCTCTGATCCTGTCACAATCTCATAAAGAGTAGTGCTGGATGTGAGAGCTGCTGAGGGACGTGCAGCTGTTGTTATCTGCTTGAAGCCCGTCTGTTGCCGTATGTGAGAGTCGGCCATCCTGCTGGGACAATGCCGTCCAAACAGCAGTGGATAGCCAGGACATGTCAGTGATATCAGGTGCACTCCTGACATTCCCCCCGCCTCCACAATGACATCGGCTTTAAATCTCCCCCCTAACCTCATGCTCTCAAAGGCGACTCAATAAAAGCCGGGTATTGACTGACAGCGCACATCTGGATAATCCCGTGGCTGACAGCGCAGCAAAGGAACACACTCTTCCTCGGGTTCCTTGATGTTGTCTGAGGCGGAGTTCGAACTCGAACTGAATAGAAAATAAATGGATGGTACACGAACAGGGTAACCTTGGAAAGTTCACTCTCATAAACGTTCTCTGTTACTGTTTACAGTTATGTAATGTGTTTCCACCGATTTCTGAATAACTCTGCATTTCAAATCCATGTGAAGTTCAGAAATAAAAATGACGGAATTATCTGTAACAATAAAACCCAAAACATTTTCTATTACTCTATTAAATTTTGCTTTGTGTGGCTCTGAGTTAACACAATTATATCTCTGAGAAAATTTGATATGACAAAATCCAAAAGCAAAGGAATGAAAATAAGAAAAAGATATAAAAAAAAATAACCACTACGCAGGACTTGGTAGACAATAAAAACCATCCACAAATGAACACAGATTCCGTGCGTCTTAATCAAGATGTCTGCAACATGCATTAATCAAAATTCCGCAAGGATCAAGCACACCAACACCATTCTCACTCTGTCTAAACAGTCTGTTCAGAAATACCTGTTTCATTACCTGTTTATCTAAACTACATTAAGCCACTGTTTACCCCCAACATGAGCACGCATAAATGGGATGCAAGAGCTTCTCTTGCTCAGTACTCTTCTGTTTTACTGTGTTTAACGTTGTCTTTTTGCTCTCGCATAAACACTAGTCTAGCACTGTGATTGGAGATACTCAAACAAGGAGGCGGGACAATTCTAAAGTCACAGGATGTGATGCAGCAAATTCTGACTGGCTAATATTATTCCATATGTTTGTTTCCCAGTTTGTGGGTTGGTAGGACTTGGATTATGGATCCTCAAATTAATGTGTTTTTTTTTTTCATTTTTCAAAATATTTAAAGTATTTAAAACCATCTTCTTCAAGAGAAAAGTCAAGCTTAAAGTAAGGGATGAAATATAAGACATAAAATAAATACATAAGAAGAGTAATCAAATCTGTAAACGGCTAATGATCACAGAAAAACTGAATCCTCACCTCAGAACGTGTTTGAGATAATGTGGTTAGTGAAAAGCAGAGAATGCAACCAACTTCTAAAATTAAACTTGTATCCGGTTATATCCCTGCGGATTTATTTGAAAAATGATTACTTAAACACAAGAACATTTTCACTAGAATATATTAAAACTGTCCTCTGACATATGTGCAGTATGTATATAAATAAAAAATCCATGCTAAATGCAATCCCAAAAGATTGTAATGTGCAATTTGCTAAGTTCCTAAAGATTTATGCTGATGAAGTATTAAAAACCAACTACACTACACAGAAATTATTCCTAACTAATGAAACTGTATAATTAAAAGCACTAATAAAGAGTCTATTGGCTTTCCTAAACTGGGATTAAATTATTGCCTCTGTTAGTCTTGCAACAGCAAAACATATGTTAAAAAATAAATAAATGCCTAAAATAACTAGTATAACTGTGGAAAATCAAAATGAACTTTCACATGTAATGCTGCCAATAACTCTCAGTGACAATGCCTGTGGATATTTTGTAGAATAGAGATCACTTAGTTGCTTTGTTTTCAGTGGGGAAAAGTTGCAAAAGGTGATGAAATCTTACCTGTGTCTCGTGTCTCTGTTCCTGATGGATAGGCGTTATGAGGAGAGAGAAGAGGACAAAGTTTATCTTCAGAACATATTCTCATAAAGCCAACAATATACAATGTCCATTCAAATGCATCACACTGGGTTTAGAATGTGGGCAGATTTGCTGATTTATGGCCAAGAAGAGATATTTCGACATTGCAGCAGAGACTTCACTTCGTGTTTATATTGTGTTTCGGATGAATCATCTTTATACCTTTGGGCACAATGTCATCTCAAGTTATTTGTGCTTTTGTCTTTGCCTGCGCTCCTCTTCTTGGTGACAAATGTTGTAAAACATGCGAGTGTCTTGTTCCCGCAAGCAATTAACAATTAACAAAGACATGACAGAGCAAAAAGAAAACACAGGGCCAAGGACGCCTTCAATTAGAAAGCATCAGAAAAGCCGTTCTCATCTGATGTGTTCTGAGAGGCAGTGTCTGGGGGAAAGTGTCAAAGATATAAGGCACAAAGGAGTAACTTGGTTTAAATGCTCCAGTTCATTGTGTGATCCAGTTCATGCTCCATAAATTCATACTATGTGATAGAATTATGTACAAAAGAATAATAAATATAAAGGCCCAAATAAATAACCAGCATGATTAGAAGTGCTAAAGGGGCAACGTCATAGGCAAAAATTTTAAATTAGCCCATTGATACATTTGTTGTAATAATACCTACTCGTCTCCTAAAGTGCCACCACAAAAGTTTTGAGGGTGAGATTTGAGTGCTTGAAAACTAGGCAAAACCCCCTGATGATACATCTACAAGTTGGGAGAAACACCTACTCATCCAACATTTCTTCTGAAATCCAGGGTCTCAATAGAGGGTTTTCCCATCTACTTTTAAAATTTCTGCCCTCTTCAGAAAGGCTTTAGACTAGAACTTTGAGGACTGGATTATTACTAAAACATTAATAAGGTAAGATAGATATGTTGTATGATTTCTGGATCACGAATAGGACTCCAGCTACTCTCTGTTATTGGATGGTGCGCCATGGTGCGTCAAGAATGCAATTCCATTATTCTATATATTCCATCTATAGATAGGGCCTTTATACCCATTAGCTGATCCTTGGCATTGGACATGGTGAATTTAGGCTCAAATGTGGCCACCCTGGAAGGTCACATTTTTAGGGGCCAGCCCTATGGAGATGGTAGAATATATGCCTGCCCGTAAAAGTAAGTGAATTAACTAATTTGAAAGGGTTTCTACAAACGTTTGGACATATGGTTCATATTGAACTGTTGGTACTAGTAAATCAGTGCAATATCTGTATAAATATATTTATTAGGACTTACTATTAGAAAAACTATTAATTATTTTATAGATTTTTCTCAATATAATCATAAGTATAAATATATAGAGAACTTTGTAAATAAATAAAAAACTAAAAAAGTTTAGTTTACTTGAGTTCCAGGATGTTGTAGGTGTAGCCGCTGGGAAGAATCCTTCGCACAAAGTTAAAGTCGCCCACGTAGATGCTACCATCTGAACCGCAGGCCAAGGCCACAGGGGCAAAGAGTTTTCCCTCCAGTGCTGGTCCGCTGCAGCCTGGACAGGGAATGGTCCGGTAGTACCCATTTCCCATTACTGTGCTTATGACTGGAGGCTGCTGTGAGACGAAGATATTCTCTCCATTTCCTTTGTGCAAGATGCCTGGGTACATAGAAGAGACGACATTAAACATATCACTTTTGGAAAATGAATGCAATAACCTGTTCCATGAATCCTGTATTAACAAGCTTTTAGAAAAGTATTTATAATATATTATACAGTATGCAAGATACCTAACAAAGCCTCAGCCTGTAAACATTATAACACACCATAACAAATACACTTTATACACTTTTGTTTTGCAGGTAGGGGTAATTACATAAGTATAGTTGTGCCAGATTTTTGGACAAAATTATAATTAGGTTTCTGCAACTTACTTTAGTCAAATGTTCTCTTATTTCCATTTTTTTAATCTAGGTCTACAGAATGCAGCTAAAATGAGCTTACTCGAATAAACAGATGTGACTGTCTCTTTGTGTTCGTAAGGTTTTTGCAGAATTTTGAATCATCCACCCAATTTAATCACTGCCAGTTCCCACCCACAGGCTACAACTCCCTCATCACAGAGACCCCCCCCCCAACCCCCACCCGCCATAGTCTGGGGAGATGAGGGCTTCCTGAGGCATTGCCAGGATTCAAATTCATGATCACTAGTCACCCAATATTTAGGCAGTTAGACAGTTAAACAAAGGTCAAGAAGATAAGGTACAAAATAATGAAAAGATAGCAAAATGTTTAATAACAATAACCTGCACATTTTACATATTTCTTTACACATATATTTATTTTTGCATAGGTAACTGTTTTTTAAGCACCGTGAGTTAATACACATTTTTTGGATACAGGAATCTAAGCAGCTAAGTGCCTCTGGAGTTGCATGGATGATTGTTTAAAATTATTATCCTTACAATAAAAAATAATTAACAGTCCCAAGTCATAAGATCTGAAGCCTAAAGTTATAGTCATACACATTGAGCTGTTGCAATATGAATTATTATTTGATTTGTAAAAATGCCAAACATTTTGGGATATTGTGCAAAATGTATATACAAATAAAATCCAATGATGTGTAAATAATTTTAACCTCTTATTTAATTTAAAATAAAAGACTACATTTATATGTTGGAATTTATGTTATTGTTTTAAATATATATATATATATATATATTTTTTTTTTAATATATAATATTGTATACATAATATACATTTTCATGTTCTTGTGTGGTTTTACGTTCACATGTCAGTGAACAAGAATCATTTTATTAGCCACTATGCTTGCACAGAGAGGAATTTGTTATCTGCATTTAGCCCAATCCGTGTAGTGAAACACACATTTTCACACACACTAGTGAAAACTAAGGGCAGTGAGTACACATGCCCGGAAGAGTGGGCAGCCTTAGCCACTGCGTCCGGGGAGCAGTTAGGTGCCAAATATGGCAGTTCAAACTTTACTTACTTTGTATTAAGAAACAGCCCTTGTCTTACTGAAATAAGGGAGGCCAATCTGGCCGAACACAGGACACTTTTCCACTTTGTCTGTTCACAGACTGTGTTTTTTGGAAGTGTTTCTGAGTCCTTACAGTGATTGCCATTACAGAACCTTTGATGATATCCCGTACACGATGAAGTCCTTATGATATTTACTATTATCATTTAAGGAACATTATGCTTGACTTATTTCACTCTTTGCCTATGTAGTCTTTCACAGAGTGGTCAACCCCTTCCTATCTTTACTTCTGAACACCTCCACATCTCTGAGACGCTCATTTTAAACACAGTCATGACATGACCTATTTCCAGTTAACCACCTTATTTATTTATTTATTTATTTATTTATTGTAGCATTGCATAACTTTACAAGCCTTGTATTCGCTTTCCCAAACTTTTTAAATGTCTTGCTGGCTTCAAATTAAAATGGGCAAATATTAAAAAACAATCAAACAAACAAACAAAGAATCAAATAAATAAATAAATAAAATTACTTGTTTCAGCTTCCAAAATTTCAGTTTCATTCCATAATTACAATTAATTCACAGCTCTCTTTCTTCTTTTCTACCATATCTGGATGTGTTATTATTCTTATTGAAGCTTAATGTTTTGAGAGTGGGGGATGAAATATCTGCTTTCTCCATCACCATATGCTTTTGAAGCTAAAAGAGGAATTGTTGTAGCAGCACAACATCTGTTCCATGGTCATTCTTAATTAGTCAAATGTGAGCTGATGTAATCCATGCAACAATTTTTCATTTACAGTAAATTGGGATCTAATTTAAAAAATGACCCTGTGGCCTGAGGACTTGGCATGGTTCATGAAGTGGTGGGCTTTAACTTCACTGGTGCCCTTGAGCAAGCCACTGAGGTGTTCCATAGGTGGGTTCCCCATGCTATGGGTAGAAGCTTCAGTATATGTTAGCAAGTAAAATAAAGTTAGTGGACTTTCAAGCAAGTGCCAAATCTATACTCTTACAATCCTGCTTTTGCTACATGCCTTCTAGTTCTGTTTCTAGCTTCCACTCAGACTTCCACATAAATATTAATCTACAATTATTTGCAACAGCCAAAGGTAGCTGCATAAACAACGGTACTCATTAATATATTTATGTACTTATTTATTTACACACTTACAATAAGCATGTGCACAATGTTGCCTCAAATCTCCCAAAAAAGTTACTTTATGGAGAAGCAAAAAATACCATTGTGTATTTATCATTGCATTTCAACATAAAATATATATTATTTAAGTAATTTTGGGCAGTTCTATACCTCCATTGCAGCTGACTGCTATATATTGAGATATTTTCTTTGGACAGCAACAATATGTTGATTGCACTATGAGCATAAATAATGAACTGTATTAAACACACGCAAAACAATTTAAATTTTAATATCTTGCTGGACATGCATGGTTCACCCTGTCTTGTACGTTACATTTGTTCACCCTTTTCTAGACTCTAATTACTCAAGTAATCACTACAGTAATTTGTCTTGATTTTATCAATTGGGACAGCCCTCCACAGCTCTGTGTTGAGCTGGCACTGACGATAGATGTGCAATGTTTGTGTTGTGTGGTGAAAACCGTCATCTCATTTGCACGACTGGTGCAACTCTTACCACTCTGCACGTTCAGAATGTGGTGTTTGTCCAAGGTCCATCCGCCCAAGTTGGAGCCCATCATCTCAAAGCCCTGGATTAGAGAGCTTCTACTTTCCCACAGAATGAAGTCTGGGCAGGATTCGTATTCATATCCCACAGAAACTGTAGACAGACACAAACGCACACACACACGCGCACACACACGGCCATGTCAGATGGCTGCGCTGGCAGAGTGAAAGCATTGAGCACTCTGTAACACATCCAAACGTCATGCATCTTAATCAATGGGCCCACACAGAGCCTTGTGGCCCACATCTCACTTTCTGATGTTGGCGCCTGCCAAACACTCCCTTTATTGACAGCATTGTGATTAATGCTATGATTAATGGTGTTTCAATGTGCTGAAAATCTTTAGCTACTGCTCAAGTCCAGAAATCCAGGCTCAATTCCACTCTTCACCTTTGTGGCTCTGCTTGCTGCTCATTACTTCACCAAAGGCTTTTTTTCCAGAGAGAAATTTTTTTTCCACCGGAAAGTGATATAATGCCGGCTTAATGATTTGATCACAGCTGTAATTGTAATAAATGGAAGCCTAACAGAGAGTGACTGTGAGCGACCAGCCCGTAACTGCTCTGCTTTGGCCTGATTCATCAACATCACAACAAAACACTTTCACAAGTAGCCAGATAATCTGATAAAAATCCTCTTTTTATCGTTTGAC
The DNA here is from genome assembly GCF_029633855.1 of Hoplias malabaricus. Classification (NCBI taxonomy): domain Eukaryota; kingdom Metazoa; phylum Chordata; class Actinopteri; order Characiformes; family Erythrinidae; genus Hoplias; species Hoplias malabaricus. Next base: position 29,434,462 of record NC_089816.1, read on the forward strand.
TAATAGCTCAAAATATCCACAAATACAACTCAGTTGGAATACAATAATCCAATTGAGGCCAATCAAAAAAGTTAATATTTATCCAATTGAACAAGGTGGGTAGCCCTTTAAATAACAGACAGAAGAATAATAGACATTTAAATATCTGGATCATCTTACATTGCCCTTCTGAATATGTTCTACATTGTACATTTGCATCATTACAGATTTGCATCATTACACTATTTGTAAAGAGTGCATAACTACTACCTCTACATTCTCCTGGCCCCTGCTATAAATTTATAATTATTTTGTTGCTTGGCTCAAGTTGTATTAAAGTAAATCTCCCTAATCTTCAATTTCCTATGGAATTTCTGAAATAATGGCACAAATTATACTTCAAATATATGTAATTTATATTGGGATGTAAACTACATTCCTAACACTTTCTTGACCTGTGCAGTATATTACTGAGAGAGTCAAAAGTAAGGACTGGTTTGAGAACATTTATATTAATTGACATTCAACACATCCATTTAGATTACTTGTAGTGTGCATGTAAATGGACATTTCTGTCGACTATTCGGAAAGGTGTGATTTTTAAAGGATCCGGTGGTAATCTACAATAAGAATGAATTCATTTGGACTGGCAAAATATCTTTGCATGTAAACATCTTCATTTAGAGCAAAGCTCTCATAGATTCAGGAGATGCAACTGAAATAAACAGCACTTAGAAAATATGGCAAATAACTGCAAGAAACCACAAATGGGGTCTTTGCGAAAAAGTGCCGTAATGAGCGAAAAAGATGAATCAAGCAAGCTGAAAATGAAGTCGCAATAAAAGACCAGCAGGTGTTTCCAAAAGCAGGCTCGTATCTGTTATGACTGCGATGATTATTGGCCTCCTTGAGTCCTCTGGAGAATTGGGTCGGTTTATAAGAAACGTTGGCAAAATAAGGATGAGAAAACCTTGGGGGGGGAGGGGAGGGGTGGGTGGCTGAAGGGGAAAAATGAGAGGCGATGAAGAGCAAGAAGACAAATGAGAGAGAGAGTGAGAGACAGAGGGAGGGCGGAGGATGAAAGGTGAGAATGACAGGGAGCGAGCGAGAGACAGGTAGGAATTAAGAGAGAGACAGAGGAGTGAGAAAGCAAAGAAAGTAAGTGACAGGCAGCGAGAGGCCCTCTTGAACTTTGGCTGGTGGGATTATATTGGATTTCTATGAACACGGCAGAAAAACCCCTTGAAGGACTTCAGACTAATTGAAGTGCGAGGTGCTGAGGCTCAGGCCACTTGTCAGAGTGACGATGCACACACACTCCACCCAAATATCAATTTCGAAGCAAAAAAAAAAGATGGGTTAATTACATGCTATAGGGCGGCATATCAAATTTGTTCTTGAGGCACACACATAAATGAATTGATGAGCAGTGTGCCGCTAATCAAGGCACTCTTTGGTGCCGACCTCGTGCTGCAATCAGGAGAGAGCCCCCTTAAAAACAGACGAGTGAAATTGAGACGCTTGGACCCAGCTCATTACGCCACGTGATAAAAAGTCTAAGAAGCAGCAGCTGTCTTCAAGGCGCCACTCAGGGCTTCAACACCAATTTTCCCGACTCCTGCTTTGGGCAAAGACACAATGCACAGCCGCCTTGTCACAAATGAGACATTTCTGCTCAAGGCTTGTAATACTGGGTTTCCCTATATGTCAGAGGGACATAGATGAAACATAAAATAAAAGAGTCTCCCTACTTTAATTGAAAGAGAGCAGATAAGCTTCATTAGCACTTAACACTACTTCTTTATGATCTCAGCGCTAAGAGCTTGTAGGCTTAATGTCCAAAAGTTTTTAGACACCCATTCAAGTGATACTGGGCTTCCATTTATGTCAGAGGAACAGAGTTAAAAGATGAAACAAATGACTCTCCCTATTCTAGTTTATAGAGAGAAGATAAGAGTCATTAAGTCTAGTTCTTCAACATCTAAAAACCGAGGACTATCCATGTGCTTCAGTCATATCATTTTTGGCGTGGGCACCATACTGGGTACTGATTGGCTGGTTTCAGTATGAAGCACTAATGTAAACAGATGGGAAAAATTAGTAAATCTCTCCAGAAATCCACCACCTCTTTGCGTCGGGTGGGTAAAGGATCCCATAGTGTTGCATAGTGAGGATAAAAAGACTGTTATCCACTATTAGCCATGTTAGCATTTTCATCATAGTATCTTCCTGAAAACTGTAAGCACTTTAGGCTCCAGTGCATTTCTCTGCTCTTCTGACCAATCCATGTGACTTATACATACACAGATCATATATACAAGCTTCAGTATTCATGTTATTTCACTTGAGATTTGTTTCAGAGTGTAAGAGACTACAGACACAAGCCACATGTACTTTTGTCTTATTCTTTTAATTTGATCCCCCCGTCCCTGCACTCTAAGGTTTTCCAAGGTTACAGATACGTGTACGATAATGTTTAGTCGCAACTCTCTGGCTAAATTATTTCTTTGATTTTTCTTAAAGTGTGATAAAGTAGTTCTCCTTGTTTGAAAACGAGATGATCAGTGAGAGATGTTTCCACGCTGCAGCAAAGCTGAAGCTGAATCCCAAGTGTCATCTTACAGACTTCTTTGTAGGGAACAGTGTATGTTATATATTCTGAACCCATATAGTGTGTTGTATGCCAAAAATAAGTTATTCAGCTGTAAGTTTTAAATTTCACTATCAAATTAGTGCAACATCTGTGCACACTATTTTTATTTTTATTATCTGTGGTGAGCCAGGGCTCTGTTTACAAAGGTGATGAGGATTAATGGGTCAGGGATGCATTTTTATATTATTTTAAATTAAATGACTAAATGTTTTGAAAGAAACCATTTAAAAATCACAGTTTTTATCTGATTTGTGAGTTTATGAGCAATAAGAAAGTAATCAAGATTGTGGTTACTATTCAAAGTGATGTCACCTGGAACCCATGGATATGGACAAATACTTTGGGCATCTCATCCAGTAATAGTATAAACCAACAAATTGTGTTAATAGGGAGTTTCTGCCTGGCCTGCACTTTTGGGAAAGCTTTACAGCTAAGTAGTGTTGTAGTGCTTGAGTAGAGGCCACAAATATTTTGACCTAATTTGGACACAGCCTTTTCATGGCCTCGGGGTGAAGTCGACTCGGAAATTGTTGTCAAGGCCAGCCAGTGTGTCTGATGTAAGGTTAATTAGAAACTGATCTATTTTTTTTTTTCTATTGTTATTGAATATTAAAAATCCAGCTGAATAAATCACTCCTTTCTGTACATGTCTAAATAAAACCTGCACTCAGCTTGGATAATAGGTAAAAATATGTTGCTGCTCTTTCAATCTCCAATTATTGAACATGCCTTATTTTTAAAAGGTGACATATGCGATTGAAGATTGAAAATGTGCTTTTTCACCTGCCTGCTTTACATTACAATTTTTTCCAAACATCTGGAAAAAACAACAAAAAAAATAACAAAGAGAGAGAGAGATAAGAGCAGATTTTCAGTAGAGTACAGGGTTATAATGTTAGCTAGGTAATGTTAGCTAACTTGGGGTTAAAAATAAAGGTTTGTTGTTAATACTTTTCACTATACCAATTATATTTTCAGCAGATGCTCTTGTGGCTATTTGTTTGTAATATTATTGATCAAAACTGTTAGTCCCCTAATTACATTTAAGGGTGTACAAATCAATACACTTAACAGCCATTTAGCATCATGTAACGCAATATAGCATGCATAGAAACAAATCAAGCCTGTATTACACAGAATGTATAAGTGTGCCAATAAATGACTGTTTCAAGCTAAAGCTTATTTATCATGCTTGATATGAGCTTTTCTGAATCTCAATGTGTTCAAAGTGAAAGAAAAGACCAAGGTACTAAAATTATGTGATGTTTAGATATATTATTGCTTTCTTTGGTCTCGATATGTCTTACATTTAATTTAATAATGGCAGAATGCTGAATAGAGCAATGTGATCAACGTTTTGATTGCTGGCACAGGTCAGCAACAGTTTGCATACCTTAAATAATAATAAAAAAATATTGTTGGTTTATATTTGTTTGATTTCATGAGGTGAATACCGATTTAAGTTTTAGAAAAAGGGACACAGTACCTTCATTTGCTTCCAAATTTATATTGCCTTAGATTGATGATGCCAATAATTTTATATTGTTAACCTTAAGATATATATTATTTAAAGTTACATTTTACAAAATAATTGATATATCATAATATTTAATAATATATCACTGCTGCCCCCCCCCCCAAAATAAATAAATAAATAAATTTTTAGTTGACTATATCACCAACACAGCTGCTGTCCTTCACGTTATGTAAACATTTCATGATGAATGGACCAAGTAGAAATGCTCCAAATTACTTGGAATACAAACTTTTTTTACACTGATTTGCACTGAACGTTAAGAAGATATTTTCCTTATAAAACAACTATTTTGGAGAAGTGTATTTCTTTGGTCAGTAAAGATATATAATATATAATAAATGATAATGAAAGTTATATGAATTACAAACTATTTTTTTCAGTTTTATTCTTTTAATATTCTTTATGATTAAAACAATCTTAATCTGATCTCAGTCCCTGCTACTTATGGTTTCTGTCCATCAGTAAAAGGAGCAGTATCTTTCGATACTCCAGACAGAAGTGCGAGATTAATCTGTGATACACTTATTCCTCTTTCTCAAAATACCATTGCACTTTTCTTGGTGTCAATATGTATAGAATGGCAGGACTTCTCACAAACCAGTATGTGGGTTGTAGCTTTTTAATGTTACATTTTAAAGACAGTAAAAGACTAATGAAGGGTGATATATTTATTATGTATTAGTTATACTTGTTTTATGGATGTCTTTTTAGAACTTTGAGATAAAACAAAGTATCTTCATTACTGAGGCTTAGTTTTTTACGAGGAAGCACAAATCATAAAATTGATCATAAAAGTACTCATAAGGACCCAAAAAGAACATCAGTTAACTCTAAGATTAGTGTTCAGAAATAGCAAAATAAAACTTTACATAAAAAATAAAATGTGTTGCCCCTTTTCAATTATTTTCCTTGTTTCACAACTTGACGTTAAAAACATGGACATAAATTATAAATGTAATGTTCCAATAGTAAATCTTTTAGCAAAAATATTTGCATATATATTTGGCCTCAAATGTCCTTATTTAATTACAGGCCTTTTAGCAGACACATGTACAAAAAAGTAAGCACAAAAGTCACATAGAAAAACTTCCATGAAAAATCTAAAGCAATCACTGTTAAAAAATATCTGGGGATGTCTGCGATTGTTGGAAAACACTGTTCACTCTGGTTTGTTTATGTTCTGAAGCTCCTTGTCTTTTAATGGGCTGTTTGTATGTGGCTGATGTTTAACTTTTCTCACTTTTTAATCATGACTTGCTTTTATTCACTGACTGAATACCACAGAAACTAATTTATAACTCGAGTTGTTTCGTTTTGTAGCACTTTTAATAATGTAGCTAGCCATCTCCTGAATTTGAAGACATTCCACCTATAGTAATCTGAAGCAACTGAAGTTAGTATTACCCACATATGGAGAAGAATTTTGGTTCATGATTTTCAATGTTTGGAGTTCTCTCCATTGTTTTAAAACTCCAGATGCCATTTCTGTGCTATGCAGAGAGAGAGAGAAAGCCTAGTGTACCGGACTGAGACACATTGTCGTTTTACCCATTTACAGACACTGGGGCTTTGTATACACATTATACCTGTTTTGAGCACGCAAACTGACTGGAGAGGTAGCATATGGTAAGAAAATCATCCTTAGAAATTTATAAAGTGTTGATTAAAATTGTGAACATCAACTTTAACTCGTAAACATGAATAAATATGTTGTTATCAGGTTCAAAACTGGTACTGGAAGCACACAAGCCTAAGCTCACCAGTGCAGAGTGTTGGCTGGAATGATGCAAAGCACACTGTCATTGAACCCCGGAGAAGTAGAAATGTGTGATTCACTGGAGTGACTCACGCTTCACCATCTGGCTGTCTGATGGACAAATCTGGATTTGGTAGGTGCCATGGGAAAGCTACCTGCCAGAATGCATAGTGCCAACTGTAAAGTTTGGTCGAGGTGGACTAAGCATTGTCTAGAGAATTCAGTGCTTCCAACTTTTGTATGAGTCTGTCCTTTTCTGTTTCAGCATAACAGTGCTCCATATGCACAAAGAAATGTCTGTAAAGAAATGTTTTCACTGACTTTGATGTGGAACAATTTGAGTGGCCGGTACAGAGCCCTAACCTCAACCACATTCAGCATCTTTGGGATGAATTGGAACGCAGACTGTGAGGCAGGTCTTATCACCCAACACCAGGACTGGACCTCACTAATGCTCTTGTGGCTGAATAGAAGCAAATCTTCGCAGCCAGAAAAGTGGAGGCTTTTATAGCTGCACAGGGGGATCAACTGCCTGTGCTTTTGAAATGAGATGTTCAACAAGGACATTCATATGGATGTAAAGTTTTAGAGTCATTTGACCATGTAATGTATCACACTTGAATGCAAGTTCATCACTATGATGGTAAAATATTCAAACTTGGACAACAAGGGTTTAAAACTACTTTCCAATGGGTATCAGAAATTAAGAGTTATTTTCTCCTTACAGTCCCCTTAGTGTCTAATTTAATGTAATCCATCATAGGAAAAAGTAGATAATAAATTATTTTAAAATGTGATTGCATTTAACCCATGGGATGCAAACAATTTGTCATTTAAATGGCAACAAAAATGTCTCTTTAGGCTTCTCTCTCAACTTTTAGATACGCTGCAACTTTAAAATCTGAGAACTAGCACTAGACACTGAAAATGGCAAAGAAAGATGACCAGACATTCGCTCACTATAAACAGCTGTGTATATTTACTCTATGCACTGATCTTGCTGGTTTCTCACATGAATGTTATGGGCAGTTGATTACAAAAGAGCCAATTCTTAGACATGGGATGTGTTTACTTGGGTCCTACTTATATATCCCAGGCACATTAAAAATACCTTAGAACTTTTTTTCTTAACAGCAGGCAATATAGCTTCAAAAAAAGGAAGCTGGCCTTTGCCCAGAAAATGTGACATGTTAATGAAAATTACTGTAGTAACATGAAGGTGGAGAAAGGGTTTCACATATCACAGAAGAAGCGTCTTCACAATCCTAGCCCCGTACTAACTAATTAGTTGCTTTAAATAATCCTAAATACATAAATAGTAAAAAAAATAATAAAAATAAAAATAATTTAAAAATAAAAAATAAATATCAAACAAATAATGAAAAGCTGGGGGACTTACCTGTTGCCTCTGTCAGGCCCCAAACCTCCTGACCATAGATGTCTGTTTTGTTCCATGCTAGAACATAGACAAGTCCTGGGGCAGCAGGGTACCACTTCTGGTACTGTCTGCCCTCTATAACAGCTGAGACATGCACCTTGTTGAGTCCTGGTGGGATTGAAGCATGTGTGAGGATGATCCGCAGCAGTGACTGGTAACCCGCTGCACGTGTGCTGAGGTAGCTGAGCTTCACAAAGCTTCCTGGAATAAAGATCTCCTCCTGTACAGCCTGCAAACATACACGGCATTACTCAAATAAACACATATCCAAAGATATTATGAAGTTTTTAAATTTCTATAGGGTTTTCAAACCTATCTGCATCTGTTGCATATTCTTATACACGTTTATATACACATATTGACTCAAATAATACAAGGCATTTTTCACAGATATTATTATTTAATCAATATTCATGTGTTGTGTGTAAAGTATACTGATATATTCTATTCTATTCTATTCTATTCTATTCTATTCTAAATACTACATTTTTGGTAGCGGTAACCAACCCTGTGTTACAGCTTTTATGAACTCATTGTACCATTGAGATTTGCTATGCATTTGCCATCCATGATTTTTATGAAGCACAACCTTCCTAAAACTCATTTGTCTTCTTCATATAAACTGATCCAACCTTTATGAAATGTGCTTTTTATTAAAAATAATAAAGTTAAAATGATCTTTTAATAAATCCTTGCAGGTTTCTTTAGATTGGATTAACTTCCAATTTTTGCACATTTTACGTCACGTCACGTAAAGAATGCCTGCTAATATAGTACATGTAAAATATTAGCAACTACCCAATATTGGCCCTATAATCAGGAGACTGCAAGTTCAGTCCTGGGTATTGCTGTACATGTATGGAACATGTTGGTAGTTTATGTGGTCATCTAACAACACAGAACTAGGCACTTATTTTTCTCATCCAAGTGTACTGAGCTGTCAAATGGCATCAAAGATGTGGTAGTGTCAAATATCTCAGAAGAACAATGTGCTAGCTAGCTAGTAATGGGTGATCGGGAGAGACTTAATTGGTCAAACCGACAATGACTTTAATTGTGGACACAATTGTGAAAAATAAATTTAATAGCTAAATAAAAATGTACAATGGCCATCTAAAACTGTAGTAGAACCTTGTTTAAGGCAGGGAATCATGAAATAAACCTGACCTCTTCATGCCATGCTGGATGAGCTACTAACAAGCTCAGCCACCACAAAGGAAACACATGGCTGAACACTACCATCCTTCATACCATCCTAATTGTTCATTTTGACTGCTCAACTTTGGCAGGGATGGCATTATCTACTGCCAATGGCATGGATTACCAAAAAAAGAAAAAAAATGATTTTGTCCACTCTGCCACTATGATCACAGCTGCAGAAAGATGGATTTTGGAAGCTAAAACAGGACTGGGGAATTGAGGTGAGGTGATGCTAGCTCACACTAGCTTCCCCCTACACTCCTACTTTTCCTGGTATTTAGTACCAAAGCATGAAATGAATCTCAGGCACATTGAGAACAATCATCTTGCTTTAAATTATGCAGCACTCTAAACCCAGTATATAAATTATCCTTGTTTAAAAAAAAAAATTAATCTGCATATCCATTACATTTCTTTAACGCGTGATCAAAATGACCTCATATAGGAGGTTAATCGGTGCAAAACCTCAGTAATTCCCAGCCGGCTGGATTCATCACTGACATCTGTACATGGTATAATTCCGTTGTGGAACTAAAGAGAGCCAATGTGATTGGCTCTGATTGGAGTGGAACGCAAAGGAAAAAGCCTTGCCACATATCCATGTTAACTTGATTCATTACAATTCCCCAAATGAGCAGAGTGGGATTTCAGTGCATTGGCACTACTTGTCTACACCAATCAACATGAAATAAATACACTGGGTCTTCATACAGTATTGCATATTCACATTATAGTCCAATATCTCTTCTACTGAATTGAGCGATTTTAATTTTCTTTAACCTTTTTTTAGGTACAATGGGAACAAAAGGGGATTTCTCCTAAACAAAAGTTTAGCTTGAACTTCCAACCATGCAGATAGATCTATACTACGTATCCAAATAGGTAATGCTTAAAATGAGTGAATATAGCTACATAAAATGCACCCATTGTGAACACAGTTGTTCATTTGTACACGTACATAGAATGCCATGTGTGTTCACCATGCTTTGTGCCAAGCATTGGCTACAGCCATTATAACATTAAGCTGTTGAGAAATGTAACTGCAAGCTTTGAAATGAACATGCACCATGCAGTGCATTTAGCACTCATCAAAACCTCACAGATATTTTCAAGTATATATTCTAAATCATTCCCCGGAATGCTGGTACTGCATAGAGGGAAACTACAATCTAACATACTTAGTTTCAGATTAAATCCTGGATGAGTAGGTATTCAAAACATTTGGCCCTATGCCATATCTAGGATTTCATTTAAAGGGGATACAAAAAAATTCTGTAATCTCAATGACATTGTAAAGCAACCAAACCCCTTTCATCTCTTTAGAATGAATGATTATAATCTTTTGTGACATTAATGCAATTCAGAACACTATTACTTCATATCTTCTCGTATTATGGCAGCTGTCAGTAAGACATGCTCAAAATGTCCAAAAATCAAAATGTCCAAATAATGTACACCATACACACACAACCAAGAAGGCTTCAGTCATTTTGCAAGTGCATGGCACAAACTAGTTAGAAGCCTTAGCTTAGCATCATAGCTAGCAAGCTTAAAAATAATGGAAGACAAATATGAAATTTTTGCTGCTTTTTGCTACCAAACAAAGAAAAGAAAATGAAAGAATGGAATCCTAGTATATATTTGCTGTACAGATAAAGATTGTGCATTTAGCATATCTCAGCCTAACACACCAGGCTCTGTGCTTTGACAGTTTATATTAGCTAGCTTGCTAGTGCTTTGGGGTGCAATGTTAATTAGCCAGCTAGGGTTGGTCACAAACTGTAGTGCAATGTTTGTTCTAACAACTTTCTATCACTGTCATTATAACACAGAGGTTTGTGCTAGATTAGCTCTTTTGTGGGTTCAGACCAGATGAGCACTGAGCAGACATGACCCTTTCCCTGTTTCACAAGTAGGCCTTCCTTGGACACCTTTGGAAGGTACTAACCACTGCATAATGGCAACAATCCATAACATCACAATTTAGTTTTTGTCAAAGTCAGATCTTGACGCTTGCCTGTTTGCTTCCAACACACCAAAAACAAGACCCAACTCTTCACATTCTGCTTAATAAATCCACTCCTATGCAAAGTCACTACTCAAAATAGTTTTGAAGACAGCACTGCCTTCAAGGAAGAACTAATGTAATTAGTTACTAGACAACAGGTGGGGTTTAACATGGTTGGCTAGCACAAGTGGGGTGGAGATTTTCAAATACAGCACAATAGACCTTCGTGTATCTGTCAGAAATGTCTTTGGAAGAAATAAGTGTGCAATATAATTTTCTTTTTGTTCCTGTAGACTTAGGCCTGTTTCAAAATTTGTTGGACATGTTGCAAAAAGCTCAGAATTTTGGTTTGCTTGAATGGAAGGTAATAGCTTGCTTACTCCGAGGCAGACTCTAAAGAAGTACTTTCCTGCACATTTTAGTTATGACTGCTGCATCTTAGGGATCTACAGAATTTTATACAATAATGTTCTGCCTCCTTTGTTGCAGAGGCTAAGACAAAGTGCAATAATATATAATTGCTGCTTTTGAGAATGCAGAGCATTGCATACAATTTGCAGCTTCTTCAGAGGCAGCAGTCATTACACAAATATGAAGGAAAATACTTTTTTTCAGAATCTGCTTAAGAGGCAGATTATTTCTTCCAAAGTACTTTCTGGCAGTTAGAGCAGGCAAACCATGTAAGTCTGTATTTGAAAACTCCACCCAGTGTGCGTTAACCAATTAGGTCCATATTCACCTGCTGGCTGGTAAACAATTACATCTGTTCTGCTTCCAAGGCAATGCAGGCTCCAGAACGATTCTGAGTGGTGATATATTACAACAGAAATAAACCCCACCCCTTGACATCTATAAATGTAACTATATATAGGAGTGATTCACTTCACCTGTTATTTGTTTTAATGCTTTGTATATTGTCACAGTCAAAATCCTGTATCTCCAAAATGGTAACTTAAAAAAAGAATGAAAATTACGTTTAAAATTCTTTTACATGAAAATAATAATTTTAAAATTGAATGATAGGTTAAGAAACCATGAGTTTTTTTTTTTTTTATCATTTCAAATTATGCCAAAAAACAAGACAACAAACGAAGATACAATGGTTTGTCGCAACAGTTACAATATGTGACCAAGAAGTTGAAATATGCACTTTTTACTGTATGTCTGGGAATTTAAAATCATCATTCAAACATTGAGCTGACCTGTAACTCTGGAATGATGGGTCCCCTGGGGGCACACTCTCCAGTGTATCTTGTGAGGGGGGAGGGCAGCACGATGGGATACGGGCTAATAAAGTTCTTCATATCACATGTTTGGGGAGTAATCTCCACACGCGACATGACCACCTTGTCCAGCACCAGGAAATTGTTCCAGGGCAGCCATGCAGTGCGTCTCTGGGTCAGAAAAGGTGGTCTTTGGAACACCAGGGTTACTGAGATAGCCCCCACAGCCACTAGGTCAAAACTGTATGAGAAAAGACAGAAAAGTGAAAATCCCTGTTCTGCTGAGACCACAGTTTGAGAATGTCCCTAAGTGCAAGAGAATAATCAGCTTTTTTTATAGCAGAAGCCAAGTGAGGAAAGCAATTATGTTTAAAAAGAGAAGAGTGTGTGTCCTCCTCATACCTGCCGTCCTGCCGGCTGATGGTGAAGCCGTACTCTGGGTGCTGGAGGAAGGTTATGTTGACCCCCACCAGAGGTGAACCATCCACTGCCACCACCTGCCCCCGAACCACTGCAGCTTGGCTAAAGCAGAAAAGGTGAAGAACTAAAACTCCATTCATAAAAATAGATCTTTTTGATTTTAAACCCTGACTGGCTGAGTCTCATTAGATATACAGAAATACACATTGTCAATGTCCAAACAAAAAAAAAAAAAAAAATAGTTTACTACATCATTTAAACACAGCATTTGTCCGTCACAATGTGTGAAAGATGCATAATGAATGAACCAAAAGGAATAATCTGTCTCACAAGCATCAGTGTCTTTGTTTACATTCATAACTCTTTTATTTATAAATGTACTGTATCTTCAATTTGAAAATTCAGGTGCCGTAAGCTACATTGACTAGTTTGAATGACCTTACTGAAGACTTGTATGTGCTTTGAAGGATGGTTTGTGGATGTGTTTACAGAAAAATATTTGGATGACTTATACATTAAGACTTGCTGCTCCAGGGCAACTTATAATGTGGATATCAAACATTTCTTAGTTGATTGAATACATGTGGGAAAATGGAAACTTAGTGCGAACTATGTACATGTCTGCTCCCTCCTGAAAGTAAATCAATGCAGTATAAGTTCATATTTAAAATGAGTAGATTTCTAGGGAGGAGTAGAATATCTAGGGAGGATGCCCATGTTGCCACACTCTTTATTGTTGATAGCCCACATTAGTGAATTTATTAATACTCAAACCTCTGTTTATATCATATGGATTAGTGTCGAAACCTAGTACGCACCTACCTTCTTGGTCCACCTTCTAATTATATAGTCAGAGACAGTATCTAATCTGTTGCTGCATATTTTGTGTTATACATCTTCTAGTTCTTCCTTAGTTGTAACAGGATGCTTCCCACAGGACATTCTCTCTAGATGTTTTGGGGTTGGTGGACTATTCTTAATGGGAGGGGTCATAAAAGCAGTAGGACTGCTGTGTCTGATCCACACATACCAGCACAACACACACTAATGTATCACCATAACATCAGTGTCTCTGCAGTGCTGAGAACGTCCACCACCCGAATTACTGTATCGTCAAAGGAGCTGATCACTTGTTTGAGTAGGAACACCCATCTTGTTTGTTGTGCTGGTATGAACAGATCAGACACATAATAGCTGTGTCTGTAACCCTCACTGTTACTGAGAATAGTTCACCAACCAAAAATATCCAGGCAAAAATTGTCCTGTGTCAGGTTTCCTGTGTCCACTGATGAGCTAGAGGAAAAACAACACAAACTGCGCAGCAACACATGAGCTACTGTCTCTGACTTTACATCTACAATGTGGACCAATAAAGTAGGTGTGTGTAACAGAGTGGACACAGTGTTTAAAAACTGCTGTGTCTGATCCAGCCATACCAGCACAATTGCAGTGTCCCGGCAGCGCTGAGAATGTTCCACCACCCAAAACATATCTAACCTACATGGTCCTTTGGAGGTCCTGACCACTGAAGAGCAGGTTGAAATATGGATAAAAAGCATGCAGAGAATCAGGTGGACTACACTCTGTAATTGTAGCACTACAAAGTGGTCCTTGTATGGTCAGCGGAGCTGATAAAACAGGAAGCGTGTGTAGATACAGAGAAGATGGTCCTAATCCAGTGATCGTTCAGTGTATTTTTTTTTTACTTTCTTTCTAGCAAACTTTCATTTAACTATGTTAAAGCATTAACACGTGGCCTCTTGTTCATACTGCTTTAATACATCACAACTGAACTCTGACTCAACATCAATTTCAGTCTCTGTGCCACTTCAAAAGCAATTAAAACTCAATGTTGTCTCCTTTTGTTATGTTTTTTTTCCATTTACCTGCTTTGTGGAAGCAAGGTCACACTGTAATTGAAATGGCACTATTTGTACATCAGTTACTCCAGTTGTTTAACGGTAGGCAAATACACTTTGTAGAAAAAGAAAATGGGGAAAAAACAGAGTACACTCTCAAATTGCTGTAGACACAGCTTTAAAAGTAGACACATCAGCCACTCAGGTGCTTGATAGCGTTTTGTGCAATAATGAAGCTGAGGGAGTTTGATATGAAGGCTGTGGTAGAAACTAAAAAAAAAAGGAAAAAAAATCCACTCTCAGACCTTTCATGTCATCCTGCCATGCTTGATAGACTTTGCCCATTTAAATAATAAAGAGACGAAGACTCTCCTTTTTCTTTTGCCAGTCAAAATTGTGGGGCTTAATAAACGATATTGAGATTAAAAACCCATTGGAGAGCAGGGTGAACATGACGAACGCCATAATAAAGAGCCATCTACGGGAGTGTGGTGCTAGGTGGTGGAGGGGCGGTTTGGAGGGATGGAAGCTGCTGAAATTGAGGACAACCTGAGGAAAATTGTGATCCGCAGAGCAGTGAGCAGGATGATTCAGGCCGGGTCCAGGCCAGTGCCCCCGGCTGCCTGTCTCCCTGGTGCTTTTTCAAAGAGAGAGAGCAATTCCGCCCCAATGTGACACATATGTTGCCAAGCTTAATATCCGTTCTCCGCCTGGGTCCATGAGTCCACCGTCAAATCCGACCTCCAGCAATAAAGACCTTCAAAGTCTAATGACTTCAGTAACTCTGACACTTAACCGCGCCGGGATTTATGGGGGCCCCACGAAATCCAGATTTCCAACCTCATTCAAGTTCCCTACTCATTCGCTCGGCCCTCCCTCTCTCTCTCCTTTACTCACTACTCCTGTTTGAAATTCTCCACTGAGGTCTCCTGCTCCACACACCATAAACCCCTGCGATTCTCACCTTGATTCTTCAGATATCAGTAATACCCGCTTCCCCACCTCCACAGGGGCTTTGAACAAATAATGTACTCTGATGTAGTTGAAAAAAATATAGTGACCATGATATTAATAAAACAATATTACATCATCATATACAGCCTCAGTCAAATGCTTCTTCATTTAAAAGTACACTGTACACAGTCAAAAAAATAATAAAAAATCAGAAAACCTGTCATTGTGGTGGTAGCCTGAAGGGTACATATTCAGTACTTTTAGTATGGGAAAATAATTGTAAAATATTCTATATTAACTGTAGATTTTTATTCATTCAGAGCCTACCCCAAACCACTGGAGCATGTACACATTTGTGTTTATTGCATATACCCCATGTAATATCTAGGATTTTTGTGTCCAGAATTTTTTTTATATTTTTTTTTCCTGAAAGCTTACAAATATTGAATAATCCTTCTGGAGAAGAGACTGTAATGTACCTTCAGGGAACAAAAGTGGACTTTAAAAGCTGTACCATTTACCTTTATTTATTTATTTATTTATTTATTTATTCATTCCTGAGAGTAGTACTGTGTTCTCTGGACAGATGGAACACTCTATGATGAGTTGTGTGAACCAAAACTAATCATTCAAAACCACTTCCTGACTTCACTAATGCTCTTGTGGTGGAATGCAATCAAATCCCCATAGCAAAGCCCATCGCTATGAGGGTTTTATTGCATAAAGACATATAAAGAATTTTCTTTTTTGTGGGGGGGTGTCAAAAGCTGTGAGCTAACAGGCCAGACTGGCATGGAAGGGAATAAAAAAAAAAAATCTGCATGTGGCAGCTCCAGTTGTACCTTAATGTGAGCGGGATAAATGTCTGAATACAGAATTTTCTCAGAGTCACTGCATGCTACAATTTGTTACTCAAGTACTGCACACTGAAATTGATTTCCCCCTTGAAACACAAGCCATTTAATTAATTTATTTGTTTAATCTGTAGTCTGTGTGTGTGGATTAGGAGGGGGAGAAAGCGCAATTTGACTATTTTTCAAAACAGGAGAAGAAAGCTTCTCTCGTTTTCTCTGCCTCCGGTCCGTTTCTTGGAATAAAAAGTACGTCGTCATTTTTCTCTGCTTGGCGGGCGAGGGAGAAGCTTTCAGGGGCAAATTTACAGCGACATTTTTATACCTGCTATAGCACAAGGCCTCATAAAGCATAAATATGTAACAAACAATCTGACTTTATATGATCACATATTGATGGACGTAAAGACAGGGATGAAATACAGAGTGGCGTGATATATTTAGATGCTCTCTCACACACACCTGCCATCGAAGGGGATGTCTCCGTGCAGTGTGTGCGTGCCAGACTTGCCCAGGAGGAAGCGAACCCTCTGGAAGAAGCTGTGTGTGGGGAGCGGAGTGGAGGCTAGCAGGCTGTGGCTCTGCTGGAGCAGGGCAAGAGGGTCCGGAGCACCCTGGCAGAGGGGCTTATTACTGCAGCTGCCTTGCTGACAACAGTCTGGATCCACACAGTCCACTAGGCCATCTGAAACACATGCACACACATGCACAATCCCTTATTTTTACACATTTATAGATGTTTATGCTGCATAACACCCACACCACACACTGATGCCCATCTGTATGTCATGCTTTCTGCTGTCACCCTGTGTATTTATTGTCTTGTGTAATCATATTATAACATATGGTATACACTAGTATAATGCATTTTATAGTATGCAGCCTATTTTTACTTGTATAGTGTGCATCTGTTTTGTGTTGTACTCAATAACATTGTTTTTTTTTCCAATATTTTATTAATTTTAATAAATTAAAAACAACATCAGTGCTTGATTTTTGAACTATTAAAAACCAACAGCTTTAAGATAAACACTGGGATCTAGAAAATACATGTTTTTTTTTTTAAACTGGACTTTACAGCTGCTTTGCAAAGGTCCTGATTAATCAATGGGATGAATCAATTATTTCAGTCTTAATGAACTCATTTTGGAAAAACGGGTGAAGCTATAATAAAGTCAAAGAGTACACAAAATAAATAAATAAAAAGGTTATATCATACTGTGAATTATATTATAATGAATTGTGATTCTCTACACTCCAACGGACAGATCTTAATGGTGATACCTCTGATTTCACTGCAGACGGGCAGAACTGGCTACAGAGCACTGTTAGTAGCTTGGTAATGAAGCACTGTTCTTTTTTTTTATTTGTGATATGATGATCTATCAGGCTCTTGAAGGGTTGTCCCATATTATAGGAGAAGATTTTAAACCCTATACACATTATAACTCAGTACCAAAGAGCAAGAAGACATTGAAAAAAACAGGGGTAGCAATAAAAATAAGACTTGCTATTTTGCCTTAATTGCTTAGTTCATGGTTGTAATAAAAAAAATTTAAAAATTAAAAATTAAAAAAACACTTTTTATAAAATTCAGAAGGTGTTTCCTCCTCATTTGCTAGCTCTCCAGTCTGCTTGAATGCTCGAAACCTGTCTAATGTGTTTAAATAGCCCCAGTGTCTGTAGTCTCTCTCTCTCTCTCTCTCTCTCTCTCTCTCTCTCTCTCTCTCTCTCTCTCTCTCTCTCTCTATCTGATCATGGCAGAGGCATCTTGAGAATTTAGACAGTGGTGAGAACTCCAAAAGTTGGAAAGCACAAAACCAAATTGAGGATTATTGCTCTGTTTCTGCTCCATAGGTGGGTAATATTAACTTATTTTTGCTGTTTATGATCACTTAAGGAGAAAGTGTATCCAAACTTGGGGGAAAGGCATTACCACAAGAATTTCAAATCTAAGCCTGAACGAGTAATGAGTTTCTGTGGTAATTCAAACAGTGAATAAACATTTACAGACAAGATAAACTTCATTTATGTACAAAAACACCTTATTTTGCCCTTATTTTTAACTCAAGTGTAGACATTCACTTTAATGCTCTGTCAATTTAATATTTTTCTCATTTTCTGTCCCCAACAGATATGGTTAGGTCAGTGTCACATAACGGCCAAAAACACCCTAAACAATTTTCCATATTTCTATTGTTTCCACAATTTAAAACAATAGTGAATAGATCATTACTTTCTTAGTCTTATTTGCAAATAACCATGTTGGAAGCTTTTTCTGAGCATGGTTCTACATGCTCCAAGTCCTTGCCTTGTAAATTAGGCATTCATTTCACTATTCACATGAAATTTATAAACTATTTGAAGGCTTTAAACCTAAACTTACTCATGTTTTTTCTCTCTTTTTTTTCCATCATTGTGCCCTTTAGGGGCATGCAAAACCATTTTACCATATAATGAGTGTTCAGTTAAATGTTTTGACTGAACATGTAGGAAGTCTGCACATGTACACCATTTTTGAAATTCAAGCAGGTGACAGTGCACTTGACTTTCAGCTCTGGTTCTAGTCGAAAATACTACATAATTTCCCTGAGTTTCAAACAGATTTCTTTTTCCTTGACCTTCGCGCCAGCATTTGTATCTGAATAAAGAAGCAATAGCATCAATAAAAATGGCAGGTTATTTCCATAACAATTTCATATATAACAGCCAACAATCCCCACCACCACCACAGTAAGAATGGCGTTGACATTTCTAGCTAACCACAGCATCACTTTATAAATGCCAGTGAGGGGGGGGGCACTTTTGGAGCACTGGAAATAATAGCTTTTGTCCATTTTATAATGAGCTATTTAAAAGCATATTAGCTATATTGTGATCCTACGGCCACGTTATCTGCCACGTGGCCGGGCCGCTGAGTCCTTGCTGCTCTAAGATAAGGAAGTTTAGAAAGGGGATGAGCCCAAGCTTCTCAGTTCAAGGTCATCTCCTCCTAAGGGGGCAAACAATTACACACCACTGAGAAACACATTTGACTTGTAAATGGCCCTGCTGTGTATTCCTGTGAATATTCCTAACACAAGAGCCGAACTGGCTTATAAATACCCAGCTTACTGTTGCAGAAACAGGAGAGTAGGCTAAAGTCTCAGACCATTTTAGTCTAAAATAGAACAAAGGAAAATAACTTCCTTTATTTGTAAGATTTTAAGAATCACTGAGCCATTTCCACTGGTTCTTTCTTGATAAATACACCATAAATAGCAGTAGACATATTCAAACACTATTAAATAAAAACATAATATTTAAAATATAAATCAATAGGGTGGCATGGTATTTCTGATCCAGACTTAATCATCCTACATCACTATCTGTCCACACTAATGTTCTCAATTTTGAATATCCATTATACATCAAATCCTCACAGAAATGCTCCACAAACCTATGCTAAAGAAGGATGAATGCTGTTATTGCAGACTAATAATACTCTTCATTTGAAAGGAAATATTGAATGACCAGGTGTCCATAAATATTTGGCTGCATACTGTAACAAGAATAACACACAGACAGGAAATACATACAATTTAAATTAGAATTAGAATCACTTTACTGTCCACTTTAATTGCACACAGAGGAGTTTCTTCACCATATTTAACCCAATCCGTGCAGTGAAACACACATTTACACACACACTAGTGAACTCCTGGGGCAGCGAGCAAA
Source organism: Hoplias malabaricus (assembly GCF_029633855.1). NCBI lineage: Eukaryota > Metazoa > Chordata > Actinopteri > Characiformes > Erythrinidae > Hoplias > Hoplias malabaricus. Next base: position 29,454,057 of record NC_089816.1, read on the forward strand.
CTGAGCACAGTGAGCGGTGGGCAGCTCTAGCCACGGCACCAGGTGAGCAGTTGCCTTGCTCAAGGGCACTTCAGTCATGGCCTGCCGGCTCTGGGGATTGAACTGGCAACCTTTTGGATAACTGCCTCCATATAAATGACACCGCCTAAAATAACTGATATCTTAAATTAGTAAGATGTTTAACCACAGTACGTCATCAGAAAGGAAAGGAATGAAAGACCATTCTTCCAGAAGATATTCTATTGTTTTTGGACAGAGCTGTGTAACGCACAAGTCCAAAATGTTCCATAACAGTGTAGCAGGAGTGAGATCTAGTGACTGCCAAAACCATAATGATTTCTAGCATTTTCATACTCTTTGACTGTGGATAGGGACACTTTCATCCTGGAAGAGAACACCTCATCAGTACAGCAATGTTTCATCACAGGATCAAAGTGACCAGTCAGAATAACTTTGTATTAATTTGCAGTGATCTTGTCCACTAAGAAGACAAGCTGACCTCAACCTTGCCAGGAGTGGCTCCCAACAGGCATCCCAGAGCATAACAGAGCCACCAGGCCCCCCAGCCCCTTTCTATTGGGGTCAAGAATTCAGGCCTATTCTCTTGCAACATGTTTAAAGTTCTTACTTTGGTTTTGTGCATTACCTTTACCAAAGACCATTGGGATTAGTGAATCCCATAATTAATGCACTGGTTTTGAGAAGATAAAAAAGCTAATCTCATTCATTCATCCTGAGCAGGGCTGTAGTGTGTCAGGACCCTACCAGAAATGAATTGGTACTAGGTGGGAACACACCATGGACACGGCACCATTGCATTGCAGAAAATAACACAGTCACCCAGTCACTCACTCACTCTCACATATGTGGGTGAATTCACACAGCCAATTCAGCTAGCACCATGCTGTTTTTGAACTGCCTGAAGAAACTCACAGAAAATGAGAGAACACACCATACTTCTTATAATCAGTGTCTCAAGACAAGGATCAAACCCCAGACCGCAGCAACACTACAAATTGCACCAACAATATCAAATGATTTATTATCAATACAGCTTTAAATCTATTGAATGTTTGTAGAAAAATCTCTGTTGTGTATGAAACAAAGCCATTGAAAAAAAATAATCTCCTATCTTTCACGTTCCCCAATAGTAAAGCCCACAGACTCTTTCCCACCAACTTATAGTACTATTCCCAGGGCCGGTAACAACCAAAACCCAATAGCTTAAAATAGATCAAATAAAAAACAACAACAACAAAAAATGAATAATTTATGAACAATTTACAAAATATATGGGTAAATTTTACATGGGTTATACAATGGGTAAATGCGTAATATAACATATAATCTAAGAAATAGGTTAAACATCACTGTTCTGGCCTGTCAATGTGTTATTATTGTTGACCTACTCTAAGACAGGGTCCCATGTTTTATGGAAAAGATCTGAAGTTCCCCTTAGGGAATAACACAGATTCTCCCACCTGTTATATAATGGGGGAGGAGCCAGCTTCCATTCAAGCAAAATGACACTGATCATGCTAGTAAAATGGTAAAGGCCATGATATGTGGCACAGTTGTGAAAATTTGAGGGTTTTAGCGGTATTCCAAACAGGGAGGATCTGTATATACATTATAACTGTAACCATAACTGTACCTCAGCAAAATCCCTCAGTTATAATGCAAGTTAATAAAGGTTAAGAAGAACTATAAACCTCAAAAGCTTTTCGGCAATGGGCTGTGGAGCCATGGAACTGTGTTCGCTGAAGTGATGGAGCTTCATACAAAACCTTTAGGTTGATCCAGCAGTAAGCATACAATATAAGTCCATGGCCTCACTGAACATAGCAATTTCTTCACAGCAAATTATTATACATCTAAAGTCTTTGCACAAGGGACAAAAAACTACCTGTAGAGTCCCTTAATTTCAGATGAAATGAATAAATAGGTGCACAAAACCCTTTTGGCCATGTAATGTATGTTGAAATCACTGCACATTCTGACATGAATGAATGTGTACAGATATTATCCACACCAGATTCCAGTTGGGTGAAGAAGATTCTTTGGTTCTCCTGAAAACCATTAACTTTGGCCTAACTTCATTACGTGGCCACCTCTCCACAGCTGTAAAGCCTTTGATTGTCATCTGTTTCCCCAAGGCCTACTCCTAATGATGCCTCGTTCAGAATATAAATGCCCATTTTAATGAGCACTTGGTCAGACGCAGACCCAAACGCGTGTTAAAGACTTTGATTTTGAACTCCAGAGGCACGTAATTGAATAGAGCCCCACCAATCCCCCGCACCCCCACCAAAACCGTCCTCAGATAGCATCTACCCAGCTCAAACAGACATATTAGCTTGCCAGATTAAAGACAGACGCAAGAAGACTGTGTATACACTTCATCATTATCTCTGAATAGATCTGAATGGTGCCAGAGTTTTCAGGAGAGCTGAATAATATCCTCTGGCCCTTGTTTTTAAACAACAGAAGCTTGGTGTTGACTCCCTATTTCATGTGAGGGTGGAGGCACAAATAACAAGAGGAAAAAACTGTGCAAAGTGGGACATTTAGAAAAGCTAATCCATCATTTTCTTTGTGACAAAATATTTAGCTGATAATGCTTTGGTGATTTAGAGCCTTCACGCTGAGTATTCCACAACAAGCAGCAGCTAAGCAAGTGCTAAAATGAGGGGCATTAATGGCTAGCAGACATGATGGTGAGCCACACAGATGACCTGGCTAATGAGCAGGCCTTGAGTCAGCAATGGTTTCATCTTTTTGTCCCTCCATCCTTCCATCTCTCTGTAACAGCATTCTTCTTTTTTATAACTCACCATCTCTTCTCTTTCAGTCTCTTAAGTAAACTAAAGTATATTTCCCAAGTATACTTTATTTAATAAGTATACTGATATAAATGTACTAGTAGTATACACGCAGGTGTATTATTTCAATTATTCTAAATGTATATTTTAAGATATAAAAGTATACTTTAGATGTAAGAGTAGTAAACTTTGAGTTCTACTGAACTTTGAGTACTTGAGCCTGGGCCACTGGGCCAAGGCAGGAACACACCCAGAAGTCCTTCACAGGGCGACACACACTCACACATTAACTCACACTTATGGACAATTTGAGTTGCCAATCCACCTAGCAACATGTGTTTCCTCCGAAGCACTCGGAGGAAACCCACGCGGACACGGGAAGAAGTGCAGCGTATTGTGTTTGTGTAAAGCTTTTGCTAAGAGAGAACTATGCTGTTTTCATAGCTCTTCTTTGGGTATATAACCAATAATTTGAGTTATTCTAGAGCATTTCCACTCATGACATATTAACACAATGTAAAGGACAACTGCTGTTACTACTGTTCAAATGATGTAGTAAATTAAGAATTGACAAAAATGTGCATGCATGTTTTTTATTGGACAGTGACAATATATATAAATCTCAATCAAATGTTTTTTTACCGCAAATATATTAAATTTATTTCTGTATATTTGTCAGTATACGCCAAGCATACTTTAGTATAGTTGTGTTTAATGTATCACTCATAAGTACATAAAAAATAAACCGTAGACATACTCACTTTTTATTTATGTTTTTTAACACACTTCTTTTTTTAAGGGTATCTCAACTAAACATTCTACCCTGGGTGGCAGATCTTTCAGTGCTGCTGCCCCTAAACTTTGGAACTCTCTTCCTCCTATTCTTGCAACTCTTCAACTGTTTCTTTTCTCAAATTTTTAAATGTATTTATATATGTAAGCTATATATAAAGCGTCCTTGGGTTTGGGAAGGGCGCTATATAAGTTGAACTTATTATTATTATTATTATTATTATTATTATTATTATTATTATTATTACCTTGTCATATCTTTGCTGATGTAAAAGCTTCAGTTCACCTTGGAAGACTCTTCTAGGTATATCTGTGAGGATTTGATTGCATTTATCTATGTGTCTTTGTGTATTTGTGAGGTTAGGCACTCTTAGTACGGATTATTAGTTCTGGATCAGAAATGCTGCTCTAGTTCATCACAAGAGAATGCAATTCCACAATTCAACATGCCATTGGTGGTTGGCTTTGAGCACCTTTAACAGATGCTTGGCATTGAGCAGTGTCTCATTCTAGTGTTGTTGTTTTTTCTTTGTAGATTAAACAAGCTGTCCATGTGCAATAAGATGTCCGTGTTGTCAATGGGTGTATATTATTTATTTATGTATTTTACAGTGTCTGTTTATATTTGTTTTAGAGCCAAATTCTAAACGCTTCACATCAAATTCTCTTTTTGATTTGGAAAAACATACATTCAGTCAGGTGTGTCTTTTGACTGCTACTCTATATTCAGAAGCATGTCAGACTTTTCAGCTCCAGATCTCCACATCAATCCTCTTGGAGTAAAAAGGGAGGTGAAGGGGGAGCAGGGAGAGAACAGAAGTGATATTAAAAAGAACACATGCCTCAGTGAGAGCCTGAGCTCAATCAGAGACGTCGCCTTTCATCTTAACCCAGCCAACAAAGCCACAAATCATCTTCCCAGAACGTCACCTGCTCGTCGTGCTCAAAATCTCTCAAGCAATCAAAAGAACAGGGAGAGATTGGTTTAGTTCACTCCATCTCTCTCTCCATCTCTGTGTGTGCGTGTGTGTGTGTTTGTTTTTCTTTTTGAACGATAAAAAAGAAGTGCACATGTTTCCCCCATCTTTCATCTCTGCAGGATTGGTAGACATCAAAGGTATTAACCTACATTGGCACAGATTTAAAATCCACTCAGCCATTGGGCCACACTGGTGTTTTGACAACAAATGCAGCCAAAGGCCAGGCCAGACCAGAGAAAAATCAGCACTTATGGCTTCTCGAAAGACAAAGAGGTAGGGAACTCATTTTTTTAAACGGCTGTCATTTTTACATACATAACATAACATTTTTCTACATAACACCTACATAAGTCTGCATAATTCATGACAACTGAGAAAGCCTGCATTTATAAAGACAGTGTTGTGAAGCAGAAACAAGTAATACTTAACATTTTAATGCTTTTAAGATTTTAATAATTTTCATTTTTAATACTTAACATTTATAAGTAGTACTTATAATAATAGCTCAACGTTTTTTTTTATCAGTAGCTTGATGATAGCAAAATAATTTTGAAAATATGTGTGTGTTAAATACATATTATATACTACTGGACATCTCACATTTTTTTATCCCAAAAACTTGTTTTGTTTGTTTTTCATGGAATATCCTTTATTAAAATGGACAACAGGATGTTGTTTAATAATTGTTTTGATGCATTTTTTTCTTATTTCTTATTGTGCATCAGATACAAACCTTATATAAACATATAAACTAATTTAAATGAAAACATTGTTTCACTCTTTTGGTATTTTCAGAAATAATTCAGATACACTGTAAACCAACAGGACGGTATGGTGGTGCAGAGGTAGTGTTCCGGGGACCTGAAGGTTGTGGGTCCCGCTCTGGGTGACTGTCTGTGAAGCATTTGGTGTGTTCTCCCTGTGTCCGTGTGGGTTTCCTCCGGGTGCTCCGGTTTCCTTCCACGGTCCAAAAACGTTGGTAGGTGGATTGGTGACTCAAAAAAGTGTCCATAGGTGTGAGCGTGTGAGTGAATGTGTGAGTGTGTGTTGCCCTGTGAAGGACTGGTGCCCCCTCCAGGGTGTATTCCCGCCTTGCGCCCAATGATTCCAGGTAGGCTCTGGACCCACCGCGACCCTGAACTGGATAAGCGCTTACAGATAATGAATGAATGAATGAATGAATGTTCGTTGATTATGCTCTTAGTTGTTTTAAAGCAGACAATGTATTTAACATGTATTTAATGTGAAGCAATGGTTATATTTAACATCATGGCCATTATGGTGTATATAGTAGTGAAAAAATAATATGTTGATTTGTGAACCAACTTGTGCCATTTTGAAAAATGAAATAGTCCGGGTTTTTCCCCACATTATTATGTTTTCTCTCGCCTGAAAATTAGGCTCTTACCTCCGTCATTGTCTGTGTTGTCATCACACTCTCGTTCTGTCACCATGTTACAGCCGGGACCACTCCAGCCAGGCTGACACACACAGTGCCAGCCACTCTGCTCCAGAGTACAGCGGCCCTTCCCATTACACAGCCCTGGACAGCCATCTGATAACACCAATACTGAGAGTTAGACATATACACCTGCAAAAGTTTCAACTGAAAAGTCTTCTTTTGTTGAAAAAAAATATAAAAATTATATATATATATATATATAAAATATAATATAATATATATATATATATATATATATATTTGTATGTGTGTGTGTGTGTGTGTGTGTGTGTAAAACATAAATAAATAAATAATAAATACATGACCTTTTCTTACATATGGCGAACTGTTGTCTCCATAGCAAAGTGTTGTACAAGTGGGGAAACCCACTACTCTTAAGAATTGTCAGTGGAGTGGAGTGAATAACACCACTTTATTCCTCATGGGGTCCAATGGCCCACCAGACAAATCTCATTAATTGGGCAAGACTCCTAACTCTGCATTTGCTTCTGACTGTAACATGATTCAAAATGTAAGTAGTTTTGGACTGAAGTCTTTGAAATGGCATGAACATAAGTGTTGGATTTATTGCTAAGATAGATAAATTAGGAAAAAACAAACAAACAAACAATGTTACAGGACATTTGCACATGACTCAGCAAACAAAAAGTAATTATTAGGGGTGGAAAAAATGTACTGGAACATTGAGATATTGCAGTGACACATTTGTGACAATGGACATGGTAGAGATATGAAAAACACAACACATTGAGGGAGCAATGGCCTCTGTAGCCAACACATTGATGGAGCTAAGCACTATAGCCATATTTTGATTTCAACACTAAAGCTGACAAACAATCACCATCAATTAACAAACCCAATTCGGTACATTCATATCCTAGTTTACGTCTAATTATTCAACACTATGCAACTTTTCTTTCTTCTATTAGTCTTCATTCAAATTCACTGTAGGTTGAGATTAATTACACATCAAACGAGCAATCAGATATTTTCTCCAACAGTTTTATTTCACATCAGTGAATTTGACATTATCCTGAAATCATAAACTTGTACTTGGGACTAGAATAGGTTATTCGCTTATAGTTTATTGCTCATTTAGACAAGACAAGACTTTATTTATATCATACATTTATGATATAAATATAATATCATTTATATATTATAATGTATACAAGATATTTAAATGTGTTGATCAAAGTGTTTCACAATAAAAAAAAGGAAATCAAAATTATGTTAAAACATCAGGTGTCTAGTTGTATCAATTATAATTCTGGATAAAATAAAATGAAATAAAATAATATAAACTAAAGTAAAGCAATGAGAATGATTAGAAGGATTAAAATTAAGAGAGAAATAAAAACTAAGTTAGATCAGATCAAAAAAAGTTATTTAAAATGGTAAAATAAGGCAATCGGTCAAAAGTAATGGTAAAAATGAGCTAATGTGAAAGTGAAATGCTTAGTTGAAAAGTGTAGAGTATATGTTCTTACTTTCATTAGAAGTTAACAAAATATGACACCTTAGCAAATGCACCCTTTTGTGTAGGACCATTTCATTGTTACTGAATCAGTGCTTCCAGCTCACTAGACACTGTAGCAAATGGCTTTAAAGGCAGCTACATTTCATAATACACCATTCTTTAACATTTATTAGGTGGTGCGAACCTTTCACCATCGATTCATCCAATCATTTCCAGAAAAGATGTCTGAAATGATAGCGTTAACTCTCTCACAGCACTAACTTATACAATACACCCGACAGAGACAAAAAATTGATTATCATCGACTATGTGATTCAAGTAAAATATTACCACTGTGTTACTCCACTATTCAAGCACAGAAAATCCATAATGAAGCTGAATAAGTTGATTTCTAGTGAAAGGATCAGATCACAGTAATGTGCTACTCACCTTTTACCACCACATCCAGGTCATGGGCTGCAGTAAGAGAAAGAGAAAATGTGGAGAAGATCACTTTTCACATAGCAGAAACACACACATGCACACACAGCTGGCACGTTTAAAAGAGGCTTTAAAGTGGGAGTGGGGAGCTGCAATTAGTTTGACACGTCCGAGGAAAGCTACAGTTTGAACCCTTTAATTCCCCTTGTTAAAGCGCAAAGGGGATGAAATGAGTTCTTGGCTTTGCTTTTAGTAAACGCCTGAGATTTAATGGCTCTTGTGCGCTCAAAAAAAAAAAAAGCCTGCTGCTCTGTCTTCACTGAAACATGTATTTTCATATTTTTCATTCTTCAAGCGTCCGCTCATCAGCACGCTAACAGCAAGGGGGAGGGGGTGGTTGGGTAGAGCTGACGAGGAAATATTACAGTTTAATTACCGTCAAATTAGCTGTGATGCAGCGGCTGATTAGCAAAGCCTACTGACAGGAAAGTGACAGAGAGGCAACACGCACAATATATCACCTTGGAACTGTCATCATAAACTTTAATTTATGTGATTCTAATATATTTTATGCTAGTGAGCATGATGACATGAGGTCAGTGGTAAACAGTTTGCCCAACGTTTCTTCGGAAATCAAGGGATATTTTCTCCATTTAAAACTGTACTGTACTGTCTACAGTATGTGATATTATTGTTAAAGACATATGTAAAATATGTCATTAATTACGGCAATTTGTACCTGCAATTTGCTCCTTCCTAAAGCCATATTAATGTGATTTTAAAAATCCATAATGAATTAAGACATATGTAGTTTAAATAAATAACTTAAATTGAAAGAGTGCAGATTTTATTCAATTAAGTTTAAGTATACATTAAATATATCAAAATTTGTGTTAAAATATGCATTATATACAGGCAGAACTTAGACACCTGCTCTTTCAACTTTTCGTCTGAAATAAAGGGAATTAACTAGGAGATTGCCCTTCTTTGCTGTATTTACTGCTTCTACCTCTCTTGGAAGGCTGTGCAATAAATACCGGAACACTGCTGTCAGGATTTAATTAGGTTCAGCCAAAAATATATATATATATATTATTAATGTCAAGGTATGATATTTGATTTGTTTTTACTGATTAATCAATCACATTCCAAAAAAGAAATGGATGGTGCTCCATCACTCACACAGAGAACCCAGTTTCACTGCTTCATACTCCAATGCTGAGTGGCTTTATACCCCAAAGCAGACATGGTGGCATCAGGTATGGTGATATTAAGCTTATAGGAAGCTTTTAGACATTTACTTGGGTATTTCTCAAATCCATTTTAGATGTCAGTAGTGACATCTGTGCTGCTTTGTGATAACAGGACTGACTACTCTCAGAATTATAATTTAGACCAAATTCACCCAAAAAGAAGACCTGAACTGTGCACACTTTAGGTCCTGAGCTGATAGGTGCTGGATATATTACAAAGTTCTGCTGCAGTTCTGTTTTAGTTAATTGTGGGTTCGATTCCTGCTCCGGGTGACTGTCTGTGAGGAGTTGATGTGTTCTCCCCGTGTCCGTGTGGGTTTCCTCCGGGTGCTCCGGTTTCCTCCCACAGTCCAAAAACACACGTTGGTAGGTGGACTGGCGACTCAAAAGTGTGTGAGTGTGTGAGTGAATGTGTGTGTGTCTGTGTTGCCCTGTGAAGGACTGGCGCCCCCTCCAGGGTGTATTCCCGCCTTGCATCCAATGATTCCAGGTAGGCTCTGGACCCACCGCGACCCTGAATTGGATAAGCGGTTACAGATAATGAATGAATATACTCTTATGACAAAGCTCTTTTACTTGAGGAAGGTTTTTGGCTACTCTACCCACCCCTAACCATGGCTAATGTCAAGATTTCAAAACAAAAAACTCACATACATTCAGTTTCAATAACAGAGACGATTTTTAAGCATGTCGCATTTATGGTTCCAAAGTGTCAGAGTCACAATGTGCTGCAATCAGACATGTACAATTATGCATTTATCTTTATCATTTTCAGCACGTTAATATGTAGCATAACAACTGTAATGATAATAAATATTATAATTGTTTAATCCTAAACAATTCCCTTAGACTACAATGAAACGTAAAACCAAAATAACCTGACCCAACATTTTAATTGTATTTACTCTATTACAGGCTGAATAGGTTTGTCAGCCACATTTTATGCTTGTGTGCATAAGCTTGGACACCCCAGTCAACTGACCTATATTTTTGTGTATTTTTATTCTATTAGAAAATACGTACACATTTAAACATCTCCCTAAATTCTTTTTCTATGGAGTTTTTATGAACTGTGTGTGGGCAATTGAAAGCCTATCTCAGCCTTTTCTAAGAAGGAATTTGAATTCAAAACTAAAACTTGAATCTGATTGTGATATCTGAGCTTGTATTATCCATTATATAATTTCCTATAGAACTGTGACTGAAGAGATTTCAAATATTATTTGTAATTCTACTCCAACAGGATATTTTGTCCTCGTTGCTTAACCCTGGCTGTTACTGACCGATGGTGCAATGTTCTCCCTCCCAGCCAGGCTGACATTGGCACTTTCCGTCCACACACTGGCCATGTTCTTCACAGCGAGGGTGGCAGGCCCGCTGGTCACACGCTGCTCCCTCCCACCCTTCCTCACACTGGCAGCGACCCTCAGAACACACTCCGTGACTGCCACAGGGAACCGGACAGAGCTCTGAGGAGGTTCAAAACACAGGGAAGGGAGCCAGAGAAAGGAGGGAAGAGAAAGAATAATCACAAAACAGCTTTAGGCTATGCTCTCTCAAGGCTGAACTGAACACTGCAACACGCTGCCGGCTGTGGTGTTGGATATGTTACTGTAATAGCCGCAATAAATGGAAAAACTTCATATTTACTTTCATTTCTTTTACTTGATTCAAAACACCCAAACACCCACACACACACACACACATATATATATATATATATATATATATATATATATATATATATATATATATATATGTTTCTATGTTATAGTAACACTACAAATATCTGAAAATTAAAACAATATCTAAAAAATAGAAAAACTTTGTCTTTACCATGGCCGGTTTATGCATATTTAACCTGTTTCATAAAGTTGGCTTTACTCCAGAAACTGTACCAGCTTGCTGTTTTGAGCATTTCTGAATGGTATGTTGTCTGCCAGTTGGATGATTGTAGATTACAAATGCCACTCCGGCACATCCAGAAGGTACTGAAAAGTACACTATCACTTCAGAGAAAACAGTATTGTGCTGTGGGCTTTATACAGCCAACTAGCCAACTCTTGGCACTAGGCATAGTGAGATTTGGCAGATGTGCAGATGCTAGGGATCATCCTATTTTAATGGTAAAAGCAATTTGATGGACATTACAAAAGCTGTGTGCAGATAACAGAACACCTGTGTCCTTAAAGCTGCACAAATCACTGATTAAAAGGTGATTTCAAAAACAATGACAAAAGAAATTAAAATACAGTTGTGTTTCAGTTACACAAAACACACACACACACACACACATGCTGGTTCTGCTATACTTGTAAGGACTGCCATTGAAATAATAATAATACAATTACTTTATTTAAGACTGCACATACACTTACCCATAAACATAACCTCAACGTCAGTAACCAAAAAAGTAAAGAATTAATGACTGTTTCTCAGTTTTTGTTTAAAAAAATATAAATAAATACAAATAAATATAAAAGCATCAGAAATAGTGTGGACATTTTGGTGGTCCTTCTAATGCATTTTAATTATTTATTTATTTAGTGACAAAATTTGAGATGCTCCAATCTTTGTGGGTACATCTGGTCCTCACAAACATATAAAAACACCCCCAACACAGACACACAAACACAATTTGTGCCATTTGTCAAAACAGACCAAGCATTCATAAGCCGAGTATCTAATTTAAGTCACATGATAAATGATCATCTCAAATCCGAAATCTCACAATCATGTCTTTTCCACACCAGCTGGATTTTAACATATTAATACAACAGATTTTTGTTTCACAGGCACATAACCACATCCCCAGCAGAAAGAAGTGTTGGTGGTGGTTGGGTGGGGTGTGTGTGGAGTGTGGGGGGGATTGCTGAAGGCCTAAAAAAGTCCCCTTATCCCTGCACTGCTGGAGCTATTTCAATTCAAATGTACTCTGCACTTAAGGAGGCGCACTGAAATGGCAGAGGCTCAGCATCTAAGCTTCATTAGAATTATATTAGCATAGGCTTAAACAAGACTTAGCGTTATGAATCTGAGCAGGATGATGATGTGATTAATAGCCTGCCCCAGAAGATTCACAGCTTTGGTGTGAAGTCAGCGAGGATGAAGGCTGCGGCAGCAGTGGATACTTCTGTCTGACGGTCAGGAAAGAAGCGTTATTACCTTAAACAAACCTTAAAAATATCAAGTTATGTGGAGCAGAATACTTAAATATGTATTTAGATATGGGCAGCAGGACTACTATATTTCTGAAACTGAACATGCTAGCAGAAACTAAACTTATCTACTTATATGAACTAAACACAACTATACAGTTCACTACAGAAGACTTATTTATGGCATGTACATTATATTACACCTGAACGTCCAACATTTATTCTTAAATGAAAGATATTAATGAGTTTGTCGCCTGTTGCTCTGGCAAAATTTACATTTTGGGATGGCTTTACACCAGACATTGAACATTTCATAGCATTCAGACATGTAAACAGTTTGGATGAGTAGTTTTAGAAGAATCCCACTGATCCCAGAGAAGGTAGTTCCATGGCAAATGCTGGGGGATACTATCATTGGCTAGTGGGCTATTTGACAATGGTGTTTGTAGGCTAATGTGCAGCTACACACACAATGAGTGCAGCATAAAGTATTTGAATTCAGTAATCTATAATCAGAGGTCTGACACTCCAGCTAAAGCCTCTGCTCAGGCTATACCTCTGATTGGCCAGGTATATTGTAATACATGCCGGTATTTTTAAAATCCTGGAAAGGACCCTGGATCAATGGTTGGAATTTTAAGTCCTTTACTTATAAATGTTTGGATTATGCTAGAAATCCATGCATTCTGTGTCTTTTATCATGTATTGTAGTGTAGATATAAACCTAGCCAAATATTTCTGTGTAAATTCAATGCTCTAGGCTCATCAAAACAAAATTAAATGTTTGTGGTATTTTTTTTTTTATCAGCAAACAGTATTAGCCTTTAAGTTTGTACTGGTTACAGAATATTTATACAAAGAAAAGCCATTCTATGCCAGTGTGATTGTCATTCAGTATGTACTGCAGGCCGATGCAACAGCATAAAGAAACATTTTAATTTGAGGGGGAATAAAGAACAACAAAACAACAACAAGCACAAATACTCTGGCCAGTGCTCGTACTACACTGCACTGCACTTGAGAGTGAAGAGACTCAGGATGAAATGAAACTAAATTACAGCACGGTCCTTCAGTCCACAAAAGCATCTCTCTGATGAAAGCAGGGAAGCTGCATTAGGCCAACAGTAAACAATAATACAAATAAAAAATGAAAAGTAGCACTTCAATCAACAAAATAATAAATTAGACACAGAAAATGCACATGGTCAAATGCTGCAATCTAAGTATAAATAATGATGGGTAGAAGAATCTCACTCAAACCAACACAGTTCATCAGTGACATATAAAATAAACCCTTTAGAACATGTTGTTATGCTTGCTGGTGTATTTCCCTCTTTTAGTATATTGAAATATGTGGAGATATTTTAACAAATCTGGGAATCCTAAACCTACATACAACATAAAATAATGAGCACTGCATTCTCTCTGGGTGTGTAGGATGCTCTCATTCTCCACTGACATAACTGACTTAACTATATGGGCATTAGTCGTCCCCTACAAGGTTGCTGAGCAATGACAATGTCCAATGACAGTGTGATAACAGCATTTTGAAAACAATGTGGAGGAAACAGCACAAATGTAGCTTTCACCTTCCTAGCATGGTGGCATTGTGTGATATGAGTGACCTAACAGCTACTGTAAACTGAGTACAATAAAGCCACAAAGAAATCTAGGTTAAAATACTCACAAAAATGTTTAAAAAATGTATACTGTGTGAGTCAAAAGCCCCAGGACAACCTTTGATTTCAGAAACGAAAGGCAAAAAAAGAAATGACATATCTGAATACCTCAACAAGCAAGGGGCCTATGTTTAAGGCTATGTCTGGAACATGGCCACCATCTTGGATCAAAGGCAAATGGTCATGTAGCATATCAAAAAATACCAGATTTTTCTCAGAAATCAACAGCTGCAATCAGATTTGCAATATCTCTTGTAACAATAAACTAAAGATTTAAGTGTACAAAAGGCTTTTATTTTTAAACATATCTCCAAATAATGAGAGGTTATTCTAGAAATCATTCAGTCTGAATAACAGAATGAGGCTCCATTTGCAGTAAAAAAAAAACCTGAAATCTGAAAAACAAGCTGGAATAGTCACTGCGTTTTTATAGTGTTTTTAAATGTATTTATTTATTTATTATTATTATTTTTTAATTATTATTTTTTTTTTTTTCGTAGACTATACACCATTCTCTATTTAAATAAGTGCCCTTAACTGAAACCTAGTAACTCAAGACTTTACCCACTCAAGTAGAACTTGGATTTGCACCTTGGTAAGTTCTAGCTGCATCCAATTGTGTACTTCATACTAATTCAAACAAGTTTAGGTATGTAGTATTTAGCATAGTCACAAGTGTCAAAGTCGAGTAAAAAATAAAATTTAAAAGGAGGAGCCTCTCTCATCTGCAAAATGAGAATAATCTGTCCTGATACTGTAAAATACCTTGTCCTGAATAATGCCCAACTCTCTACATAATGCACTTCACAGATTATAAAACTAATACTACTACACTCAGACAGTGCACTAAATGTTATAAAGAGGGATAGTAAGCTTATATCAAACACAAATGGCTTTATTATGTGACATACAATGCACTATTTTACTGCAGAGACCATTATTTTATGAACTAAACTGTGCACTATGGAGTGTGGAAGGAGATATTTGAGTTTTAAACTTTGGAAAAATGGTGAATTGCAGCTGCAGCTTGGTATGTCATGTGTTTTCATATAATCAGTTCACATCCTTTTAGTAAGAAATTGTATGGTATGTTAATATTCTACTTAAAAGAGATGTAAACTCTATTCAATCAGGACTTGACTCAGAAAGGAACTCAAATCTTGACTCGGTTTTGCACCTTAGAGACTCAAGACTTACAAGTGACTCGAATATCAGTAACTCAAGGACCAGCTTTGAGATGTGAGTACTTGAATCACCGTGACTCAAGACACTGATGCCAGAACTAGTGACCCTGGGCTAGACTTGCATGAAGTGAACAATTAAAAACAAATCTGAAGATGGAGAAGGAAAACAACTCTGCAATAAGCTGTGATTAAGCAAAAAAGCTGCAACACCAACATGAAGAAACCTTCAGTGGCATATGCACACTCTCTGGAGTGAAGGTATTTAATCAGTACTGATGCAAATGAGGACACCCACTCTCTTCACCTCTCACAGACTCTCTCATTCTCTCTGATTCTCTCTCTCTGTCTCATACTCCTTCAGGCCCCTTTGTTCCTCTGTATTTTCTTGAGATTCTCCCGATGGCCTCTTCAAAGTCTGATCCCAAAACTCCCTCAATTAGGTAAGCTTATCTACACCTAGAGATTGGCCCCTTTCCTGCTCTGAGGAAGGCTTCTGAAGAATGATTTTAATGCCACTTGCACCTATTGGTACATCTGAAAACAAGAGTATGAACACGCTCTATAAATATGCAGGACACACAGTTGCTCTACTATTGACTAAATGTCTAGCCAGCTGGGCTGAATAAATGTGAACCAATGTGGCAGTACTGTACGCTGTGGCAGAATTAGGACTTGAGCCATACATTTGCAGAGATGATGAGTCACAGGTGTGGATCATTTAGAAGTTGTAATTAGGTCAGGCTCGCTGTTGGTCCACTGAGAACACAGTGTGATAAAAGAGACTGAAGCTCTATCCACACAAACACACACACACTCTGATTATTATTTCTTCTGAAATGAAGATAACATTTCTCTTGCAGTAGCAGTTTCTACTCTTCTAAGACTAGACAATGTTGGGATATATAAATATTTATATTACTAAATATAATAATACACAAGATAAGATATAAAATATCCTATGCCGGTCCATTAGAGCTTCGCATATGCCCCACCTCAATCTCTTTCTACCGGCAGCCACACAATTCCATTGTTTCAGTCCTACAGCTAGGCCCTAAGGTTGCTGTGGCTGTTTAAGATCCGATCAGCAACCAGCTACATCTAGCAACATTTAATAGTATCCCACACCTACCCACTAATGTTGCCTTTTAGGATCCGATCAGCAGCCAGCTATCCTTAACAACTACACTTAGTCATTGAGCCCAGCCCATGAGTACCCAAACCACCCACTGCACTACACTCTCCCCTTGTCAGTGTTTCACTAAATTAATGCCAAGGCACCTCCAGAAGGCTCAACAGTGAAGCCTGGCATCCCAGACCCACCCCACTCCAAGCCAGCTTTACAGCCCTACCTTACCCTTTACCATCAAAACTGTAAATCCACACTGGCCTCCCTGGTGACTAAGGCCGTACCTAGTCCCACTGGCACCATTAATACATGCTCAGTGTTACCAGTTCCATGTGAACTTTATGTGCTACATCACCAACAACTACAACAGCACCTTTATAGTGCATTTTTCCAACTAGTCTGTGTTCTCCTTATCCACAAGCGACTAGACCTTTCAGCTGTTTCTGATAACTCCTTCACAGCTGCCTTTAGTTTCCAGCCCCTGATGCTGAACTGCACAAGCAGGGATGTGGCAGACTTGTGGCTGCAAATCCCCTAACACCTATCTCCCAGTGAAGACACTGGCATTGTTTTGCCTGTGATACTGCTGTTGCACAGCATACCTCCTCTTCCTGATCACAAATAAATCTAATTATCATTGGCCTTCTCTCTCGTGATATAGACTTACTTAAAGCTTTCTACGAATCACCTGACTCAGGCCTTGGTCTGCCGCATTGCACTAAGCCAATCACATCCCTTAGCTCTAATGAGCTCCTGGCTACCTGAAATGCCACTCATGGGTTCCACTTCCTTCCTGCTTTTGTGACTGGTGCTGCTGCTTTAACCACTGCAGCCGTTGTTTCTGATAACAGTCTTCTCATGACGCACATGTACATTTCTCAGCTAAACTTGTGAGGGGTAGTTCCAGTACCCCTCTCCCATACCATGCCACACTATTTAAACCCTGCGGCACCCCCTAGCCACTTCCTTATGGTCTTGTTCATATCTTTTTCCATCCTCTCTACTTCTGTGATCGAAACATCATAAACTGCAGACACCACAATTATAAATATACTTACATTTTTACCCAAAGTAGACAATCGGCTTCTTTATTAATTCATCTCTCTCTCTCTCTCTCTCTCTCTCTCTCTCTCTCTCATATATATATACGTAAAATAAAATGTTTACAATCACCAGCAGCTTACAGGTGTCTGATCCACTCATACCAGAGCAACACACACACACCTATACACCACCACCATGTCAGTGTCAGTGCTGAGAATGATCCATGACCCAAATCATGCTAGCTCTATGGTGCTACTGTAGGGATCCTGACCACTGAGGATAATAGTGAAAGGGGGTTAGCAAAGTATGCAGAGCAACACACAAACTACAGTTCACATAGACTTGACAATGAGCGTAGAAGCGATGTGTAATTAAGAAGTTTGATGTGTATAATCATTGCCATTTTGCATGTGTTGATCGTGTGTTTAACAAGGCTGATGGCCAATTAGATTGTCTGGTGAGTAATAAAGGGTTTATTTACATATTTACTTAACTAGGTTAGAAATTAGGAAATAATTATAATATCAGTTCACACAAACACTTCCCTTCATTTTTCATTCTCTTAGCACTTATTACTTTAGGACACTGCTAGTGTAAATAATGACCCTCCAGAAGCTGCAAAAATAAACACAGAAATATAGGTAGAAAAGGCTCCTGGTGTTGTTGTTTACTCCATGTTTCTGTCTGACCAGCTACGCTTTCGCCATCAAAGCTGTTTTCTTTAAGAGGTCAGTGTTTTTCCAGCTACACTTTAAATAAAGAGTCCGCTCACCTGTGCTGCTGTTCTCTGGTGTTTTGAAGGCTACTTTATCCCTATTTACCCTGGTCAGCAGCAGGTCTTGCTGTATATAAACAGAAAAACAAATAAGAACTGGGGCACAGAAGTCAGAATCATATTTCTCTCTGCTTGTGTGAGTGCGCAGGGCAATTTGGATTAAAGATGAGGTCCAGGGTATTTCTGTCCATGGAGTTGATCGTTTTAGGCTAATAGCTCTTTTGTTATTCACTGTCCCACATTTCATATGAGCATAATTATGGGGCCAAATAAAGTTGAAATTCAAGTCATACAAAAGTTTGCTGAAATACTTGGAAGCTGTCGAAAACATAGACATCAATTACCATGGAAGAAAAATGATTAACATGAGGATTTTAGCAAATTAAAAAAGAAAAAAAGTAATATGGGACACCAATAAATGAATATAATTTAAATCAAATAAAACAGAAAAAGGAACTTTTTTTCTCCAAATTTTTCACACTGTCTGTCAGAAACATACGCTGAGACAGGAGTTTATTATATACAAAACAAACACTAAGCAACGCAACAATAACCCTCAAACCAAACAGCATGGCAATGAATCACACACGAGAACACAGAAACAACCTCTAAGAGGACACAGATAGGAAACACCTGTGAACACTCAAGGCTCACAGGTGTAGGGTGTGTCTAGAAGACAAAGACGAGAGTGGGAAAACAGAACTGAAAACGTGATATGCACATATTCCCTGAACATGACAAACAGATGACATACAGCATAAAAGCTGCCTGTCAATACATTCCCTGACATATCTAGCAACACTTTATTACTGCTGTACATTCTATAAAGCCACTTTTCAATTGTAAAAACTGCTATATAAATAAAGTTTGATTTATTGATTGATTGACTACCAACAAAACCATCCAGATATCACTCTTCTGGATCTGATAGTGATATTAACTTAAAAAAAAATGCATGTATGTAGACATTCAATTTTAGGTACAGTACAGTATTATTATAAAATCATGTAACTTTAATAAGCATGATGCTTGCATATAGTACATACAAAAACATAAACATAGAAATATTTTTTCCAAATATCATCACTGTCCCAAGAAAACATGCCTCTCGCTTTTTGTCCATTTTTAATTTACTTCACATTGTGTGAAAATGTAATGATGAACGACCAATCAAGAGAAATGCTCCCAAACTATATATATAACGACTTCCATTGAGAAGTAACAAGGTTTTCTCCTTCTTCTACTGATTTTGTAGATACATATTATTCTTTGGAACATCACACTTGATTTAACATAGTGCATTTTTTATTAACCTCAGTAAATCAAGGTATTGGATGACAGTTTCAAATAATACTGGACTGCCACAAGGAGAGATTTGTAAAGGGTTAAACCAACACAAACAGAATATCACTTCTTAATTTAATGTTATTTGTTGTTATTCTAATATTAGGGATTTTTGTTTGTTTCTGAGCAAATACATTTTTACTGCTTAGATAAATTAACCTGAAGTGCCTAAAGGTTTGTACCATGCACTATAATGTCCATGCAGTCTATATAATTACACTCAAAATCCCATATCATATTTTATTTGGAATTTGGGCCATCCAAATAATGCCAGTTATTGAATCTCTACTTGATTTCTCTGTGTAAAATGCATGACATCTATATGTTGATTGTGCAAACCGGATTCCAAAAAAGTTGGGGCACTAAACAAATTGTGTATAAAAACTGAATGCAATGATGTGGAGATGGCAAATGTCAATATTTTATTTGTAATAGAACATAGATGACAGATCAAACGTTTAATCTGAGTAAATGTAACATTTTAAAGGAAAAATATGTTGATTCAAAATTTCACAGTGTCAACAAATCCCAAAAAAGTTGCAATAAGTGGCTGGAAAAAGGAAATTGAGCATATAACGAACAGCTGGAAGACCAATTAACACTAATTAGGTCAATTGACAATATGATTATGTATAAAAAGAGTGTCTCAGAGTGTCAGTGTCTCTCCGAAGCCAAGATGGTAAGAGGATCACCAATTCCACCATTGTTGCGCAGAAAGATAGTGCAGCAATATCAGAATGGTGTTACCCAGCGTAAAATAGCAAAGACTTTTAAGTTATCATCATCAACCGTGCATAACATCATCAAAAGATTCAGAGAATCTGGGATAATTGCTGTGCGTAAGGGTCAAGGCCATAAAACTCTACTGGATGCTCGTGATCTCCGGGCCCTTAAACGTCACTGCACCTCAAACAGGAATGCCACTGTCAAGGAAATAACAGAATGGGCTCAGGAATACTTCCAGAAAGCATTGTCAGTGAACACAATCCACCGTGCCATCCGCCGTTGCCAGCTGAAACTCTACAGTGCAAAGAGGAAGCCATTTCTAAGCAAGCTCCACAAGCTCAGACGTTTGCACTGGGCCAGGGGTCTTTTAAAATGGAGTTTGGCAAAATGGAAGACTGTTCTGTGGTCAGATGAGTCACGATTTGAAGTTCTTTATGGAACACTGGGACGCCATGTCATCCGGACCAGAGAGGACAAGGATAACCCAAGTTGTTATCAACGCTCCGTTCAGAAGCCTGCATCACTGATGGTATGGAGGTGTATGAGTGCTTGTGGCATGGGCAGCTTGCATGTCTGGAAAGGCACCATTAATGCAGAGAACTGTGTTCAGGTTCTAGAACAACTCATGCTCCCATCTAGACATCATCTCTTTCAGGGAAGACCCTGCATTTTTCAACAAGATAATGCCAGACCACATTCTGCAGCAATCACAACATCATGGCTCCGTAGGAGAAGGATCCGGGTACTGAAATGGCAGCCTGCAGTCCAGATCTTTCACCTATAGAGAACATTTGGTGCATCATAAAGAGGAAGGGTCGACAAAGAAGGCCCAAGACGATTGAACAGTTAGAGGCCTGTATTAGACATGAATGGGAGAGCATTCCAATTTCTAAACTTGAGAAACTGCTCTCCTCTGTCCCCAGACGTCTGTTGAGTGTTGTAAGAAGAACGGGGGATGCCACACAGTGGTAAAAAATGGTCTTGTCTCTACTTTTTTTGGGATTTGTTGATGCCATGAAATTTTGAAACAACATATTTTTCCCTTAAAATGATACATTCTCTCAGTTTAAACTTTTGATCTGTGATTTGTGTTCTATTCTGAATAAAATATTAGATGTTGGCACCTCCACATCATTGCTTTCAGTTTTTATTCACAATTTATTTAGTGTCCCAACTTTTTTGGAATCCGTTTTGTAACTCTGTACCAGTTGATTGGCAGTTAATGTGTTTTCCATTTATCAAACTAAAGTATTAAAATGATCACTGACATCATCAGTTGGAAAAGTGACAATTTATGGTTTGCAAAAAACTTTGTAGATAGAAATCATCCTGAGGAGAAAAAAAAAATACTAATTACACTATGCTCAAAAAATGAACAACTAAGAGCCCGCAGAGATCTGGAAGAAACACAATGAACAGATGGAATGAAGAAAAAAAATGCCATTGTGGTAAGAATGTGTGAGTGTGGAAAAAGACAAAAGAAAAAAAAAAAATAGACAATCCAAAGCATACATATTGAGTTGGAACAAAAATCGGGCTGATATTGCCATATTATCAAGAATGTTATTCACTGACATTTACTCTCAGTTAACTGATGTTGATACAACACAAGAAATATCTAGAAGGAAGCTGTGCAAGGGATACTTGGCATTGAGTATGGTGACCTTAAATTCATGTGTAGCTCTCAACAAAATCCCATTGCATTTTATGGCACCCTAGTGCACTTTAAGTATTCACTCACCCATTTAAATCATTGAAATTAGGTGTTCCAATCACTTCCAGAATCACATGTTTATAAAAACTAGCACCTAGGCATGCAGACTGCTTCTACAAACATTTGTGAAAGAATGGGTCACTCTCTGGAGTTCAGTGAATTCCAGCATGGTACCGTAATAGGATGACACCTGTGCAACAAGCTCAGTCAAGAAAATTCCTTGCTACTAAATATTCTGTTATAGATTTATAACAAATATTGGTATTATAACAAAGTGGAAGCAATTGGAAATGACCAAAATTCAGCCATGAAGTGCTAAGCCACGTAAAATGACAGAGCGTTGTCAGTGGATGCTAAGATGCATAATGCACAGAGGTCACCAACTTTCTGCAGTCAATCACTACAGACCTCCAAATGTCATGTGGCCTTTAGATTAACTCCAGAACATATATAGCATAGAGAGCTTCATGGAATTGGCCAAGCAGCTGCATCCGAGACTTACATCACGAAGTGAAATGCCAAGTGTCGGCTGCAATAGTGAAAAATCCACCGCCACTGGACCCTAGAGCAGTGGAGACATGTCCTCTGGAGTGACAAATCATGCTTCTCCATCTGGCAATCTGATGGATTCTGGGTTTGGCAGTTGGCAGAAGAACCGTACTTGTCTGGCTGCATTGTGCCAAGTATAAAGATTGGTGAAGGGGAAATGATGATGTATGGTTGGATTTTAGGAGTTGGGTTCGGCCCCTATAGTTCCAGTGAAAGGAACTCTTAATGCTTTAGCATACCAAGAGATTCCTGCTCCCAACTTTGTGGGAAAAGTTTACGGATGGCCCCTTTCTGTTCAAACATGACTGTGCACCAGTGCACAAAGCAAGGTCCATAAAGATATTTGGCATGCTTTGCTGAGAGTACTGGTTAGTTGTAGCATATCAACTTGTTTTAAACTTTATTCATACAAGTACTTTTATACTGACAGGCCTGAATACAGGTGGAGTGGAGGTGGGGAGTGGTATTGTAAATCTCTAGTCACTGTAAGGAGGACCTGTGTTATATGCTGCCAAAGTACACCAAACCAGACCCTGTCTTAAGGCTAGTGGGGTGGGGCTTCAGCACATATCAAGAAACTCATTCCTTATTGATTATTGTCATTTGTGGACATGAAAGCAAACAAGCATTATTATAATCATACACAAGATGTAAAATATCCTATGCCAATCCATTAGAGCTTCACATATGGCCCACCCCACGCTCTTCCTACCTGCAGCCACAAAAAATCCTGTTATCACCAGTTGTTCCTACACCTAGCCACTAAGGTCACTGTGGCCATTTATGATCCAATCAGCAACCAACTACATCTAGCAACATTTTGGTTAAAGGATCACACTCTTAAAAGTATAGGTGCTACAAAAGTTATTTTTTGTTTTATAAAGAATTAATTCTGCTAATAACTTTTAACCAACTTGTTTTTGGTACCAGTCTAGAATAAAACTAAACTTATAAAGGCTTATAAATGGTTTACAGTCTGTTTATTAATGGATATTAATTACAGTGTAAATGCATTTAAAGTCATGAATAATAATTTATAACACATATAAAGCGCAACAGTGACCTGCTGTTTGCCAAATAGTGGACTCTCATCCATCTACACTGTTAAATCTGAGGTCTGTGTATGCTTACCTTGCTTTGTTTTCTCCAACAGTCGACATTGAAATGGTCAGATCCAGCACATATTAATATTAATATTAAGCTTAACCATTTACTCACCAAGTTTAATAAATTAGCCACTAATAGAATGTGTTTTTAGACAGTGATGATAATGTGCTGCACCTCATTTCATATTCTAGTCCCAGCTTATTCTTATTCTCACTTATTCTCTGACACTTTCACTATTAGACAAACAAGGGGTCACTGTTTCCCTTTCTATCTTGGTGTTAATTATTATTATTAATTACATTTGAAATATTTACAACTTAATTAATAACCCTGTAATAAACAGCTTTTTAAACCATTTATAAGTTATAAGGTTATTTTATGTCACCACTCAAAACACCATTTGACCCTTTATTTTTAAGAGTCAAACTAGATAAAGGCAAATTTAATGTACATGTGAACCTCATATAATAATAACATTTGAATAATTTGGCAAAATTACAGTAAAAGTTATCAACACTTAAGGATTAGTTCATATATTTTTATGCTATTTAAAAACTGAACAATAACCATTAAACCAAACCATAATCTATTTATAACATTATACTAAGCATAGCCTTAAAGGAACATGGAAGTTCTGAGGAAATGGAGACATTATAAAAGGCCTGAAGAAAAAAAAGGAAAGGCAGGAAAAAAAAACTAAACTAATTTACACTCCGTGTGAGTGGAGAAAGAAGGCAGAGGAAAGAGGGAAAGAAAACATGTGTGTGTGTGTGTGTGTGTGTGTGTGTGTGTGTGTGTGTGTGTGTGTGTGAGTGAGTGTGTGTAGGAACGGAAGGGGAGATGTTTATTCCATTTTCTGGCGGTCAGATGTACTTGAGACACTTCATCTGAGGTGCCATTAACACGTATCTAAAAACAGCATCTTCAACCACAGACTCACACACACTCACACAGAAGAAAATAATCTCACACTCACAAAAACATGCTAAGTAACACCCAGTACATACTGACACACACACACACAACCTTTGTTTATGCACTTCGCTCACACGTAGGCATGGCAATGTTAAACAATTAACAAATACACCACATGGCAAAAACCCATAAACACCTCCTACATATGAACCACACAGATATCTCATCAACCCTGCCAGATGTGTGTGCAACAAGATCTAAAGGTGCACTTTAAAGAATATTCATATTCTGTGATCTGCCATAACATTAAAACTACCTGTCTATTGAATAGTCTCTACTCATGCTACCAAAACAGAACTGATATGTTGCCTTAATTCCACAAGATCTCTGATTGTGCCCTAGAGCCACATTATGGCAGAGGCTTTGGTGAGACAGTACAAGGCCGTACGAGTGAGAGAAGCCATGCAAGCATTAATATTTAAAGAATATTCATATTCTGTGGTCTGCCATAACATTAAAATTACCTGTCTATTGAATAGTCTCTACCAATGCTACCAAAACAGAACTGACCTGTTGCATTCATTCCACAAGATCTCTGATTGTGCCCTAGCGCCACATTACAGTAAAGGCTTCGGCGAGACAGTACGAGGTCGCACGAGTGAGAGAAGCCATGCAAGAATGAGTATTTAACTGACTATACTCAGTGGAGTGAGCTGAAACAGACATGATGACATAAGACCAACACAATCTTCCTGGTGGTCTAGTAAGTAATAATTTTTTTTAATTATTTTTTTTTTTATGCTGCTGTGTTAGTGACTGGCTTTGTTGACAAAAAAATATTATATTCAGTTTTTGAGAGTTATTGATAAGTGAGTTTTAGCCAGATTATCTAAACATTTAGTAATATATTCTGGTAACCAGTGACTTTCTGTCATTTCTGTGTGGTTGTAATATCTGAAGGTTGTTGATAACAAAGTGTTGTAATCTGGCTTTTGGGAGTTACTGATCAAAGAGCTGGGCTTAGCGCCTGCTTATTTTAGACAAATTAGCAAACATTTTAGCCGCACATTTGGATGTTGATTTTGATGATAAGTGCTTTTATGTCAGTTCCTGTATGGTTGTAATGGCTGAAGTTACATTTTGCATCAGTGAAACCCAAGCTTTCTTGATGACAGTAATATAATCAGGGTTTTGAGTGAACAAGTGTCAGTGGCAACGTCTTCTTTCAGTATTTTACAGTATGTAAAGCTGTGTCATGCTATGTTCATTCATTTTGTTAGATTACTCTGCGTGTGTGTGTGTGTGTGTGTGTGTGTGTGAGAGAGAGAGAGAGAGAGCGAGAGAGAGAGAGAAAGAGAGGGAGGGAGGGAGGTGGGGGGTGTAAATATAAGTTACACTCAGCAACAGGTATCCTAGGAGACAAAAAAAGCAAATTCTTACATAGTATTCCTTTAAGTCAGAATTATTTTTCCAGCACAATCCACAGAAGACTCTATTCTGCGGTGTGGCAGAGTGTATTGTCCTGCTGAAAGAGGTCACTGCTATTAGGAAATACCATAGCCATAAATGATATTTGGTCAGTAACAATTTTAAGGATAAAGGTAAAGGTCAAAGTAACATTCACATGAATGTCAGGACCCAGTGTTTCCAAGCATAACACTGCCCAGAGCATCAGATTTCCTTCTTCCCATAGTGCATCTTGGTGACATTTCTTCACCGGCCGTGCATGTGATATAAAGGAAAACATGATCCATTAGACCATACCTTCTTGCATTGCTCCATAGTCTACTTCTGATGCTGTGGTTATAACACATGGGTGCTTTGAGAAGACTGGTTCTACGAAGTCCTATTTTCATCAAGGTGCAATGCACCATGTGCTCTGACACCTGTAAGATTAGATCTTACCGCTAGCTTTCACTTGCCATGCAAATCAATATAACTACTGTTCCAATGACCTCGTAACCAGTTCAGTCACTATTCTTCCTTGGACTAATTTTTGTAGGTAACAATCATTGCATAGGCATTTTGGAGACGCTATCATCCAATAATTTGATGGCTATAGCCACTTGATGGCACTTGATGCCTGATTGGTGTATATTTAACTGAAAGTTACACATATGCCTCCAAAACAAAATTTAATATCAAATTTATATGTAGAATTTTCACAGATATGTTTTTAGGAAGGGAAACCTGTGGTATAATTTTTTTTAAGCCTACATACCGCCTATACATATATTTAAACCATTGTGGTTAGGGACTTTTTGTTGAGGGCGGTTAAAATCTGGTAACACAAATACACCTTGCAGATGTAATGGGATGCATCAAGAGTGATGTACCTTTGGGTCACTGAGTGAGTCAGGTCTTTCAACAACAGACCCCCTCACCCAGTTGGCCCAGCCAAGGTTGACCAAACCCCAGATTGCATCCCAGCAGCAGCTACAGATCAGTTCTCTTGATCCAGATTCATCTGGTGGCCTTCTGGTGGCCTTCTTCACAGCTTCAGTAGTGGATTTAATGGATTACCTCTTCGCAAATAAGGAAAGCAATTACTTGGAATAAGAAATTACTTTTTTTATTTGGAAGGTATCTACATAGATTGTATGTAAAAAAAGATGAGACTTGACTTGTGTAATTACTACTCATTTTCAAAGGCCTACTTTAGGCCTAGTTTGCATTTCCATTGCAACAAAATATCACAGTAAAAAAGAGGGCAAGGATCTTTGAATATTGTGATGCCATATCATGGTATATGACCTACCATGTTCAAATACTGATTTCAAAAGAAGACTATGTGATATATTTACCTTAAAATTACAGCTTCTAAATCATTATGATGTTTCACTTTTCTGTCTCTGTTGTTGCTATGTTGGGCTCAGCACTACAGAAACTGCACTATGTGAATTTGGAGAAGGGTAGGAAACTACCTCTACTCCCTCCCACCTTCCACTTGATTTCAGTACATTGCTGTGAAAATGAACTGTAATCTGCAACTGTAGCCCACAGTTGTAGCCCACAAGCAAAAATATCATAGTATTGCTTTAAAACATTATCAGTATAAGCAGAGCCTCGGTTTTCCATTTGAAGCACAGCTCAGAAATGTATTGGTCAACGTGAAAGTATGGGAGTGAGGAGTCAGGAAACCGGTTCTATGCTCCTGCTTTTGAAGCCATGAACAAGGCCCTTAACCCCTGGCTGGAGTGCTCCACAGTGGCTGACCTTTGCTCAGAACCAAGTAAACGTTCATTGCCAGATAACTGTGTGTCCAGATTGTGCAGTTTTTGAAGTTTCCCTGCTCAATAATCCTGCAGAGCATTTTTACGTTTACTAAATTCTTACGAGATTTAAACACTTACAAACACCTGAAACTTCTTCAAAAAAAGTTGTTTTTTTTTTCTGGAAATATTACTGGGAACACATTCTATCTGTAGAACTGCAAAACAAAGTACTTTTATTCACAAAGTTACATTTTTTTTTTACATACACTTTAAGACAATATTGCATTAGTGGCTCTGCATACTTTGTTTGTCTGGTCAGGACCCCCACAGGACCATCACATAACTCTTTGGACTCTGGCAAATGATTCATTCTCAGTGCTGCAGTGACACTGACCCTGTGGTGAAGGCGTTTCAGTGTGTGGTGTACTGGTCCGAGTGGATCAGACACAGCAGAGTTGTTGGAGTTTTTTTAGACTCCATTGTCACTGCAGTGGTATGTGCAGTGCTAAATTAAGAATTAATCTTAAGTTAGTCATGATTAAATCGTAGCTATATCTGCTTCATGTGCAGCGCTCATACTGTGTCAATGGTTTCACTTGCTTTTAACATTGGAGGCATGAGCCCAAGCTGATTTTATATAGCTCATGTTAGATATCCAGCCAGCACTCCCCATCAAATTTTAAGGGTTATTAGACGAGAACCGAGAAGGGGGGGAAAGATCTGGCTGAATTCAAGGTTAAATCATTTGACTTTGGTCTTATGAAGCAGTAGGGGGCCAGCACCTCAGCTCTATGCTATTCATCAATGGAATGGGACCACCATAGGGTCACCACTGATCAGATGTTTTAAAAGAATTTCTCATTCTTAGTTCCAATAACAAGGGAGTGTCAGGCACAGTGGTACTGGGACTCAAAAACAGTGTGTACTCTTACAATCTACTTCATTAGACACTCCTACCAAGACAGGAAGGTCAAAACCATTTGTTCTTTGGCTGTGTACTCTAGGCAATTTGGATTAAAGATGAAGGCTGGGCATTTTAGGTCATGGAGTTTAATGTTTTTGGCTAATAGTGTTTTTGTCCTCTTGTTACACCTTGTAAGTCTACAATAAGAGGCTATAACTCATCTTTTCTCATGCACATTTCTGTGTGAGTCATCCCCTTGTCCTTGATCAGTTGTCAGTTCTTAGCTCCTGAATTATTCTCAAATTAGCAGTAGCAGTGGGGTGTTTACCTTTTAAGGACTGATTTTGTTTGAACTGAAATAACTCTCCAAGCATTTGAGAGAAATCAACAAACTTCAACAAAGTCCACCTTAAAAGGGAAACCTGAAATATGTAATAACCAAGTATATTAAATAGCTAGCACAGTCCAAGTTCAAGACACTGAAGAGAATTGTCTGCCCCACGGCCTCCAGAGAAGAAAAGCTCACGCAGGTTGTCGGGTTAAGATCACAGATCAAGTTTACATGTTGACAATGTCAAGCAATGACCAATCCTACACTATCATCTATGTATGTGCTTGTATGTTTTATGTCTGCACATTATAAACAAGCTCATGTGGATTTTATATATATCTGTTAGTGTTAGCGAGATGCACAGCTGGCTACGTTAATCTAATCTAAGTACATTATCCCATAAACAAAAGCCCACTGCTTTGAAAATAAACATACTTGAGCTGGAGTTACCACGTTCCATAACCAGATAACTTTAACACTTTAACAAATAATGGGTAAAAAAAAATAATGTTATTTTGCAGTAGCTGCCTTCTGTTGAAATATGTAATAATATGTATGACATATGCTATAATCAGCCTATTTACTCAGAAAACTGTATGTTATTTCCCTAAAATATTTACCCATGCGAGCAAAGTTTTACCACATTTGTTGATTCAGTCACAAAATGTAATAAATTCTTCTAAAACCTGTAGATACGATAAATCAGTAGCTGGCAGCTATTGATGTGCATGAGTAATGTTACACAATTTGGAGGTCTGGAATCTTTCAGTATATAGAGTATAGATTTCGGTCATATATTTATGTTATGCTGGATGCTTCCGAGATTAAACTGCATAGCCCATCTGCTCCTTTGTTATTCTTTGATAGTAGCTCATGTTAGTATGTTGTAGCATGATGTGTTAGCCAGCTCTAGTTGGAGTCACTTTACCTGTCTCAAATACTTGCTGCCTTGATGCAAATACTCACATGTTGAAATGACATAAAATTCTCATCCCAGCTAGTGGGTGCTGTCTCAATCATTTCAATACATCACTGATATTTACTCGCAGCATGCTGGGTTTGTATGATCTTCATACTTGGTAACATGGGGTGTGCAAACAGTACTGGGGATTGGGCAAAACACAAAGTTCCCGTCCATCACAGACGTTCTCAGAAATGAACAGTAAAATTGTGGTCAATTTCTGCTGCATGCTTCGGTCAAATTACATCAATAAAAACACCACAGCACCATTTTCAATCTGTCTAAACCGCCTTGTTCAGAATGACCACACTGAGTGCCTGTTCCTTAAAATGATAATGAGCCACAGCTCACTCCAGTGTGAGAAAAACACATTGAGCAGTTGAAGCTTTTCATTTGGTTTTCACTTCCTCTGTTCTCCTTTTCAACTTTCATAAATTTTCATGTTTCATATTCTTCCTAATTAACAGCTTTGTCTTACCAATGTAGCAGTCTGATCCAGTCCAGTTGGGTTCACAGACACAGGTTCCACTTTCAGGCATGTAGGTCCCATGTCCAGAGCACTGGTCCTGGCATGCAGGTAATGGACTCTCACAGCTGGTCCCTCCCCAGCCCGGAGAGCACAGACACTCCCCTTTAACACATACACCATGGCCTGCACACTGGGGGTCCAGACAGTCCACTGCAAGGGAAAGGACAGACCACTGCTGTCATTGTGGAACAGTATGTAGCCTAGCTGGTCAAAAGAGCTTATTTGATTTGCTGCATGAAAACAGGTTTACATATTTTCTCCAGGGAATATACATAATACAATTTAATACACATTTTAAACACACTTTAGTGCATTTATTGATTGACTCTCCTACAACAGAAGAGTTATTTTATAAACCAAATATCTATCAAGCAATCAACCAACATTTATTTTCACTTGTAAAATAAATTGAGAGTAACCCTTATATTCAATGTAGCCAAGTAGAGACTGGTAAGAAAATATAATATTATTTAACCAGCTGAAATCAACAAAAGGTAAATAATCAAACTAAAAGTATTAAATAAGAAAACAATCCAGGTAATAGAAGAAGAAGGAGTTAATGATAAATCAAGTATTTAATTATTAAGACAAATGTAAATAAATGTAAACGATAATATAAACAAAATTAATTATATTAATTATATTATAGTATAATACTGATATAAGTTAATAAACAAAAATGAGAAAAAATAAAGCAGAATGTAAATGATAAATGATAAAAATGATACAATAGAAAAAATATAAACAATTAAGAATATAAGCAAACTTCTAAAAAGTTAAAATTAATATTTAAAAAAAAATTTAGTTAGCTTTGTTGGTCCTAGAAATCTTTGGCTGGAGATTGTTTCACAAATAAAAATAAACCAATGTGTTTCCCATCATGTGGGCAGTGAGGGCAAGTCAAGTTTTTGTGTGTTATAATAATGTTATAAGGATTGGCAGTTATGAACCTCAGTGCAAAGTGTTAGCCTGTGTCTTGTGGTTTGAAAGAACTGCCAACCACACCACCATATGCCATGTCTGACAGAAAGGTATATATATAATGTGAGGGGGAAAATACCATGCCGTCTATAAACGGACATGCTTTTCTAAATCCTAATTGTGTTGCACCACCGTGCCTCCCCTTATTATTATTATTATTATTATTATTATTATTATTATTATTATTATTATTATTTCCATCAGCATGCATAACCTATTACCATCTGTATGGGAATGTGTGTTCAAGTGGTGCTGACATGGAGGTCCATTAATTCAAATCTCAAAAATTCAAAAAGTAATTTCATGGCAATGTTATTTACAACAGAAAGTAGCAAACTATTTAACACAAACTGACTCAACACTACTACTCTCTTTACACTTACTAAATACAGAAAGTTAGGATAACTGTCCCCTGGCCTACGTTTGGGGATAATCTATACTATATTTTTAAAGGAGTATATGGTTCCAAGCTACCTCAAGGAACCTGACTCCAGACACCTAGCCTTTTCGAGGTCATTTTGAGCTCATTTTATTGGCCTCTCCTACCTGTAGCCACAGCCACTGAGATGAACCACTGAAGGTCAAGGTTAAGGACACAGAAAGACATAGGCTTCTGACAGTAAAATCACTGATTAAACTAATAATGACATAACTATTATAGCAATCAGGTTCTAATTAATGGCAATCAGCTTCAGGAATGTATATTTAAATACAGCTAGTATGATGTTATAAATAATATTTATCGCTGCAGGCAATATCTCCCCTTGGACACTGAGAAGAGTGTCTCTACAGGCTGGAGGCACCTCCAAGTGAAAGGTACAACCTAGCACTAAACCTATCCCTAATCCTAAACCTAAATCTAACTATAACCTTCCACTTGCTGGTCTCCAGCCTGCTGTCCCTCACACATGCTGGTCTCTGGCCTACAGAAATACATAGTTTCCCCAACTCCTATCCTAGTTCACCCCAACTCATAAAGGCATCAGAGGCCCGGCACCAAGACAGGTAAGTGAACACTTCAAAACACTTCAAATATCCTGGATATAACCCTAGTGCCTGATGCAGTCCTCCAGGTGGACGGTCGTTCCTGGTTGAGAGTACGCTGTGCGCGTTTGCCTGCCGCTTCCAACCAGTGTGTGTGGATAGAGCATTGAATGGAGTGGCGTTCTGAGCAGTGTTGATTGTAAAGCGTCCTTGGGTGTCTAGGCATTATATAAGTGTAACAATAAATAAATAAATAAAACATACAAACATCTTTCAAGAATGTGAGTCTGCAGAAGCTCTGGTGTATCAGACATGCTTATATCATCACAAATGTCTCTTATATATTAACAGAACCAAAAAATAAAAAGAAAAGAAAAGAAAAGAAACTAGGCAACCCTAGTTTAGCTGGACCACCATTAGCTGTATAGCCATTGTCACAGAGATGTTTCTGGCATTTCAAACACAGGAAAGCCCAAAATACATACCCTTGTCATTGGAAGGTCTGGAGAAGCTTTGGCGCTTCATCTCAATGTCTTTGTTAACAAGTGGTTTTCATTCTGTGATTGTGTTTTACAGAAAATATGGAGGGCAGAACTAATAAATGCAGAAATGAAAAAAGTTGCAGAATATTTTGTCCATAATATAACACCGACAGTGTTTTTCTTGTTCATTTATTTAAAAATAAATTCTAGATGATCGACAACCAAAGAACATAGAAGACCAAGAACATTTTGCTGATTTTAAGCATTACAATTACTTATTTATTCAGTGTAATAAGTTAAAGCAAGTGTGCACAGCTATATTGAGTTTTATAAACACACTATTGCCACAAAATGACTCCCCACCACTTCCCTTAACAATTTTTCAGGCAAAGACATACACACGCATGAAATAAGACTAGTCCTCATCTCTCTGTAGGATATAATATGTGTTTAAATGTTGCTGAGTTCTGAGCCGTCCAGCTGAGCTTGTGAACTAACCAATACCGAGCCTAGACTCTGGCCAATGCGCATGGTGTCACGCCAAACACAGCTCCAGAAACACACACAAACAGAGCGTGTTCCTGTCTTATTTCCTATGCCTGTTCTTTGGTTCCAGCGGGGAACAAAATTTTCCGGTTGGCGAACCAGTTTATGTTGGTGGAAACACGCTGAACCATTCCAATTATTTTTCACAAACAGGAATGTAAAATATGGCTGAACTAACAACAGACGGTGTAGTAGTGCCACCTTAAGTTGTCTCTTTGAAATATGGCGGAACTAACAGTTCCTACTTGTGCATGTACATCTCATCACATCAGTCAGTCAGTCAGTCAATCAGTAAGCGAAAATGCCTCTTCTAGACCAGCCTGGTACGTGGTCCTGCAAAAACATGTTGCAATGTTGATAGAAATACTTAACTTAACTTAATATTTAAAAAGAACTGTATATTAGTGTGAATGCTTTTAGCTATAGGCTTGGTCATCACAAACTAAAGTTGCAGTTGCACCTGACCTACTACTGTTGAGCTAGAAAGCTTTTTGTGTGGTATGTCTAAAAACACCTCTGGAAAAAAACAGCTTCTTGTAGCTTATCACTTTAATAAGAAACCCTCTGTCTACAGTGTCCACTTCACACAAGTGGAACTGGGTTTTTGAAAGCAGCTTGCTGAGAGAGCTCTCACTCTTGCTATACTGTCACTGGATGTCTGAAGCTGCCAGTTCTTTTTCTGCATAATTTATAATAAAGCCTAAATTATCCCACACATGTTAAAACATTATTTGTCTTCTGTCAGAGCCACATACTTACAACAGTATAATTCAGCAAAAGCAAACTCTGTTTTCACAATTAATAAAATTCTTATTTGTGTTAGCCATTTATCCTAATGATTACCATATTTTCTCCCATCCAAACGAGACATCACCTCCCTAATCTGAAATCTCACATATGGCAGATTCAAAGTGTGATTCTGCCAAAAAACAAAAGCTCAAAAAGCAAACTGCCAGCTGCTGAGGGATTGTTTATGTTTCTGTAGCTATGCCACTGTCAATCAACTGTGCTTTCCAAAACACCCACGCATTACAGATCAGGGAAAGTTGAGTTTTCTAGCTTTTTGCATCATTTGAATTGTATCGTTAAAGGATTTATTACTATATATATATATCATTTGTTATCAAAAGATATCAATTTTGCATGCTGATAGCACATTTAAGACAAAAAAAAATTCTCTAATGGGATTATTACTTGAATGGTTTTAACTGAACACATCAAGGTTCTGCCAGGACCATGGCAACATACAACAACAAAACAAGACACACTAAAAAACAAGTGCAATAATTAAATAAAGTTAATACAAAAAATACATAATTTAAAATAATGCTAAAAAATATAAAAAATAATAATTTACATACTTAAGAGACAAATAATACTAAGAAAGCATACAAATGTTGCAAGGTAGAATGGTGGTGTGTCAACTGAAGGATTTACAATGGTGTGGGGTCAGTTCAGTTCTGTTTGCTTAAGAGTCTGATGGCCAGGGGGCAGAAGCTGTTGCAGAGACTGGCAGAGATGGCCCGGATGTTGCAGTATCTTCTGCCAGATGGCAGCAGTGAAAAGAACTGTGTAAGGGATAGGTGGGATCATCCACAATGTTGGTGGCTTTGTGAATGCAGGATGTGGTGTATATTTTTATAACAGTACGGAGAGGGAGGCTTCTCAGGTATGGTCACTATCTGCGGTAGGGTCTTGTGTACAGAGAAGTTGCATTTCCCATTCTCAGTTCTCAATTCGTGTGTGTATTTGTCATTTATTTAAAATTAAATCACACACCCAATCTTGAACTGCAAGATTGAATTGCAAGCATAGCTGCCTTTTCAAGATCCTGCTGGTGTGGATTCATGTCCATTCCCTCTCTTTCATTCATTCATTCATTCATTCATTCATTCATTATCTGTAACCCTTATCCAGTTCAGGGTCGCGGAGGGTCCAGAGCCTACCTGGAATTATTGGGCACTAGGCGGGAATACACCCTGGAGGGGGCGCCAGTCCTTCACAGGGCAACACAGGCACACACACATTCACTCACGCACTCACACCTACGGACAATTTTGAGTCACCAATCCACCTACCAACGTGTGTTTTTGGACTGTGGGAGGAAACCGGAGCACCCGGAGGAAACCCATGCGGACATGGGGAGAACACACCAACTCCTCACAGACCCTCTCTTTCATGATTGAATGTGGATATAGTTGAGGTAGCTTTAAAAGAACAAGTAATTCAAAGTTATTTTTAGATATAATTTATCGCAATTAAACTACAGATATATTTGGGCTGGGTAATTTGGTTTGAGTAAAATTCCCTACTCTGATTATTGCTTATTAAGGGTATTCCAGGTTAATTTATTTATGCAAATTGACATTTTCCTTCATTTTGTAATCATTGGGATATAAATGGAAAGTACTATGCATGTAGATGTACTTACAGCAAGTAATTCACTGAGTAAATCTTTTCTGAATAAGTGGGTATTGTACTACTGCAGATAAGGTTGTGGTAGTGATACAAGTGTATCCTATCAGGCTTCTTTAAATAAAAAAGGAGGTAAATCTGATTCCATACAATAGAGGTGAATGTACAAGGACACTGGAAACAGTCACAGCTGTACTTCAAAGCATTACAATCACATTTTCTCAGTCTAAATGATCCGTACCGTTCTCCTCAAAACTGCAGTGCTCGATAACGATCTCCTTCCGTCTTTTATGAGCTTTAGAGGTATGAAAATGCTGGCGGTGTCTTTTACACCGGGAAGCCGATTAACAAGGCAGGACGCAGGGAGCACATCGGCGGCGAATAAAATGCCCGCCCGATACATTAACTGCACTCTCTCTCTCTCTCTCTCTCTGCATTACCTACTGTATGCATGGCCCAGTAAATCTATTCCATTTAGCCTGTGTAATTAGTCTGATACTCTCTGGCTTTTATCGAAAGCTCAGCCTCATCAACTCAAGGTTATACCCGTTACCGAGGTTTCAGACAGACCCCTGCTATTATCCCCGCGGATAGCGGCTGTGTTCCACTGACGACCCATTGATTTTGTGTTTGAGCCGGGGAAATGTCTGAGGACCCCACATGCAAACGGGAGAAAAATAACCCCAGGGCCTGTGGCTCTGAAGTAGCCAATTGTTGTCCAAGCACAGGGGACAAACAGTCGCTTGATCAAGAGTGCCACACACACAGGTGTAATAGGGAAAAGCAAGGAAATAATGTTTGGGGCTGTCTGATGTTTGAAAATGTGCACTGGGAGGAAGAAATTAACATGAAAAGTGCACTTCATGAGGTTACAAGAAGTATAAATACTTTTTTTTTTCACATTAATTTCTTTTTTTCAACCAAAGAGGCTGCCCCTGAGCCTAGTACAATCAAGCACTTGAATTTCAAAGCAGGAACATCATGTCAGAAGTGCAGATTCTTAACTTGTAAAAAGTGGAAGGAGAGGTTTGCTGAGATTTGAAGTTGATCAAGAGTTTTTGTTTTGTAGAAAAAAATATATTCTTTAAACTCCTGGCCACATTTCTTCACATCAAAAAACTCATTTTTTTTATTTGCCAATCCCAATACTGATAAATACATACATAAACCTTGAGTATCAAGTGATAAACTTGCATGTATTATAATTTTTAATATAGTTACATGGTTAATGATGCAGAATACTGAACAGAGCTTCTTATGAAGCATTTTGTTAAACATGAGAGAGCGATTATGTGAATGAGTAATATAAAATGAGTCATTATTTGTTTATTGACGAATGTCATTATCATGAGCATCTAAAAGTAGAGGGTGGCATGGTGGTGCAGCAGGTAGCGTCCCAGTCACACAGCTCCAGGGACCTGGAGGTTGTGGGTTCAAGTCCCGCTCTGGGTGACTGTCTTTGAGGAGTTTGGTGTGTTCTCCCCGTGTCCGAGTGGGTTTCCTCCGGGTGCTCCGGTTTCCTCCCACAGTCCAAAAACACATGCTGGTAGGTGGACTGGCGACTCAAAAAGTGTCCATAGGTGTGAGTGTGTGGTTGAATGTATGTATGTTGCCCTGTAAAGGACTGGCGTCCCCTCCAGGGTGTATTCCCACCTTGCGCCCAATGATTCCAAGTAAGCTCTGGACCCACTGAGACCCTGAACTGGATAAGGGTTACAGATAATGAATGAATCTAAAAGAAGACTTCCAAAATGACAAGACTATTGCAGGTTAAATTTGTTACAGAAGTAGAAATTAATTATTTAAATTTCCAAAAAACTGATCTGCAAACAGACATCAATCCCTACAATCCTCTTGTTATGTATTCTAGTGCTGGGCTTTTCACAATTAATTCGGTTCATTCAAATTAAAGTTTTCATGTCATGTTAGATGTAATAATAGATATAGTACGTATTTAAATACTTTATGATAATAAAAAAATCCATAAATGATATTCAAATTTTTGTGCATTATGAACGAAAACACATCTTAACTGGATAAATGCAACCTCACACAGAACTACACACTGATACCAGTCATGTACAGTGAAAAAAACATTTTAAGAAGGAGGCAGGCAGCGTTTTGCAGCGTATTTTTTAGCCCTTTGGAACCGAGAGCGTTGCCTGCACAATGCAAAACTAAGTCATATTTATTACTTGTTTGCTCATCATTAGAGTGAAATAGAAAAAAAAGTATTTTTTTCCAAACTAGAGAAACTGGTTTTTCGATCAAGACTTAATTTGTAATTGTCGCGTGCTGGTTTAATATGTAAATCTGAAATGCAAATTTGTAAAACAATCTGTCTTAGTGAAAGCATGTCAGAACCAACACAGCATAGAGAAGAGGGAAAGAGGAAATGAACAATTAGCACACAAATTACGAACTCTATTTATTTATAACTTTTTTGCACTTGCTGTTCCAGCAGAATTACTCTTTAGATCCCGAGATACTCAGAGGAAGAACAGAATTTTGCTGTCCGATTAAATTGCTATGAAACAATTATGCAGTAAGAAAATAAAAATGATAATCGAAAACCATTTTTAAATTTGAAAAAATTGAGATTTCATTTTTTTTGCAATATCACTGAACCCTAATGCGTTCATGCTAATTTCCTCTAGTAGTTCCTATATAACTGTATGGAAATATTGGTATAGATTTAATATTTATAAATGGGATTGAGTAATTCAATGAATATATGGTAATGATCTCAATAGGAATGTATTCTTAAGAAAACATTAAAAGAGTGCTTTTAATGTGTAAATGACTAACACCAATTTAAATTTCACCTCATACTGTGATACAGTAGAGAGCCCAGAAGGGGTCGTGGGTAAAGAGAAACATTATTTTGAGGAAACCATTTTCAATTCATGCCCACATTTTGTAATTCATGGGTACGAGGAAATATTTTATTCTCTTTTATGCGTGTTAAAAAAAAAAAGTCTACTGTTATCAGTTAATGTGCACACAATATTTTTTTGTGTATAATCGGCCATATTTTCTCCATAATATATTATCCAAATTCGTCAGAGCCTGAGCTGAGCCTGGGAACCCTATTCAAATGCTGTTGTTTTATTATGATGCCCTTCTAAGCATTAAAATCTACAATGTCCTCATAAAGAACACCCAACTCAAAATAAAATCTAACAAGCAGATTCATTCATTAATTTTCTGTTGCTGTTTTACTCTCTTGAGGGTCACGCTAGGACTGGAGCCTACCCAGAATCATAGAAACATGAGCATGATAATTTTCCTCATATTTAAATGCATTTAATAGTGACATATATTTAAAAAAAAAATTCTAACTTTGATACTAAATCTCTTAAATAAATCTCTTTAACCACCAAGATCATTAGGGCTGCTGCTATCTTTATGCCAGTATTGGATCCATATCATTCCATTATTCATCCCAGTATTCTCTGCTGATAGTGGGTATAATCTAGCATCTCTACTAAAATTAAACAAAGCCACAGAAGGTTTTTTATCATTCTGAAATGCACATCATGCTAATCCTCCCCCATTTACTGTCTCTGCAGAATGTATTGAGAGAAAGATAAACGAACAGTCAGACCTATCAATGCAAATAGGAAATGAATGCTAAAAGGCCATCATTTGGCATAATCTAAATTACATCACTTTGGCCATCAGCTTTCAGCAGCTGTGAGCCGTGCTGGCATTTGGATCTCAGCGATGCCTCACCTTGCTCACAGTTGTTGCCTTTGTAGGTGGGGATGCAGATGCAGATGCCTTGGACACACTCTCCGTGGTTGGAGCAGGTGGGGTCCACACACTGGTCTTCTTGGATACTGCACTCCGGCCCTTTCCAGCCTTCATGGCACATGCATCGGCCTTTTTCATACTCGCCATTGCCGCTACACAGCACTGGGCAGGTGTCTGCAATATGGGAATCCATCAGTGGCAGAGGAACAGGTGTGTGAGAGAGAAACAAAAACAGAGCAAAGAGCTTAACTTCCACAAACAAATGCAAATGCTAGCACAAGCACTAATCCATCATCTAAGTCAGACCAAACAATGTAAGGTGCTTACATTTTTCCTTGTACAAAATCCCACCTTACAAACACCTCAACCCCCTCAGTACACACACACACACACACTTTTTTGAGCGGGATAACTCATTGGATTTACTGGGACACTATGTATACATTAGCAGTGACATTGTGTATACAGTATTTAAAAAAAAAAAAGTCCCTGACATTGCCTCTTTACTTTGTTTTGCTTATTTGATTTACTCCCTTCAGGAAAGCTTTATGTTACTTCAGTTGATTGTAGCAGCATAACAGTGCTCCATTCAGATATGCAGGCATACTCAAAACAAACACTAAATGGATAAATATATGAGAAGACCTATACATTACACCAACAGGAGTCTTTATGGCATCCCATTCTAAATTCATAAAC
The DNA here is from genome assembly GCF_029633855.1 of Hoplias malabaricus. Taxonomy (NCBI): domain Eukaryota; kingdom Metazoa; phylum Chordata; class Actinopteri; order Characiformes; family Erythrinidae; genus Hoplias; species Hoplias malabaricus. Next base: position 29,494,390 of record NC_089816.1, read on the forward strand.
ACTGATATGGATTTGACCCTCTGCAACTTTTTATTTTTTAAATTTTTGATTATATCAGTTTCCACTCTTCTAAGAAGGCTTTCTACAAGATTTTGGAAGCATGTCTTTGGGTTTTTTGCTGAACGCACTTTGAAAATGCCTGACTTGCAATCACAATTATGATTAATCACAAAATGTCTGATGGAGATGAAGTCAGGGCTCTGTGTGGGACAGTCAAACTCTTTCACAACCAAATTTACAAACATTGCCTTCCCCAAACTATTCTTACATAGCTGGAGTCATATTTGTTAGCAGATAATTTCCTTCTGCCATTTGCCAGACCTAGGGCCAAGCCTTAGCACTCTGTGACCCCGCTCTGTGATTAACATGACTGCCAGTTCATGGCTGACTTGCTGTGGTTCCTAAATGCTTTCAATTATCACTCATAGTTTATTAAGGACTATCTAGGAAGTAAGAAATTTCACAAACTGACTTGTTCCTATTACAGTAACTTTCTTGAATTCAGTGAGCTCTTTTGAATGACCTAATGTTTTACAAATGTTTGTAAAGGCAGCCTGCATGGCTAGGTGCTTGATTTATACAGCTGTGCCAATGGGACTGAAGTAAACAACTGAATTCAATGATTAGGAGGTGTGTCCCAATACTTCAGTACATGTATTATATGTAGGGTACGTTCTGCTATCCCAAATAGCAAGCAACTGTTCCAGTATTACAAATAGGCAAATGAGGATCCGTAGACATTCTCATTTGTCAGTCCTTTCCATCTTTCATGAAGCAGCCCAAGTGACAGAGCCTCACCGCCTGCTAGCTTAATGATGGGAAGAAAAAAAATGTGTGTTGGCCCCTCCTCATCCAAACAAGTTAGGGATGCGCTTAGTATGCATCAGCGCAGCATTCACGCCTCACTCCTGGACATATCTGTCTCACTCCGGAGTTTCCGAGCCATGGAAAAAAAGGAAAACAAGTCGGATAAATAAGCATATGGCAAGCACTGAACTGTAACATCGGGAGCATGCATAAACTAGATTACGGGCGCATCCCCATCTCATTCCATCTACGCAAATATGGGCGACATACTGCAGCTGGCTACATTTCCCATTTACACCAGTTCCATCATCTTCTTGTCGGCCTGGAGCTCCACTCAAACAGGCAGCACCAATCTGGCAACTCCAGCAATGGTACTATGTTATTCGTGCTCCATCATTTGCCCTCAGCATTCTAATATGACAGTGACAAGAAAACCCTGACATGGCAACGCATAAGCTTGGTTACGAGGTACATTCAGGGCCAAATGTGTTTTTGCAATTCATGCGCATTCTATTGGTTTTGTCTGGGCCCTGGCTTCATTTCCTCCTTCTTTCCTGCTTAATAAAATGGTCCCCCGGGGGGCGCTAGCTAAGCCACTTGTTGTTCCCTGCTGAGTCTAGTCAAAGGAAGCCATTCCTGGCAAAAATGAAGATGTCTCACTGCAGCCACTGAGTCTGGTGTGCCAGTCTGCAACCGACATATTTAATCAATATTGATGCAAATGAAGATGCCGGCTCACTATCTCACTCCTGTTCTCTTTCATTCCTCATCCGCCACCCTCTCCTTCTCTTTATCTGTTGGTATCCCACAAATCTCAGTACTGAACATATCATTCTAAATAGTGGTTTTAATTTGCTGTTGTGCAACTGACACGAAAGGTCAAAAGCCCTTTGTTAAACCCTTAAACGGGCTGTTGTCAAGACCCTTGCTGTTAAGACTGCAATAATAACAAGATATTTTCTCAGTCAAATTAATAGGCCAGACATTTTATTATTCTAATACTGAATTCAGTTTTAGCAGAATAAAAAAAAATCTTTAATTTCTTAGTAGTGGGGTTCTTTTCCTAATTCTGGCATCATAGGCTTGAAATTTTGACAGGTATATTATTTAGCAAAGAAGAATAATGTGGTAGATATAGATCATACATTCTCTACAACTGTAAAATGCAGAGTGACCTGTCAGGGTCTAATGTAAGGAAACTAGGAGGTGGCGGTATATGCTAAGAAGCCAATTTATTAAACAGGAGAATAACAAAATAAATCAAATACCCCACAAGAATAATTATACAGACACTGTATAACAGGATTAGAAGAAGACAAATACAAAGACCCAACCAAGTGAACAAATAAAGACAGGAAACAGAAAAATAAACTAAGAAACCCAGGACAGAGAGTAAGATAAATCTAAATAATAGTATAGAGACTGGGACAGAAGATTGGACCAAGGAAGTAACAGGGTAAAGACAAAAAACTAAACAGAAAAAAGAACACTGAAACAAGATAGAGACTAACCAATGAACTAAATACAAGAACTAACACAAAGATAAACCAAAAGACAATGGCATTGGCACCTTCCAACCTACATGACTACACGACTCTACTCGACTTGGCTCAGCTGTTTTGCTTGTCCAAATCTGGTACCTGGTCCCTGGAACCAGTCCCTGCTCATGTTTAGTCCAAAAAACTAAAACAACTCATGAATACACAACGAGTAAACAGCGCCTAAATTTACGGCTGCCGTTGTTGTGGTTTTCAAAGCCTGTAATTCCTGTTAGGGACAGGGTTTTACACCATCACTGGCTCCAATTCACAGGGGAGCTGTCTTAGTGGCACAAAAGCGACAAGTTTTAAGCGAGCAGAGCAGAGTTAAGTCCAGTAGAGCCAGACTCATGCAGTGGAAAAGCACCAAACCACTGAACCAAGGAAGATCTAGAGATAAAGAAACATCTGCAAAGACAAAGACCAAGAAACTAACCCTGGAACCAAGTCAAAAACAGACAACTGAGAAGAAGACAGGGGCATAAAGAAGGGGAGACAAACATATAAACTACAACTAATCCAGAAACACACAAAGAAGGAGACAAAGAACCATAGAAATAATTATCGAAACAAACAGACGACGTACAAAAGAAACAACAACCAGGGCAGTGAGAAACAAACAGAACAACCAAAATCCACAAATGCCAGAAACACAGAAACTATGGACCAGCCTTGTATACAATGGACAAAATTAGAACCCCTCTGAGAGTCACATGAGCTATGACAGAGTTTTAGAGCCATTGCATTAAAAAATAAATAAATAAGATTCAGAGAATAAAGTCAGAATTCTGAGATAAATCTCAGAATAATTCTGAGGACAATCTTGGAATAATTCGCTGCACGTATAATGGGGCAGACACACAGTGTCATTGTGGAATGCAGATTACTATAGATTTCTGAAGTAAACACACAGTTCTCTTCCACATCAAGACCAGATTGTGATTAGTATTTAAACCCTGAATAGGTGCAAGAACCCATTTATTCAGAAAAGGGCATGTTGTTTCGGAGGATACTATTAATGATCACGAAAATGATGGATCCAGAGCAAGTGGAACTCCAGCGTGCCCACGAAGCTCCATCGCGTTACAGCTCATGGACTCGTACAATAAACTAAAGCCATGTGCATTGCAGTCAGGGACTGCACTGACAGGTTTAGTCGACATGTCGTGTGGATGTGTTTAATAGATAATTCTGTTCACTGACTGCTTCTTTCACAACTCATTCATGGCACACAGACTGTGAGACAGTGTTTCTCTAAAAATTCTGATTATATTCTCAAAAATATACTGACCTTTTCTGATTTTTTTCTCAGAATTATTCCAAGATTTTTCTCAGAATTATTCTGAGATTATTCCCAGAATTCTGACTTTATTCTGGGAATCATATATATTATTTTCAGTGCCATGGCCCTAAAACACGAACAGAAAGGGGGCATGGCTAGAACAGGAAAACCAGGGTGAGCCAAATAAGAGTAAGAGTTAGAAAGACATGGGCTGTGTCTCAAACAGAAGGCAGTAACCTTGATGCCTTGTTGTCTTGCAATCTCACAGGGCAGTGTCTTAGAAGACAGGCTTTAAACACAGAAATATTTCAACATGTTACCAGGACACAGGCACACCTACATTGCTCATCAAGATAATGGCTACTTTAATTAAAGATAATGGAGTAGAAAGCAGGAAGCATTTACATAAAGATTAATGTCAGACATGACTTCCTCAGACATTGCCCTCCTCCCTCAGAATACTGCCTTAGTAGACACCATTCCACTCATTCCAGACATAGCCATGGACATGAGGAAAGGAGAACAAAGGCTGTGTCCCAATTGTACTACACACTAATAATATACTCTCACTAATCAAAAAAGTGCGTTCAACAGGACTAACAAGGTGTGAGGATTTGTGGCTATGACAACGCACATCATAACAAGCTGTAGCTGTAATACTAGCTGCCATTTTTTTTCAAAGTTTGAATCTCAAATATCTCCCTCCACATAGCGTAGTGCAGTTTAATAACAGTTTCTGCAGTAAAATACTGCATCGTATGTCAGATAATAAGGTAATATATACTTGCTAAGCTTCTGTCCCTCTAACATTTAGTGCAGTGTACCAGTATTACAATCAATGAAGTGCACTATGTAGGAGGTAGGGCACTATATGGCATAGAGCCAAATGTTTTCAAAATGTGATTAGTTTCTCCCTTTCCTGCTGGTCAGTGGGACAATAGTGTCCATCATTATCATACCAAAATAGACTGGGTTTAAAGTCCACTGCATTGTGGACTTTTTAGTATACTCAAATAGGACACTTATGACTATAGTACAAACTACATACTCGAACACTAGACAGAATAAGTATTAAGTGCACAATCTTTTCTAAACAGAAAAGCATAACCAAACATGGGGAACAGGACCGAGACATGGAGGAGGAGGAACCATTCATGACATGACCACACTAAGCTTTTTGTATTCTTCAGACTTCATGCACATTTCACACTTAAAACTAAACAATAGGAAATGCATAAAATAGATACACAGATCAAATTGCTCTGCACTTATCCCACATCAAATTACTAAACCAGTGATCAACAAGACCTTCGCAGAAAACATCCTTTTCAGACAAGCTCTCATTAAAGCTTTATTCAGCTGGCAGTAATGAAGTTGGAGAGCCAAAATATAATGACCACTTGGCTTGGTTTACGAATAGTTTGAGGAGCACAAAATACAGTTCCACAGGTTATAATCCAGTCAAACATTTGCTGGGATGTGTTATAACAACAAGACCAATCCAAGGCAGCTCACAACTTACTGGGCTTAAAAGATCTGCTACTGATACTTTGTACTTCATACACACATATATGTATGTGTGTGTGTTTGTGTGTGGTTTCAGTCGATTAAAAAATTAATTGATATAATGTGATTAATCACAAATTAAATATGAAAGTATTTCCTTGATTTTTACAGTGTACAGTGGTATGCACAAAAACCTGGTAAGAGTAAAACATTCTATTGATTTTATTATAATATTTAAGAGTTTTTTAAAAATACTTCAGAGAAATCTGGACACAAGCCTTAACAGAAAAAAATAAATGGCAGCATGCTGCTCAGAGCTCAGGTAATAAAACACCTCCATATTCCATCTTCAACAATTTTATATATATATAAAAAGTTTGTTTTAAGTGTTATTGTTGTGAGATTTAATCCATATTTCAGCATTCATTCGTCCATTCATTGTCTGTAACCACTTATCAAGCTCAGGGTCATGGTGGGTCCAGAGCCTACCCGGGATCACTGGGGGCAAGGCAGGAACACATCCTGGAGGGGGGCGCCAGTCCTTCACAGGGCAACACACACACACACACACACATTCACTCACACTTTCGGACACTTTTAAGTCACCAATCCACCTACCAACGTGTGTTTTTGGACTGTGGGAGGAAAACGGAGCACCCGGAGGAAACCCACGCAAACACAGGGAGAACACACCACACTCCCCACAGACAGTCACCCGGAGCAGGACTCGATCGCACAATCTGTGACTGCAACACTACCTGCTGTGCCATATTTCAGCATAAAAATAATGCTACCATCTGAACTCAATAGTGATGCTGTGTTTACAACACAGCCTAGACCATCACTAGGGTCTGTAAAACAAGTGAGTTATTTGAGGATGTTGGCAAAAAAATGGCAAAATTATTAACCCTCTGGGGTCTATAGACTTTTTCTCAAATTTTGCAAATCTTCTTTAATTCACATTTACATAAATCCCCATATATTTCATAATAGTTTGAAATGAATAATTTGATATGAAACATATGGAGAATAAAATATATGTAAATCTGAATTAAAGAAGGTTTGCGAAAATTGAAGATATGTCCTAGACACCAGAAGGCTAATCTGCGTTTTAAACAATTAACCCATTAAAGTTTCCCGATTAATCACATGTTAAAGCATTAACATTCATTGCACTAATACACACACACACACACACACTTTTGGATGTAATTAAATTTTGCTCTATGACACAGAGTCCTAGCTCTATTCACCAGCCAAATATTGTGAAATCGACTCCAACTACAGCCAACACAGAAGCCAAAACTGCAGGTATAGGCTGGTGCTGGAGAGAGGAGGAGCAGGAGGAGGAGGGTGTCAGATTCTCATAGAGAAACAAAAGCCAAGCCTTGGCTGCCCTTGCTGAGGTCAGTGTGGCTCTTCTTGTCCTTACGTGGTCTTCTCAAGTACAGAGACAAACTGAGGTCTATCACAGGCCCAGCCTGCTCTTTCTCTACTCCAGACCTGTCTATTAGTCTCCATAACTTCTCTGGCACAGCTCCAGGCCAGCAGCAATAAGAGGTGCATTATGTTCGCTACAGTAATTCACTGGCCCGGGTCTTCTCTGGAGACTGGGAGAAGGTGTAGGGATGAAGTCCGAGTAATAGGCTATAAGGAGCGAGTGAATGACATCTCAGAGACCAGGAGGAGCAGCCAAAACTGGCCTGATTTATTGGCTCTCTGCATTCCAGGCAAATCCTTTTTAAAGGCTGTGAAGCTTGTAATCATTGATGAGCATGACAACAGAAGGATGGAAGTAGTGAGAGAGCAAGAAAGGGTGCAAGGGAGAGGGGAAGAGAGAGACAGAGAGAGAGAGAGAGAGAGAGAGAGAGAGAGAGAGAGAGAGAGAGAGAGATGACAACTTCACTGAAGCTCAGACACCATTCTCCAGGCCAAAAAGTTCTTGCATAAAAAAAGGCGTTTTACAGTTATTTATTTATTTATTTTCTTGTTTGTTTCGGTTCAGTGTCCAAGCTTCTCCACAAGTTTCTCTCAGGCTGCTACACTTTCCTCTGGTCTGATGCAGCCAAATGTAAAGGCGAAAAAAAAAAGTAAAAAAGCAGAAACTGAATATGAAAGAAGAAAAATACGAAAGGCCAGAAGGAGCGGTATTCTGCATGCCATCCCGATAGAACAGAAAAGTGGGGATTATGTTATATAAACCCCTCCTTGAGGTTTGATCTCCCTCTGAAGAGAGTTCTAATGGCGTCGGGGCCGAGCACAGCGTGGTCTAAAGCTGCAGAGGAATCTGAATCGGCGTGGCGTACACGCAGGAATAGCTGTTAGACACGGCGGCCTGCCGGCCCGGTGCATTATTCAGCCCTCTCCCAGTGCCTGTTCTTTTTGGATGTAGTTAACAGGGCATGTGTAAAAAATTGCAAAGCTGCCACACACCAAACTGACCCGCTTTGAAGAAAAATGGAAATTCAGAGTCTGCATGTTTTTCACAGCCAGATTAAAAAAAAAAAAAAACAGAAAAAAGAAATAAAAACTGAAAAAATATAAATGCACTCCAATACAGCTATGATGCCTTTGCTCAAGAACAGAGTGTATAATAAACAATATGGTCACAATTTGGCTTTGGATTTGGCCCAACACAGAACATTTTAATTACATTAACCCCCAGAATGCACAGAATGTTAATTAATTCAATGTTTAGTGCTTTGAGTGATAGCCGATTGAAACACGATATATGGTACCTGTTAATATCATTCTCCTTTTGTATTTCTGGACTGTGGGTTGAAACCATTGCATGCAGAGAAAACCACACAGAACACAGAACTCCTCGCATACAGTGATCCAAGGCAGGGTATGAACATGTGACCCCAAGATCCTGGAACTGTACGGCAGTGATAATATTCGTAGTGTCACTGTGCTGTTCGTGTTAACTGTCTTGTTTGAGTGGGGAAGGAAACAAAGCAAGTTTTCTTCTATGCCCCTTTCACACATGCACAGAGTTTATGCAGAGGAGCTTTATGTGTGAATACGACCACCTGCAACATTTGTCCCAGTTCTTACTGTGACTTTACCCTGGTAATGCCCTAGTAAAAATTCTGGGTAACGTCGGAGTGCATGTTAGAACAACGCAGGGAATGTTCCGGCGTTTCTCCTGCACACACTGCACAGGCGCTATGCCAGGCCTAAATCACATGTTTAATTTCCCACTGAGAGAGAGCTTGTCTGATGCAGGAAATCTCCCGCTGTGTGCTGTATGTGTGAACGACCACCTAGTGAAAGTCTTTCTCAGAAGAGACAATGGCGACACACTATTTATTAATATGCTTCATTTCAGGAGAAAATAAGATATCCACAAACCTTTGACCAGATAAGGTAAGTGATTAAGAGTTCAAACTATTGCAAGTAATCACAGATTGATCACATTTTGCCATTTAACATTTATTATATTATTTTATGTAAGGAATATACTTGCTGTTTGGCCATGCATATGTGTAGACAACAATCTGCCTCATGAATGTAACTGTTCACATACTCGCCTATGTGCAATGCTTGTAACTGGAGGCTTCCACAAGAGGGCAGACCCGAGAAAGATGTGGGTAATTGTGGATTGGTTACAGCCAGAGCTGCTGACAAAGCCTTTCTTCAAAACTTTGATGCACTGACCATACAGTTTACGTGTGTACATGTTCATTTCTGAGGACATGCACAACCGACGCACCAAACAGATGCAGGATATGCAAGGCAGATCTCATGTAGTTAACACCAAGTATGTTTCTAGCTTATGGCTTCTCAGGCACAGTCAAGGCAGAGTCGCTGATTTTCCTTTTGTACATAAAACATGTTCTACCTCCTTGGTGAAGTCAAAATAAAATGAAAAAAGGGAGGGGAAAAAAAAGAAAAGACCAAAGTACACAAAAGCTGTATTCCGTCTGGAAGGCATACATGCGCTTTGACAAAACACTGTGGTGTGTGCTGTTCTCTAGGGGGACAAGGGTGGGGGCAGGTAGTGGAATACACTGACCTTGCCCTATCAGGCCCCTGGAGATGACAGAGGACAGGGGAGGGGAGGGGGAGGGTCCAGTACGTGCCCAAGGTCTAATTCAGCAGCATTACTCTCGGCCCTGGAGGACCCGGACTTTGGAGAATGAACGTCTTGGTACTGACCTTTCTCACAGCTGGGGCCCAGGAAGCCAGCGAAGCAGTGACAGTGGCCTGCGACACACTCTCCATTGCCGTTACAGTTCGATGAGCATCCATCCATGGATTCTGAAAAGCCAAAGAAAAGATATTTTGAAGCCTGTATTCATAATGTTTTATAAGTGCATTATTAAAGTGTTATATGGCATACATCATGCTTTATAAAGCATAATATTAGATTGTGCTGTTGCATATACACTATATAGCTTTATAATGTCAGTTTTTTTTTTTTGACATAAGCATTTTTCCCTGTCCTTCATACAAAATATCTGATACTTGTTTTGATGTTGCATTAAAAGTGTCTTTCTTTAAAATACATAATAAAATTTATTTTGATCTCATAAAATTGGCTTTCATAATATAAAACAAAAGATATTCATAATAAAAAAAATATTAATCAAAGCTATGACTTACTGTCTTATAATAGGAACTTACTACGTCGTAAGTATGAGAAAAAATAACATATAATTTATTACAGAATAGTAATTCATTATTTGTTCATGTTTGTCTGTATCTTCACTCCAGGCCCTACTGGGATTCCACAGCTCTCAAGTGTGGCTAAAATGACAATCTGACTTAGTCTTATATATTAAAGCCACTACATTAATTCATGTTAAATAAACATATATACAGTTATGCACTGTATAATGATAAAAAAAGATAATAAAAGAGCTAACTGCATCATTAACTTACTGCCTAGTTAGCATATTAGCTAAACTCAGATTAAAATATTAACTAACGACATCACAGATACATCACATAAACTCTTACAAGAGTTAATATGTCAGCTGTGGTATAATACTGATGGTACTGTGATAGTACTAATTGAGTACACTAACTGTGGACATAACTAAGCCTAAGGGTGGGGTTAGCCATCACTTAGCATAACATCAGTATGCTATTATTCACAATTAAGGAAGTAAAAAGAAGAGCTCGGTAGTGTCGCAGTCACACAGCTCCAGGGTCCTGCTCCGGCTGACTGTCTGTGAGGAGTTCTCCCTGTGTGGGTTTTCTTCAGGTGCTCCGGTGTCCAAAATCAAAGGTTGGTAGATGGACTGGCAACTCAAAAGTTTCCATAGGTTGGAGTTAATGTGTGAGTGTGTGTGTCACCCTTAGAAGGACTTGGGCCCCCTCCAGCGTTTGTCCCCACCTTGTGCCCAATGATTAGGCTCCAGAGGGTAGGCTCCAGACCCACCGCAACCCTGAACTGGATAAGCACTTACAGACCATGAACGAATGAATGAAAACAGCCGTATTCAATCCCATCATATGAGTGTGTATTTAAGAAAAATAAACCCAATATATTAAGCTGAGTTCCTGTTAGTTAAGAACACTTGAATATGTGCCAAAAAAGCAGCTGTTTTCTTCCTGCGTGATTCTGTGAAAAAAACTGAATATCTCCACACTGCTCTTTTGGAAAAGTACAAGATCAGATTCAACATAATGATTCTCAGGCAGACATTTGCCGAACAACCTACGGATTAGTACCAGAAACTACAAAAAACTGTTTGCTGGTGTCAGTTGTATGTGGTTCATTGTAAAGTCTCATTCTGCCAAATATAATCCAGTAAGTTTCCTGTTCATTTTACAGAGATCCATCCATCCATCCATCCATCCATCCATTATCCACCACTTATCCGGATCCGGGTCGCGAGGGAAGCAGTCGGAGCAAGGAAACCCAGACCTCCCTCTCCCCAGCCACCGTCTCCAGCTCCTCCGGGGGTATACCAAGGCGTTCCCAGGACAGTCGAGACATGTAGTCTCTCCAGCGTGTTCTTGGTCTGCCCCGGGGCCTCCTCCCCGTTGGACATGCCCGAAACACCTCACCAGGTAGGCGTCCAGGAGGCATCCGGACCAGATGCCCGAACTACCTCAACTGGCTCCTCTCAACGTGGAGGAGCGGCTCCACTCCGAGTCTCTCCCAGATGTCCCAGTTCCTAACCCTGTCTCTAAGGTAGAGTCCAGACGCCCTGCAGAGAAAACTCATTTCAGCCGCTTGTACCCGCGATCTCGTTCTTTCGGTCACTACCCAAAGCTCATGACCATAGGTGAGGGTTGGGACGTAGATTGAATGGTAAATTGAGAGCTTTGCTTTTCTGCTCAGCTCTCTCTTCACCACAACAGACCGGTAAAGAGCCCGCATTACTGCTGACGCTGCACCAATCCACCTGTCAATCTCACGCTCCATCTTTCCCTCACTCGTGAACAAGACCCTGAGGTATTTAAACTCCTCCACTTGAGGCAGGATCTCACTTCCAACCTGGAGAGAACACTCCACCCTTTTCCGACTGAGTACCATGGACTCAGACTTGGAGGTGCTGATCCACATCACTACCGCTTCACACTCGGCTGCAAACTGGTCCAGCAAGAGCTGGATGTTCTGGCTCGATGAAGCCAACAAGACCACATCATCCGCAAAATCAGACATGGAATCCTGAGACCACCAAACCGGACACCTTCGGCCAATTGGCTATGCTGAGAAATTCTGTCTATACAAATTATGAACAGAACCGGTGACAACGGGCAGCCCTGACGAAGTCCAACTGACTTTCTGCAAGCCATACGAACCAGACTCCTGCTCTGTCTATACAGGGACTGGAAGGCTCGTAGCAAAGAGCCCATACTCCCAGAGCACCCCCCACAGAATATCCAGAGGGACACGGTCGAATGCCTTCTCCAGAACACTTGTAGACTGGTTGAGCAAACTCCCACGCACCCTCCAGGATCCTAGAGAGGGAAAAGAGCTGGTCCTGTGCTCCACGACTGTGTTCAACTATCAGTCGGACTCTCTTCTCCAGTACCCCCACATAGACCTTACCAAGGAGGCTGAGGAGTGTGATCCCCCTATAGTTGGAACACACCCTCCGATCCCCCTTTTTAAAAAGCGGAACCACCACCCCAGTCTGCCAGTCCAGAGGCACTGCCCCGAAGCCGCTTGGCTCCTTTTACATTTTACAGAGATGTGTTAATAATTACAAACGATTCGACATTAATAAATTATTTGAATGGTATAAAATCTCATAATTTTATATGTGAAGTTCAGTTTATTACATCTGTGCATAATTTACCCATTTACAGGCACTAATCGATTTGTCAACATAAAAGTCTCATTTAAAAACGAATTATAACTCAAATTCCACATGTTCTGTATTCCCCCTTATAACCTCAATCCTGATCTGAATACTGGACTAAGTGCAGTTTAGCCGTGATTGGGGAAATGATGCATGTAAATTTACTGTGCTCTAAATGTATCAGTTCCAAACCTTATAACAACACAGAACTTAGTTTACTCGTTTTTTTGTTTGTTGGTTTGTAGTTTTCTTTGGCTTATGTTTTGTTTTAGATCATGTTTACAGGAATTTGTCATAGACAAATATATTATCATACACAAACAGCAAAATTGTGCTAAAAAAAACTCTTACAAACTCTAAACAACTGCACATTCATTGACTACACTTCCTTTTTGTTGAAGTAAAATAGCATGGGTATACCGCAAGCACCAAACAGAAGTGTGTGTGGATTTATTAAACTAATTTCACACCATTTGTTTTGAGTGTAGTTGGCAGTGATATAATGGGGTTAATGTTATTATTGCTTTCTGTGCCACCTTTGAAATACTCTCCCCTCACTACACAAAAGAACAATAATTACCTCATGTTTGTACTGTGTCGCTATTTAGATAATGCTGACATCAGTTCAACTATTATTAGCAAAAATAAACAGAAGTTAAAACAGGTTTGCTTTTCAGTATTTTGGACTTCATAAACCTGAGCATAAAACGTACATTGTTCTGTTAATAAAAGCCTTTTCAGTATGAAACCCATGCCTCATGATGGATGAGTAGATTAGAAAACAAAACAAAAGCAGCCAGCATGACGTGAGACTCGGAGATCACAGAGGAGACGTTTTTGGGTTAGAGTGAAATAAATGCGTTGCTTTCAAATGCAGGCTTCCAGCAGGTAGGATCCAGCTACATGAATTGTACATCCCTGATATATTCCTCGCCTATCCATTCTCTTTAATAAAAAAGAAAGCTGGTAATAAAAATAGAAGTAATACTCAGCTCTTAAAAATATGTTTTTGCATTAACAATTTATAGCCACCATGATATTAGCATTAGAAAAATGTCTGACCACATTTTGTATTATTTTCAGTGAAAACTGCCATAAAGTACATTTAGTCACCAATTTTGCAGACTCAGAAATGGTATTCATTCATCCGTTCATTTTCTGTAACAGATTCATCCTGTTCAGGGTCTCATACACTTAAAAATAAAAGTAGTTCAAAAGGGTCTTTAAGCAATGCCATAAAAGAATCACTTTTATTTCCATGAGAAATGTTCTATGGCATCACTCAAGGAACCTTTCATAGCACCTTTATTGTTAAATGTACAGAGGGTTCAGAAGCAACTCACTCCCTAAGTCACCCACACGTAATTTAATCATCTACTGAATGTATTGTGTCCACACTTGTCTGTAAAACTAAATCCATTTTTGCTTTCACTCTTTAAAGAAAAAAAAAATCAGACACAGCAGGGTTGCTGGAGTTGTTATAGCCCTTAGAAAATCTGAGATTAGTTCACCAACCAAAAATATCCAGGCAACAGTGTCCATAAAGGGACAGGGTGACATGGGGATAAAAAAAATCATGCAGAGAAACAGGTGGACTACAATCTGTAAGTGTAGAAACTGCTCCTTTATATATACAATCAACATACATGCCATAATGCCCAACATTAGAATAAAACCAAATAACATTATTCCAGTGTGAGGCTGTTATGTTGGATTAACTTTTTCCAGATCTCTCCTTGTGGCAGTATTATTTGAGGTTATTATCCAATACATAGTTTTAGCAGTTAATACATAATGATTTAAATAATGTGAGCTGTTAATTTAACAAATTTGTGCAAAATCTCCTGAAAAATTAATAACTTACACTTCATTGCCATGTAGACTAGAAATTAACATCTCTTGCTTTTGCACAATACCGCATAAGTAGCTATGGGATTGTACTGTTTACAGTATGTTATATTATTGCGAATGTTTTATGTAAAATGTCCCATTAATTAAACCAATTTGCACCTGCAATTTACACCTCCTTAAAGCAATGATGATGTGATTTAACAAATCCATAATGAATAAAGATGTGTGGTTTGAATAAGGCAAAGATTATTTTCAACAGACATTCAATGCGTCACAACAACTGTTAAAATGTTGACATTTTGCCATGGGGATTTAATTGTATGGTGCCACAACAAAAGCAATGATTCTGGATCACAAGCACCACTCCAACTCATAACAAAGGTACTAGGTTGTGTTCCATCACCCCAGAGAATACACTTCCACTGTTCTACAGCCCTTCTAGCAAACACTTGGCATACAGCGTGGCATGTGTCACAGGGCAGAAACCTCCTTCACTCACACCTGATTGTTAAGTTTACCTCTATTCATTCAAGAAGACTTTTCAGACTAAGGTTTCAGCTAAAAAGGGAACAGGGTTTAATCTTTATTAAGAAGACGTGAAGGTTTGAGGTGTTAACCTGGGTATATTCTCAGATACAGTCACTCTGCCCACAAATAGACTGACTCTGTTGTATATCCTTGTATACACACTTTTTATGGCTCTGGTACTGGTCTGACATGCATCCTCCTTCTACACATAGACGTTGCCAAAAATTAGATTTGTGATTGGTTATTTTGCATGTCAGTCAAACTTAATTTCCTGCAGTAGTAGACGGTTCCTGGCCATGTTAAGTGCCGAAAGGTACCTAACAGGTTCTGGTGGAGTTCCAAATATTGCTAACAAAGAATGTTTTTTATACACATTTAAGGAGTAAAAAGTCATCATTCTTTTTACATTCCACTAGTGCCATTACCATGACACTAGTTATTCATTATATGCAAATTATACTTTTGCTTACATATATCATGCTGTCATTTGTAGACCACTATGTCCAACATCTGATAATTCCTGCCCTCCTCCAAAATATTTATAGTGCAGTTTCTGTAGAACTGAGCAGGGATTAGCAATGATAGAGGCCCTATACTCTCATAAAAGTGCCGTTCTATTGATCAGTGTCTTTGTGTGACTGAAAATCTGTGCAGCAGTGGATGTGCATTAGAATAGCTAAATTCAGGAAAGATTTTAGACAATATTTTGGAGAGATAGAGCATCTATTTATCATTATTCACCTATGAGACACATCGTAAGAAGCATTGTAAATGTACTGATACTATTGAGTTTCAGACTATAGATCCTATTCGATTTGTAATATTTGTCAGCCATCCTCTAGTCCTATATCAGTGGTCAGTGTCTGATTATAAGATCTCCATTGACTGTTGACCGCTCTCATCTGAGGAGTGACATTGACATGTGTAAGAAATGCCTGATACACTGCAGCATGACACCACTAACATGTCAGTGACACTGCTGTGTTGAGAATGGTTCATGACCCATATAATATCAGAAGAAAAGGGGTCATGTGGTCAGAAACTGACCAGTGATGAATGAGGCAGGATGAGAATGACAAACTGAGCACAACGGGAGATGGGCTACACTCTTCAAATGTACACTTATATAGGTTAGGTGCACATGTGGAGCTGCATTCTCTAGAGAGACAGAGCACTTTCCAGTGAATTTGGAGTGAACTGGAGTGCCTTTGAGATTTGAGCATTAATACTTGATCTCTCTAATGTTCTTTAATATATGTTCTGTGGCTGGATTCAATCAAATGTGAGCAATTCCTACATCTAAAGACCATCTAGAAGAGTGGAAGTTGTCAGTGCATCAAAAGAGGGACAGACTCTTTATTAATACCCAAGAAATATTGCCCGAGCAATAGGTGTCAACATATATTTGGTCATGTAGTACATTTTCTACACTGACTACACTTCGAACAATAATTACTACACATTAGTACTGTGTTGCTATGTTATTTAGATAATCTTTTCAAACCAGCTCAAACATTATTACCATATTAAACACATAAATCAAACACATATCAAACACAGCTAGAAAGGAAATTGTAAAAACGACCGCATTAGAGGTTTGTTCTTCAGTGTTGTAGACTCGAGTTCATAAAACCACACTAAAATGTATATCACGCTGGAAGGCAGACCAATAAAGTTGCCATGGAGAGGAAGCAGAAGAAGAATGTTTCTAATAAAGTGGATGAGGAGTATATAATCACCATATGATATCTCCATTTTGCACAGACCTAGTACATACACCCACTTGACAGTAGGTACACCTATATGCCGTTGCTGTCCAAAGAAAACCATGTACACACCTCTTAATTTGTTTTTCATCTACAGCTACAAAGCTGTTTAGATTGTGTGGCATTTTCACAATGCATGAATTAAGATGGTCCATAATGAACAGTAATGCCTAGAAAAAGAAAAGTGAAAAATATACACCTAGATACGAGCCATTGCAAGGTCAAGTTTTTGCTTTATGATGCGAGTCAAGACCTGAGTTATGAGCGAGCAAGCTTACGCCACCTAGGTAGCCCAGTGAGTGTTCAGTTCATTTGGTTGTTATCATGTATCTCTGTCGTATCGCTGTTTATTGTAGCATTGTAGCATTAATTGTGTAGTGAGTAAGTTAAGCTGAGCATGAAAAGAAAAACTCCCCCCAACCTCCTCTGGTATCCGCCAGCATCTTTGTCTGATCTTCAAGGTAAATATACTTAATAGAACCAGTTTTTTTCTTGACAATCTCTTTTATTATGTACTATTATTTTTTTTACACATTATTTGTTATTGATAAAGTAAATGTTATTATTTAAAAACACATAACAAAAAAAAGTGTGTGTTTTTTGGGGGCCTGGAATGGATTAATATCATTTCAATTAATTTTAATGGGGAGATTTTATTTGGTATATGAGCAAACTGAGTTACAAGCTCGGTCACAGAACAAATTAAACTCGTAAGCCAAGGTATTAGTGCGTGTGTATATATATATAATTGATAAAAATGTCCTTATCTTACATATTCAGATGAAATACCAAGTAAACATAATAAATTGGGATAATTTACATTTGGATAATGCATATGCTCTCCTGGGTTTGACACCTAGTAAAAGTCCTCTCAAAAATGTGCAGTTCTGCAGCAAAGCAGATACTAAATTCACGAGAGAGTGAGTGAGAGTGAGAGAGAGACATTTCCCTGAGGCCTGTTGTCATGCTATTCATCCAGCACCATCACTTCACATCTCAGCATGATAATGCGCAGATCTGTCCACAGTTTCTGAAAGCGAAAAATGTCCTAGTTCTTCCGTTGCCTGAATACTCACACCAGGCAATGCAAGGATCACTTGTTTAAGAGCAGACTGATATCTCAGTGGGCCACTGAATGATATTGGCATGCCATGAATATATCAGTATATATCAGTATTGACCTCTGAAGGGTACTGCTCCAATTAGGAAATGCTGAATATTTTATTTCTTGTTACACAAAAATTATTCAAAAATCATCTGCTGCACTAACTGTTTTAATGATACACTATGCATGTGTATCAATATTAATACTCATACATTTCCATATAACTCATGAATTTATTTAGACTTATTATATTGGAAATTAAATTAAACTTAATGTTTGCTTGATGTGTTTAACCACAGTCAGCTTATATATTTAACCACTGAAACAGCAACCAATGAGAACAATATTTCCATATTTCTCTCATAATCTGATTATATTTTATTTAAAATATACTGGAACCCCCCCCCCCTCTCGATTTTCAAACAAAAGCTGCCACCATCATCATCATCACCCAGTAATACATGTATTATTTTCCTGAATGAACACTGCTGTGCAAAAACACTACCAGAGACCATTTTTCATTTATTTAATTTGCAGTCAAAACAGCCATTTGGACACATTATTCATTTTTCAGTGTCAGAAAAAAAGGAGAAACATATTTAACAGCATATTTACAAATGCCTCAACAACTGAAAAAAACAGGAAGGAAATCAGTAAAAAAAAAACAACTGAAAGCCAGTCTCTGTAAAAAAGGGAAACCATGACAAAATTCAGAAACAAATATAATATTTAGTTGTTGAAGCTTCTGTATATTTTCTGTTAAATATGATTCCTGCTGGCGGCACGGTGGTGCAACAGGTAGTGGGGTGACTGTCTGTGAGGAGTGTGGTGTGTTCTCTCTGTGTCTGCGTGGGTTTCCTCCGGGTGACTGTCTGTGAGGAGTGTGGTGTGTTCTCTCTGTGTCCGCGTGGGTTTCCTCCGGGTGCTCCGGTTTCCTCCCACGGTCCAAAAACACACGTTGGTAGGTGGACTGGCAACTCAAAAGTGTCTGTAGGTCAAGTTATATAAACTGTGTCCTTCACTATTTTCTGAGATTGACCGATGCATTAAAAATTAGGCTAACCAATCAGATTTGGTTACAGACCAAACAAATGAACAGGATGTCGGCGGCTGAACAGCTTGTCTTGTTTGTAGCAGAACACAGAAGCTTAAAACTTAACCAACACGCTGAGACCTAAAATGTGGATGTTAAAAACTATATAACTCCTTTTAATGAGAGGAGCAACATGCAGAAGCAGGGTCTCAAACTCCCCCAGTGAGTTTCACACAGCTGAATTCCCCGTGTTGTTGTGAACACTGGGGCAGATTCAGTGTGGCATTTAGTTGCAGTGTTTACAGTAAAATGACAAATTCACCATTGTTCCTACTCAATAAATCCATTTATTCTTCCTCTTCCAACGTATTCCCATAATTTCAGAGCCCTGAGACAAAAAACATGCCAAATGTAGTGTAAAAGTTCCACTACATTAAAAATCACATCATTGTTTTATGCTCAAAAAAAAATGTACTCAGTGTCCATGGTGAGGGTTAAAATTTGACACTCAACTTTTTCTAATTTGCTAATTTACAGAAGTTGCAAATCTGAAGGAAGAGTGGAGTGTTCTTCTTTCTACAGAAACAAATCTCTTTGTGTTTAATTAGTGTTTAGACTGAAAATTAAATCAGCCACCTGAAACAATGACCAATAGGAATCAGTTCTTAGGCACATCAGTTTTTGGTTTCATAGCAAGCACTCGCAGTCAATGTAACATGGTTTTTGTTTACATGTCTAATCAGCATTTCAGATTCCAATGATGTCTTGCTGATGCTGGATTGGTTAAAAATAAATACAAATAAATAAATATATAAAACCCCCACATATAATGGTAACATCCACCTCATTACACAAGCATCACACTTCGATTTAATGTTTGCGTATTCAAGGTTTGTCTGTCTGTCTGTTTTGTTTTCATCATTATCATGGATCTCTATTTTGTATGTTGCCCCTGTGTGTGTCCAGTATGCCTGCTACCTATGTCTGTTGTACTGTCTCTGTGTCTCTCCTGTCTGCTCAGTCCTTTCAACAATCTACTTGTTGTTTTGTTGTTCTATCCCACCCCTCCCACATTGTTCCTGAATTTGAAATGGGTCTTGTTTTAGTGCTTAGTAATTTGGGGAATGTGGGGGTGTCAGTGTGTTGATTTGTGAGGGGGTTGGATTCAGAGGGGTATAGATGTGGTTTAGGTGTGATTGGTTTTTGGGTCAGTTTGGGATGGGATTGTGAGGGGAAGCTTGGGTGTGGTTGGTTTAGATTAGATTTCCACTGGGGTGAGTGTGCAAGGCCGGGTTGCTTTGAGGTTTGGTTTGGTTTGGATTTGTGAGGAGAGGCAATGTATGGCGGGTTTGTGTTGTGTTTCTGAGGTGATGCAAAAGTGTGGTAGGTGTTCGGTTTGTGGGTCCGTTTAGAATTGGGTTTGTGAGTTTAAGGTGGTTTAAGGGTAGGTCAGGTCATGTGGATGTGGCTGGGCTGGGTGTTTTGTGAGTGGGTTAACAGGATGGGTGAGTGCATTTGGCTATGGACGGTTTGTGAGTGGGCTGAGTTTGGTTGTTGGTAGGTTCTTGTGGGTTGTGGGTTGATATGTGAGTGGCTTAGCTTTGGTGGAGGAGTATGTAGATGGGTAATCAGCTTAAGCAAAATTGAATGGGGTGTTGGTGTGTCCAAAAGTTATCGGCCATGTTTAAAAACATTATACTAGTTACTCTAACCGTTTCTGTGGTGCAAAGACGGGAGAAATTATGAGACTGCCAATATAAATGCAAAAGCAAGATCTTTTGTTGTCTGGCATACTTACCAATGGTGGAGCTGAGGAGCAGGACCTGCTCAATCTTCTTTCCATCATTGTACAGAGCCAAATACCAGGTGCCTGGGTCCATATACTCAATGAAGCCAGTCTCCTGCAGAGAGTTCAACTGCAGGTTCCTTGGCGACGGGCCTGAACTTTCTGAGCCTTTCACTTCCGCTTTGATTAATTGCTTTCCATCCAACAGCTTCACAAAGTCGAACTGGAGAGGAGAGGGAGATAAATGCAAGTTAGCACTAGGGGAACATCATAGGAACATCTCAGTTTGTCACCTACAAGGGTTCTGCTTTAGGCAGATAGTGTGACTTGAGGTTTGGCAACAACATAAATCGCATTCAGGCTTCGTTTTAATTGCGCTAATTAAGTAATTATCATGATAAAACCGCCAAGCTCCTTGACTTGCACTCAAAATTTGCAGCTCATATCCTAATGGATCTGGCCCTGCTCTCTCCGCTGAAGTGCATTATCCTTATGTGGTAATTGTTTGCATTTCAGTGTCTGAGAGAGATAGGGATAAAAATATGATATGTTGAAATCATAGTTACCAACAGCAGGAACAAAGGTATGTTAGTTTTGAATGTGTGGAACTGACACTTTCAACTGAAGTGTTTTTAACAAGATACTAAGATACATTATGTTATAAATATGAGAAAAATATATTTACCCATACTTTTATTTCAAAAGTAATGGATAGAACTTGCTGACCCACAGCATTTCCCCTTTTAACCTTAAATGTATGTTTAGCTACTCCAGTGTCCCCCATTCTGACAGTGCTTGCTTCTCTGTAGAGATTAGACATGCTGGTTGGGCTCCTGTGTATAAAGTGTTTGATAGCTTATGTTGTTATAGCCCTGCTAATAGTCCATTATGTAATTATATACAGCACAGCAGCAATAGCTCTAGACATTTAAGGGTTAAAGCACAGTGAGCACAACAAGGGAATAGATTCTTCTTTTAGCCAGTTATTGTGACACCTACATGCCCCCTTTTCTTGTGTTTGAAGCACACGGCATCATCCTTGGTCTGTTTGATCCAAACACAATTTCCAATGAACAGCATTCATCCGGGAATTGATTTTGACCTCCAGCTCTTTGAAGAAGACATTGTATTGATGTATATAAGATGAGTAGCACAACAGACTACAATTTACATGTAAATTCTACTGGCTGTGTCTATAATCATGAAAGTAGCAGCCCACATCACCACAAGGGACCTACAGCCATATGCAAAAGTTCAAATTATATGTTGGGTTGATTTTATAAGTACAAATAAATATCTTCTACAAGGCACATACTTAAATATGGCACTTTTCTACAATCTCTAGTGAACTATAACTATCTGTGTGCCCAACATAACATATTGAAATGTGCCATATTATATTATAACTGGGTATTATCAAAAATCAATATACCATAGGCAATGCATGTTTAGCCACAATTCTTTTTTTTGTTCTTGATTTCTATTAATATGATGTTCATATAATTAATGTTTAGTTTGTTACCTCTTTTTGTGTGAGTTGCTATGCCTATACTGTAACCACTGTAAATTTCCCTACTGCTGGGTTTATTTTTCTATAGTAAAAATTCCATTAAAATATTTTATTTTCTTCTTTGCAATGTTAAGTAAAATGTGCATGAGTGTAGATATGTATATTTTTAATTAGTGAATTCACTTCATACAAACTGCAAATTTTTTTTTTTTTGGTATTGGTGCCATTTTGGTGAACAACTGTGTGGTTTACAAAAACAAGCCGGATTCCAAAAAAGTTGGGACACTAAACAAATTGTGAATAAAAACTGAATGCAATGATGTGGAGACGGCAAATGTCAATATTTTATTCGTAATAGAACATAGATGACAGATCAAATGTTTAATCTGAGTAAATGTAACAATTTAAAGAAAAAATATGTTGATTCAAAATTTCATGGCAAAACAAATGCCAAAAAAAGTTGGGACAAGGCCATTTTTTACCACTGTGTGGCATCCCCCCTTCTTCTTACAACACTCAACAGACGTCTGGGGACAGAGGAGACCAGTTTCTCAAGTTTAGAAATTGGAATGCTCTCCCATTCATGTCTAATACAGGCCTCTAACTGTTCAATCGTCTTGGGCCTTCTTTGTCGACCCTTCCTCTTTATGATGCACCAAATGTTCTCTATAGGTGAAAGATCTGGACTGCAG
This sequence comes from Hoplias malabaricus, assembly GCF_029633855.1. Classification (NCBI taxonomy): domain Eukaryota; kingdom Metazoa; phylum Chordata; class Actinopteri; order Characiformes; family Erythrinidae; genus Hoplias; species Hoplias malabaricus. The sequence continues at coordinate 29,517,059 of NC_089816.1, forward strand.
GCTGCCATTTCAGTACCCGGATCTTTCTCCTATGTAGCCATGATGTTGTGATTGCTGCAGAATGTGGTCTGGCATCATTCATCTTGTTGAAAAATGCAGGGTCTTCCCTGAAAGAGATGACGTCTAGATGGGAGCATATGTTGTTCTAGAACCTGAACATAGTTCTCTGCATTAATGGTGCCTTTCCAGACATGCAAGCTGCCCATGACACAAGCACTCATGCAACCCCATACCATCAGTGATGCAGGATTCTGAACGGAGCGTTGATAACAACTTGGGTTATCCTTGTCCTCTCTGGTCTGGATGACATGGCGTCCCAGTGTTCCATAAAGAACTTCAAATCGTGACTCATCTGACCACAGAACAGTCTTCCGTTTTGCCACACTCCATTTTAAAAGACCCCTGGCCCAGTGCAAACGTCTGAGCTTGTGGAGCTTGCTTAGAAATGGCTTCCTCTTTGCACTGTAGAGTTTCAGCTGGTAACGGCGGATGGCACGGTGGACTGTGTTCACTGACAATGCTTTCTGGAAGTATTCCTGAGCCCATTCTGTTATTTCCTTGACAGTGGCATTCCTGTTTGAGGTGCAGTGACGTTTAAGGGCCCGGAGATCACGAGCATCCAGTAGAGTTTTACGGCCTTGACCCTTATGCACAGCAATTGTTCCAGATTCTCTGAATCATTTGATGATGTTATGCACGGTTGATGATGATAACTTAAAAGTCTTTGCTATTTTACGCTGGGTAACACCATTCTGGTATTGCTGCACTATCTTTCTGCGCAACAATGATGGAATTGGTGATCCTCTTACCATCTTGGCTTCAGAGAAACTCTGACACTCTGAGAAGCTCTTTTTATACCCAATCATCTTGTCAATTGACCTAATTAGTCTTAATTGGTCTTCCAGCTGTTCGTTATATGCTCAATTTCCTTTTTCCAGCCACTTATTGCTACTTGTCCCAACTTTTTTGGGATTTGTTGACACTGTGAAATTTTGAATCAACATATTTTTCCTTTAAAATGTTACATTTACTCAGATTAAACTTTTGATCCATCATCTATGTTCTATTACGAATAAAATATTGACATTTGCCACATCATTGCATTCAGTTTTTGTTCACAATTTGTTTAGTGTCCCAACTTTTTTGGAATCCGGTTTGTTTTTGTGTATATATATATATATATATATATGTATATATATATATATATATATATATGTATATATATATATATATATATATATATATATATATATATATATATATATACAGCCTGTTCAGGACAGGGAGGTAAAAGGTATGCCTGGGTTTTATGATGAAGAGAAAATGCAGTTATCCACTGTTAGCAATACTAGCATTTTCATCTTAGAATTTATTGGAAAACTGAGGCATGTTAGCCTCCAATAGATAGGTCAGATTGGGCACAACACTGCAGCTTTGTCACTGCACCATGTTTCCCTTGACACAAAAAAAAAATGCAAATTGTGCAGTGCAGAACTGTAGCCACTGAAAGAATGTTCTTTACTTTGATTAACCATGTAAATTAAGTGAGTTTTTCAAACTGTGGAAAGTGGGGTAATTTACATTGAAATGGTAATACTAACAATGAAACCTGTAACTGATTCTTGTCTAATCCTGTCTAAGGCCTTTCAAGAAGGGCAGAGACAACAAGAGACAGACTCCCTTTTAAACCTTCTAACCCTGATCTCAGGAAGCATGTTCAATGCCAAGGGAACCTAAACCATGGTGTACACTCATGCTGGTAATTGCTAGTCTTACAATTGTAGTCATGTTACAGTGGTCCTTACCTCTCTTTATTGGCATAGCATGGGGTTCCTGCCTGAGCAAGGAATCAAACCTTGTGATCCTACACAAATGGAGTAGCAACTTAGCGAATGAGTATTTAATCATGTGAAAATCTCCACTGTGCTTGTTCTTTCCTTAGTCCCTGTATTTGCACTACTTCAGCAGGGCATCATAACAGAGTCCCTTGATCTTGAGCAGCACTGCACTGTAAAGTCATCTCTCTCTCTCTCTACCGCTCTCACTCACTTACTGTACTGGAGTGCGGTAGCTCAGAGACTGCACATGTTCGGAATACTGTGAGCTAGCACAGCAGGCAAAAGGAACGCTGGGGCCCAATTTGTTTGGATAGGGATCTGACCCGGCCCCAAAGACACTGGCTTTTCCACTCAGCGGTAGTTGAGATAACGAGAGCTGGGTCTTGGGCACACTCACTCACACAAGCATCCGTGAACACCACTGCACTGAATCACCAGATAAGTGGGCTATGACAGCCCCCTCAGGCAGCCAGTGGTGCCTCACCTCACTGCGTGTCACTAGCGTTTGCTTATTTCCTCCGTGATGAGGAAGGAGGGCTACTGAAGAATTACTTCTCTCCATCTGCCAGACTCCAGGACTAGTGCACTGCCTCTTTTTTGCACCTTCGGGATAAAGGAGAGGGCTGTGTGAGTGGGTGGAGAGGTCTCGGGGGGCTTTTAGGTGGAGGCTTAGGGGTGGGGGTGGTGGAAGGAGGGTCCTTTCATTCCATTGCCTGGGATTCAGTAAATACTGATGATTCAAAGCTCTATGTTAATGCGCCCCAGGATATCACAAGCCGTGACTCTGCCACATCCATAAAAAGTGGCAGTCGCCCAGCGCTCCCCACAGATAAGAGAGGAAAGGAGCTATTCCTCTAATGGTGAAAAGTCTAAGAGGCTCGTCAGAGCTGGAGCAGTGACTTAAAGACGTGTAAAAAAGTGAAAGAGGCCAGTTTCAGTTATACTGTCTGGCAGAATTGAAGGAAAGGAGAGGGAGGATACACTGACAGAAATTTGAAGTCATTCAAAATTGTGGTCAACATACAATAAAAAAGGAGTTTGAAATCCTATTTAACACTGTAAAATTGTGAAAGTTAAACTGAATGAATTAATTCCTTTTTGCTCTGTGAGCTCTTATCCAGTTCAGGGTCACGTGAATCCAGAACTTAGCCAGAATCACTGGGTCCAAAGCAGGAACACACCCTGGAGGGGGCACCAGTCCTTCACAGGGGAGACACACACTCACACCTTTGGACACTTTTGAGTTTAAACTAAAAATTCACATAATTCAGTTACATTTAAAAACAACTCTAAACCTCCCAGGGTTAATGCAAAACTAGGTAGCTGCCTGTCTGCTTTGACTCCAAATACACATGAAACGTTTCTTTGCCATGTTTTTGGAAGGGTGTATCCTTGAGGTAGGATAAAGTCAGGCTAGCCCAGGGGATTAATGTCATATTAATGTCAGAAAACATCCAATTAGTCTCCGTCATGTCGAAGCTCGCAGGTCTAGCGAGCAGTTAGCACAGTGCGTTCCCGAAGATGAGTCAGAGTGGTGTGTGTGTGTGTGTGTGTGGTTGTGGGGGTGTTGTAGGTGGGAGGGGGTGGTTTTGACTGAGTGCAAATGTCCAGTCAGATGACCTGCTTGGACCTGCACCAGCGGTCGTCTTGTATAGCCAGGCCATGGTCAACTGCAGCATATGTCCGTTTGTGTAAGCAGAGGCCTTCAGGCACAGACTGCTCAATGTCACAGACCATAGTCAAACAACCACATTCTCACACACACACAGGCACTTGTTTTTAAACAATGTTGGGACATAAACACATTTCTCATTTATTGCTAATGTTCAACATATAATAACAAATAGTACATATGTATTGTTCTATTGTGTATGTGTTTTCTGTATTATATGTAAAAGGACACATCATTAAACACACTATTCTGTAGAGTTGCTTCTTATTTATCATATGTGTTTTAAATGCTTAAATTTGTGCCTAAAGTAAATATACGCAATTCAAAATAAACTGAATATGAAAATATCCCAATTTCTATGGCGTAAACATGTTCCATAAAATTAGTGATTATACTATATATCATTCATCCATTCATTGTCTGAAACCTCTTTTCCAGTTCTGGTGGGGCCGGAGCCTACCTGGAATCACTGGGCAAAAGGTAGGAACACACACTGGAGGGGGCGCCAGTCCTTCACAGGGCAACACACACTCACACATTCACACCTACGGATACTTTTGAGAAGCCAATCCACCTGCCAACGTGTTTTTTTGGACTGTGGGAGGAAGCACCCGGAGGAAACCCACGGGGACACGGGGAGAACACACTGTGAGGGAAACTCCTCACAGTCACCCAGAGCGGGATTCAAACCCACTACCTCTAGGTCCCTGGAGCTGTGTGACTGCAACACTACATGCTGCACCACTGTGCCGCCCTACTATATATCATAAAATCAATAATGGTTCCAACTCCTCATTTATAATATTAGGTATTCATGTTACAGTGGGCATATGCAAGGGACTGTAGCTTTCAATGTTGCTTTTGTCAATTGTTTTCTTGCTGATTTATTTTGCTCTTTAATTTATTGATTGATTGATCAATTTATTGATTGACTGTTTTGGCCACATGTATGATATGATCTATGCTCAATTTAAATGAGAGCTACAATCATATGTTCTATCATAATACAATGTTATAGTAGCTGGACTACAGATGGTCTGAATGTTCAAACGTGGAAAATTAGTTAACAAAACTGAATAAATAACAGGGATTTTTTTTTTATGTTGTACTGCATTAACAGATCTAACATGTACCAATATAAATGTAATAGGATTTAGTTAGAGCCTAATAGTAAACGTTCTCTGTTATTACTAGTAATATCATTAAAAATAATAATAATGAATAAGAAGCACTTTCAAAATCTGGACCATTTATTTTTGGTGATTTTTTTTTATTTAAAATCAGGCCCATTTTGGCCCAAAGATATATGAAAACAAACACACACAAAACCAGACACACAGCAGACATGAGCAAACCGAGTCAAGGAGACACACTCTGGCAGTCTCGTCACATTCGAGCATGCCATTTCACAGACATTAGAGAGAGCGTTAGCGAAACCTAAATGAGAAATGTGGCTGTGACTATTTGCAAACAGCTCATGCCATGCTTAATGACCAGTCGAATATTTCAGTGGGACAGCTACCAGTAGTGCAAAAAGTGCTGTGGAGATCTGTGTTCTCTGGAGTAATGGAGTTCCATCTAATAACTTTCAGAATGGCTGGAGTGGCATTCCAGCCACTGGAACTAATCCTCCACAATTTCCGTAGAGTGAACACATGTTCCAGAAAGGGAGTGTATGCATATCAAACATGTCAGTATACTGTATGAAGTCAATGGTTTCAAACACGGTTTGGGTGTTCTTGATAAATAAAGGTTTCGGGGGGGGGGTGCATAACAATTTGTTATGCTTCTTTTAGGTGGTGTTTTGTTTTTCTTCCTCAGCAAATGATATTGCTTTAAATGAGCACACAAACAAATAATTTCTTAATCCTTATGGCAAATACATAAATAAGTAAAAAAAATAATATTAAATAAAATTGAATCAATATTTATATAAATATTTATATCAATTAAAATTCCTGCTTGGAATCTTTGGGCACAAGATCAGAACCCACTCTGACACCGTGAGCAGTCTGTGCAGGCCATCACAGGGCACCATACCACATTCTCACATGTGTAATTTTGACACTGCCAATCCACTTACAAACATGTTCCGAAAATATGGGAGGAATCCGGAGCATGTGGAATAAATACACACAGACAAAACCACATTCTAAATTATTTGACATAATCTCATATTAGCAATTTATTTGCCTCAATATAGTTTTGATGTTAACCCCTTACACTGAAAAGATTAGCTCTGCTAATTTCCCACATCATAGATTTTAAGTGGCCAATCAGGATATCTTTAGGTGGAAAGCAGTGAAATCAGGTCTAAATTCTGGGTGGTTTCAGTCAGTAATCTGAGTAGTTAGGGCACAGTGATTTTGAGATTGGTAAAATGACAAAATGATTGGCCGTGTAGCAGCTTTTCTTTCAGAGGGGAGTTAGTAATCTTAGTACCATTTCTCCATGTGAAATGTAATGGGCTAAAACTAAATAATGCTTAAGTAAAGTAACAAAATAGTTCTACCCACCACAGCTTTAGAGCAAAAATGAGATTTAAAAAAATAATAAATTGATACATGACTTGCTTTCTTAAAATCTATTTCTCTCACAATTATTAAGAAAGACTACTATAAAAGTGTAAGAAATTAATTCTGTCATGAGCTGCAGACGTTATTAACAATTAATCTATCTAACAAAGCTTATGACCTCTTTTTATAAACTGTTCTCATTTTTGACCCAGAGATATTTTAAAACACATACTGGGAAAGAACCCTTTATGTGGCATACTGATTTTTTGTAAAAATGTCAAGATAATTTTGACCTGAATATATGTATATATACACACACACACCCAGAACCTTAGACACACAGCCGCATCCTTCACTCAAGAAGACACACTCCAGCAGTCTCGTCACATTCGAGCATGCCATTTCACAGACATTACTAAGAGAGTTAGAGAGCCCTAAATGAGAAAAAGTGGCTGAAACTATTTGCAAACAGCTCCTGGCATGCCATTTCAATTAAATAAGTAAACAAATAAGTTTCGTTCATGACAGTTCTGACACTGACATTATCCCTGTTATTTTGTTACATAGTCAAGCTATTTTTATTTTAAAACTACAAACAAAGATACACAAAAACACTGGACAACATTTTGTTATATATGATTGAGTTACAGGCCAGTTCTATGTGGCATTATACATTAATCATATTACCATATTGTTAACATGTAAACTTTAACTGACCTAACACATAAGCATTTGTTTTTACAGCCTAAAACATGCTGCTTTTATAAGATTGATATATTTTTTTTCTTGGTTCTGACATTCTAAGTTAGCCGTTAATATATTTTAGTCCTGAAAATGTATGACAACAAACACACAAAAACTCAGATATACAACAGACATTAAAACAGGACTCCAGAAGACCCACTCCGGCAGTCTCGTCACATCCCAGTATGCCATTTCACAGACATTAGTAAGAGAGTTAAAGAGCCCTTAATGAGAAATGTGGCTGAGACTACTTGCAAACTGTCATGCTTGATAACCAGCTGAATATCTCAGTGGGACATCTACAGGTGAGCACAAAAAGTAACACTTGCATTTGTTACAGGGTAACTAGGTATCGAGGGACCTTTAATTGAAAACAGATCTAACAGACTTTATTACTTTGTCAGGTATTCCATCGCTTTCAGCATTTTTCAAAACAACAAAATCCCAGTGAATGCTGCCGGAAGCAACTTGGAGAGTTCTGTATAATGGGGAAAGAATTCAAAGGTATCTGGAGGATGTGTAGGAAAGTCCCTGGAGAGGGAAACTGTTGAGACGTGAACAAACTGGATCTTTATGTAGTGTTCTCTGCGGGGGAGCATGCAGCAGGGCTGTCAGGGCAAAATGTGAATTGGGCAACATGGTAGTGGGATAATTGGAGGAGAAGACAGGGAATGCTTGCTGTACCTGCTCAGAGTGTTCCCAAATACAAATACATAATTATGTGAGCCACAAATGATAGGTGCAGATGCAATGTTTCTGAAAGTGTTTGCATTTGTTTCCTGCTAACTTTGCTATAGCACATTCATAGACGTGCATGCGTGAGGTTTGAAGTGTTAACACTGTAAATTAATTAACACTGTTTTCATATTCCCATTGTATCCATGCTTGACATGAAGAACATCTTTCATCCAATAGTTTGATGAGTTATTCTTCTGAAATGTGGGAAAAGAATTAGTTGTAGAACTTCTAAAACTGCTTTTTTCTTGTTTCTGGAAACTTCATACACTGCACATTATTTATTAGCATGCAACATTAGTAACAACAACATTGACAGTAACAAGCATACGATTAATATCATATATGTTGAAACATATATTACAAATAATATCAGGAAATATATAGATCCACTTCAAGCAAGTGTCAATTTGATTTTAGGCAGGGGACAAAAATGTGGTTTTCTAAAACTTAGGGCAAGTTAAAACCATTAAAAGAAAAAGAGAGACTTTTGTCAGTTCCTGACAGTTTATGATCAGGGAGAGCTATTTCTATTTATACCAAACCATATCTATTCATACCAAGCTACAAAACTAAAGTCCTGTACTGAAATGACATTAGCAACTCGTACCTCAAAACTCCTGTTTATGACAGGAACCTATACGGTTATATTTTAACTGAAATGTTTAACCTTACTAAAAGCAAGCACCACTTTTATTAAGTAATATAAATTTAATAAAAGGACAGGGCATTGCTGGGAACAAGAAAATACTGACGTATATGTAGAAACACTTATAAGTCTGATGCTGTTGTATGTAACATAATGCACATGTCTTGTCCCTCACTCTCCACTGTTTTAATATTCTGGAAATTTCCCCCATCTTCATGTGAAGCTACACAAAAGCTGTGCAGGTGTATGTTACTCATCAAAAAGTCAGTAACATAAGTTTCCATGTTTTTGTGTCGTTTCAGGGATAGACGAGATGACTCTGTTTTGTAAAATATAGAACAGAAACAAAGGCTTGTGGATCACAGAAATGCTTCCACATGTGAAGAAGAAATTATGATTAATGACTTTAACGTTTTTCGAAACACAGGCTCTAGTAAAACACTAATATTGAGTGGAGCTCGGCTGAAAACCAATGAATTGTGTTTAAGTGCAAGGCGATGTGTGTCCCAGTTCTACTCTCACCTACAACAAATCAAAATCATCAAAATGCACACTTCAAGGAAGGGTATAAAACTTAGGGGGAGACTGGGGATGGGGGAAACCAGCAGACAAAAGAATCCCAACCATTTTTGGTGATTTAGAAATCCTGGCCAGATGCATTTTTGTCAGACAAATAGAGGACATATTGTTACCCTATTTTAGATAATATACAAGAATAGAAAACTACATCATACATCAATAAGTCAGTGCCTTAAACTGACCTCAATGCAGATTTGTTTTAGGGAGTTCTGAAAGAATGTTCTAGAAGGCTAAATATGTACCAAATATTTTGTAGATCTTTATTATGTATTTATTTTATTTTATTTAACGTTATACTTATATAGCGCCTTTTTAGAAACCCAAGGATGCTTTACAATCAACACAACATTCAATCCATACACACACTGGTGAGTAGCGTCAGCCAAACACGCACAGCGTACTCTCAACCAGGAACTGCCATCCACATGGAGGACTGCATCGGGCACTAGTGTTTCAGGATAGAACGCCAATCCATATCTAGGCACACACATTCACTCACACACATGCAGCCATTAGACAGTTATTACAGAAGCCAATTAACCTAACCTATTATACAGTAAATAAGTACAGCCACTGTAAAAAAAAAAAAAAAAAAAAAGAGGTTACATTTTTTATAAACTTCATAATTTCAAGTGAAATCAGACACAATGGATTAACTTCCCATGAGCAGAAACTGAGCTTTGGAACTGTAACCAAGTCCTCCAGTGTCACACAAGACTTACAAACAGGGAGGATGAAAAGTACCACACACTTGTTCTGAGACATGTGAAGCCCACCACCACTTCGTTCCAACTGCAATTCCAAATACGCTATTTTTAAACAGCTCAATATTTACTGTTAAAATATTTTCTGTCAACTAACTTACACCCATTTTGGCTAGTATATTGTTGAGGGATGGGGAGATGGAGGGCCATCTTACCCACACTGAGGCCAATTGAGCTTACCTGTGTTCTTGGCCTTTGAAGGCAATGGAATCATTTGGGAATATATTGTGTTCTCCTGATGACAGGGCCAACACTTAGAAACACTTACTTACACCACTCATGATGCACAATGTTATGGTCACAATTTTAATTTACCACCTATCTTCTACCCTGGTATCCATTACGAACACAAAATCAGAGTATCCGAACCTCTACAGTACCTGTGTGTGAGTGGGTGGGATGTTCCTCCTGCCATAGACTCCAAGCAGAGCATCTCGTGAGAGGGACAGGTTGAACTTGACGTAGGTGGGATGATGCACAATCATGTGGAAACGCCAGAAGAGTCCAGGAGGAATGACCTGGACAACCTGAGTTCCAATATCCACTTCCCCGCGGTCTATGGCACGCCCACGCTGGAACTTATCTGCAACACACACACACAGAGGCACACATAATAAATTACCAGACCTCTGTTCGTGATTCACATGCAACTGGAGCTGGTCACATGGCAGCATTAACTCTGAACTGAAGTAATTAAACTTGAAATTAACTGTTTGGCCAACCTCTTTTGTTTCCTTCTAATGCACTCTGTAGAGAGTCAGTGGCAAATTCATCTTCCTAGTTGTGTTTCCAAAGGGCATTTTGTGGAGACTGTTCTGGAAAAGATCCTATCAGGATCCTCACATACACTGGTTTTCAGCTTCACTTGTTCTCAAAGAGTTTGTTTAATTGACTGAACAAAAAGTAAATATCAATATATAAAATCTAAGATGCTTATCCAGATTTCTAAATAATAACTTAAGCATTTCATTCATTCATTCATTATCTGTAAGCGCTTATCCAGTTCAGGGTCGTGGTGGGTCTAGAGCATACCTGGAATCATTGGGCGCAAGTGGGGAATACACCCTGGTGGGAATACACAGGGCAACACACACATTCACATTCACTCACACCTACGGACACTTTTGAGTCACCAAACCACCTATCAACGTGTGTTTTTGGACTGAGGGAGGAAACCGGAGCACCCGGAGGAAACCCACGCGGACACGGGGAGAACACGCCAACTCCTCAAAGACAGTCACCCGGAATGGGAATTGAACCCACAACCTCCAGGTCCCTAGAGCTTTGTGACTGCGACAGTACTGACTACTGTCCCTAACACTGTTTTAGAATAGAAATGTAATAGAAATAGAAATGTATAGAAATGTAAGTCATTAATGTAAGTTTTTCAAATGCCATAAATGTAAATGTAAACTAGGAAAGTATGAGCATATTTAACCCTCAGTAATGAACAGATGTCCAAGCAAGTAAACAAACCCACAATCTTAGACCACTTAAGCTGTATTATCATTCTGTTGTCAGCATTCATTCATTCATTGTCTGTAAGCACTTATCCAGTTCAGGGTCGCGGTGGGTCCAGAGCCTACCTGGAGGCATTGAGCGCAAGGCGAGAATACACCCTGGAGGGGGCGCCAATCCTTCACAGGGCAACACTCACACACACACAAACATACACACACAAATTCATTCACACCTAAGGGCAATTTCTGAGTCACCAATCCACCTACCAATGTGTGTTGTTGGACTGTGGGAGGAAACCGGAGCACCCGGAGAACACCAAACTCCTCAAAGACCTGGAGCGGGACTCGAACCCACAACCTCCAGGTCCCTTGAACTATGTGACTGCAACACTACCAGCTGCGCCAACGTGCCGCCCTGTTGTTAACATCGTGCCCCATATTAGGGAAAATGTATGAAGTGTAATGAATAGAATATTTGAAAATCACCACTCATGTGTCCTATTATTAATATCATTCAGAAACTTAATATATTTCATCTTATGTGGTCCAGACATTATGGAACTTATCTGCAACACACACACACACACACACACAGGCACACATAATAAATCAGACTTCTTAGCTTCTTAGTCATGTGCCAGAATTAAGCGTGTGGTAATTAAACCTTCAAATGAACACTGTGGCTGACCTCTTTTGCTTTTTCCTTCTGAAGCAGTTCTTAAAGAGGCAGAGGTAAGTCTTGCAGAATTCATCTTTCTGGACCACCCCATTGTGATGGTGTGAATTTAACCTCCTCTCACCCTTTTGGCCCAGCTCAATGGTGAGCTATCTCTCCTTTCTCCTCCTTTCTCCATCCTGTGACCTACCTCGACCGAGGTGGAGAATATATGGAGGCAGAGGCCCTCGGCTGTTAACGAGACAAAAGCACAGCAGACCTGGGACGTGATTTATGAAGGTGGTGGCTTATTTTCAATCTATAATGCCTAAAGCTCCCTTACTACAAATTATTGAGAGGCGTTGAGTCATTGAGAGGCAGGGGTGATAAATCACACGGTGTGTCAGCGGTAAAGGAGACGTTTTCTTCGCAGGAAAGCGGACATGGCCTCTGTACCAAGCTCTCAGACTGTGGAGGACTTCACCACCGCTCTGGGACCTCAGTTCAAGTGACATTCTAGTTAAAGCTTCCTCACAAGAGCAAAGGATCCCTTACGTTCCAGGAATAAGCAGAGATTAGCCCATTAAAATGCCTTCGTGTGAGCAATTGCCCTTGAGATTAAAGATTTATTTTTTTTTTTTTTTAAGTCAGACCTTGGTAAAGACTTCAGTAATTGGGCATAATGCTTTAAGCCAAAAAAATCAAAGATAACCCTCTGCTAGGAGCTATGATTTTCTGCCTTCATCCCATGTCATACCAACACGCAACACACAGCAATAGCCTGTTGGATCATGGACTTCGTAGTCATAGACATCAAAGCTACAGACAGTAAGTCCAAGCCTGTTTCTTTCCCCACCTCTTTCTTATCCAAATTATTGCAATTTTAGACCATTTACTAGAGGTCAAATCCTTACCCTAGTGTGAATAGATTGACTTTGGAGTTCCAAAAGGGCATATTTGGAGACATTCTTAGATCTTGTAATGAAGCAATCTTCAAGCATTCTAAAATTAATAATAAAAGTTAACACCTTACTGTAGTATATCATTCAAATGGCTATAACAACAGCTATAGAAGGCTTTCCTGGCAACTGACATAAACCAATATAATAAACTTTAAAGGCTCATTCCAGCAAGCGAAAGCTGTCATAAAACCAACACAGCTTTTATGACAACTGATTCCTTTATATATGTTTATGCAGGTTTGTGTCAGTTGTCATAAAAGGTTATTAAGCAATGATGACCTGGAGCAGTGCTTCACAAAGTGGGGGAAGATATTGCAGGTGGAAAGCCAAACAAAAAAATGAGATGCATAATGCATGGCGCTTGTAATAGTTCAAACGTAAAGATGAGTTTTGACTTTACTTTTTGTTCAATAAGACGTTGCAGTTTTGTAAGTATTTAAATTTTCTGGAAACCAAAGATGTGTATGCATGTGTTGGAGTTGGGGTGGGGGTAGGGGGTGGTGATTCTCATCTTCCAACATAAACATTTTGGGAGACACTAACTTATAATCAAGTGCTACTCAAAAAAACTGTTGTTATTATTGTTGACTGTGACCCTGAAATGGATTAAGACGATGATAATGATGATTATTGGTGTTGTTGTATTATATATGTATCGACTACACAATCACTAACCGAATTCAAATACTAAACCATAATTCAGATGGGGAAAAAAGGCATAAAAACTCCACTACCCAGAGAAGAACTACACTTTAAGCTTCAGTGATTGAGAAAGGTGTGAACATGACAATGTAAACAAACCCATGGCCTGGAAGGTTTGTCAGTTTCGATTCCTGGATCCTTCCTTTCTCCCAACATTCACACATATATAGGTCATGACATTATGGCTTTCAGGCCCAGTAGAGCGTTTTATACATTGGATGGAAAGCCAGATATATTTAACCATTGGCTCCTTGACTCACCTGACTTACATTGACATAGAAACATGTTTGTGGGAGTTGAATCTGTAGCGCTAAAGTAAGGAGTATGGAGTAACTATTTAAGATTCAGCACTACACAAGGAGTGTGTTGACCTGGTGGTATTGTGTCAATATATGTTGTATTTTATAATGTATATGTTGGCATATACAGGAAAGACAAACTGTTTTGTGCTTGTGAAATCAGATGTGCTGTAATGAAAAAATAACTAAATAACAACAAAAACCAAAGTGTGAGAAACTGTAGCACTATGTGAATAGGCTGGTGTTTTTAAAGGTGGATACAAAACAACCTTTGCTTGCCCTCCAGGGCAGGTTTTATGTTTTTCACAGGTTTTGTGCAGCATCATATCACAAATCCAAAAGGGCACTATTAATTTTGATACTGAAAAGGGCAGGGACTCAGAAATCTACAAGTGTTTCTGTCTACCTTTCTACCGTGAATGAAAAAAATGCAAATAAAAAAGCCTGAGTGCTGCTGGTTGGAAAGAAAGCGTGAAAGTCAAGTGAAAAAATAAAGCAATAAAATTGCAAATCAAACAAAGATCCAGTGTTTTATTAAATTGTCACCTGTTTGCTGGAAAACAAATTGAGAAACGTTTGACTGTAACATCGTACAACGTTCTCAGGAATGATCATGACATTATGCTTGATGTTTATTTAAAGTTGCAGTCAATTTTCCCCAATTTGTCCCCCACAGAATGGGCCTAAATGAAAGCACAAGGCAGCAAACAGTGCACAATATTGCTCTGAAAGAGCACAGCTGATCAATGCCCGAGCTCTGCTGATAAAAGAGAAGCTTAACTCCCAGAACCGACTGCTAGAATGGAATTCAATTGAAACAGTGGAATGTGAGAAGGACACGTTGGTTTGATAAGCTAATGAAGATTGAAGTTCAGACGCATCTGTATTTCATTACGCCACATTCAGAGCCCAAATCGCATTTTGGGGCGGCACAGTGGAGTGACTCCAGCTGCAGGTTTTGCGGCGCAATAATCTCACAGGCCCTGGTGCAATCAAAGAACAATGGGGTGCTCCACAACTCCCCGCGAACAAAAAAAAAAAATTACAGCCATCAGTCAATCTCAGGGGCCCATATGCTCTGTATAGTTTCAGAGCTCAATGTCAGTGGCAATGGAAATTTTTCAGCATTCGTCACCAGCAAAATTATGCTTAGTCTTTCCTATCCACCAGCGATGATGAGCCCGCCTAGGTGTAATGCTGAAATAGGCAGATATTTACGTCACATATGTAAGCTATGATGGTAAAGGAATATGGCTATTTCGTCCTTCATATGAAGGAACATTCACACAGCACATCCCATGATAAAAATTTCATATGCGCACTCATCTGAAGATATTGGTAATACAAGTATATATGACACTGGGCCAGAACTCAGAGAACACCTTTCTTTTATTTAGTTCTTTCCCAGTTAAAGCAGACATTACGCTACTTATTTTGTCCTGAGGAGATTTGAAAGTAAATAATCTGATGCTTGCCTAAACAAAGATAAGAGACTTCCATTTAAAATAAAATATTAAAATAACCTGTTAGACTTCTATAAGTGTTTCAAATAAACAGTACTCTCATCTCTGGAAGAGAGTTTAAAAAAGTAAAGCTCCAATCTTTCTTCGGTTCTGAAAATAAATAAATCACAAATGTTTGAGACTATCCCTAAAGTCTGAGAAGATGCTGGGGGTCTGAAAGAATGTTAAACTCTCAAGACATCATTACTGATAAAAGGAAATACAACAATACCAACTCTACAAATCAAACATTGGGTTTGGACGCCAGAGAGCTCTACACCACTGAATGAGTCTGAGATATTTTGTGAGAAGCAAAAATTTCTTAGGGTGCTTTCACACATTTCTTGTTTGGTCCTGATTTTCAGACTTTTCTGTTTGATATCACCAAAAATAGCAGGTTTGAGGGGTGCCTCTGCCCACGTTACTGACCAAAGGACCAAAATTTGACCAAAAGAGGTGGTCTTGGTCTGACCAAACGAAGGCCCTTTTGGTGTGCAGTGTGAAAACACTTATTTGGACGGTTCAGGCTTTTAGACCAATTACAGGAAGTTGAGGCAGTATAAATGACAAACATGGATGTGACCAGGTGATATACTCCCTGCATTCATTTGAAAAAAAGAGTTGAAGATATAAAAAAAATACTTAATCTGCTGTAAATTCATTACCACAAACACATAATGCTGCCTTGATTGAAAACTCCATTATAAACACCATCACAGTACATAGTTCATTCATTCATTCATTATCTATAACCGCCTTTCCAGTTCAGGGTCACAGTGGGTCCGGAGCCTACCTGGAATCACTGGGCGCAAGGCGGGAACACACCCTGACAGTCCTTCATAGGGCAACACACACTCACACATTCATTCACACACTCACACCTATGGAGACTTTTGAGCTGCCAATCCACCTACCAACGTGTGGTTTTTGGACCATGGGAGGAAACCGGAGCACCCGGAGGAAACCCATGCTGACACAGGGAGAACACACCAAACTCCTCACTGACAGTTACCTGGAGCCGGACTTGAACCTACAATCTCCAGGTCCCTGGAGCGGTGTGAATGCGAAACTACCTGCTGTGCCACCGTGCCCTACACTACATAGTATATTATAAAAATAATAAATAAATAAAATAATACTACATCATTATCTGAAGGGCACTCAGTAATCTAGAATGTGCAGATAGGTTTGATTTCAAACACAGCCACCACTGCCATCAGCCTGGGCAACAAGTTTAACCATTTAAAGCCTATGTTGACGTTTACGGGGAACTGCTGTTCTTGTTTATGTTCAGAAGCTTTACATCTTTTATGGTGGAATGGTATGTTTCAGGAGAAAAATGACTGTTTGTACATGGCTGAAGTTTAACTTGCCTCTAAGTTTTTATTCACTCTTTGAATTACCACAGAAACTCATTTGTAACTCAAGTCTTGTAGCAATTTTGGTCAGTGTTTACATTCATGTAGTTAGCACTCTCCCTAATTTAAAGTCATTTCAACATTAAGTCATTTGGAACAGCAAAAATAAGTCAGTATTACCCACATATTGTGCAGGCATGGAGCAACATCTTTTTTGTTCACGCTTTTCAAATTTGAAGGTCTCATGTCTAAACACCTAAAGATGTTTTTTCTTGTCTGGGGCTCAGTGAGGGAAACAGAGGGAGAAAGGCTAAAATATTTGACAGAGACCCTTTATCCACACAGGGCAGCGTCCTCTGAATTTTAGAAAAAAAGTGTTTTTTTAATAAATTGTTAAAATTGCCTTTAAGGTGGAACCAAAATGCAAATAATTATTCTAAACAGTAAATAAAAAGTAGAATAAGCCTAGCACAAATGTGTGCATTTGTGTCTTACATAAGACAAATCATGATTTAAGACACAAAAGACATTGAAGTGTAATTCATTCATTCATTCATTGTCTGTAACCACAGACGGAGCCTACCTGGAATCACTAGGCACAAGGCTGGAACACACACTGGAGGGGGCGCCAGTCCTTCACGGGGCAACACATACACACACACTGAATTTCACACCTACGGACACTTCTGAGTCGCCAATCCACCTACCAACGTGTGTTTTTGGACTGTGGGAGGAAACCGGAGCATTGAAGTGTAATAAATATTAGAAGTTAATCTGTTCATTCAGATACACAGCCCTTAGCAGGCCAATCATTGTGGGAAGACCCAACCAATGTACATTATCCTTTAGTCCATTTACTAAATTGCAGTGGAAAACCAAAAACTACAACAAAACAGGAAACAGGTTCAGACTATTTTCTGGCCTTTCATAGACAAAATTTGGCAGGGTAGAAATATATCCCTGCAGATTTACTGACAAACTGAGGTAAGTGTACTGAAAAAGAATAGTAGCCATAAGAAAAGCCAAGGGTGGACACTAAATACTGTACAATTATATTATATTTAGTTATTAAGGTTCAAGTGTAATTTTCTGCCTTTTTCACAGTGCTGAAAGATTAATCACTTGTACTTAACTACAGGGAGTTAAATGAATAGAGTGTGGTCTGTAGCTTATGTACTGTACAATACATGCATACGAGCAGAATGAATTTATATGTCAGTGCATATTTAAGCTCCTGAGGCAAATCTGGCCATTATGCTGATTAAACTAAAACAGCCATAGGAAAAAAAAAAAAGGTGTCAGTAATCACTTTGTCTGATAGCCGTCCAGATCCAACACATCCTTTCCATCTGATTTCCAGCTCTAATCTCCCCAAATAGACTCTTCTCTGCGTTTGATGTGTATTACAGCCAGAGATAAAATAAATAAATCAAATAATGAATTTTTCACAACTGCTTCTGACACGGCAGCCCATTCATTTGCATCGCTCTGGAGTTAGGCGTATAAAACAATTACACCTGTAATCTATTTTCAAAGGAACTAAACTGTCTTTTCAATTAAGGTTATTATTCCTCAAACCCTAATGAAGCCTCCACATGGGCAGCCATTTAATACAAGCCCTGTTTGACAGGAAGCAAATGGAATTGAATTTTCCTAGCTTCCATAAAGAGTGGAACCTGGCCCAGCTTAAATGCTTTACCAAAGGAACTCGCCTTAGGAGGAATAAAAATATCACAGAGGCACAGGTCACTATAATTAAAGGAATTCAATTAAAGCTTTTTGAGCTGCTACCTAATAAGATTGCCACCACTATTCCCATTTTATTGGCAAATTAATGTCAGCTCAAGTCAGTGATGGGATAATTCCTCGGTACAGCTCTACAGGTGTACAGGTCAATTATATTTATATCGGAGCAAGAAACCTTGTATCTCTGTATAAGCAAGTTTAAAAGAGAAGGAAAAAATGTGCTATGAATTTTCAGTAGACATTAATGCATTTAGATTTCATTGTAAGGATTTTTCTATAAACAACGTAGAAATATTCTCAAACTAAATGGAGGTTGTATTAGTAATCAAAGCTGCAACTAACAATTTATTTTATTGTTGATTAATCTGTTCACAATTTTTTTTTTTCGTCTAAACTTACGGCACTTTTTAGTTCTACAGTCTGTAGTACATCTGTTGCTCTGAATACTTACTGTTAGCTGCCTTCCACACTTCTTCAATGCTCAGGAACCTCACAGGAGCACCACAGAGCAGGTATGACTGGGAAGGATCATTGTCAGCGCTGCAGTGACACTGACATAGTGGTGGTGTGTTGTGCTGATTCACACATATGGGCACAACATGCACTAACACACTACCACCACATGAGTGTCACTGCAGCACTGAGAATCATACCTGCTCTGTGGTGGCCTGGTGGGGGTCCTGATCATTGATGAATAGAGTGAAATAGAGATAAATATAAAAGTATGATGAGTAATAAATGGACTACACTCTGTAACTGTAGAACTACAAAGTGCTATTGATAATATAATAATGGTGAATGGAGACACAGAGCTGGTCATTGTATATATATATATATATATATATATATATATATATATATATATATATATTATCAAAGGATATCAAAAGGGGGACACACCCCTCTCTAGTCAAACAAGTTATAAACAAAGGAATATTGCCAGAATCAGCCTGTGGAGGCAGCAGATAAGTCTCTAGGCAGGTGAGAAAAGAAGCCAATGGGTTCATCATTGCATCAGACACAAGGGCTACTGCATCATAAAAGCTGTGCATTTGAATGATGCGTGTGAAGATTATTGACAGCTATTTTTATAATAGAGTTTCATTCATTTTTATTAATTAGTTGTTGCAGCCCTATAGTGTCACTACTAAATAAATAAATAAACTATCCAAATCCAGCAAATAGACTGCAATCATGCAGTAAAACGTATCTTTGTATAAAACCAAAAATACATAAATTATTTCACCAGGGGGCATCCAAAATATTGCATAACATTTTAAGCTCTACTTACACACTATCTTTTTTTTTTTTATCACTCAAAGATATTGAAGTGCTAATGAAGTGCTTTGGTGTAGCTCATATTTCAGATTTCAGTTTGTGTTGGTGTGAGAAATGGACTTGTCCATCATTTTAAAATATGGAAGAGGAGGTCCCTGGCCGTTCCAACTATAGCAAGACACTGTATCACAACATGGGACGATCAATAAATGTGATGTAGCAGAGAGCAGTCAATCTGCAGGATATGGGAGAGAAGGCAATGCAGAATATTGATGTTAAAAAAAAAAGAAGAAGAAAACACACTGTCCGCCAAGTGCTTCTTCTTCTTCAGTTTTTTTTCCCCCAGACTGAACAGCCATTTGATCTGCCCATCCGGGGGAGGAGGGGGATGCAAAACATTAAGGAGAATATTAAGAAGATATTAGAGAAAATATGATCCATTCCCTGAGCATATGTGATGTTTTAATGTGCTTTTACCACAGCAGAAACAAGGCTCTTTTGAGGATCTGGTGAGTCATTTTTGATGATGGTCTTTAATTATAACATGGAAAAAAAAATTAAAGGAAAAAGCACTGATGGAGCTAGAAGAGCAGAAGCTGACACTTCCTGAGTGCATCTAAGTACTTTCAGAGATGCTTGGGAAATGAGCTGGCACTTTTTCTTTTTTTTTTTTTTTTTTAAAGCCAGCATTTTGCTTATCATGAAAGGTGAATGGAAATTAAAGCAAGACATTCATTCATTCATTCATTATCTGTAACCCTTATCCAGTTCGGGGTCGCGGTAGGTCCAGAGCCTACCTGGAATCATTGGGCACGAGGCAGGAATACACCCTGGAAGGGGCGCCAGTCCTTCACAGGGCTAAAGGAAGACATTAATAACTAAAATACTTGGCTGTGGTTCACCTCAAGTTGCTCAAGGCTGATTTTAACTGAGCGCTCCACTACTAGTGGTCATGGGCCCCTCTGTTAACAGTAAAATAAATACTGAGGGGGGTAACCATTTCATCCTGTTCACTGGGCGCAAAGTAGGAACATACTTTGGGGAGCCAATCCATCACAGGGCACTACACATGTATTTACTCACACCTACAGTTTTGAATGGTCAATACAACTACAAATGTGCATATTCATTTATTTATTTATTTTCGACTGTTGGAAGAAACCAGAACACCAAGAGAAAAAAATAAATAGATAATAATGATAATAATTATTATTATATATTTTCTGAAAAACATGTTTACACACAACTTGGGTATAAAGACTGACCTGGAAATATAGCCTAGCTTTGAAAAAAAGAACACATTGAAAAAAGCACAATATCTAGAAAAAATGAAGGTCATTCACATCTCCAGTTCTTGCTGACAACTGCACTGATTCACAGGGATATGAGGAATATGATTTTACTGAGGTAAAAATCCAGCTGACAGTAAACTGAGCTGAAAGGCTCATTCAAGCTGAAGCACCGCACCGTACAGTAGGCTAGATTAACGGCCATCTCGTCTCGCCTGCTTCCGCGCCACATACCTGCCATCTTTAAACCGCCGCAACGTCTGAAATACAGTGCCGGTGACATTATAAATTCGGCTAATCCTCAGGTCGTTTGTCATTTGCTTGCTAATCACATGCTTTGCCGTATCTGCTTGTCTCAAAGCGCCACTCCACTCCACGGGCATATCTGACACTGAGCTTTCGTCTTTTCCCTAAAGGAACATTTTGCCGCAAAACGCTAACACTGCTAATAATGAAGGGAAAGCCAGGCAGGCCTGATAGTGTTCTGCCTGCTAAAATTATTCATGCTGACTCCTTGCGCTGTCTTTCATTCATTGTTAGCCCCGTTAGCGTCCTTGTGTGTCGTGTACCTTTTAAGGACCTGTCCCTATCCGTAATGCTAGGTTGGTCTGCCTTTACATTTTCAGCATTTGTCAGACCACTTTATTAAGAGCTGTAATCAAGTTACAGATGTAAGCAAATACAGTGTTTGCAGTCATCCCAAGGGCTGTTATGGGTGTAGCATGGTGAGCTTACCCAAGTCTTTGGGTCTTACGCCAACTTTGTCTGCAGTGGCACACATTCTTAAAGGCAGAGGATATATTCTTTAGACATATCAAATTCATGTAGCATGCTCGTAATACGCATCCAATAAGCTTCTTATCAGCATTACATGGGTTTCTTTCCCCCTGAGTTGAGGGCTTCACCATCAAAACTGCCGTCATGAATTCTTAACGTGGCTATGCCAGTAAAAAGGTAAGGGTTCCCTCTCAGCAAGAGCCAGGTATTCAGAGCACGCAAAGCAAACAGTAACAAGATTAAGCAACTACATTAACGTTTCTAATGAATCTGTAATCATTTCCGATGTGCAATCCTGATTTAAAAGGCACTCGCCTTTAATACAATATTCATCATGGCCCTGGTTCCTCAGAGCAAGCCAGGTCTTTAATCCAATAGCAGCAGTATTGAACTAGTTAAAGCTCTCTGAAATGAATCTCAACGCACATCTGGCGGCTGGCGGCACTGGTTCCACGGCGCCGACTTTGATGAAAACACTGATTTGATCCCCATAGCCCAGATTGCATTTGACAAGCAACACGACACCGCCAGGGCGCCGATACCGTCCGAGAATATTGACGACCGAGCCGTAGGGGAAAGGGCGGCCATCTTGCTCCTGTTTGCTCCTCATTACATGTGTATCAAATGAAATGAATGAAAGCCCTGACGCGCCCTTGAAAACAAGCCTGGCCAAGAGAGGTAATTAGACCAAGGCTGACCTCCTTTGGGACCTCGGTGGATCTTGTCCATGCTGTATGTGTCCAGAGGAGTGACCACGCTGGCGCTGGTCTTGGCCTCTGCATCCTGCTTGCTGACGCCATTCTCATACAGCTGAGCCTCTGCTGGCTTCAGGTGCCATGTCAGGCCAAACAAGTGAACGGCTGTGGGGAAAAACAGAGATGACAGATAAGGCCTTTTGGATAAACACAACTTGGAAAGGTCCCAACAGACTATAAACAGACTTGGTAAGAAACTGTAGATGACTGTTTTTGATGAATGGGTGGGTAGACAGAAGGACGACAGGTAGTGAGATAGATAATTAAAATTTACTGAACATACTAAAAGATGTACACTGAACAATCACTAGACTAGGAATTGTCTAATTTATCAGCTCCATTGACCATGCAGGAAAACTTTGCATACTTTCTTATCCCCATTTCACCCTGCTCTTCAATGGTTAGGACCCCCACAGAGTATGTATGATTTGGGTGGTGGATCATTCTCAGCACTTCAATGAGACTGATGCGAAGGTGGTGTGTTAGAGTGTGTTGCGCTGATACAAGTGGATCAGGCACAGCAGTGGTGCTCAAGTTTTTAAACACTGTGTCCACTCACTGTCAAATCTGTTAGACACACCTACGTTACTGGTCTACCTTGTGTTGGTCTTTCTCTGGTCCCTAATCAGTGGACACAGGATGCTTCCCACAAGACTCAATTGGCTATATAGATATTTTTGTTTGGTCTACTATTCTCAATCCATCATATATATATTCATTCATTCATTATCTGTAACTGCTTATCCAGTTCAGGGTCGCGGTGGGTCCAGAGCCTACCTGGAATCATTGGGCGCAAGGCGGGAATACACCCTGGAGGGGGCGCCAGTCCTTCACAGGGCAACACACACACTCACATTCACTTACACACTCACACCTACGGACAATTTTGAGTCATATATGAGTCATATATGAGTCATATATATATATATATATAAAATAGTATTCACATGGATATTGTCTTCTTTTGATTATGTATCAGCTTCCATTCATCCAGGAAGGCTTTACACTAGATGTGGGAAAAATGCTGTAGAGGTTTGATGACATTCAGTCATGAGAACATTAGTGAGATCAAGTGCTGATGCTGGGTGATTAGTTCTGGATCACAGATGCTACTCGAACTCTTCCCGAAGGTAGAGGATAAGGCTCCAACACACCAGAGAATCTAGCTTCATTGCTCTTTATAGAGGCTTTAAACTCTTTTGGGCAACACCTGGCAGTGAGCATAGTGAATTTAGGCTCATGTGTAGCTGGTCCAGAGCCTCTTATTTAATCCCACGCTTTTCATCAGCTGTTGAACAGTGTACACATCTAAATTACACATATAATTAGTTTGAAAATCATGTTTTTCATAGTCTGATAGCTCTGAAACCTAAACAGGAGGCTAAAACAAGAGCAATGGACAGAAATTGGGCTAAAGGTCAGTTCATTTAACCCCTGCTTAAGACAATAGCTAAGACAATATCAAAATGCCAAGCTCTTGTATAACATTTCCAGTTCCAATTCATCACCCTTCATCAGCATTCAGAGCATGAGGAATGCCTCACTAAAAAAAAATATAATAAATAAATTTTGCGTGAAATTTCCATTTTAAATACCTCTCAGTTTGTATGCTTATTAAGGCGCAGTGTGACAGAGGTGAGCAATTAAGGCAGATCTTCTGAGGCTGACCTGGGGCACACATTAAATTGGTAACATATTCTTTTATGCATGACTAATGATCCTTTCAAAGAGTCTGTGATGTCCAAATTCCATATGGAGGTTTTCATATTTCCCCCTTCTACTTCTAAACAACAAGGGAAACCAGTGAGTCCCTTCTGTATTAATGTTTACCGTGAGAAACAATCAAAAGAAACGACACCGTAATGAGCACAGACCCACCTGCTGTCTCAGAAACTTTTAAACTGTTGCTGTCCACATTAAACAGAAAAGAAGTAATTGTGATTAATCATCAATCTGGGAAATTATAGAGCAAGGAGTTCCGGTAGTCACCTTCTAATTAAAAACGAAACGCGTCCAAGGCAAACAACAATTAGCAAAACTTATCATTAGCTGATAGATTTTTGTGGTTTACGCCTGGACAGAGACAGTTGTAGTGGCAGTAACTTACACCAAAGCCCAGAGATGGCCAACTATTCATTGAAGCTATTATGAGGGGAGGGGGATATAGAATCAAGTGAACACTACATAAAATTAAGTGACCTATAGGCAGGAACTAGCATAGGGTTTGAGTGAAAGGCAGAACCCATTAAAATCTTCATTTCATTTTGCAGGCAGGACACTGGGGGAGCATTTTAAAACTGTAGAATGGTTCAGTGACAAGAATATAATTGATGGTAAACTGTGTAGCGCAAACTAATAATCACTCTGTAAGTAAGGACATTTGACGATATTTTCTCTGTCTGGTCTGGAGCATTACTTCTTACCACTAAGAACACACACTATAAGTTGAGTTTTAAAGGGATTAGATTTCATATTCTGGTTAAAATTTTCATATAGATTTATGTGTATCCATTGTCACTGCAAGTCTGCATATCACAAGATGCCAGTTAATATTTATAAATAGAAAACAAACAAAAACATTCTAATTAAAATAAATTAATAAAATCTAACAGCAAGCTACAAATATATTTAGTTATTTAAGATGCATGACATCACAATGTAATTACAGCTTAGACTTAATGCATTACCAAAAGTCAGCTTTAGTTAAACAGCTTGTACTACCCTGACATGATATACGCTTTTTGTCAGTTCGAGAAAACTGACACTTTTGGTGTGTTTACAGCACCGTTGTGTGAAAGCACTGTTTAATGACAGGAACTGTTGAGGTACTGATATGAATTCTTATGCATCATCATTATCATTTCATATGCTACACTAGAATTATCTTAATGAAGAGCTACAACATAGGCAAGGAGTGTATCCGTTATAAAACTATGATGTTGTACATGATAACTAGGAAATATCTATATCACTACATGGATATTATTTGTGATTAAGATTTGTGATCACTAGATAACACAGAATATATCTGATGAGTTTAAGACATATCTAGATAATATCTGGTGCTCACCACATATAGAATCTGGTGCTCTAAAATGTATGTAGTGCTTACATAATTGTACAGAAGCTTACAAGTGGAGAAAACAAACAAAAAAATAAATATAAATATAGGGTCCATGTTGTTGCAGAGGCTCTGTAGCAAAACACATGCTAAACACGTTCACTTTTAGTAAGAAAAGATGGAACCGTTGTTGTCTTCAATGTAATATTGATAACATCTTATAACAGCCACTGCCCAGCTCCTCTTTGTAGTGACTTCCAGAAATATAAACATATACTTTCTGGATTAGTATTTGGGCCATTTGGATGGATGGAGAGAGAGAGAGAGACAGAAGGGTATTTAGGAGTGGTGGTGGGGAACTAATAAAAGCCCCCTTCCAGCCTGGAGAGAAGCTGGTTTACAGTCTGTCATCCATTTGCTTTGCTTTTTCTAGTGGAGATCATGTTCTGAACGACATCAAAGCTTCGTCGCATATTCCCCCCTGTCGTCCAGACGCACCCTTGTCATTGCCACAGCACAATGCCTGCTCAGAAAGAAGCTATCTCTCAGTCCCTGCTGATGATGAATACCTAATTAATCTCTAAACTAGTTCAAACCAATTTACATCCGCTTCCAAGCTCACCGCTCACAATCTGGCTTTGTGACAATGGGAAATGTCTAATGAGTTCCGGGGTTTGAGGCAGGTGTGGGCATTGGCTTGGAACATTCCCAGCCTCAACCTGCTTGTACAGCATGAGAGGTAAGTGATATGATGGCAGGGTATTCATATCATGATATATATATATATATATATATACATATACAGGGGTTGGACGATGAAACTGAAACACCTGTCATTTTAGTGTGGGAGGTTTCATGGCTAAATTGGAGCAGCCTGGTGGCCAATCTTCATTAACTGCACATTGCAGCAGTAAGAGCAGGGTGTGAAGGTTCAATTAGCAGAGGGTAAGAGCACAGTTTTCCTCAAAATATTGCAATGCACACAACATTATGGGTGACATACCAGAGTTCAAAAGAGGACAAATTGTTGGTGCATGTCTTGCTGGCGCATCTGTGATCAAGACAGCAAGTCTTTTTGATGTATAAAGAGCCACGGTATCCAGGGTAATGTCAGCGTACCACTAAGACACAAAACACATCTGGAGGAACCATTCTGGAGGACCATGTGCATCCAATGGTTCAAACGTTGTGTCCTGAAGGTGGTGCCGTGTATCAGGACGACAATGCACCAATACACACAGCAAGACTGGTGAAAGATTGGTTTGATGAACATGAAAGTGAAGTTGAACATCTCCCATGGCCTGCACAGTCACCAGATCTAAATATTATTGAGCCACTTTGGGGTGTTTTGGAGGAGAGAGTCAGGAAACGTTTTCCTCCACCAGCATCACGTAGTGACCTGGCCACTATCCTGCAAGAAGAATGGCTTAAAATCCCTCGGACCACTGTGCAGGACTTGTATATGTCATTCCCAAGACGAACTGACGCTGTATTGGCCGCAAAAGCAGGCCCTACACCATGCTAATAAATTATTGTGGTCTAAAACCAGGTGTTTCAATTTCATTGTCCAACCCCTGTATATATATCGTATTTTGTATATAATTTTTGTATTTTTGTATATTATTTTGTATACAATAATAACTACTTTGACTTTATTTGTGGTAATATCAGCTTCTACATTCTCTACTTTTCTCTCCTGCGGATGTAACAGCAATGAAGCCATAACATTTCAGTAAGGTCAGGTACTAATGTTGGGTTAATAGTTCTGGAACTCAAAACTCACTCCAACTTACTCCAGAGAATGTCATTTCACTGCTACACAACTCAATCCCTAAGGGAAATTAAGCCCCTCTAGCAAATGTTTGGGCATGATGACTTTAGACTTATGCATGGCTGATTCAGTGTCACATTTCATGCTTCTCTATGTAGATATACGTTGTGTAAGCCCAATTGAACATCTGCATCCACAATGGATGTACCTACAAGTAGCTGATATTCAGTAAATATAAGTGCACAAATACTGGATGTACATGACATCACAACTAATTGGATTTCCTGTAGCATAGCTCTGGACTGCATCTGCTGGCGTGAATGTAATGTTGCAAAACAATGCTGACATGCTATTGTAAATTAGAGGGTAGTTTACATGACATGGGGGCTTTAAAAAATGCAGGCATACTGCAAATTTCATTAAAAAAAATATAGTTTCCCATGTGGTGTAGCTGTAAGATTTTTTGCTCCATTGTAATGGAAGAATAATTGATTCTGTTTAATTAGATGGAAAATTTGTGCAACACCCTGGATAAAGAAATCACAGTATTCATAGATTTTGGTGATTAATTTATAAGGTCCTGCTGGACCTTATCTAACCTCTATAAATAAATAAAATATACAGACTAAATGATCATTGGGTCAGGAACCCCTACCTTGTATCTACACTGACTGTCCAGTATATCATCTTCACTGACCATACAAGAGCAATTTGTAGGTCTACAGTTACAGACTGTAGTCCATCTGTTTCTCTGCATACTTTCTTATCACCATCTCAGGCTGTTTCTAATGGTCAAAACCCCCACTGAACCCTCACAGAGCATGGTGCTGGATCACTGACTCACTGCACTGACACTGACGTTGTGTGGTGTGTTAACGTGTGTTGTGCTGGCATGAGTGGATCAGACACAGCAGGACTGCTAGAGATTTTTAAAGCCCTCAGTGTCACTGCTGGACCGAGAATAGCCCACCAACCAAAACCAACATGTGCTCTGTCCAGTGAGGAAGGACTAGGATGACTAACACAAACTGCGTAGAAACAGATGCTGTCTCCAACTTTACATCTACAAGGTCGACCAATGAGGTAGGTGTGTTGGACAGAGTGGATCATTGTGACTGCATCACTGATAATGATTTACCACCCAAATCACATCTGTTTTGTGTTGGTCCTGCGGGGCATCCTGAACCCTGAAGAGCAGGGTGAAATGGGGATAAGAAAGTATGCAGAGAAACAGGTGGACTGCAGTCTGTATGTAGAACTATAATGGACGATTAGTGTAAATACAAGAGGTGTTTGTTATCCAGTGTTTTAATTCAGGCTTTTGATAGGGATATACTTCCCTGTTTGCTGGAGAAACAGCTTTACTCTTCTAGGAAAGCTTCAGAAAAAAGGGAAAAAAAATAAAGGATGGAATATTTCAGTGAGGATTGGATTGCATTCGGCCACAAGAACATTAGTGAGGACACTGATGCTGGATAAAAAGCAATCTAGTGCTTGCAAGCTTATACCCCACTGCAGTGTCATAGCATTGGATACTTTTTTTTTTAATCCCAGTTTTCTCTCCAAGCATCAGATGTCATTTAATCACCCCCCTTAATTATGATTCTTGTGAGCCACCTTGTCAACTCTAGACAGCTCAGTGCACTAGAGGAGAACTGTAGCTGCCTAGATCAGCTACAAAAGTTAACAGACCCCAGTGCAAGTGCCATCCCACCCACCTAGAGGATGATGCCAGTTGTGCTGCCTTGGACTCCTGACTTCGGATGGCCTATGCCTAATTTTCTAGGAAGATAATACAAACTTAAGGTCTGTGACAGCAGTGGGCACACCTTATACATATGCACATAGAATATACAATATAATAACATTAGAAAGGCAAAAATGCTATATATGTGATGCTATGTTTTTACCATATAGCTCACAAACTGCACAGAATATAGAGAGAAAGGGAAACTGAGTATCCACGTTTTATTCACAGCTTGGAACTGGTTATCACCTCTGCCTTTGGGTTGGGTCAGAGTAATCAGAGCTATGCCAGTGGGCTTGTACTTTAACACTAGCTAAAAGCATCACTTGACTGGACGTGTGGCTAATGTCGACCTGTGACTAACCCGCATGCAGAAAAAAAGCAGAAACAGAGCGCTTGAATGCCTGTCAACTGCAAAAACCTCCATGAAAAATAAAGAGCACAGCAAGAACGTCTGCAGAAACCCAGCAGGTAAACCAATGCAGTTGTATTGATTGCAGACCATACATTTTTCTGATTCAAATTTTATGTGTCAAGGTAATATGAGCCAATTTATAAGCAAGTATTGACTGCTCTGCGCTGCAGTACACCTTTGTTTTGTCCTGCGTTAAGGTGTTTGCTGAATATTCATGAGCTGCACATACTGAGAAGCTGAGGACCAAGGGCTTGCTATTTTTGTCTGCACCTTCTCTTCACTCCATATTGCCAAAGAGATACAAACGTACACCTCATTTTCAGCGAGTAAACTTTCACAGTATGCTCTTGAATTGACACCCTATGAAAATGATTTAAAATGAATCAATAAAGCAATCGATTAATCAAACTATACATGCAGTTAGTTATATATCAGTCTTAAACAATATGTAAGCTACATCATTTTACGTTTATATGAAACATAACAAATAAAGCCGCATTTATATCAATAAAGACTCATTCCACCAATGATAGCTGCCGTAAATGCTGCTTGTTGTGAGTATTATAATAATTGATGCAAGCATTTAGATGTGCATGCAGGTTTTATAAAAATTTATACATTTTTCATGCCCTATTAAAGGGGATCTACAGTAAAGTTCAATGTTTTGCCAATATGTTTAGTAATAAAAGAAACATTAATTCATTCATTATCTGTAACTGCTTATCCAATTCAGGGTCGTGGTGGGTCCACAGCCTACCTGGAATCATTGGGCGCAAGGCGGGAATACACCCTGGAGGGGGCGCCAGTCCTTCACAGGGCTACACAGACACACACACACATTCACTCACACTTTTGAGTCACCAATCCACCTACCAACCAGTGTTTTTGGACTGTGGGAGGAAACCGGAGCACCCGGAGGAAACCCACACGGACACGGGGAGAACACACCAACTCCTCACAGACAGTCACCCGGAGCAGGAATCGAACCCACAACCTCCAGGCCCCTGGAGCTGTGTGACTGCGACACTACCTGCTGCACCACTGTGCCGCCCCAAAAGAAACATTAAAATGCAAAAATAATAATATATATATATATACATATATATTGTGTGACTATATTGCTTCAATTGATTTAAACAATTTCGCTTGGAATTTGAAGTGTATTTGAAGATATTACTTTGCTAAAATGTCCACATATTTTAGCCTAAAATCTAAACAGACATTTGAAAAGACATTTAGTGGAATTCATTCTGACACTGATTTTCATAAAAGCACCTGGAGCACGAGCAGCCAAACAGCTCCAAATCATCCACCACTATATTTTACCAAGAATAGCAGGGTTTTTCTTTTAATGTAGTCATCAACAGTCTAACCATATTACCATATTACAAAATTCCATTTGTAGTTCGACTGACATTTTGCAAAGTTCAGGTGCTGCATTCTGTGGCTTTTTTTTTTCCTGTGGATTTTGAAATTTGAAATGATTCAGATAAAGTTTGCACTTTTAAAACTGTTCAACTTCTCAGTATTTCTTGAAAGCTGACCCCAATTCACCTGGTAGATTTTAATCTGAATAATATTGTTGAGGCTGAGAGGAGTGCTATTTTAGCTTGGTAAATGAATCTGCCGAAGGAGTAGTCCATAGGACTGTATCTTGCAGCCCTACAGATTTCTGCAAATTGCTACAACATCCTGTGTGTGCTGGACTCATTGTGTGGTGTTTTAAATCTCCTTCCACTGGTTGTGCGTTTGTTCTTTCTCACATCATGTTTCAAGCAAAAGCCTTTTCTCCATATATGTAGGACTAGTTTGCCAGTGGCAAAGCACATAACTCCACACACTCCTTCTCTTTGACATGGACCTCCCCATAGACACACGCACATAACAGACACTTCCTTTTTCTCTCTGTTTCTCAAAACACATACGCATTCTCACATGCTCTCTTTCTCACACACACAAACACACACAAACTCTCTCACTGTTTCTCTCTCCTCCCACGCACACTCCCAAACACATATACTTGCACTTACCTCGCCTTGTCTGCATAATCCCTACAGCCATTAGTAGCTTTTATCTCTGTAAATGTTTTTTTTTTTTGTTTGCTGTTGATTAAGTTGAATATTTTCTATAAATATATGCAATTTTAATTCAACTTGTGCCTTATTATACATTGGATATTGACTGAAGCCAGTATGCTATTACTGAACTCTGACCGCTCAGAAATTAATTAATTTATTAAAATTCATTCATCCATTGTCTGTGACTGCTTCTTCAGTTGAGGGTCACATTGAATCTGGACCCTACCTGGGATCACTGGGCGAAAGGTAGAAACACACGCGGTAAAGTGTGCCAGTCCATCACAGGGCAGCACACTTTTGAAGAGCCAACCCACCTACCAACCTGTGTTATTAACAATGGTTAGACTGAGAAATGAATCCAGAGCACCCAGAGGAAACCTACACCGACACGGGAAGAACACACCAAACTCCTAAAAGACAGTCACCAGAAGTGTGTCTCAAACCCACAACCCCACGACCCTGGAGCTGTCCGACAGTGACCGTACCTGTTGCACCACTGTGGTGCCCATTATTAATATCATTAATTTCATTTTCAAAAAGTGGGATGTTTAATATCTGGACTTGTAATAATTGAATTGTATTTTTAAAAATAATCAGTAAATGTATGTATAATTTATAACACTATCTAGCACCTGCATTATTAATAATAATTTTTAAATTTTTATAGTTTTACTTTCCACATCCCTCCTGTCACTCTCAGGTGTCTCTGAGACCCTGCCTGATTTTAAACAGATCCTGAACGTCTGTGATGGAGGAAAAAAAAAAGACGGAGAAGGAGAGAGAGGTACCAAAAGAGAGATCTTCAGAGATGAGAGGCACCACACTTTTAAATAGTTCTATGATTCGTTTCATTCAGTTCAAACCCATTCACGGTGGTACCAATGTTTTTCAATGAAAATCCAGCCTTTAGAGGACAGATGACGTTTCATCTGAGAAAATACTCAATCGTATTATTATTCAATGCCCCACTGCCTACTTTATAATTTATAAAACTATTTGTGTGACAAAATTGTATTTCCTTCTATTTCCAAAATGCTACCTGACAATCTCTTTTGTTTGGTGGTGTGCTCATGGCATTCTGTCTATATTTTCTAAGTTTGAACAGCTCAAAAAATGGGTTTAAAGAAGCAGTTGGTGTTTTTCTCCAAGACACTCCTTCATGCTATGAAACAGCCATTGTAAATTCGCTGATTTCAGGTCAGTACTGTAAAAGTGAATTACACTCTCCAACTCAAGCAGAGCCCAGGTGTATAAATACCAAACCTTACCTAGTGTTCCTTTAAATCAGGAGACTAATAAGGTCAACCTATAACTTTCCGCCTTATGTTCCCGATGACCTGTTTGATTAAGGGTGCAGTGTGCTGGCTGCATAAATGTCTGCCCTATGAGTTTGGACACCTTTGCTCAGATGATATGTTTATCTATAGAATTCATTCCATTGCTGACATCATATATTATATTGTCAGTGAACACTGTTAACTGTTAGACTTTAAGAACACAGACTATGGTCAACACACAACTTGTATCATTTCCATTGAAAAGATGGAATAACACACTGAAGCAGCGGCACATGAGCTCAAGGTCACCACGCTCAGTGTCAAATGTCGGCCGTGAGGGTTATAAAGCTCCTTGCACTGGGTTGTGAAGCAATGGAACTGGGTTCTCCAGAGTCAAAAGAAGAACCATCTAATAGTTTTGGATAAATCAGAGTGGTATTTGTTTGTTATCCAACATCAACAACAGACATCCCCAATATTGGGTTTGAATGCCATCATATCCTTAAAGCTATGATCCAGCATCTGGTGTAAAGCCTTCCCAAAATAACAGAAGCTGGAGATATAAGGTTTGAGCCTGACCAATGATAGGCATCTTTCTGTCAGTAAATCCAAGTCTTGCTCTGCTGTAACCAGTGAGCTGTTTGATTAGGGGATATAAAATGACCTGTGAATCTTCGGTGCTTTTCCAGCTGACTGCATGCATGGAGCCATGCCATTTCAATGCATTTCAATGCATGTTAATCTCTGGCAGAAAAAAAAATCATTTTTGCATATACTTTGCTCATCATGGCAAACACACACCTAATTGAAAGAGAATTAATGACCTGAGTGACAGTCATGTGTGGAACTCCAACTCTGGAAATGCCTGTCTGCTGTGGCGCACTGGATTGTGAGCTCTTAATACTAGAATACAGGTGCTAATTCGCCTGGTTCCCACCTGAATGGAGCCACTTTCCCTTGCACGTGATCAGCAAGTGGGTTCAACACCTCCTTTTAATTTGATTTGCCTGTGTGTACGAAAACAGCGATCCATCAGCCAATAAATTAGGCTGCATAATTACCAGGCGCAGTAATGTTTACTTTGTCCTTTGCGAGACACAAACCTTTAATGCCTCCGTGTGGCTTTATCCACTTTTATTGCGCACTGATGCTTCAGCTAACCCCAATTTAGCCCCTGCACAAGCCACGAGTCTACTGCTAAATGCTTCCCGCTGCAGGCTCACATCATCATTCTATGCTTTTCCCTTTTTTCCCCCCCACTCCTCAGCAACACTGACCTTTGCTAGACCACTTAGGTGATGTTGTAAAGCAGTCACTTGAGCACGCTGGGAGAGGAATTAAGTTAAGATGGCTGGATTGCGTCTCATTGAGACAGGAGGGGGTAGGAAAAAGTGGGGGGAGGGGCTTGATGAGTCTACTTTTCCTCACTGTAAGCCAGACAGCTCCATAGAGGGCCCATTAGTTTGAGACAAGAGGGTCCAGTGTCATGTAGGCGATGGACTAACAGGAAAATGACAGCAGCGTGACACCTTTGGCTCGTCTCTTGAATCATGAGGACCAATGCTATTTTTAGACTTAATGAGCAAACCAAATTATGCACCCCAGGTCAAATCGCATGATGTTTTCTGAAGTGACAATGAGTACACATTATCTTGAGGAAAATAAATAAATAAATAAACACTTGACACAAATCAATGTTATTTTTTATGAGTGAGTGAGTGAATACGAGATCGAATGAGTGAGTGACATTGCATGTGTCTGAAACAACTGGAATGCTGTCTTACTGAGGATGTATTCTGAGGGAGGGAGGGAGGTGAGTCTGAATTGAATGTCTGAGGAAAATGCTGCCTGCTAAGGTTCTTCTGTTTGGCAGATTTTTGAAAGCTGCATAGAAGCATCTTAGACTTCGCAAAATTCTGTGTGAGCACGGTCAAAAGCAGCGTTCATTAGAACATTGTTAGTTTTGAAATTTGTGATACTTATATTTACACTGAAAATTAATATATAAAATAAATGATGGGTTTAAAGATTGCAGTAATTAAATAAATTAAATTATATATATATATATATTACTAATAATAGTATTGTTGACGTTGTGGTTTCGAGTCCCGCTCCGGATGACTGTCTGTGAGGAGTTTGGTGTGTTATCCCTGTGTCCGTGTGGGTTTCCTCCGGCTGCTCCGGTTTCCACCCACAGTCCAAAAACACACACTGGTAGTTGGATTGGCGACTCAAAAGTGTTCATAGGTGAGAGTGTTTAAGTGAATGTGTGTGTGTGTCGCCCTGTGAAAGACTGGCGCCCCCTCCAAGGTGTATTCCCGCCTTGCGCCCTGTGATTCCGTGTAGGCTCCAGACCTACCTTGACCCTGAACTGGATAAGAGGTTACAGACAATGAATTAATTAATTAATACTACTACTACTACTACTACTAATAATAATAATAATAATAGGCCTAGTTACTTAGGAATGAACATTTAAAGAGCAAATAGCTGCAAATCACAGCCATTTCTGCCAGTGAGCAGACGTTCTCATTGCTGCCTCCTCTTCATACATACTGTATTATTATTAAAATTTGATTCATTTTCGTTCTTAACATTTTATTTCAGTTAAAAACAGTAATGAATGTGTTGCTGATCACTTCTGATGGCAGTCAGCTCTCTGTATCCTAGCAATGTCGTGACATGTTGCTGCCTTGGAAGCGTGTCTCAAACGCGATTCCGTTACAGGTGCCTTCACGTCTAAATGCTGCCTTTTAAGGCACTAAGGAGAAAACACAGGCAACAAGGCATCAAGGTTTCTGCATTCTCTTTCAGACACAGTTGCTGTGTGACTGGTGAATGACTGTGTGATTATGTGAGTAAATGAGTTACAAGCCAGGTTAGTGTTAAGTTCATCTTAACATGGAGAGAGAGCGTGTTCAGTGTGATGCTCACTCTACCATTTAAGAAACGCTTTGCTCTAGCATGCTTTTGGGAAACCCAGCCCAGATCACTATGAGTGCGTGTGTTAACAAATGAGTGTGTGGAGGTGTGGCTATGTGAATGAATGAATGAATGAATGAATGAATGAATGCACATAAGTGAGTGATTATGTGAGAGAGTGAATTATAAGCCAGTGCTTTAAGGTACTTCAAATCTAAAAAAAAAGAGTGAATAGTACAAATTAGAGAAATTTGAAACCCAGATAATTGAGTTACTATAGGAACATTTGCATTCATAACCCTTAGAAGCCAAGATATTGTTATTATATGATTACACAGTTACATAATAATTCACATCTACAGCGAGAAGTGAGAATATTGGGTCAATGAGGCAAACTGGTTTATTTTTGTTATAAATTCATAAGGCTTGCATTCCAGATCAAAAGATGAATCTAAAGCACAGAATTTCAGTGCACTATTTTCCACACTTTATAAAGCAGACAGGAAATATGTCGTGTCTCCTTTTTCAATTTTAGTTGAAAATTGGTATTGAGGTTTTATAAACGTCTCTCCAAATAATTTGAAGACCACCGATTGGACAAGGCACTGTCCAGAGTGTTTCTGCCTTGTGCCATTGATTCTGAGTAAGCTCTGGACCCAGCTCACACATTAAGGGTTACATTCATTCTTTCATTGTCTGTAACCGCTTATCCAGTTCAGGGTCGCGGAAGGTCCGCAGCCTGCCCGGAATGGGTGCAAGACAGGAATACATCCTAGAGGGGACATCAGACCTTCACAGGGTCCACACACACACACTGGAGCACCTGGAGGAAACCCATACGGACACAGGAAGAACACTGAAAGGTTACAGAAAATGTATAAATAAATGAACGAACAAGTGAATGAATAAATGTACAATAAAAAAAAGTACAATTCATTATGCTGCTACCATTGTATGTTACATCATCAGTAAAGTGAAATTCAGCACCTAAAGAACTTTATACTCAGTCCAAAGAATTACTTTCCCCTGCATCACAGACATGGCGCGCTATGCAGTAATTCTCCTACTCCATGCAGTTCCCTAATAACTGTTATAACAAAAAAATAATCTTTAATCCATGTGCCCTTAAAAAAGTTTGTATCAGAATTCTTTCTGTTCTTCACTTCTGAAATGTTCTTTTGTGTTCTTTGGTGCTGCTTGGAAGTTTTCATCTTGTGTTCATTCTCGAGAAGTGGTTAGTACTGACACTTTCACCCCTACACTATTTGGACTGTGTCTAATTTCTTTAGATGTTATTTTGGGATTTTCTTCACAGCTTTAACAGTCCTACTGTCATCAGTTGCTGTGGTTTTCCTGGGATGGCCTAATTGTTGTGAACTGCTTACAGGCCCTGTACTTTCTTAAATCCCAATATATTCTACAGGGTTGTTTCTGGATTGTCTAGTTCAGCTATGATTCTTTTGGCTAGTTGTTTTTTTTTTTTTTTTCCCAGTGTATATTTTATTTTTACTTTGCAACCCCCAATGACCCCAACCCAGGCTACACAGTCACAACTCTTTTATGTGTCTCCCTGTAATGTAAACTGGAACATCCAAACAATCAAGTTACATGTCACTCATTTATACTAATGCAAAATGAAACCAAAAAAACAACACAACAAAACAATTATATGGCATATGATAAATATTGTCCAGAAATGAAAGCTGACACTGTATGCCTTTGTTTTCTGATGAGGAATGCATTTTCTATGGATATAAGAAAATGTATATATATATCTCATTGCTGCCCCACTTCTGCTTATTTCTGTTGTATATTTCCTGGATATACAGTGCTGTGCAAATGTTTTAGGCACATGAGAATATAAGATTTCAAAACTGAGCAGTACGAGCATATTTCCTTTAAAAAAACAAAATAGTAAAATAAATCAAATTAATTAATTAATTTTAAAAAATGAATGTCGTAGTGATAGTCTGTGTAATCATCCAGTACCCAGTTTGGTTTATCAATTCTTCATGATTTAACAAATCCATATGATCAAGGAGAATGCATGAAAACACATTGGTTCTTCACATTATTTCACAAAACACCTACTACTTTTTACAAGAAATCCTTTTAAATGTACTGTATTTTTTGTTTAGTATATATATGTGAGTTCTGACTGTCTGTGAGGAGTTTGGTGTGTTCTCCCCATGTCCAAAAATGCACGTTGGTAAGTGGATTAGCAAAAGTGTCCATAGGTGTGAGTGAATGTGTGAGCATGTGTCATACTGCAAAGGACTGGTACACACTCCGAGGTGTGTTCCCACCTTGCGCCCAGGGATTCCAGGGAGACTCCAGGTCCAAAGTCAACCCTGAATAAGTGGTTACAGACAATGAATGAACTCATAGGCTGGGCCCAATGATCAACCTTAGTTGTTAGGTGTAGCTGGTTGCAGATGATAGATGACTAAGAAGCCAAAGAGAGCATATGTGCCCTTGTGTCAATTTTTGTTTGCTAACTTGTCAGGCTCATATATTCCTTTTTTTTATTATAAATCTTTTTTTTAATGATGCTGTGGCATGCAGCTGGACTACGCTATAGTTCTGTCCTTTGTCAAATCAACACTTGGCCTTCCATTCATTTCATGGGAATGATACAATGCGGCTGGTTATGTATTCATGTGTCCCAGTGTTTGTTTGTCAGCAGAATAGACCCAAAACAGCTATCTGGATTAAAGTCGAAATGATTGCGGACAAGGCGAGTGACATCAGATTAGATTGCTCTGCTGATGAAATTGTGTTTGAAGGATTCTCCGGGAGCCAGGTTTGGATTCACTGAGGCTGGGCGTGTATGTGGTGAGAAGGAGGGTTCAAGAGGGTCTGGGATAAATCGTAAAGAAAATGACAAGCTTATTGATAAGCTTTTCGCCTGGAGAGCCACTCCTGGTCCTTATATATGCTCTTTTCAGTACAAACCGGCACTGCCCCCTTACACTCAAAAGCCAAGCAATTTACACATAACGGGGAAATATTGACAAAAGACTCCAGTGCTGAGAGCTTGGAGAAACCCTCCATGGCTTGCTCTCTATTCAAAATGTTTTTGGTGATAATTAACCCTCCCCCTCTATTTCTCGCTGCTTGGCTTCCACTCGCTCACCATTAGCATTCGATGGCTTTTTGCGGCAATTAGCAGGTTGTGTCCAAACAACAAGTCTGTAAATTCAGAGATGGCACAAAAAAGAGAGGCTTTTGTCCAGTGGAGGGCTATTACCTGATTGGGCTCTCACGAGAGAAAAAAGAACACATAACGGGAGATGAATAAACAATTGAGTGTATTCCCAATATTTCCTGACATCCACCACCACCCACCACTCTCTGGATTTGACTGGAGGGAACATACCGCCTTTGCTCTGTAGTAAGATCTCGCCCTTTCCCTTCACTTTGTTTGATGGATATTAATCCCCACGTCAGGGCTGTCAGACACATTCCCAGCCATACACCCCTCAAGGCTCGCCTACACACATACACACACACTAACATCCAGCAGCCTGGGCCAAATTAGTGTGATATATCTATGTGAAAAAGCCAGAATGTGTATGTGCTGACCAGAGGACTGGTGTGACCTCTACTCACCCGGCAGTCTGAAGGTTGGGAAATGGAGCCAGGTGCAGATGCATTGGCTAAAGTTCCCACCAGCCTTTGTTACAGTGCAGCGATAAAGGCCTGTCTATCAGGAACCAAAGGCACAGGTCAGCATCTGTCTAATCTCACTAGCCAGACTTCAGACCATCCCCAGAGAGTCTGCTGGGTTTTGTCGCTCAGGAAGGCCAAGAATCACCTACTTTTACATGTCAGTCAAATCGCCTCTTCCCGTCATTATAATATGGCTTCCCGCTCCTCACAGTTAATGATAAGTCTTTTGCTCTCTTGCTGTCTCTCCGGCTATTTGACAGGAAAAGGCTGCCTGAATTGCATGCAAACTAATCTGCCACACACCACTGTTTTACTCTGTTTGGTAAGGGAATGTGATTGTACAAAATGTGATACAACAAAAACAAACCCACTTCAAACAAAAGCATGCCAGTGGCAAACAAAGGATAACCTTTCTTACTCAAGTTAGAAACTGATGAGTAATAATAATAATAACAATTAATATGTATTTTTTTCAGATGTCAAATTCGGAAATTTGGAGTTCATACAATAGGTATGAACCATAAAATCATAAAACATTTAGGTGCAAAAATAAGTTGTCCTTGGATTATAAGTGCTGTCCCTATGACAAAAGAATCTGTACAACAGTAGGCTCCCAAACAGAAGAGTTTTACAGAAGAAGAGTTTTACACCTGCTGTGTACACAGAACACTGGCTAAAATGTAACAATAGTTTGTGTTACAGTTACTAATATTATATTTTAGCAGGTTCCTATGTTTTTAAGATGCAGCCTGCTTTTAGATTGAGAAGAGAAGTGTGACAATAGGAGCTCATCTGATTCTAAACCTAATCAGTTGGCAGCTGTAACAATAAAATAGGAATTAGCAAGAAATTAACACAATAGAATTCAGAATCAGTATGAAATGTGACTGGGGAAAAATCATAGTAAATTAGCACATTTTGAAAAAATAAATAAATCAAATAAATCAAATAACAATGAGCCTGTGAGGAGTTGGTGTGTTCTCTCTGTGTCTGCGTGGGTTTCCTCCGGGTGCTCCGGTTTCCTCCCACGGTCCAAAAACACACGTTGGTAGGTGCATTGGCAACTCAAAGGTGTCCGTAGGTGTGAGTGAATGTGTGTGTGTGTGTTGGCCTGTGAAGGACTGGCGCCCCCTCCAGGGTGTATTCCCACCTTGTGCCCAATGATTCCAGGTAGGCTCTGGACCCACCGCGACCCTGAACTGGATAAGGGTTACAGATAATGAATGAATGAAAAAATAACAATGAGCCGAGCTACTTTTGCAACAGTTTTGTGGCTCTTTTCTTTAATTATTACCATGATTTTTTTTTTCCTCTTCCTAAATCAATAGTGTTTTATTTTTGTAAAAAATATTTCGCCTTTTGCTACAAACTAGGGTCCATTTATAGCTGTAATATTATCCATATCCATGGGGTATATTTGTAATAATCTATAAAATACAGCACTCCATTTTGAATTTGTATGGAGTAACAATGGTTACTGCTGGGACACTGAATTAACAATAACTCTATGGAAGTGTTGCTTTAGTCTTAACTCTTACTGTGAGCTGTTTCTGAGCATCAACATCATCCTGCTTTTGAAAAACTGCAAGGTTGATATTAAAATAAATTCAGATATTTTGTCCAATGCTGAAGATGATGCTGCTATGGAATTTGTAGTGAATCACATATTTTGTGCTCATTACAATTAAATCAGACACAAAAAAGAGAATGAGAATCACCACTGAAACCAAAATCAGTAACTTACATTA
Source organism: Hoplias malabaricus (assembly GCF_029633855.1). Lineage (NCBI taxonomy): Eukaryota > Metazoa > Chordata > Actinopteri > Characiformes > Erythrinidae > Hoplias > Hoplias malabaricus. The sequence goes on from NC_089816.1 coordinate 29,558,030, forward strand.
AAACCATTGCTGGGCATGTGTTCAAAAGCCAGATTTCTCGCAGCTGTGCAGCATTTTTGTGGCTACACAAACACACACTGGCATACATGCATACAATGTGGGTATGAAAGGATGTGAAGCCGTAAAAAAGCCATTAGCGATTAAAGAAAATTATCAAATGAATTGAAGCAGCTGATGCTGTTGTCAAACCAGAACCCAGAACATTAAATTCAATTTAATTTTGTTTGGATTATAAGTAGAAACCGATCAACCAAATATTATGGAGATTTAATTTTACAAAAGGAAAGCAATTCACCTAAATATAGCTAATACAAAATTTAAATATTTAAAAAGGAAAATTATTTAATACTTACATGAATAATACTGTTAAATAGGTTTGTTGTTGGCTCTGATGCTGAAATATTTATAATCTGTACTTAATAACCTTTTAGACTAGTAATTACATAAATGAAGGTCTTTGACTTTTGTAAAGTGTGGTATCCGATGGTTCATGGTCCAAGACTGAGATGATCATCTGTCATCTGTCTGCTGCTATCTATCGGACTGTCTGTCTGGAATGGGCAACATTAAACATCCCTGTGTGCAAGGATTCCACATTTGAGCCCCTAGAGAGATGCCCCAGAGAGATGGGGGTGGGGCGCTGGGGGGAGGGGGGGGGGGGGTTCAATGCCCAGTCCAAAGGCCTCTATATTCCCTCAAAGCATCTCTGTCCTTCATCTGGATACCCAGCCAGCTACACACACACACACACACACACCAATATCACCTTCATAAAGAGAGAGAGATAGATTGAGCGATAGAGAGTGAGAGAGAGAGAGAGAGAGAGAGAAATAGAGAGTGAGAAAGGGAGAGGAGACAAACACAAAGAGAGACAAAAAGATGAGGAGAGAGAGAGAGAGAGAGAGAGAGAGAGAGAGAGAGAGAGAGAGAGAGAGAATGAGAGAGAGGAGAAAAAGATGAGAAAGTGAGTGAAAGAGTGAATGATGAGAGAGCGAGAAAGAGTAAGAGAGGGTGGAGGGAGGGAGAGAGAGAGAAAATGTAAGAGAAGGGGAGATAGAGAGAGAGAGAGAGAGAGAGAGAGAGAGAGAGAGAGAGAGACTGATAGCAACAGAGAAAAGAAACCCTGTGCTGAGCAGAGGTGGGTGGAGAGGTGTGATCTCACATGGACAATACATTTGAGGAGGTAAAAAAACAACAACAATAGAGTTAGAGAGAGAGAGAGAGAGAGAGAGAGAGAGAGAGAGAGAGAGAGAGAGTGAGAAAGCAATGGAGTAAATGACTAATCATTAGCCCAGAAGAGAGGGAAGCCATATTGGAAAGTAAGTGTAACATTTGAATAGTTGCTGGATTAAAAAATGCTCCCGTAGGCTATGAATTAATAATTCACATCATAAAAAGAGTTTAATACTGATTTTCATTAAGATCTAGCACAAGAGCGCTGCTGTCTGAGGCCCAAATTGATCCATGACGGTATGAAGTTGGGCTTGAAGATTGCTTATGCACATTGGCTCCATGTGATTCGCCTCCCCCCCAACGCTGCAGTTCCTAAACCAAACCAAAGCAGCTTCAACTGAAAAGAAATTCCCCAACAATACGGCACGATGATTGGCAGGGAGATGAAACTTACGCAATTCAACTGAGATAACCTCTGCTTTTCTGACTATGGGTTCTATTTTTGAGGATACAGCGCAAGTGCAAAAATATGGCAAGAAACTATGGCGCAAGCATGTGTAGACATGGCAGAAATGTCTGACATTTTAAATTACGCATGCAGGGAATTCAATCTGATGCAGAGCAGCGCAATTAAAAATAATTAAATAAATAGGTTAGACTGAATACTACACAGTAGTGTACACACACACAGTCACTTGTGAGTCGCCAATCCACCTATCAACGTGTGTTTTTGGACCATGAGAGGAAACCGGAGCACCCGGAGGAAACCCACACGGACACGGGGAGAACACACCACACTCCTCACAGACAGTCACCCGGAGGAAACCCACACAGACACAGAGAGAACACACCACACTCCTCACAGACAGTCACCCGGAGGAAACCCACGCAGACACAGGGAGAACACACCACACTCCTCACAGACAGTCACCCGGAGGAAACCCACACAGACACAGAGAGAACACACCACACTCCTCACAGACAGTCACCCGGAGGAAACCCACACAGACACAGGGAGAACACACCACACTCCTCACAGACAGTCACCCGGAGGAAACCCACACAGACACAGAGAGAACACACCACACTCCTCACAGACAGTCACCCAGAGCAGGTCTTGAACCCACAACCTCTACCCGCTGTGCCACTGTGCTACCCCTAATGTTATAAATTATGATTATAAATTGCACAAAAGAAAAAAAATTCACTTTAAATCAGGTGTATCAGCTCCATGACATGTCCAACAAAAAATACTGAGTTGGATCTCAATCTGATTGAAGATTGAGTGGGAATTAAAAACACACAAAAAAAATTGGTATGTCAACTATTATTTGATAAAATTACAACCAACTTGATGTAGAACATTGCTCTTCACAAGTGAAGAACTGGCCTTAATCAAATGTAAGCTTGAGAAGGAAGAGCAAATGTAGCATTTGGGACTTTTGTTTAGTTCAAAAATGATTTAATGATTTCCTCAGCTTGATTTGGGAAGAAATACCAAACCATTTGTATATTTATTTATTTTGTTTGATGTATATTGCATGAAACCAGAATGTTCAGCTAATTAACAGATTTGTTTTGTGACATATCTGTGATTTGTGTATTTGTTACACCTGTGTGGAAATCCTCTAAGCATGGTGATTCCATCATTTTTGTAGGAGTACTGTATTTCTGCTTTCCAAATCAGCCAATAGTTTTAAATGCATATCCCCACGTATAAATGGGTTTTAAGAATTGAGTAAAATGCAGCGTTATGCAGTTTTAACACTTCAGCGCTGCCATGAAATTAGAGCCCTAAGTGTTTAACACTTAAAGATATAAATAATTATTGTCATTTTGTTGTACTTTCTATTTTTTTGTACAAACAATGAAGGGTATTATCATGTTAGTGGTTGGTTGTCGTATTCTGTTTGGAAGGCTTTGCAGTAGATGTTGGAACACTGCTATACGGATTTGATTGCATTTGGTCAGGTCAAGATCTGATGTTGTATGATTAGCTGTGGGTCACAACAGCCACTCAACTCATCCCAATGATATTGGATTGTGCACTCTCACTCCAGAGAGTGCAGTTCCATTGCTCTACAGCCCAATTTTGAGAAGCTTTATAACCCTCAAGCCAGTGCTTAGCATTGAACACGGTGACCTAAGGCTCAGGTGCAGCTGCTTTAGAGCGCCCCATTTTGTTTCATGCTTCTCTATCAAAAGAAGCTGTGTGTGCAAAACTGAACATCTGTTTCTACAGTGGACGCACCTTAAAGTAGGTGAATATACTAATTATAAGGAGTGTCTATAAATGTGTGTTTTAAAATACCATGTAAAACCATGGTCTGGGACAGCAAACTACAGCAACAGGATCGTGGGCTCCATTATTGTTTTTGTAGATTTTAGACTTATGAATAAATATACATAATATAATATTTTCAAACATAATTAATAAGGTTTTAGCATCAGATAACTTAAGAGACTGTATCTTTGTTTAAATGTAATACATAAGAAGATGTATTTGAGTATGAATATTTGGAATCCATAGGTTTCCATGAATTTCTTCAATTATTTCAATAATCTACAATCAATAAGGGCGGCACGGTGGCGCAGCAGGTAGGTGTCGCAGTCACACAGCTCCAGGGGCCTGGAGGTTGTGGGTTTGATTCCCGCTCCGGGTGACTGTCTGTGAGGAGTTGGAGTGTTCTCCCCGTGTCTGCGTGGGTTTCCTCCGGGTGCTCCGGTTTCCTCCCACAGTCCAAAAACACATGTTGGTAGGTGGATTGGCGACTCAAAAGTGTCCGTAGGTGTGAGTTAATGTGTGTGTGTCTGTGTTGCCCTGTGAAGGACTGGCGCCCCCTCCAGGGTGTATTCCCGCCTTGCGCCCAATGATTCCAGGTAGGCTCTGGACCCACCGCGACCCTGAACTGGATAAGCGGTTACAGATAATGAATGAATGAATGAATGAACATTCAATAATAATAATAATAATACAAAGCCCAGTGACACTAACAAAAAATATTGTATAAACAAAATACTGCCAAGAAGATCTCAAAAAAAGGATTTCAAAATCTATTTTCCATAGAGGGACAACAAGATAAAATTTCTAAACAAGAAAATGCTCACACTGTAAAGACGACTAAGAAGTGACATGAGATCCAGTCGACCATGTTTTGTTCTGGTCAGATTTAAACCCTAAATACAAAAAAATAGGTGAATTTAAGTTTTTCTGAAGACATCAACTGTAATCAATGCAACACTGACTGTAAAAGTCTGCAAAGCTTTAAAGATTACATATCGTCTCGGTCCAAAAACAATATCTATCCCCAAAATAGTAACTTAAACCTTCTTAACTTTCCATGCAAGGCAAGGTAAAAATGTTTTATTCCAAGTAATTCTGGAGCATTTTTATTTGGTTCATTCATAATGAAATTAACACACCGCATAAAGGGCAGCAGCTGTGTTCAAAAATCTGAAATACGCTTTGGTCAAAATGCCACAAGAATTAAGCACCATAAACACCACTCTCACCCTGCCTGGGCTGCTGCTTTCAGAACGGCCTGTTTGAGAGCCTGTTCCTTTAAAAGACAAAGAGCCAATGCCCAAACAAGAAGCAGTGAGATGCAAGCTATTAGAAGCTCTTATTTTTCAGCTATCACTTTATGGGTTTTACGTGGTTTAACCCCACAGTTGTGCTCTCCAATAAAAGCGAGTATGACTCAATGAATGGAGATACTCAGATGGGGCAGTATAAATCTAACAACTCCCCTTCAGGCACCAGAAATGGAGCCAAATCTGAACAGCTAGTTGAATTTCTTGTTTTCTGACTAAGGCAGCCCACAAATAACTGACTGAATTGTACTGTTTCATTGAATGTGTGTTGCTAGGCACTCCAAATACTCCTATGAGATGAAAAAAATAGTTTTCAATAGTATAGACATGTTAATATTTAAAGAAATCTGTACCATTTGTATGAAGCTCATATTTATAAGCCTTTGTAACTTGGTCATTACAAGACCCTTATACGGTTCTTATAATGAGCTATAATAGATAATATTGCATGCAAATCTATGTATGTAAATTTAATGTATAAAAATGTCACTATGGGCGGCACGGTGGTGCAGCAGGTAATGTCGCAGTCACACAGCTCCTGGAGATTGTGGGTTCGATTCCCGCTCCGGGTGACTGTCTGTGAGGAGTTGGTGTGTTCTCCCCGTGTCCGTGTGGGTTTCCTCCGGGTGCTCCGGTTTCCTCCCACAGTCCAAAAACACACGTTGGTAGGTGGATTGGTGACTCCAAAGTGTCCGTAGGTGTGTGTGTGTGTGTGTCTGTGTTGCCCTGTGAAGGACTGGCGCCCCCTCCAGGGTGTATTCCCCGCCTTGCGCCCAATGGTTCCAGGTAGGCTCTGGACCCACCGCGACCCTGAATTGGATAAGCGGTTACAGATAATGAATGAATGAAGTGTCACTATTTACTTTAAAGACTTTTAAATGGATAATGACCTGTGCATCATCACAAAGCACAAAAAAAATGTAAAATTTAAAGAAAAATTTAGTTATAGGTCATTAAATGTCTTATGAGGCATACGTTTATAAGTATGTTTACAAAACATTACTACCAAGTTACCGTGAGCTATAACCACATTTATACAATTTTATAGATATGGACTTCAAAGAAATCCAATCATTCAGTTAAATAAGTTTTGCCATTTTGGCCTTAATTATTATTATTATTTTTTTCTTTTTGTTTTGTGCAAGTGTAAATATATCAATAAAGGGTTAAATGGCATGGGTTAAAATCCTAAACCACTTTCGTATCTACTGTGCCAACTAATAAACATGTACACGCTGACTGATGAGCTGCAATCTTAATGGCTGTGACATAGATGGCCATAAGCCATGGCCCTGGCTGCACACTTCTTTCTCCCCAGTGATGCAAACAATGGTTCAAGGCAGCGGGACAAATGGCCACAAAGAGGGATTTAAAGGCCACAGAAACAGTGGTGAGGAGCGAGAGAGTTTCAAAGTGACCTGGGGACCTGGGGCTCACCATTGGTGGGTGAGTGGCAGGGGGATGAGGGGGAGCATGGGGTCAGGGGGGTGAGTAAATATGACATGGATGAGTGGCGTCCAGCTCCTGCGCGCAGGGAATAATTCATAGCGAGGGTCCTGCCTTGCGCTCTGGGTCCTTCTATTCAACGATTCAACGTGCTAAAAGGGCAGCCGGCGCTTCAGCACTGGACCGGAATACAGCATTTGGAGACAAAGAGAGAGTGGACCAATCAATAGCCCCTCAATGAAGCATGAAAGGTCTGGCTGGCTGGTCAGAACGGGGGAAGAGAGAAAATTCCTGGGGTCGGCTCCTGACTCCTTTTCAAAGAGCCGCGTCCCGTTCCTCAGCTACCTCCACCGCTGCCGGTGACATTACCAAGTCCTATTGATTATCACACTTTTCAGCCTGTTAAACCAATAGGCCAGTGGACAGGTATCCGTTAGCATCCCCTAATGAACTGAGAAAATCGCCATGTCTGTCTTTCTCTGTGGGGACAAGCCGCCACTCTTCAGACGGCTCGCCTTAAACTCCAGCCTCCACGCATCATTACCTCCCATCCTCTGCTAGCTTAGTGGATAACACACATCCAAGTAGAATGACAGGTAAAAAAAAAAGACACAGAAGCACATACGGAAACACATTTTGGTTCTAGAGATCTGTAACAAGACACTCTTCAGTCCCCAATGGTATACAGTCATATAAGAAAGTTCAGAAACCACCCCTGGACACTATAAATGTTTTGTTAATTTTCTAAAATATGTAATAGATTAACGCACTTCTCTGGGGAACACATTTAGTTCATTTATTTGTTGACTTTTTATTTATTTATGCATGTTTTAGTGCACAATTTATATTTGTTGATTGGTTAACAATCAGAATTTGCTATCTATCTATCTATCTAATCTGCTTTAACAAAACCTGCAATTTTAAAGAGTACCCAAAGTTTTGCACATACATTTTTTTCTATATTACTATATTGAGGTTCATTATAACAAGTGTGAATATTATAACAAGCGGAGGTGTACTTCCAAATGAAAGTGTATGAATTACATAGATATCAAGGACCAAACATAGAATGAACATTCGTCTCCTCTCTACCGACAAAGCTTGTCACCTTTCGCAGACACCTGATGCTGTTCTCACATTAATTTCACACTAATCATTATCTCTGAATTGGTAATACTGAAAATGGCTAGTTTCAGTTTAAAGCATATTACTACATGCATATACCGTAAAAGCAGCAAGTCACAAGGCAGTGTTACATATAAAATATATTGTCATCAAAAACCACACAATGTCCTGTGCAATGTACTTTTTATTTATTACCAATATGTTGTTAATTAGGATATGTTTCATTTACAGGATCAAAACATGATGATAAATTCAAGCTGTAGCTAATTCATTCACTTTATGTCCTAACATTTTTAGGACATTTGCTTGTTCATCCATTATTTCTTCTGATATGAAGGGTATTAATAGGTAACAGTTTGTTTTTTTCTAATGTAACATATTCTATCCTTCTGGGATATCAGCCCAGTGCTGGAGGGGGGCTGTATAACACACTAACTTTTGGATATCCTGTTCCCTGAATACTTTTTAGTACATTGTGTGACTACATCTTTTCTATTCATTGTATTTAGTGCATTCATATTCAATGGTGGGATTCTGTTTTCCGATTTATTGACAGGCCCCTCCCAATTTAGTTTCACTGTGAACATGTGGTTCTTTCCTCAGCCTGAAAGGAACAAAAAGATGGGGGGTGGACTTGCACAATAGAGCTGAATAGTCAAAGAAGAGCAAGAAGAGCAAGCAGCAGTCAGTCCTTCCTCTCCTCCTGTAATTTAGTCATTTGTGTCATTTGCTGATTGCCACGCGATTCCGGGGGCATCATTTGAATATGATTGCCACGCGGTGCATTCACAGTGAGCTCTAAGTTGCCATCATCAACACGGTAGTGCGGTTGCCATAGTGCTGAAGCCCTCGTGAAATCGCACGCCTTCCATTTGCATATTTATTTTGGCAGAGGGAAGTGTTTCAATATTGAGTTTTAGCTTCGGCAAGAATTAAGTTAAATGCCACCAGACCCAATTATATGCCTTCACCCCTCTGTGCAAATATTTTATTCAGGTATTTCTCATTTGCTTCGTATTTGAGCACGTCTTGGAACGCAGGCGTATTTGTGTGTGTGTGTGTGTATGTGTGTGTGTGTGTGTGTGTGCGCAAGACACAAGAGACACAAGACACAGAGCAATGAGTGATGTGTAGGGGAAGACAGATGACACTATGCAGATATTACCATACACCAGGGTAACATGTATTGCAACATGATAATTGATATTTCTTTCTGGGTGATTTTTCTCTAGCCAAAACATGAACAGCTGTCTGGTTAAGTAAGAACCATACGTGCTAATTCAAAGTGCATGTGAGGAAAAATAAGACAAAAAACAAAAACAAGCTATATAATTAGCATTTTTCTTTTTCTCTTTCATTTATTTCTAGGACACTCCACAAAGTCAGCAGTTATATTCAGTCTCTCGGCTCTGTATTATTCCACTCTATGTGCTAATCAACACTACTGCATGGTGCTAGCATGCTATTTTGCTAGTTCTAGTGCAAGCATCTTGTATTAGTGTTGATCACCACAGACAATGAGACGAAACAGAGCCAAGAAGGGATAACCAGGGATATTCGCTCCGTGTTATTACACGATGCCAGCACTGGAACTGGCACAACACCTCTGGATCTGTTTCGTTCTGTTATTCCAGCGTCTGTGATAACTGGACACTGCTAGAACAGGAACTGGAAAAAAAGAATGCAAATATCATGCATTCATTAGTTGTGTTTGGAAGGGTCCCCACCTTAACTCCTTCATTATTCCCTGCTGAGCTTTTGCTAATATGACTAAGAAACTAACAAGGAACCACCAATGTTTTCACGGGCTACATTGAACACTATTTCTTCAAAAAATGAACTGGATTTTATTTATTTTCAATAAATAAATCTTTATGTGATATACCCCGCTGTATTGTGTAGATGTGTGTATGTCTGTACATCACCATTTGCAGCGCCTCTTGGGCCTTATATATCATCGCTGTCCAATTAAAAACATGTATCGCCCAAAATAGTAACTTCTTAAATTTCAAGGGAAGTCACTGTAAAAAGATCTTATTCAAAGTAATCTTGGAGCATTTCTACTGGTTCATTAATCATGAAATGTTCACACAATGTGAAGAACAGTGGCTGGGTTTGAATGTTCATACCAGACAGCGATGATACATGGAATCAGATTTGTGGTGGTGGATAGGTAGGTAGATATATAAATAAATAAATACATTATCTTAAATGTAAAACTTCCAACTGGTAAACAATTTACTCGTGTAATCATGTAAAGTACAGGTCTTTAATTTGTTTGATAATGTGTTCTTTAGCTTAAAGTTCTCTCTGCTTTTTATGATCACAGATCAGACATAGGAAATCACTGTCTGCTTGCGCTGTAGCTCTCTCATTTGCGCTGCCTGACTTTTTGTTTGCATTTCTGACACAAAGCTCTCTCAATGGCAGGTTGTTTCAAAGGTGTGTCCCCATTGGCTGAGGCATTTTTGAGTGACAGCTCTGTGCCCCAGACAAAATATGCATGTTTGCTGCACTGAACGATGTCTGTGCTGTCACTCAGAAACTGGCAGTGTAACCACAAAGCTGACAATGAGCTCAAATGTCTGATCATTGAGAAACAAGCAGAGGGAACTGTATGTAAAAGGACAGGTTATAAAATTAGTAAAATGTGAATAATTTACATGATTACACAAATAATTTTATATTTGAGATTGTTATTTTATTCTTTCTGAAATTCTCATATTTGGAAAAAAAGAAAAAAAAGATGCATGCACTGGAGCTATAAACCTATACGGAGAGGTTTAACAAACAAACAAAAGGCCATGGAAACTTTCTTCACAGCAGTCATGAACATAATATTGGAAACACACTTTTCAAGAGGTGCTAAAACCAACAATAAAAATAATAATAAAACAAGCCAGCGGGAATTCCTATGTGAATACATGACTTCCTGGGGATCCCAGGCTTCGTTCTCTCCCTCTCTCTCTCTCTCCCTCTCTCTCTCTCTCTCTCCCTCTCACCTCTCCCCCGCCGTGGACATGTGTGTGATAAACCCTGTTTGGTGTCAGCTCCTGCCTAACACCACAGGCATCAATGCGCTCGTCTAAATGTCCTAGGCGCCATTTGGCAAATAAAAATCAAAGCACTGATCGGCCCGAGGTGTCACTGAGAAATGCTTTCCCCCCGCGGCCAGCCCAGACGCTAGATATATTGCCCTGTTTGCTCTAATGCTTGTTGACTGGCATGGCTAAGATTGTTCCCCCCTGCCCAGCTTTGCCTGCACTACAGTTTTACCCCCAAAATGATTTATCTCCCTGCCCCATCTCCATGAGTAATATACATTTTAATGTTTGCGGACATGCTGCATCCATTATTTACCTTGCTTGGAAACGAGCCCTAGCCTTTCCGTGTAGACTGGGATTTCACATTTAACAGATCACAGGTACATGTTAGCCCTGGCCCTGACAAGCCTCCCATTTGTCTTTATGGGTTTCGATGCTGGGCCGTGGGGGAATTTCAGTGGAATTTCAATGGTGGGCTTAGGAGTGGCAAATGAAGCCGTGAGTCAACAAATTAACAAACGATTCACAGTTTGCATTGGGTTCTGGGGTGTGAGTGTGTTTGTTTGTGTATGTGTTAGTGGGTCAGGAATATATTGTGTCAGGGGACCAAACCTGGTTTCTACACACCCATCCTTGTACATACCATAGGCTGGTCCCCACACTATTTATTATTATTATTTTTTAGATAAGGACAATATGACAGATACGTTTTATGGTTGGATAGACAGACATAGGGTAAATGTTTGGCTATAGTAGTACGTACAGATAAAGTAAGGGTAAGACTCTATAAAATACATAGGAATCGATGTATTGGCTCCTCAGATTTGTGCATGGATGTGCTTTTGTGTGGGTGGTGGATAGGAGGTTGGCTGTAGAAGACGAGGCAACATTGATCAGCCTGTCAGGGATGTGTATACGTGTTTTTTTTTTTTTTTTTTTTTTTTTTTAGATAGAATGGATGGTCATTTGGGATAGAGGCTGATGTGGACTGGGTTTGCTTAGGAGGACTGTTATTAGACGAGTGAGTATATAAAAACAGTGCTGTAGGACTTTTATGTAGAACAACTAACAGTTCATCATTTGCTAATTGTGGCTGCACTACTGGTCTTTGAAATACTGACCCCAATTTTACTTGAAGTGATGCTGAGTGCAAAGAAGGCTTCAATTACTTTGTGATGCTTGCCATTTCAATACAAGGATGTGAACAAGGAGCGTGGTGAGGAGGCAGAAATGTTTTTTTTTTTTTTCATTAGGTTCTCACATTATATTGATTGGCTATTCTTCAGCATACCATTCATCATTTTTAAATGTATCCAACAAGGACTAACCTATCTTGTAGCTTGTACTAAAAGCATCCGAGGAAAAAAATCAAGCTGTGGACCTAGATTGCATGATACAGTGAACGTACTCAATTTTATACCATAATTTTAACTAGTAAATCATGATGTATGATCTGCATGGCAAGCTTTAAAACCAAAATGTCACCTTACTGCTGCAGTGCTGTGTGCTGCACATGGCTGGTTTAAAAGGCTATATTGATTAACACAGGAGCATATTACTCAGTTACATCGTCTGCAGTATGAGGGTGATATTGCAGAAGGTTGCAGTATGCAAATGAACTTCCTAACCAATCTCAGTTTTTTCAATTTGAGTGATGTTAGCATTTTGAGCACAGATGTTTCCAGATGTTTTCAAAGACACTAAGTATTCTTGTAATCCACCAGAATGAATTATTCTGGAAAAGAAAAATAATAAATTAATAATTATTCTGTTCAATTCAGTACAATTCCATTCAAGCATCTGTGTAAAATGCTTTGTATAAGTGCCGTTGTCACAAAGCAGCTTTACACAAATCCGTGTCCAAGCCCCTAGTGAGCAAGCCAAGGAAAAATTGCCTTAGAACAAGCAGAAGAAACCTTGAGAGGAATCAAGTCTCAAAAGGAGAACGTGTCTTTCTTTGGGAAACACAAGATACCAAAATAATAACACAACAAATCAAGTCAAGTAATAAGGCATATGGCTATCACTAATGAATATAAAACAATGAATAATGAGGAAAAAAAAACTAACAAACAAAGTGTGCCTCATTAAAAAGCAGATATAATAGATTAAAAATATTAAAAAGGAAAATAAGACATTATCTAGAAACATTGCAATCAAATGCATGGTTGCCACTGGATCATGCAAGTACAAACATGAAATTAAATAAATAAATAATTAACACCTAATCCAAATTTTGCCAGAGGTGGAGTAGTGAAGCAGTGTGCAAGGCAAGATTTTTTTTTTTTTTGTTGTTGTTGATTGGCTATTCGTTTGACATCCATTGGTCATTTGTGAATGTGTCCATCAGAGTCTAAGCTTTATCATGGACTGAACTAAAACTGCTGAGTAAAAATACAGCTGTGGACCTAGATTTTATGAAACAGCAAGTATATACAATTTTCAGTTTTCTGCCTTACAACTAGTAGTATGACCCACGCAGCAAGTTTCAAAAATAGAACCAAAAGGTACTTGAACGCTTGTCACACACCTTACCGCTGCAGCCCCATGTGATGTATGTGGCTGGTGTTAAAGACTACATTGGTTAAGATAGGAGCATGGCGCTCTGTTATATCGTCTGGGGTACGAGGGTGATATTGCAGAAGGTGGCAATATGTAAATGAGCCATGTAAAATGTATAATGTTTTCTACTTAGTGGTAGGAGCATTTTGAGCACAGTCACAGATTTAAAAAAATAATATAATTATAATAATTTAGTTATTTAATTAATTCACACATTTATTCATTTTTCTGAAACTGCTTTACCCTGTTCAGTGTCATGGCCAGTCTGGAACCTACCGGGAATCATTTGGTGAAAGGCAGGAACATGCACTGGACGCTTATCCAGTTCAGGGTCGCTGTGGGAAAGCAGCCTTCCCAGAATTACTGGGTGCAAGGTGGGAACACACCCTGGAGGGGGCGCCTGTCCATGCAGGGTGTCACACAGTATGGACAATTATGAGTCTCCAGTCCACCTACCGATGTGTGTTTTTGGACTCTGGGAGGAAACCCACGCAGACACGGGGAGAACACACCAGTCTTCACAGACAGTCACCTGGAGCAAGGCTTGAATCCACAACCTGAGGACCCTGGAGCTGTGAGACTGCGATACTTACTGTGCACCACTGTGTCACTGTGTCATTGATCCGAATTGAATTGAATTTAACTGAATTCAAGTCCTTTCCATTCTACTCCATTCAAGCATTTGTGTAAAGTGCTTGGTCCAAATGCCTTTGTCACAAAGCAGCTTTACACAAATCCATGTCCAAGCCCACTGCGAGCAAGCCAAGGAAATATTGCCTTAGAGAAAGAAGAAGAGGAACTTACTTTGGGAAACACAAGATAGCCAAATAATAACACTTTTTTATTAGTGTTAGAGGTTGTGGGTTGGAGTCTCGCTATGGGTGACTGTCTTTGAGGAGTCCAAAAAGACACGGTGGTAGGTGGATTGGCGACTCAACAGTGACTGTGTGTGTGTGTTGCCCTGTGAAGCACAGGCTCCCTCCCCAGGTTGTGTTCCTGCCTTGTGCCCGGTGATTCTGGGTGGATTATGGACCCACCGTGACCATGAACTGGATAAGCGGTTCCACACAATGAATAAATGAATAAATTATACTAGGCAACCATTGACAACAAATGGGAGAATGTTTGAATTTTAAAGATTCTGGGTAGGCTCTGGACCCACCGCGACCCTGAACTGGATAAGCGGTTACAGATTGAATGAATGAAATATTTTCAAATATATATTGGGTATGTGCAAATTTGAGCAAGTCGATATAAATGTTCTCAAATTTAATAGAATGTTATTCCTCTGTTAATGAATATATGCTCAATGATTCATCCACATATGATTGTAGAGAATGAATATGCACAAAAAGACATTCACAGTCTCAGTTAACAGAAAATGTGATTTGTCCGTATAGTGTTGGCTTGGTTTAAAGGTGAGAGGAAGGCTGAAGAGGGGACAGATGACTCCAAGTTTGCTGCATTAATGCTCTCTAACAAGCAGCTCTGAGAGAAATGCAAATGACCAGCTATAGAATATAATTGCTAGTGTGCAGCAAGTTAGTTCATTTGTGCAAAGAAGCAATGACTGGACTGTAGGTGATGTACGGATGGTGCTTGGCATTGGGCTAATGTGCTCCCTTCACCCTGACCCCGCCGACACCGTGCATCGACATTTTTGTTAACCTCGGCAGAGGTCTGGGGGCGGGAGGGGATCGGAATAATGACCACTGCATAATGCCCCTTGTTCCTGGAGTGTCAGTCAATGAAATGGTTTCACACAGGCGCGGCCAAAGCACATCGAATCAAAGCCTGGAGCCTGGAATGTGCAGGCCAGCTTGAGCAGGAAAATAACCGACATGCGTGGGCAGACTAACAGCATATTTTCCAGCATTGTGGCACTTTTGCGGTCACATTACTAGCCAGAACTAGAGAGAACAGTTACAGTTCAGAGAGCTCAGAGTTAGCATGCAAAACAAAACAAATGGCAGAGCAGAGAAAACAAGCCCAGGGTTTCCAGATATACTAGTTCTAATCAGTGAATTCTGCTGCTTTAATGTGCCCCAACTGTAGACACAGATGTTCGGTCGTGTACAGTTTGTATAATCTCCACAGAAGAGCAGGAATACTCTAGAGGAGCTGCACATGAGCCTAAGATGCATTCAATGCCAAGTGTCATCAAGAGGTGTATACATTCCCAGCATAATTAAGTTCTGGGGCAATGAAACTACATTTTCCAAGATGATGGAGCACAATCCAAACCACTGGGATGAGCCAGAGTGCTGTTTGTGGTCCAGAACTAATCAGCCAACATCAGTAAAATCAAATGTTCTCAGCAATATTCAAACATCTAGTGTATATGTTACCCAGATGAGAGGCTGTTACTATAGAAACAGGGGTCAAACTAGCTATTGATACCTTCATTTTCAGGAGAAATGCTGGATGAGCAGTTGTCCACAAACATTTGGTCATACGGTGTAACTAGGAACCACAACATCATCCAGGGAGAATACATTTCTCCAAATAAATAAATAATGATAAAATATTAATGAAGAGCACCAGAAAGCCAATTATGAATAAGATCATATTTCATATCTTTCTCAAACTCCCCAATCAGTCGCTCTCCTACATTAACGGAATACAATTGTTCCGGCTCAAGGATTAATCTCTTTCCTGTGTTTCGTTAAATTTGCCCTTCAGGGGAACAGGCCGGAAGACTGGTAAAAGGGAAATAGAGAAATAAAAAAGAGAAAAGGAAGAAAGACTGCTCACTGGGGAAATGTTTGAGTTGGGTGGAGGTTAGAGTGTATACACACGCATAAGGTGTATCACTTGGTTTATAAAAAACAATAATGATTAATTACATCAGTTCCTGTATATCGTCATTAACAATTAATTATTCAAAATATTTATATTAGATTTTTTATTTGCTCATATTTGACCCTAAAATAGATTTTCTTGTTTTATAGTGTGTATGTTTATAACATTAAAGTGGACAAAATGAGCTTAATTTCAGTGATTTCAGTGATTTTAACCGACATTAACTTTTCATAATGACTCTTCAGAATAAATAATACATCAACTCTGACGTTAAAGCACACTGAAATACCGATGGATCCAAGCTACAGACATTTACTTCTACATACAGTTACACTGCAAAGATATTTAGAGAGACTTACTGTTTCTGAAACTTTCTGTAGTGTGAATCTGCGTTAAATCTTCCAAAGAGTGCAGTTTGGATGCTGTTAGCTGCAGTTAGTCTAGATAAACAGTTCACTGTGATGTGCTAATGTCTGAGAAAAGACACACAGCACATCACTACCATTTTTTTTGTTTTTACCTTCTTCTTAAACCACTGTATAAAGGTACGTACCATACATGAGTATTATTAAACACATTAAACACCCATAGGATGTTTCAGAATCACCGCTTTGTTCTTTGTTCACAAGAACAAACTTTGAAAATGCATTAAAGAAACACTAGCTAGTATATTTACCTTACAATTATCTTAAAATACTTCAGGACCATTGTGATGCTCTACTGACCTGTAATACAGACCTGTTGCTAATCCAGGCTCAGTACTGCAGAAACTGGACAGTGCTCATTCATTATCTGTAACTAGTTCAGGGTCGCGGTGGGTCAAGAGCCTACCTGGAATCATTGGGCCTGGACGCCAGTCTTTCACAGGGCAACACAGACATTCACACACTCATACCTACCGACACTTTTCAGTCGCCAATCCACCTACTAACATGTGTTTTTGGACTGTGGGAGGAAACCGGAGCACCCGGAGGAAACCCACGCGGACACAGGGAGAACACACCAACTCCTCACAGACAGTCACCCGGAGCGGGAATCGAACCCACAACCTCCAGGCCCCTGGAGCTGTGTGACTGCGACACTACCTGCTGCGCCACCGTGCCGCCCCTGGACAGTGCTGTAAAATTGAATTACACTCTGCAACTGAAGGAAGAGTCCAGGAGCAAAAACACCAAATCTTACATAGTGTTCTTTTAACAGCATTAACAAAGCTTCTTAAAATTTTCTATGAAGCTTGTATTTATAAGTCTTTATAAATACCGTTGTAACTCTTTGTATCTTGGTAACAGTGCTTTGTAATAATACTGATAAACTCTAATAATGCCTAATAAGACTCTTAAAAAGAGATATTTTAAAATGTATACACACATGCCATTATTAATTACAAAGCCTGTTAAAATAAATAATGACCTGTGTATAATTATAAAGTAACTACAATATGTATTAATTATTACAAATAAATTATAAATATTTAAAATGCTAATACTAAGTGCTACAAGTCAAGTGATTGATGGTTTACACTATTATTTATTATAAATAAAAAAATTTAAATAATTTTACTTGAATGATGGAATTTAATTAATTTATAATCAGTTTAAAATCTTTAATGGGTATTACAGGTATATAATTATGCACAGTATTATTATCATAGTCTGCCACTGCATCTAAACAAACAAAGCAGTTCTGCTCAGTGACATGGCGGTGAGTTCTCTGAGTTTGACTTCATTTCCTGAGGTCTGACAGACTGTGGAAACCTATGCTGTGGTCCAATGAATCTGCATTTCAGCTTATTTATGAGAAAAGTAGAACTTGAGTTCTCTGCCTCAAAACAAATAAGACCATCCAAACAGTTATTAGTGAAACATTCAATAGCCAACATCTATAATGATACAGTGGGTGTATCACAGTCTACAGCATGGGTGACTCGCACATGTATGCAGCATTTATGTGGCATTGTAGAGAAAATGCTGCCCTCAAGGTAACAGTTTCTTGGGATGTACATGGTTATTTCAGCAAGACAATGTCAGGTCTCATTCTGTACATGCTACAACAACATGCCTTCCTAGACACAGTCTAGGCCTGCTGTCTCCTATGGTACTTCATTAAGAAAAGAATTAGGCAGTCCACCACAGACAGTAGGTGAAGTCTTGTGTTAAGTATGACTGGGTCACAGAATCTACTACAACAACAATCTACAACAAATTGTATCCTCAGTTCCCAAATGATTAAAGAGTGTCATTTAATGTATGTCTAGTGATACTTGTAGAACTATGTTTATAAGTTACAAAATAATAAATGATTGTACATTATAAGAGCCTTATAAGGTATCATTGGAGTGTAGAAGTATGCTTACAAAGCACTATTACCAAATTACAAACAATTTATAACTGCACTTAAAAAGGCTTATACATAGAAAATGTTTCAAAAAATGCTTTAATTTTAACATTCTCATAGACGTATAAAATGCCAAAATATAAGTCTTCAATATAGCTTTTTTTTCAATAGTTTTTCAGACCTTGATTAACAAATCAGGCCTGAGGGATATCACAATTTTTAATAAAGAACTGTGACCTGAATCCAGTATCCAAACTTTATAAATTCTCAGACTAACACTCAGCTACCAAGGGCACCTCTAAGTAACCGTCTAAAGACCTGGAAAAAGTAATCAGTGTCCACAAGACTTGGGAAGGCTATAAGAAGATAGCAAAGAATTTTCATCTTGCAGTTTCAATAGTGCAGAATGTTATTAAGAAATGGCAGTTCAGGGGAACTGTGGAGGCCACAATGAGACCAGCAAGGCCAAGAAAACTCTAACAGAACTGCTCGCATGTTGGTAAATCAAAGAATCTGTGGGAAGGTTTAGCTGAGTCAGAAGTGGTGGTGCATCATTCCACTGTGCACTGTTGCTTGCACAAACATAAGCTTCATCGAAGGATCATAAGAAGGTCTGTGACCTTGTCACAAAACACAAGGCTTAAAGTATGCCTCAGAAGATCTAGACAAGTGAAATGAGCTTTTGAGACATATGTTCTGGACTGATTAAACATCTGACGGCCACAATTTTTAAGTGTAATTATAAGGGGAAAAAAAGGGCACTGAATTTCATGAAAGGAACAAAGGAACGCCTCACCAACTGGGAAGTATTTTGGGGTGGGTGGATAATATTGGACAGGTGGAAAGAAGAATACCATCAGATCCTGGAAGCAAATATCAAACATCTGTTTAAAGGCTAACGATGGGAAGAAGATGGCTGCTACAACAGGATAATGATCCAAAATATACTTTAAAATCCACCAGGGACTGCTAGATGAGACCCAATGGAAGCTTTAGGAATGCTACTCACAGTTCCCTGACCTAAACATTATAGAAAACTGGATCGGTCTTAAACAAGCTACAAGTTTTTCTTAAAAATAATGACTATTAGCAAAGAGGGTTTAGGGGTGGAGGGGTTCTACTACAAGAAATGAAAGACTTTTAGCAGCTACACAGTGTGTTTGCAAACTGTGTGTTGTGTATTTCTGCCAAAGGGAGTGTTACAAAGAACTGACTCCAAACTCTGTGTGTGTATGCTATATTCACTGTCCATTCTCCCATCTCCACTGACCACACAGTAGTACTTGTATTTCTACAACTACAGACTGTAGTTCCATCTGTTGCTCTGCAGATTTTTTATCTTGTTCTTCAATAGTCAGGACCCATACAGGAACAACACAGAACAGGTATGTTTGCTGGAGTTTTTAAACTCTGCCATAACACCATTTTCTTAAGAATAGTCCACCAACCAAAACCACTGAACTAACAGCATCTTGTGGGTGACGTCCTGTGTCCATTGATACATTGAAAAAGTATGTTTCATTGTCACAGCTTCTGATTTTTACCAGTTTTTTTTTTTTTAATCATCCCTTGTGCATATCTTGTGATGTTTTCAGTTTCTTTTAATATAATCGTAAAGTATATCTTTGCTGTTCAAAGAAAAACATGTATCTAATAAAAGAGTAAATATATAGAAGGAAAAAACTTTTAGCTTTCGGTGGTAGGCAAAAGTAAATTTAGATTTTTATTTGTCCATTCATCATGAAATTTTCACACATTGTGAAAGACATCTGCTGTCTTCAAATGATGTATTAAACAGAAAATAGACAAAAAAATGGAGATAAATGTATTTCTTTGGACAGCAACAATATGTATTTTGGATAGAAATTCGTCCTACCAACAACATATGTGAGCAGTAGAGCCAGCGTGACGGTGATGGCGGTGGCACTAAGGGCAGTACACTTCCAGTTGCAGCACTTGTACGGCTTGTTGAAAGTGAACATGGGCCGGGAGAAGTTGCTGCGAGGCAGGGGCCGCGGGGGCGGGGAGTAAACTGTGTTGGACGTAAGAGGGTAGTTTTGGTTGGCCGCACTCAACAGGGCAGAAGACCCCGAGCCATGCTTGAACAGAAAGTGCCTGAGGAAAAGGAACAGTGAGAGAGAGAGAGAGAGAGAGATAATTAAATATATATTTTTCCTGCAGCCGCAATGTAGAAACATATAAAAGGACATACATGAAAAAAGTAAGCACAGCAAATCACAGAGTGAGAAAACTGGGCACTTGGTAAATATGCGCCGTGTGCTGGCCTAGCGGTAATATTAATATTTAATATGAAATTTTAATCATATAATTTTTTTTATATGAATACTTACAGTTTTTCCTGTAGACACTTGCAGAGAAAATAAAGTAACTGGATTCCTGCCTTGTTATTTTATATATAAAACTTTATGCTTTATACAAAGTACTTGGCAGAGTCCATGCAATGTTTTTTTTTTTTTTCTATGTAATTTGTGTCTGTATATCTATTTATTCTTAGCTCAAACTATTAAAACTGAAAACAGAAACTGAATGAAGAAGGAAAAGCAGATTTATCACTACTATTAATGCTATTGTTGAGAATAAATGAATAAACAAATAAAATAATAATAAAAATAATAATATTTTAAATAATAAGAAGCTTTCTTATTTAAACACTTCACTTATATGGAACATTTGTATGATACCTGACAATACTGCCATTGTGTTACACAAGTTGATTTCTGAGCTAGATAATGGGGATAGGAATCATGTCTACATGTTGTACTGCGGCACACAGAACTTAGAGGGGCACTGCAGCGCCCCTCTGATTGGCAATCGTAGGAGCACAGATGTGTTTCAAGTGAAAAGTCTGTTAAACACATTATAGTGTGAATATGTGACTGGTTGTTTTGTGGTGTATTATGATATTATACATTATCCGTTATAAATGGCTACAACCAAAATAAATTGCTATGAGCTATGATAACCTTGTCTGTTGCGTAGGTGATTTGGTTTACAAATGTCCATTAGTCAGTGGAAAAAAAAAAGAAGAAAAACTGGCTCTGACTGAAAGTGTTAGCTGCTCACACATCTGGAAAAATGTGGCATTATGGAAAATGTAGTGTCTGCAGTAAATTTGAATGGCATGTCCAGTAGTTCAATTCAGAATAAAGTTGACATGGTTCCGACATGAATTTAGTGAGACACAGCAACATTTTCAGGGGGCCCAGTAAATTGGGTCTTGTGGCGACCCCGCTAGCTAACATTAAAGTGGTGAACAAATATCATTTTACAAAACAATAATTGCCAACATAGACTGATAGAGTGATTTAATTGGTACTTTCTGATTGGTCAAATTCTGATTGTTCAAACTCCAGTTTACATTCTGGATCAGTGGCATAACCAGAAGTTGATGCTGGGTGCAGTTTTGCAAAAGACGGACACAATTACTTGTCAGCTGGGGCAGGGTGGGGTGTGTATATATTTATTTAAGAATTATTTTAACACTTTCTTAGGCTACCTGTTATATTTCCTACAAATTATGAGTCATGAGTTAATTCATTCATTCATTCATTCATTCATTCAGTCAGTCACATTACTATGTGAGTTCAGAGTAATAAGTGTGCACCTACCGAGTACATCAGCATTTCCTTGGTTAGTACAAAATGAAATTTGATATAAAAAACTTTTACGGGTACATTTGTGTCTAATGATAAAACATGCCTCAGAGACTGCAGGATCGAAAACAAACAGCAGCATGTTCCAAGACAGGAGTGAAAGTAATTTTTAAAATGTGAGCTTTAAAGTTCAGTGCTTGAAGGGATAATCCGGGAAATCCAGTCATAAATGTAGTGAAAAGATAGTAATTAACACAATTCAATGGTTAACCCCTCTCTCTCTCTCTCTCTCAGAGTGTGAAACATCCAGTTACCTGGTCAGCCTCAGTCCTCTGCAGGAGGGGAGGGAGGGGAAAGAAAGAAAGAAAGAAAGAAAGAAAGAAAGAAAGAAAGAAAGAAAAAAAGAAAGAAAGAAAGAAAGAAAGAAAGAACTAGACAGTGTGAGAGAGAAAGAGACAGAGAGAGAGAGAGAGAGAATGAACAAAACAAAGAACTATAGTATGATTATGTGTGAGAGAAGAAAAAGAAAAAGAAAGAATGAAAGAAAAAAGACAGAAAGAAAGAAAGAACTAGACAGTGTGTGAGAGACAGAGAGAGAGAGAGAATGAACAAAACAAAGGACTATGGTATGATTATGTGTGAGAGAAGAGAAAGAAAAAGAAAGAATGAAAGAAAAAAGACAGAAAGAAAGAAAGAAAGAACTAGACAGTGTGTGAGAGAGAGACAGAGAGAGAGAGAGAGACAGACAGAGACAGAGAGAGAGAATGAACAAAAAGAACTATAGTATGATTATGTGTGAGAGAAGAGAAAGAAAAAGAAAGAATGAAAGAAAAAAGACAGAAAAACAAAATAAACTAAGAGGCAGAGAGAACAAAAAAAAGAATAGGAGAGAAAGAGAGGCAGAGAGAGAGGGAGAGAGAGAGGGAGAGAGAGGAAAAACAGAACAAGCGATTTGAGACCCACTCCAGCCCCTTCAGGGGAACATCACAAAAGCAGTTCTACCCCAGCTGCGATTCCCACCATTTTGAAATATGACAGAGATCTAGGGTGCTTTTTGTTATTCTCGCCAGTCCACAGGCAATGACATCATTTATGTGATTTTTTTTTTCTTTTTTTCATGTCTGCAGAAAAAAAAATCACTATCTTTAAATAGAAATCTCTATTTATACATCTTTCACATTTCCTTGATTGTCAAAGACAATATCCACAGGCTACACCCAACAGCCTCCAATCTCATATAGGAGCCCATATTTCCCTGGAGGACTCCCCAAGAAAATGAGTGTTACTTCACTTCAGGAGATCTGCCCGCCAGAAGAACTATTCTTAACTTTCAAAAGCTGATGAAAAGGACTTCAATTAGAAGCCTCACACGAGCCGGGTCATGTTCTCAGGCATCAGGCAGCTCAATATCTTCCACTCAGGTCTGTAATTGCAAGCATTTTTCATTAACACCATGAATTCGGGATATGATATCATGGCTGTTCTCAACAGGTCTAAATAGGCATGCTTTTGCTAAAAGCAAACACATCTCTGCAGTAATAACCAGTGAAATATATTCTCATTTTCCTGTATAAACTCAGAATTCTGAAGCAATTTCAAATCCAATTCAGTTTTTACTGCTTATTAAAAAATGGTTTCTGCAGCAGTATGCAATCAAATAATTGCTTTATTCATTCATATTCTGTCCAGTTGATCCTGATCAGGGTCAAAGTGGCTCCAGAGCATACCCAGAATTACACACAGTGCAAGGTGGGAACACACTCTGTATAGGACGCTAATCCTTCGGTGGGTACCTCACGCTCCCCCAGTCAGTAAACCACTCACTCTTATGGATAGAGCCAATCCAGCTACCAACCTGTGTTTTAGGTTTATGTGAGAAAACCCAAGATGTGAACTGAACCCTGGGCTCCAGGACCTTGGAGGTGTGAGGTAGCAACAAACCATACTCACCCCCTCCCAATCAAATGAATGCTTCACAATGCAAAACAAAATTTATCTCAAAAATAAACTAAACCCCTTACCTTTAATGCTTTGTAATAACTGAGAATTTATCAGCAATATCCAATAAAATCAACATCTCTCATTGCCTTGAAAACACAGGTATCCAGAGCAATAGCCAATCAAATCAATTCATTTCAGCCCCTTAACAGCAATAGCCTATTAAATTGACTGTCTACATTCTCTTCAAAAATGCATATATATATATATATATAGCAATATCCAATCAAATATGTTATCTTTAAAAAGTGATTATCCTAATGTTTTAAGAACTGAAAATCCTAATCTTAACATTTATTTTATTTTTTAAAAAACAATTATTAACCACTATATGCCATCATATCATTTCCTCTCATTCCCTGTAAGAATCCAAGTATGTAGTATTTAACATCCAATCAAATCCATTACTTTCTCCATTTAGAAGACCATTATCTACAGTAGTATCTAATCAAATCAACTCCTCTCACTCTTTTAAAATCCCAAGTACTTTCTGCAGTATCCAATCAAATAGTCGTCTCTCGTCCCCTTTTAAAAACGTGTATTTGCAGTGGTTCCTGATCAAATCAACTCCTTTCAATACCTTACCAATATCCAATCAAATCAAATACTCGTAGACCCTTTAAAAAGGAGTATCTCGCAGCAACATGCACTTAAACCAGCTGCTCTCATGCTCTTTGAAAAAGGAGTATTCAGCAACAACATCCAATCACATCAACTCTATGCATTCCCATTATAGACAAGTATCAGCAACAATATCCCCAAAAAATAAATTCTTCTCTTTAAAATAGGAGCATTCCACACGATCCAATCAGAGCAAGTCTTTCTATTCCCTTTAAAGTATCTACACCAAACTACGATCAAATCAATGTGTTTCACTCTCTTTAAAACATCAACAATATCCAATCAAATCCATTAGAAACCAAGAATCTATAGTAATCTCTAATTAAATCAACTCCTCACATTCCATTTGAACAAATGAGCGTTCTGTAGCAACATTCAATCAAATAAACGTCTTTCATTCCAATTTTTCCCACTAAATACCTGCAGAGATATCCAATTAAATCTGCGCCTCTCTTTCATATTTCAACCCAAGCATCTACAGCAATATTCATTAAATCTACCCTTTCCACTTCCTTTAAAACATGAATATTCCATAGCAATTTGTAATTTAATCAAATCCTGAAAATCCGAAAAATAAAGAAAAATATTGCACATCTACACAGGCATCTAGCCATGCAGCAATCTAATACACTTAGTTATTATTATTATTATTTTTTGCTTTGCCTTAACATCACCCTGGTGTATATTCAGAAGTTTTAGAACTTCCAAAAACAGCTGCTCAAGCAGATTTCCTCAGACTCACGCCAATTGTTAGATGAGCTTGCGCCAGAAATAATGGCAGCTAACACACACAGAATGAAGATAAGTTTACACCTGCACAAAATCGTTGAGCGCTATCTTAAGGGAGTGGATGGGAGAGGAAGAAGAGACGGGGGAAAAAGAAAAAAACAACTTTGATCAGCCTCTGTAAAGCAGCAGTTCAATGTCAAAGTGTCTGGGATAAGCACACAGCCAATTTATCTCCGATAGGCTCTAAGCACTAATTAATCAGTTCGGGAGCCGCCTTAATGACACAACAAACAAAAAGCTCAAAAGCATTTGTTGCAAAATAAGCGACCAAGTAGTGGGGAATACGCTTGTGTTTGTCTTTATTTTCCCTGGTACAGCCTATAAAGGTGATGAAGGTGAAACGATTCCACTGGTGAAGTGGAGAGAGAGAGAGAGAGAGAGAGAGAGAGAGAGAGAGAGAGAGAGAGAGAGAGAGAAAGAGTGAGTGAAAGTGAGAGAGAGGCAGAAGGCACGTCTCATTTCACCTCCAAGCTGGTTGCAGCTGTTCATGGGAATTGTTCATCCTGACTGCTTATCAATTATCACTCCTCCTAACTTGACACTTCTGTCTCAGTGTTCTACAGCTTACTCCGTCTGAAAAAAATCCCCCTGAACATTTTAGCTGAATGTCATCCAAAATAAAAATTATGTTTATGCTTTTATTAATTGAGCACTTGCAAAGAAGTATCAAATTGTGACTTTATTAAAAAACAAAACTCATGATGCCCTCTATTTAAAAGACAACTGTCACTATAGCATTTCCTCTCTTTACTTGACTGTATTTTTCAATGTAAATGTAAGTTCACCCTGTAAAACTGTTTTTCTCGACTGCTTCGACTGCATCAGCAAGCAGTGCTACTTAAAATTGGAAATGGCTGATATGGTTTTTTCATTGGAAGAACTCAATTGTTGCTGCTTGTTTAATGCACTGCCAAAACATGCAGTTTTGAGCAATTAAACTTTAAAACACACTGTGTTAGCCAGTGCGGGCGTCTGTTTGGCTGACATGGCAAATCTGGGCAGCTGGCAGTCGCCTCCAGCGCATGAGGCTGTCCAGTGGCAAGGCATTAGTGGTGGTTCAAAAGGTGGTGTCTAGCGCTACATGTCTCAGGGGAAGCATATGCTTGCATTCACCCTCCCAGGTTGGTGGTATCGTTGGTAATTTGACGTGTCCTTGCTAGTTATCGAGTGGAATTGGTGAAGAATAATGAGAGTGGTTGGGATTAAATATAAATCAATATATCATATAAGTCACAACTTATTATGATTTTATTTATTTATTCATTCATGTGATCTTAATTTTGCTTCTGATAATGTCAATAGACAGCGCTGGGATCTTGGGTTCAAGTCCCATCTGGGTGGAATTTCCATGTTCTCACTGTGTCTGCGTGGGTTTCCTCCGGGGGCTCCGGTTTCCTCCCACAGTCCAAAAACATGGAGAGTAGGTGAATTGGCTTCTGTAATAACTGTCCTGGTGTGAGTGAATGAGTGTGTATGTGAATGAATGTCTGTATGTGTGAGCCCAGATATAGATTGGCGCTCTGTCCTGGGTGAAATCCTAGTGCCCGATGCAGTCCTCCAGGTGGACGGTCGTTCCTGGTCGAGAGTATGCTGTGCGCGTTTGGCTGCTGCTTCTCACCAGTGTGTGTGTGTGGAGTGAGTGTTCTGAGGCAGGAATACACCCTGGAGGGGGCGCCAGTCCTTCACAGGGCCAATGTCTCAACTTGTGTTACTTATTTGTTAAATTTAAGTCAGTTCCATTTGGTATTTTACATCTAAAATTACAACAGGCTTAACAAAATTTCAGGCTTTAAGGCTAAAAGTTGAACAAATGAAAAAAAGACTAACAGGCTAACATTTGCCAAACTGCAGCTGGTTCGCCAAATATCACGTATGGTGAGCAGGACTGAGTTTGGTCAGAAATAAAGCCACATAATTAGACTTGACTTGCTGGCCCTTTCAGATATTTATATTTAAACCAATCATTAATTTAAATAGTCACTGCATTCCCCCTCAACACCCCCAAGCTCCAACACCCCCCCCCCCCACTTCTCTCACTCTCTCTCTTCTGAACGAAAGCAGAGGATCTAATTACGGGTAGATTCATATCTTATTAAAAACCTTTCTTCATGGCTGGCTGGGTGCCAATCTCATCCCAAGTCATTTAATGTATGAATTCAGCTGTTACCAAGTCTTCATTAAAAATGCAAACAGAATATTTGTCTTGCTGTATGCTTTCTGAGACAAATTTCTACATACTGCACACAAGGAAAAATAGCTAGATAGATAGATAGATAGAGAGAGAGTCGCTTTGCACAGTCATTATCAACACTGTGGCTGTTTAGAAAACGTTTTAAGGAAATTGTTCAGAGCGCAGGAAATCTGGCACTGCTGGCGGTCGGCGCAGTGGAAGACGGATAAAAGTTAAAATGGAAGTTACAAATCTGACAAAGTCTTTCTACAGGGCCACAGATGTTCGCACAAATAAAAACGAGTCCAGATGGGACGCGCAAGGCAAGTAATAACGCAGTCGAAGCACCACGTCTACTATTATTATCAACCCAGAGATATTACCTATCACAAGCTTCAATTATTCCGCAAGTCATCCCATAAGGATTCTTTTACGGCAAAAGTCTGACATATATGGGGCATTAGGAAGCAAATATTCCATCCTTGTAAAAAAGAAATAGCCTACAAAAGTATGTAGAAATTACTAAAAAATAAGCATGGTTTAATAACAGAGACTGCTTATTAATGCTTAGAAGACAAGTCATTGCTGATACAGTATTGACTATGTACTTACATATGTTGTTATGTAGTAAATCACATTCACACATTCATATTCCCATTCAGTATAAAAAGTCTTGTTTCTGCACTTCTGACTGATGGCTTTTTGATAGAGATAGACGTGCACAAACTGCTTTTAAAATCTCCATAGAGAAGCACACCAAATACGTTATTATCCACAGTGATGACTTAAGCATCACAGATCAGGAGTCAAAGAGTGTTCAACTGTCCTTTTGCACATGGCCATCATCCCCAACATACTAGCTGGTGTGGCCATGTGTTACAGCAGAACTGGATAGCATTCTTCTCCAAGAATATTGAGGTATGTAGTGAAAATATGGTAGCAGTAGTTTAAAAGAAATTTTTAAAAAATGTGTGTGATTGGGGTAATCCTAGCTAAAGGGGAGACTGATAATTAATCAAAATTGTTTAAAATCATTTTATATAATGTATATAATATAATTATGTATAAAAATCAATCAATCATCAATCATTATCTGTAAGCGCGTATCCAATTCAGGGTCGTGGGGGTCCAGAGCCTACCTGGAATCATTGGGCGCAAGGCGGGAATACACCCTGGAGGGGGCGCCAGTCCTTCACAGGGCAACACAGACACACACACACACATTCACACACTCACACCTACGGACACTTTTTGAGTCGCCAATCCACCTACCAACGTGTGTTTTTGAACTGTGGGAGGAAACCGGAGCACCCGGAGGAAACCCACGCAGACACAGGGAGAACACACCAACTCAATTATGTATAAAAATGTTAAAGCTATATTTATTGGTATTTATTTGTTATTTTTAATGCACCCTAATACGTATATTAAATAACATACAGAAGAGTGCCCTCTATTTAATTTAAAGGAAAACTAGGCAATATTTTACCTTAAAATTACAGTTTCAAAATAACTGTAATCCTTCACTGACCTGTAATATGGAGAATAGAGACCCTTTTGTTTCTAGTCTGGGCTTAGCACTGCAGAAACTGCACTATGTTACTTTTGGAGGAGGGTATAAACACACAACCCCTCCCTGCCCCTTGATTTCAGCACAGTGCTGTATAACTGAATTACACTCTGCAAGAGTACGGACAGCCCAGGAGCAAAAATACTAAACTTCACCTAATATTCCTTTAGAAGAAAAAAAATCTGAAAATATAATATTGATTTATTAACTATGTAAAACAGGGTACAGTAATTTTATTGTATAAAAGAATGTCCAAGCTGTGTGAACTGACCTGGTCTCCAAAGGGATGTTGCTGTTGAGGACCCAGTTGTTGTGGAGCTGGCTGTTGTCGGGTTGTCCAGAGCTAGTGTCGGTCACTTGATTAGTCTGGCTGCGCAGGGGCATGGTGTTCCTTTGCAGCGTGACATGGGCGTATGGAGCCGGACGGGCGCAGGTGCAGGCGTGGGGGGGTGGAGGAGGTGGTGGGAGGGGCCGGAAGGTGAACTGACCACCTGGACTACTGGGAAGTTCTGCAGAAATAAAGACATACAGAGGGAGAGAGAGAGAGAGAGAGAGAGAGAGAGATTTAGAAATTTTCAAACTTGTAACTTCAAGCCTCATTAATCTACGTAGAAGCAAATTAACAGTGCAGGCAAAATGGTTAAAAGATAAAACATCACACTACTTTGAAGACATTTTCTCAAAACAGTATATGCAAGATATTGCATTTCTAAGAGGTTTTAAAATTGGAGTTGGACAAAATACACCAGCAAAATTCAAAAGCTGTTATGAAATTTTTTTTATTTTATTTTATTTAAAACTCGTACAAAAATACTCACATACAAATAATAATAATAATAATAATAATAATAATCCAATCAGATAACTGTTACTACACAAATTCATACAAGTACTATACATTTATATTTGATCATACAGGTCACATTATTAGATTGTGTTTATTTGTTTCTTTTGTTTTCTCTATGATGTATGAAGTCAATCAGTATTCAAGAAAGAATTGTTATTTTTTTCAAGTCACAGAATTCACTAATTTGAAAGTTTGTTTAATTGTATATTTGGACTTATATTTTACCCAATTTACTTCAAAGAAGGAAAATTGGTACCACTTTATAACAGAGATACACATATAATGTTTTATAATATGTTAATTGCATGGTTATTAGGGTTTAAACACCATAAAGGTCACTAATAATCATCTGTACCACAAAGATAGAACGAGCAAATGAAAAGTGACCTCAAAATGTTAGTATTCTTCAAGATCTGAAGTTTAACAGAGTAGATGGATGTGGTTTCTCTATTTGGAAAATAACAGGTCAGTTACATGATTATTAATATCTTTTAAAGTGTTTACAACCTAATTAATAATCATTTCAAAATTACTTTTTTTAAACATTTATATGTGCATTCTTGTTCTAAAATTCTACCTGGAAGTTAATATAACTATATTTATAGTAACTATATTTAGTTCCAAGTAATTATGATAGCTCTTTTTTTCAAAAACAATAACATGGCGACAACGTATTATTTAATCGTACTTACTTACGTCTCAAGGCTACAGCTGATCTGCTTGCCTTAATAAAGGTCCAGCTCACTGGACACAGAGGAACTCCTGAAACTCAGATACTCAAAAAAAGGGGACCACTGGCAAATAAAAACTACATCCTGGAGTAAAAGGGCAGCCTTGCCCTTAAGCAGTGGAAACACCTTGCGCTCTGTTAAAATCAAACATGCAATCTCTAGAGAAGACCATCAGCTCGCCACACAGTCTCTCAGGATCATTCAGGGTCCAGAGGGTGCAAGGCATCCCCATGCTTAAGGACAAGGCAAGGAACGAGGTTGCCACCTTTTGAGTTTCTGAGTTACACGAGTTCCTTGGGGTCCAGGGGACTAGATTTGTGGTAGTGTAAGCAGACCAGTGGTACTCATTTGACAATTACTGAGTAAGTCTTAAGATCAGTCACTTAATAATTCAACCATTGTACATTTTATATAGTAATACACACCATTAAATAGTGCAGACATTTTAGTCAATAGAAGACTTTGTTGTTCTGAAGAAGGCATAGTAACTTATTTCCTTTACTGGGCACTTTTATGCACTTTTATGGCCCGGGCCTGTCAGTTGGACTACTTCTACCAAATGGACCTATTTGTTCCAGAAGCTGGGTTCAGTTCTCCTGATCTGGTTTCAGATATATGTCAGCACTTATATAGATATCCGGAGACAATTTGCTCACACTGTGGCAAAATATGAAGTGTGAAATAAGAGTCATTACAATAGGAGAGAAAAAGGCATCACAAAAGCCTCCCGAGGCAGATGTGGAGTCTTGGGCATGGCGTTTATTGGATGGTCCCTTGAAGTGTCTTCCACAGCTATAGCAAGAACTGCCAATGTCTCTGTTCTACGGCAGCGTTATTGAACATGCGATGACGTCATTTGAGCACAATAAAAAATCTGGATCTGTATTCAATCCCAAACACGAAAGCAGCGTTTCATAGAGAATAGCAAGGGCATGCTGCCCTTCACATGAGTCAGCTGGAATGTCAGGACGAGCAGAAACATCATAAACTGTGTGCAGAAAAAAAAGAATGCAAGAAGACATTTCAAAATCCTGAGCCACATCATATTGGCTGATCGTTTGAAAGGCAAATCTAAAAGGGCATTTGGTTTTAGATCATTTTCAAAGTTCCACTTAAGTTTGCGCTTACTATTTTCAGAGCCAGACTGACATGAAACACTGCAGTACCCACTCCTGACAGTCAGATACCTTTTTTTTAATTACAATATCATAATAAGTCACTTGTGGGCTTTCTAAAATATGAAATATATTTTATAAAAAAAAAACACACACATCATCCACACTGAAGTAATAAAAGATAAAGGGTTGTGCTAAACTTTAGTGTATTCCATAGCCACAGAATGCTGCAGTGTATCATATATATAACCTTCGGTGGTCATTGTTCACTACCCACAGGACCCTGTTGGCTAGACACTGAGGTGACACTGAGGTGATTTAAAAACTCCAGCAGCACTGCTGTGTCTGATCCAGTTAACACAACAGACTAACTCACTAACACACCACCACTAGGTCAATGTTACTGCAACTCTGAGAATAATCCATTTCACAAATCTTACCTGCTTTTTGGAGGTCCTGGGTGGGTTCTGACAATTAAATGACAGGGGGCAAAAAGTATGCAGAGCAACAAACTGACTACAGTCTGTAATTTTGGAACCGCAACATGCATATATATATATATATATATATATATATATACCTCCACCTGATGTGTTGGTGACAAAATGCATGAGAACTGCTTCATAATCTTCCTGGCTAGTCTGTCACTAGGCAGACAGTCTTGGTGGTGCAGTGAGTGAGTGTGTGTGTGTGTGTGTGTGTGTGTGTGTTCAGTGGAAGAGCCAGATGGTACATTAGAGAGCTTAGCTGCAGTAGCTTTGGGACATGACAGCCAAAGTGCCGTAAACTTACCCAATATGACTTCTTGCCTGCATGAATAAGACGAGGCCTGGCTGGGCCCTGGAAACGTGGCGATATTGTTAAAGTACGGAGCTAAAAGCAATCTGAGAGCTGCCAATGAAGCCATGTGCTGGACAACAAGTCAGTAACGCAGAATGGGAGATATCGCATTTCGTCAACAAACCCCACTGCTGCAATTGTTTGCTTTGCCAGCTCATGACTCCCAGCATCTAACATCTGATAGTAGTAATGGATGCACAGACCCGGTTCAAAAGATTATGATTAATAATGGGACGATCGCTGAGACACCCGCAGCTGTGGTGAGGGAGTTTTGAGAATAATTGTGCACCGGGCTCCAAGCCCAAAAAAACCCCAAAAAAAACAAACAAAAAAATAAATAAAAACAGCCATCTTCACAATTTTCTGATAAAACTGACTGCAGTAAGGCACATATATTACAGAGTTAATGCAATTATGACAAAAACGTTATTGCTCTTCTTATATGTGTCTTTTATTAATTGAATTGTATTTTTATTATTTATTTATTTGCATGTCGCTGGTGTTCATATTGGTGCAGATCTATAAGCAATACTGCTGTGAATATTTGATATCATTCAACCACAAAAACATTAATAAATCACATACTGATATTGGATGATTTGTTCTCTATTATAAAAGGTGCTCTAGCCCTCTAGAGGACAACTCCACATGTCCCCAACCCAACGCTGCTGGGTGTATACCCCGCTTGCCTTGAGCTTTGAAACTTAATTCCCTTATATTAATTTCTATGAAGATAACGCAAGCTCGGCATGTAAAATTCAACATCCATGTCCATTAATCAAAGAACACACCTCGAAATATCTAATTATCTAGAGTCTACAAATGTTTGGAGATTTATTGTATACTGGATCTACTATTGTCACTTAGCATGTTGGACTAGTTTGCAGGTGTTGTGCACAAGCTGTTGCAAATTGCCATGGAGAAAAATATAAAAACTCATCAAAAATACACATTTCACGCTCATTAACGCATTTCCACCTCTCTGTGGCTTGCGTGCTCCATGTTTTGTTCCACTGCCCGTTAATGCATAATTGAACTTCAGAGACGGCGGCAAACGCTGGCTAATGAACTGACTAAATTAGTTTAGCTAACGCTAAAAATTAGCATGGCTTACCAAAATGCTCTCCCCCTTTTCTCAGGGCAGAGATTAGCTTAATAAGGGCACGATACAACAAAATTAATATTGGGCAATGGTTGTGACCGTGAAATGAGATTGGCTCCTGTGGCTGTTGGACATTTTGACATTTTCAAAGGGTCTTCATGAAGAGGTGCTCTCGCTCTCTCCCTCACGCACTCTCTCTCCTTCCCTCAGAAGGACCACCTGGGACATCTTTTGAAGTACTTGTGTTTATATTTCAAGTCCCTGATTCCTGCACTCTGTGGCCTAAAGTTTTGGAACACCTGCTCATAAATAATTTTTCTGATATTAAGGGTATTAACAGGTATTTTGAACCAACCCACCTACTCTTTGCTGCAATAACAGCTTCTGCTCCTCTACTGGGTCCTTGCAATAGTTTCTGGAACAATTGTGTGAGGATTTGTTCACACTGGTTAGGTACCAGTACTGGATGAAGAGTTTTAGACTACAAATGCCACAACACTCTACAGAACACAGATCCAACATTCTGCAGCATAATGTTGTGGGATTTGTACCAACACAACACATACTAACACACCACCACGTCAATGTCACTGTAGCGCTGAGAATGATCCAAAACCCAAGTCATACCTGCTCTGTGGTGGTGCTATGGGCATCCTGATCATTGAAAGGGTGAAAGCAATGCACATATATAAGCAATGCAACCGATACATTAACTACAAAGCACAGTGAGTGTAGAAACTAGGAGGAGGTCATAGTGTTATTGCTGAACGGTATAGAGACAGGTGTGGTGCTCAGACTTTTTTTTAGTATTTGTTTGCCTAATTTCAGTATTTCAGTTTCATTCATTCATTCATTATTTGTAACCCTTATCCAGTTCAGGGTCGCGGTGGGTCCAGAGCCTACCTGGAATCATTGGGCGCAAGGCGGGAATACACCCTGAAGAGGGCGCCAGTCCTACACAGGGCAACACACATATAAACACACTCATTCACTCACACTTACGAACACTTTTTGAGTCGCCAATCCACCTACCAATGCGTGTTTTTGGACTGTGGGAGGAAACCAGAGCCATGCGGACACGGGCAGAACTCCTCACAGACAGTCACCTGGAGCGCGAAACGAACCCACAACCTCCAGGTCCCTGGAGCTGTGTGACTGCGACACTACCTGCTGTGCCACCGTGCCGCAGTATTTCAGTTTTACATACATATTTTTGAAAGAACGTATATTGTAATTTTAATATTACAAGAAGTGTGGAGTCAAGTCACAGGACTATGAACTCAGCTCCGACTTAAGTCCTTTAGTTCAAGAATTAAGTTTTTTTTTTTTGAAATAATCAAGTACAGCTAATTTAAATATATCACTATCAAAGGCACAGTAACCATAAAATCCTTTTCTAATTCTCTAGTAACAGTGTGAAAATTACCACAGAAAATTGTTACAGATCTAACCCAAATCATTTTACAACTCTCCATTAAGTTAAACTGCAATTCTACACTTTTTCCCTGTTAATACATTAGCCTTCTCTGCTCCAGGAAATCAAAAAAGATGACAAATTATATACTCTACCTTAAATCACCATGTCAAATATGCTGGAGACAGCCGTAGACCCTTAGGGATTTGCCAAGGGGTTGTGACTGGAGCAGGTTATGCTAATGTGGGATCATTAGTTTGGGCCCTAATCTTGGAGAATGATGTGGTGTGCAGTTTTAAAAGAGGCTGACGGGTGAAGCCTTTGATAGAGGCAATGCTTGCCCTTACGTTACACGAGCAAGTGTCATCATTTTCATGATATTTTGTATGAATAAGATCACTCCTACAAGAGGCAGTGGAATAATGGCAGGTTCATATGGGAATATGAGCGTGAAAGCAGAATTCTTCACCTTAACTAGCTTCACTGCTGTGGAGCTGAGAGAATCCAAGGTTATTTGAGTTAGCATGCTTGAGTTGAGATGCTATTTGAGTTACAAACCATTTGGGCAAGACTTAAAACACCTTATTTTGTCAGGTACAAACATATGAGAAGTTTTCATTAGCTCTGAAGAACACTTTGGTACAGTTAGAGAACATGACTCATTGAGGTAAACTTTAATAGAACGAAATGTAATAGTTAAACAAAGGATTAAATTCTATATAAATATGGGCACAACAGACATAAACCCATATACATTTATCTCCATTATCATGCCCAAAATTATCCTGGTTATTTCTAAAAGTTCTAAAAATACTTATACACACACTTAAATCATTTTACCACATTTTATACTAAACAATAAAAATTAGCAGCACTATGCGTACAAACTGAAATAAAGTTTAAACCATTGCTTGAACCATTAAAAGTGGAACCTAAGGTTACCGGCAGAATGTTATTGAGCACTGTTTAAGGTAAGAAGTCAATTACAGTGACATTGAAGGGTGAACAGAGTGCGGGACCATTTAAAGTGGAACAAAGTGCAAAACCATTTAATATGGAACAGGTGGTGAGGTTGTAAATCAGGTTAGACTGCGGGTTTTATTTATTTATTTTTTATGCCTGAGACATCATATCAGTTGCTTAAAATTAAACAAATTGACTAAATCAGCACATGTCTTTAGCCTTGTATTTGTTTACTTAAGAATATTAGCTTATTAGCCTATTAGCTTAATGTTTAGTCTTCACTCACTCTGCTGTGTTCCCCACTATTTCACCTACTAATCCAGAGTTCACCTTGGTTTTTAAGCATTTTGGGGAGTAGAATCAGGATGAGGAGGTGAGATTTGGCTCCACACCATGGCTCTGTCACTGTGCCTATGATTCTCCTGACACAAAACACACCCGTATCCCTTGCTGGGCTGAAACAGCTGTGTCTGGGAGAGTGCTCATAAGTTTGGATGATTAAAATGTGAAACTGATAACCATTTCATGTCCAGAACACAAAAACAGTCCGTTCATATTTGCTGTAACTCAAGGTGCTACACTCCAAATGAAATGCTCACACTGCTGGTTTGACTCTCAACCAAAATCAGAAAGGCTGAGAAAGACCCACCCATCTTGAAAACGGTAGCTGAATAACAGATAAACTAATGAAGGCTGATTCATAATTGTTAATGATAATTATGGGTGTTGATGGGTGTAGTGCAAAATGACTGATGATGATGACGAAGCTAAGGATGATGATGATGAAGAAAATGCTGATGATGATGATGATGATACTAATGATGATAAGCACAGCCATGACATGACGAAGGGTTAGATGATGCTGAAGACCTGATAATGATGAGAAGATTACAGCATGATTACACAGAGATCAAGTTGCAAATTATGCAGAGCTTTCCCTTTTGCCAGCTTTTGAATTTTTATCACGAGTTCCCCCTTCAAAGCCTCACCATGTCAGCCCAATTCGGTCAACTCCAGCCTTGTAATATATTATTAGTAGCAAGAATCAGAGCATATCAACCAAGCATAACAACAGGCAGAACCACCTCATAATGACCTCTATGAAAAAGCAGCAATGGGTTGCAGTTCTGATGGCCAACCAGGTTCATTTTGTACTTGCCGTAAAAATGTGTCCTCTACTTGGATGCTTCTCATATACACATTTAGAAAACAAGTGTAACCGCATTTGAGAATGTTTGGTAATATTTTCTACGAAGCCTTAAAAGTGGTTACTCCATGTGGTTATAACTCATTGTAACTTGATAATAATGCTTTGTAAACACATAGATACATATATACACAGAAACACTAACAATTCCCTATACTACATATTAACAATCATAAATATATCATACATGTTTAAAATCTTTCAATTATTATTTATTATGAATAAAAATTAATAATTAATTTACTTCAAAAACACAGCTATTGCATATTAAAAATATATAATGTCTTTAAAATGCTTATGTATATGCTTAATAATTATGCACAGGTGATTGTTCATTTTAAAGACATTATAATGAATAGTAACAATTATATTTCTGTATGTTTAAAATAATCAATTTTATCTAAGAGCCTTGTGATGCATTACAAACCATTATCACCTAATTACACTTGTAAAAGCTTATAAACATGGGCTTCATAGAAAGTGTTACTGAAAGGTTTTGTTGTCCTTATCCTGACGTACTGGAGCATGCACTGTGACCCAGTTTCTAAGTTTGTATTAAGACATGATCAGATCTGCGAATGTTTATGAGCACATGTTGATTTGATTTCTATTTGGGCATGGGATTTCATCTGCATATGTGTATAAACACATTACACTCAAATATGTGTGTATAAATGCAATTATATCTACATGTGTGTTTTAACAAATTATAAGATCTGCATATATTTCCACTAAACTACTGACCATAAAGGAGCACTTTGTAGTTCTACAATTACAGCCTGTAGTCAATCTGTTGCTCTGCATACTTTCCTATCCCCATTTTACCCTGCTCTTTAACGGTCACAGGAATGGTATTGATGTGTTAGTGTGTGTTGTGCTGGCATGAGTGGATCAGACATGTCAAGACAGCCTTCAGTGTTAATGTTGGACTGAGAATAGGTAAAAAAAAAATCTAAATATATCCAGCCAACAACATCCTGTGGGCATTGTACTTTGTCCACTGATAACTGACTAGAGGATGACCAACACAAGCTGTACAGCAGCAGATGAACTACTGTCTCTGATTTTATATCTACAAGATGGACCAATGAGGTAGGTTGTACAACAGAGTGTACAATGAGCATACACAGAGTTTAAAAACTTGAGCAGCACTGATATGTCTGATCCATTCAAACTAACACAACACTCACTATTATCACCCACCACCTCAACGCACATGCTTGCTCTGTGGTGGTCCTGACCATTGAGTAGCAGGGTGAAATGGGGATAAGAAAGTATGCAGAGAAAGAAAGATGAACTACAGTCTGTAATTTTAGAACTACAAAGTGCTCCTGTATGGCTAATGGACCTGATGTGACAGTGAGTGTAGATACAAGGTAGGTTCCTAATCCATCGTTCAGTGTATAAACACTTTATAAGCAGATATGCATGTGCATATAAAACCACTGAAATCACACAGTACACACATTGTAGACCTGCCTCTATGTACGTGTGTATATATATATATATATATATATATATATATATATATATATTGTTCCCAACCGTTGTGTTGCTGCTGAAAAGATGACGGACAATTCAGTTTAAGGGTTTAATTTGAGTAGTGTAGCAATATAACAAGATCTGATTAGTATCTACATACAGAGACTGCCTCTGAAAAGGTCAAATGTAAATGCAGAGTTTTGACTCGATAATGATCTGATCACAAGAATTAGATAATGGCAATCGGATGTTAATACCAAGAGTAAACAGGGCCCTTAAGTGTCCAGTGCTGTGCTGCCTTTCCCTTGAGACAGAGGCCACATTATCATTCTGCCAGTCTGAGAGAATCGCCAGGTCTGGTGGCCTTTGGTTTGCAGAGTGTGCGTCAGACTCGCTCAGCTAGTGTCACTGCCACCTGCTCCAGAGGTTACTGCCTTGACACTGCACAAAAAGCCACCACCAGTGACAGAACTGTCTTGATAGCACCGTACGAAGACCGGGTCTTGAGATTATAATGAGCCACTCGTTTGAATATGCATTAGCTGTATACTGCGATAAAAGTCTTGACTCAGCAACTGAGAGCAGATGACACAAGACCACGGGATAGTGGAAGAGAGCCGAAAAGCTAGTGTAGGGCGAGGATAACAAAAGAGCAAACCAGACAAACCAAAGAGAAGAGTGTTCACCATGGCAGCTATGTGCACTAGTAGAGCAGAAAGCTGCAGAAGCATGAGCACCTGGTAATTATATATATTTTTTTCTTGCGCTGCAAAAAAAGGGGTGGGTTGGATCAAAATGTATGGAAATTTATTCGGCTGCTCCATCAACGTTCACTGGAGTCAACAGCATTAACTGCAAGTGCTTTCATGGCGCGAGATTGGGGCACAAACAGAGCGAATGGGACAAAGGCTTTTTACGCGCACCAGGGCTGAAGGCATTCAGAAATCAGAGGAGCGTGGGGTTGGGGGTGGATGAAGAGAGGGGGGAGTGCACAACCGTCACACAATTCTCTCCACCCCAGAACACAGCCGCCTGTTACGGGAGCGTTCTGTGCATCAGACGCATTACCTGCGAGACTCTTTAATTGTCTGTATTGGGAGCCATTTTGCAGTCTTTCTTCTCACGCAACACTGGCACTTTTCTATTTCTGTCTGCCGCACCTTTGAAAAAAAATGGGAGAGGAAAAAAAAGAAAAAAAAAAAAGAAGCACCCACCTGAAGATGAATGGGAGCATTCACATTGCCTGCCTGTGCGCCAAAGGAGAGATTATAATTGAAGGTTCATTACTAGGCACCTCTTAAAGTGGGCTCTCTGATAATGAGTTTAATTAGCTCATACATCAGGGCGTCAAGATGGCTATTGACAGATGATGCGATCTAATGTGTCCCATTATTCACATAATCTTAGAAGGTGTCATAGAAGTCTTGACAAATGGCAGTGAGTACATGTGAGTGGTGTTACTGAGGGAGATGACCACACTCCACGTGGTCCGACACACACCCTTTCTCTAGCGCCCATATCAGTCGTTAATCGTACATGGCAATGTTAATGAAAGCCATATATCTGGCTTCTACATCACATGAGAATACTATTGTGTCTTCGGACGGATAAGACATCTAGTATGACTCACAAAAACAATGTTAGTCCTCCCAAGCATTCAGTGCTCCTCATAAAATCTGCATGCCGCTGTCGTGTACGGTTTAAAACCACTTTGCTAATGCTCCGAGAGGGTTTCCATGGCTAAACCCTTTAGTTTCTACACAAATTGTTACTGTCGTTTGGTGTGGGCAGCCTGTTCCAGGAGGGAGGGGCCGGGGGAAAGAAAGCACACAGTAGAAGAAAGAGACATAAGCTGCCGTCTGGTGCTCTGTCCGAAATCCTCTCGGGGACCACTGTGGACGGGCCCACACACCCCTGGCATGAGCCAAGTCAGGGTCAATGGGGTGAGGCCCTCTGTGAAGCAAAGAGGCAGCTTGTACACGAGGGGGTCCCAGGTCAACCTCACCGCAGCAACATGGCAGTGTTCCGCTAGGCTGATCACACCTATCAAAACAGACAAGTTACAACAGACGCCCGAAATCAACCTTCGGCCGGCCTTCTGGACTCAATAAGACACCTGCAGCTGGTCTTCCATGAGAGGACCGTCCAGCCTTTGGGTCCAGGAGGGTGGAGAGGGGGACTGCTGCACAATTTGACACAAAGGTCAAAGAGAGTTGCAATACAAGGGACATAGCTGCAAAAGGTATATTGCCACATCCCATTGAAAGCCACTCAAAAAGGACCAGGTCCTGCTGGCTTATGTCCAGGCAGTTGCGGGGCACAAAATCCTCTACCACAGAAAAACTGATAAAATTCTTGACTTGAAACCAGGACTAATATGGAGCCAAAGCTGATCTGAATAAAGTGATACAGAGTCAGTGAAATCTTTGTTTTAATTTTAGTTTTTAAAGAGCATTATGACCTTCATACCACCAAGCAAACTAAACTTATGAAATTGGTCTAGTATTTCCATAGGTAATTTTCCTTTGGTTAATTGATCAATTGATGATCTTGCTTAGGTTAGTTGATCAAAATGAAAATCCATACTGTTTGTAGCCCCTTAAAAGGAAGAATTAAACTCCACAAAATGAGTCCCCATCATTTAATTGATGATTCATGATGGGAAGAAATACAGGGGTGGGCCATTTATATGGATACACCTTAATAAAATGGGAATGGTTGGTGATATTAACTTCCTGTTTGTGGCACATTAGTATATGGGAGGGGGGAAACTTTTAAAGATGGGTGGTGACCATGGTGGCCATTTTGAAGTCGGGCATTTTGGATCCAACGTTTGTTTTTTCGATGGGAAGAGAGTCATGTGACACATCAAACTTATTGGGAATTTCACAAGAAAAACAATGGTGTGCTTCATGAGTTATTTACAAGTTTCTGACCACTTATAAAATGTGTTCAAAGTGCTGAGGAGAAATGCTAGCACAGGCTTCCAGTATTCGTAGTTTGTAGACACATAAAATGTCATAATATTACCCCTACAAAATAAGTCTTAATTGCAATCCAAAGCTCAAACTTTCTCACATCTATTTTATCATTTTAATATAACTGCTTGTCATTTGATTAAAAAAAATAAATAAAAAATTGGATACAATAACGTCTCTAAGAACAGAAAAAATCTACGCATTTAATTCTTTAGCACTTTTCCCCAAAAAAATTTACTAGCGTGCCAACTATTTATTTATTTATTAATACACTGAAAATTTTAATTCATATTTCTATGCAACCGATGTAATAAATGAGAAATGATTTAGCGTATTGACATTTTTATGTTGGCCATGAGTATCTAATTAATGTATTAAATTAAGGACAGAACAGTAATAACTAATAACATCGACTGTACCATTTGAAAATGTGGTTTCAGAAGTCTTTTAGCCTATTTGCTTTCAAGAGAGTAGGTAATGTACATGGCACGTTTTCTGTGATGTCTAAAACTTAATTCACATTGTATGTGCTACTAATATATGATATTACATTAGCCAATATATTTAAAAGCATTAAACATATGTAAAATAACATGCAGGAATATTAGTGTCTTAAATGTTTGAAATAACATATCAATATTTCTGTTAATTGTAAACATCATCATCATCATCATCATCATCATTTTCTTCTACGCTTCTCCATTTCAGGGTCGCGGTTAATTGTAAACATTAATAATTATATTTATGTATTTCTTTAGTAACTGAGGCTTTTGCCACAGCAATTCAGTTTGCACTCACCTGGCACTTATGACTTATATGAGTCCTTCTGTTACATTCTATTTTACATAGAAAGTCTTTTCCAGACAATTTCCAAGTGCATATATACACCCCCCCCCCACTTCCTTTCTATAGAAACACTGTGCAATAAATTATTGCTGACCTTTTTAATCAAGTAATGTGATATTCATTTAATTTCTTTATGATTGTTTCTTTAATTTATGCAAAGCATAATAATAACTGAGCCATTTGGTGCTAGAATGTGCAAACCATTTGTGTTCAGGTCAGAACTGACAAGGATTAAATTAAATATGCGCATATGAGGCAATTACAAAAAGACAGAGGGATATTTGGCTGGACACTAACATTATCCAGACTGGAAGTGCTTGGACAGCCAGAGGAAAAAAGAAAACAAACAAAAAAAGACCAAAATTGATTTGTTTGGGTTTGACTGCTTGATGTAATCTTGAGAGATTAATCACGCAAAAGACAAATATTAAACATTTCTTATTCTGTCCCCCCTAATACTCCTTTAGCTCTTTAGGAACAGCGAGGATTGAAGAAGCTGATACAGCCCTATCATTTCCCATGCTTGAGAGCTGTCATTCAAAATCCATCATGACACATTGAAATTTCTCGTTAAAACTGACAGGGTACAGTGATTTAGCTCTTTCCTGGGCCAATCAAAAGAGATCTCATGCTGACAAGCTCC
Source organism: Hoplias malabaricus (assembly GCF_029633855.1). Classification (NCBI taxonomy): domain Eukaryota; kingdom Metazoa; phylum Chordata; class Actinopteri; order Characiformes; family Erythrinidae; genus Hoplias; species Hoplias malabaricus. The sequence continues at coordinate 29,601,040 of NC_089816.1, forward strand.
CCAGAGGACAACGCAACAGGAAGACAACCATTAGTGCCCATGCTGGGCATGATTCTCATCCCATTCATACAGAGCACTTATCAGTTCCCATGTGTGGCCGAAAGATGAAAAGCTAAGCATCCATCTGGAAGAATGACAGGCTGTTTCGGAGTAGTCTCTCTGCTGCCCCAAGGAGCCTCCATCTTTACGACAACCTGACACTGGGCAAAAACATCCAGTGGATCATACTGGCTAAGATATATGGATCCATTTCAGTATGCAACAACGTGTGGCCACTCATGTTGATTGCATGTGACATAAGTGCAACAAATCATCCAGGCAAAAAGAACAACTGGACCATGTTGATGAAGAGTATAGAGAATTTAAGTTCTAGCAGCCCTTTTAACTGTCATATTTCTTGCTCCACTGGCCTGAATGGCCTCTGGCTGAGTACACACTCTCCATGCAAAGAGGCCTTGTGTTGGGTCCCTGCATAATGTATCGTGCCCGGCATTAATGCAGAATGTAATTGTAAGTGTTTTTCTCGACTACAATGCGTCAATGTTTGGTTTCTCTAATAGACTGGCCTCTAAATCCTCAGCCCCCATGTATTATTCAACAAGCATTTGCCACTAGTTAATCGTGGTCGATTTTATGAGCACGGTCATGGAGGACCACCGCTACAGAGATGCTTGCTACTGAAAGAACGGTGCCTTCTTCTTGCAGCTGGAACGCAAATGTCAAGAGATCCTCTGGCCGCCGGCTCTCCTGAGGATTGCCAACAGCGATTGGGCTTTGGGTGGAGAAGCAGGGCAGGCGGCGTAGTACAGTGCGACATGCCTGCCGCTAAACAACAGCCCCTCTGGAGCGTCGAGGCTGGAGACAAAATAATCACGAGCGAGACAGAGCCATCCTGGGTAATGGCTCTTAAATAGCTTAAAGAGCTCTGTCAGGACTTCAGTGGAAAGGTGGTAACAAAACGGACCTTTTCGTCCACTCACGGATGTCGCAAAGACACCACATCTCTCTCATGATTAAAATCAAGAGCTGTCCCAGGGAGCGCCGCTAAAAATAGCCCCCTGTTAAAGCACCAAGGCTGCCTTTCTATTCAATAACACTGTGCCTGCTTTCACCATTTCGCTCTGACATAAACCCCTTACACATGGCAAGCCAGATAACGTGCTATGTAAAACAATCCCAAGCTCACTGAACAGGGATATAAGTGCACAAGTGTTATGAGTAAACCCCCTAATGCTCTGATACTTGCATCGTCCCACAATGGCACTCTTCAAACGCAGCCTGCGACACATGGGCCTTTGTTGGTACCCGTACAGGGAATACAAACATTTATGCGTGATTTGAATGCAAAGAACAACTGAAAGTCAAACAGCAATTGGAGCAGCGACTTGAAATGCCTGACGCATATGGAGGTAGAAAAAATATATATATATCAGGATGAGTTAAAGAACATCACTCTAAGATCCTGGCTCTCTTTGTTCTCCCAAAATAAAGGAACGGAATCAGTGTGTGGGCTGCAATATCAGAGATCAAATGGTTATGAGCCCCCACACGCAGGCGGATGGGTGAGGAAGCACGACGGCACGTCTCATTCTCCAGAGACAATTTCAAATGTTTACTTCCTTATTATGCAAACGAAGGGGGGGGGGGGGGACTTAATGGGGGAGACCACGGAGCTGAGAAGATTTACTGTCAGTGTGTGTTAACATTGCAGGGGTGATTTAATGGAACTGCCAAAGGTCTGTGCAAAAGGATGACGAATGCTGATGAGAGTTAAGGAAAAGATAAACAGAGTCTCCACCATAGAGAAGATCTGACAGTATGATACAAGGACATGGAAAAGGAAACAGGCATCGCTGAAATATGTCACCAAGAGCTCAAGGTGCAGAAAGAGTGCTGACAAAATCCTGAGAGAATGAAGACAGGTTCAATAAAGATCTTGAATCTATTCTCTGGTTCAAAGTCAGATTTTCAGTTCAAACTAAGAAGCAAAGGAGACAAAGGCTAATTGTATGAGGTAAATGTCAGCTGTGATCAAAATGGCTCCCTGTTTACAGTTTAGAGCACTTTTCTCTGGGTGTCCAAATAATAAAATAAAATTCAAGCATGATTTTGACTGCAATATAACTTTCAACACTCATAACTTACAGTAAACACCGTTACGTTTAAAAGTCACTTTCTGATTTATAAGAATTATTTAGATTTGATTCGTGCTGTTTATTGTTTAATATTATCATAAGCTGTCTATCTATCATAATTCCATTTTAATTTGACTTTTATTTGCATGTTTCATATTGTTTTGTCTTACTTGGATCATTAGTTAGTTGGATCTACAATGCTTTGGACAACTGTTGTTTTTAAATGTGCTTCATAAAAAACTTCACATTGACATAGACATCGTAGCTCACCATGTAGATTAGGAACCCAGTTACTTTGTTACTAAGCAACAGACTGAGAAAGTGTCTGGACACGCTTGAGTTTCTAGCGCTACTTAGGTTACATTACAAGCCTCATTCTGCAATTCCGAATTTGCTCAGATAGAACCCGTTGTTTTAAAACAGGAAAAACAGACGTAATAGCTCATGTGTGCATTGCATTTTGCTTTTTGCTCAGGAGGACAGCAAACAGGCCACAAGTACCTTAATAGTATGTGAAGTCCCCAAAAAAAAAATAATAATAATAATAATAAAAAAATAAATAAAAAGCCCATTGGCTTAGTTTTACTGCTGCGCCAAAATGTTGGCTGAATCCCAAATGTCTCTCTACACTGTCTTTGTAGTCCTCACTGTAGATCATAAAATAACAGGATTCACTGCACTCATTTTATGTTTTATGTAGAATTACAAAACTGTTTATCATCAGCTACAAGCTTCACATTTTCCACTCTGTGTCTAGTAGTTTTTATAATCTGTGAATTGAACTACGTAGTGAGTTTGGTGCTATTCAGGACGCAGATGGTGTGTCTCTTCCGTAGTTGTTTTGCTGTGCTGCCGGTGCTACCTGGGGTGAAAGCTCTTGACACATGTGTACAGCTAAATAAGATGCATGGAATGCGATATGGCCATTCACATTAATGTCACATGCTCACAAATTGGACACGTATCTGATCTAGGACCACATATGAGATTTGAGTCACTTCAGCCTGATAATGTGAACATAGCCTTAACAAACTTAACAATGATTCATTAAATAGCACAATACTAATGAAGGATTAGGGAGCCATTTCGGTCACAATGTGTGCTGAGGATAGATTACATGTTGCAACTTAATCTATATTAAGGCATCTACACTTTCTAAACCTTTCTAAAATATGTGAATTCGGCTCCTTTAGGTTCTATAAATTGTGGACACATTCAGATGAGCTCAAACCAGAGAAAAGCATGAAATGGAAAAGCTGCAGTGGTTCTTAGTTCACCCGCCTTTGGGATGAGTTTGAGTTGCTTTTGTGACCAGAATGTATCATCATCCAAAACCAGGCCTCACAGAAATATTCCAACATTTAGTCGAAACCTTCCAAGACATTTTGTTACAGCTGTTAAAAGGGACAAAGCACCTATGAACACCCATGATTTCAAAAGAAACATTGGACAAGCTGGTGTCCACAAGTCTTATAATTATGCATTATATATTTATCTCAATGTCCAGTGGTCATGTCTCCAGGCACCATTACAATATATGGTATATAGTTACTCTCAAAAACTACTTATTTGCATATTTTGTTGCTTCCTTGTACCTCATCAATCAATATACAGGGGCCACCCTGGGACCTTTATTGACAGCATTGAAACTATTGTGGTGGCAGTATATTAGTGCGCCTAAAAGAGAAAGAAAAAAGAAAAAAATCAAGAGTCACATGTGGAGTGCAATTGGAAAGCATGTTTTTTTTTTTTCTAAATCTGTTTAATTTTGTCAGACCCGTCCTGCTAGTTCAGGGACAGAATTGTTCTGAACTTGGGGGTGAACATAACCTCTCAGCTAAGTGCAGTACAGCAAATATGGCTTTGACATTTCTGCTGAAGTGCATAAAAGTAGCTTTAGTAGTGCAGTAATTGTACAGCCAAAAGAGGCGTTTGTCTAACTCAGAGTGCTTTAAAAATAGTAGTAAATAAATTAATTAATATTACAAATAAATATATAAACCTGGTCTTAAGATACGTATCATATACCAAAGCATCCAAAAACGGCAGTTTCAAACATCATTTTACTAAAACATTTAATCTATTTTAGCTTTTTATTTACTTCATCCAATTAAGGGCAATGTGACATGGCAGGCACTCTGAAAATGTTCATTCCCACTGAAAAATAAATTATGTTTGAAAAACTCTCTTCGCTCTTTGCCTCTGGCACCAACAATAACAGCCATGTTAGCGCCAAAAATAATCCAAGCATTAAAAAAAATGCACAGTCGGTGTGTATCAGCCAGGGTGAGTTGAAATAAGGATTCATCATATAATCTATATTTTGGGCTTTGAGAAGGAAGCTGAAAAAAATACATGTCTACATACATGCAAGCATACACACACATACATACAAACACACATCCACAAAACCTTATAATCCCAAGAATATATGACTTCATAATGTCACGTACCATAAGATGTTATAATGTGTTCATAAGGATAATTCCACTCCATATTATTTGAACATAGGTGCTGTCATTCACACCGAGTGACAGTTTCATAAATGAAAACCCTTTGCATTATCTCCACAACATGGACTCACCCAGGGAAACTCCATCTTGGATTAAACTGTGGAGCCAGAGTACGCAATCTCAAGATATATCAATCAACTCAACAGAGGTTGTATTTTAACATAATTTCCTAGCTGGTAGAACATCAGCACATGATACCAAGCAAAATCGGTTCATATACTCAGTTTGCCAAAATGATGGTTATCCCTAGAGACCTGCATGTTCAGGTTTCGCAGGGTGCAAGGCACACCCTAGCTTAAGGGCAAGGCCTCCCTTGTTGGAGCTTTCTCCTTGCCAGGGGTTCCCCATTTTTCTCTTGAAGAGTTCCTCTAGGAAGGCAGACCAGTGGTTCACCCTTGATATTTATATTAAGTTCCAATATGTTTTTTTTTTTTTTTTTTTGCTTTCTCCAATTAAGTTACTCACACTGCTGCTACATGCCAGCTGATACTAGCACCACACACACACACCCTCACACACATTAATGTGTTGGTGTTATCGTATTTGTTACTAGGTGATCCTGTTTTCTATTTGGATGTGAAGCTCATTCATATAATCACTCATGGAATGTCAACAATTGAACCACAAGGTGTGCTATTTCTCACATGCCACTCACATTTATTAACTAGTCCATACGTCATCATTGACACTTTGTGTCCTTGTTCTATTGATCAATGGGATTCAGAAGGGATTAAATGCAATAGTAAAGAGACCAACAGTGAGTAGTTATGTCCCTAAAGGTCCCCCACAGCCTGTGCACGTGATACAATGACCAACGGCCATAGATATAAAGTACAGGTAGTTAATAAACTGGCTACTGTAAAGTCTATAGAGCATAGATTCTGACTTATCTATAATATCAATAAAAGGCAAGTTTTTCTCATCAATTTTTATAATTGTGCTTCATTGCAGATAAGTCTAAGACAAATCTACCATTCATAGAACAGTAGACAATAGACCAGGACAATTCATATTAGTATAACAGGAAAACCTGCCATATTTGCCTCCTGAACTGCATTCCTCTGTAGTGCGAGAGTGTGCAGACGACCCATCACTTTAGTTCAGCATAATATATGACTCTTAAAATACCAGATTTTGACTTGGCTTGTTTCTTTAAAGAAAAAAAGAAAAAGAAAAGAAAATCGTTAGTTTAATTGTACATTCCCAGCGTGTTCCTGCTCGGAGATGCAGGCAGGGTGAGGCAGAGGGGGAGAGGAAGACGGGGCGGAGGAGGATGGTGGGGAGAAAAGCCCTGATTAACATCAAAGGTTCTGATTGCAGTACTTAACAATCAGTCCTGCTCTCGGCGTGATGAAGATGCCATTTCAAACAAGAGGATCAGGACAGAAACTCTTTGGCTGGGGCTCGTGCAGATTGACCTCACATATCTTCAAAGCCCTGCATCTCCTCGGCTGACCCCAGCCTTTGCGTTTGATGTCTGTTTGGTGGAGTCAGTTTTCCCAGTCAAGTCACGCCTCACCTCGCCTCGTTTGGAAACATGTCATGGTCTTTTATTAAATGTATTTATTTTTCTATTTATTTCTTCATCTGTATTTTCCCCGATTTAGTTATTGCCGGTTCCACCCAGTTAGGCTAGGACTCCTCCAATTACACAATGCTATCAAGCTGGGTTGGTGAACCTAGTGTGAACAACAGTGCATTTTAATTTTGCCTAATTATGTACTACACATTCATATGAATAATATTTTATATAATAATCTTAACAGCATGGTTTGGTAGGTTAGTACACAACATATTAACAGGATATGATGAAGTGTTGCTACGCCACCATATATCACTGCAAGCTGTGAATCTGCTCGGTATTTTGAACTTCTAACTTAACTGTTCACCATTTAATTTTTCATAATTTTCTAGATGTGAGCAACTGCATAATGGATAAAATAGTGTCCATTATCTCCATACTCAAAAACTGACTGGTTCTAAGTACACATTGTGGACATTTGAATACACTCAACTTTTTGCCACATTTAACTATGCTATTAGGTGTACAAAGTTTAAAGTGTTTCGGTGTAACACAAAATTGTAAAAGTTTTTAAAAAATGACAATTGTCAAAACAAATCTAAAAATATAGTATTAGTATGCTGCCATCACAATTGCTAGCATTGAAATCACCTTAAAATCATCTAAACCAAAACCTCACAGGTATTTTGAGTGCAATATTATCACCAATAAGTAAGTATAATTTTATGTGTATAGAACTTTTCCAAATAAAACTACAAAGTGCTTCACAAAATATAAATAGAAATACATAGAAGAATATAACAAATCATGCATATTCATGTGCTAAGCTCTTTTCTTGATGGAACATATATCAAATATAGTGATGAATAAATTCTTCTCACATGCCAATTTCTCAATACTTAATTTTTCAATATTTATTTTTTGCTGAATAAAATGGCAGTATTAACACGACACCACAGTTACAACAAATTGACTAAAGAGCGGGAGAAGGCTTGAATATTGCATTTAAATTATAAGCTATTCAACAAAATAAAACGTGTTTTTGATCCTGGGCTCCAGTATATTTAAATAATTTTTAAAAATTGCAGTTTTACAGCACTGTCCTGGAGTGTAGGGGGAGAGGAGAGGTGGTTTCCAACCCTCCTCCAGAAGGTACATAAAGCAGATTCTGCTCTAGGCTGTAATTGTACAGTAAAAATACTACCTAGTGTTTTAAAACATATTTGTACACAATACACACTCCATACTAAAAAACTCATTAGTTTTAAGCATGGCCATCTTCTCCGATCTTCTATATAACTTAACAGACACTAACATCCTCTAGTATTGTGATGGGTAGGAAAAGGGGGGTCTTTTATGTCTTGCCAGAGAGAGCAAGGCCAGTTGACGACCAGCTTTGCATGTGTGCATTTTTGCAAAATCAAGGGCTAGGCTTACCATAATGATTCCATTGTAACGTGGTAGTCATTCATAAAGCAGTGACAACATGAAGATGTTCAGGAATACAGATGTACAAACATGGGGGTGACAGAGAAAAAACAATCTGATGAAGAGGAATGTTTGGGGCATTGTGCAGCATCGATCAGTGATGAGGCAGCCAGCACGGGACGAGGCTTGGGATGACAGAGATGACTCCTGCGCTGGTATTGACACACAAATCAGCATGAGCCTGCTCCCAAACATTGGAAAAATCTCAGGCAAACAGCTAAGGGAAGTCACATTTGGCTGTGTGGCACCCAGGTTCCAGTCAGTTCCAGTTCCAGTATTAGAACTCACCCCTTCACCAATTATTAGCCAACTAAAATTTCTACTAAACTACAAAATAATTATTAGCCAACTAAAAATAAGATTGTTGGGGTTATGCAACATTTCTCTTTTTCACATTTAATCTAGAGAAACTCTCATAGCATTGGTAGATGATTACATTTGCTTTACAAAATGATTCTTGCAACATGTAAAATGATCTGCCAATGGAATACAATCACAATTTCTCTAAAAAAAACGTTAGAAAAAAGAACATATATATTGAGGATTTCACTTGCTAAAATACCTTTTTTTTTTGGCAAGGTGCTTAAGATTCATGAAACGTTCATAAAGAAAGGATCTATTCCAGGAGGGCCCCCATTAAGGGTGTTAAAAATTCAGGATGTGAGCTGGAGAATGAATCGTGCTGGAAAAGATGAAGGAAAAGATGGAATAAAAGATGGGGGAAAAAGATGACCACTCTAAGAGGCACCGTTCCCCAAGCTTGTGCAAAAAAGCTGACATAAAGCTTATGACAGCAACATGTACTCGATGAGACTGGGACGCAAGCCTGACTGAGCTTCCCGATTCCACAGGCGAGCACACTAGCCCCTCACAACTGCTCCCTTCTGATGAAATGTGAAGCCTGCACTTTCCCCATGCCTTTCTAATAAATCCATCAGTCAAGATTTATCAGAGGTGTCTGTACAAAATGGGGGGAAAAAATGAAGACAATCACCAAAGAAGAAGGAACTGGAACCAGGCACAAGTTGGCAGCCTGGAGTGTCCATATAATTTTAAGCAGGCCACATTTCATGTCTGAATCTCATGATGCTCAAAAGCTAATTTTAATTGGTGAAGACTGTAAAAAGCAAACAGAGAATGTGTAATGTTACACTGCTGGCGACATTAAATCGATTTATAAAGGCTGTTTTGTTCGCCGTGTCTTAGTCATCCAAATTACAGTATGACTCCCTCACATTTTAAATTGGGGACCATGCTCAACAGCAATGTTATAAGATATTCAAATGGGCATTCAAAGAAATAATGAAACAAAACAACCAGAAAGAGCTGAATGAATCACAAAAATGGCAGTCTCACATGCCCACATTAAAAAGAAAAAAAAAAGAAAAGCAATACACAATATATTAGGTGTACAAATAAGTACGATAACTGCAATTCACAATTCAAAGACTCTCCTGCTCATTTGTCCTTTTATGCTAAATGTTGTGCAGTCATTTTATTTAACAAAATACATTAATACAAATAACTAGTTAGAAAATGGCAAGTGAGAAGAGTTTATTCGTCACTGCATTTGTTATGATACAAAAAGCAGTGCAAAATCATGTGCATCGAATCGTTCAGTTCTTGGGGGGAATAGTGTATCCAAATGTACATGAACACGAATGGGCTTGACTTTTAAATTGCCTTTATATTTTTCACAAAAACATTTTCAAACTTTATTGAATTCAGTGGCATTCAGCCATGTTAACATTAGTCACATTAGGTTCTGATATTAGATCCCAAAGGTACTGAATGGTGAATAATGACTACAGAGAACACAGTCCCACAGTGCTTGAGAGCTATATTCCCCTCTAGCCTACGCTTAGCATTGAGCATGCAGATTTTTGGCTCATATGCAACTATTGTAGAGTGCCCATGCTTTCCTATAAATGTTATAAAAGCTTAGAGAGCACAAAAACATTGAATGTAAATTAATATACTATAAGGGTTGTCTACAAATTTATGGACCTCTAGTATAAAGAAGCTTGGTGAGAACTTGATAAATGTAGCCTGTGGTATTACCAATTACTCTCCCCTATCTGTTCGTTAATCTGCCCGGGTCATTTTCATTAAGATGGTAAATGCACAGTCATAAACCTGACGCAACTGTAGGTTCCATTAGTGGGAAGGGTTTTTTTGTTGTTGTTGTTGTTGTTGTTTTTTTTTTTGTGGGATTACGGCTGAGATCTTTATCTCTCCTGATTGTGGCTTGGGAGAAATACAATACAGCAGGTTCATATTAATATACTCTCATGCAGAAGGTGACAGGCTGTGAAAAAACTGGTCAACATGTGCACAAATTCTTTTATAGAACCAATCAAGATGTGTCATAAAAGCATCAGGGTTTATGGTTTGTCTTATTGCACTGTTATTGAGGGTGTTATGCCATACACCGCGTATTAAGTCAACAAAATGCACTCGTTCCACATACAGAGAAAGGCGATAAAGATCTGAGAAGGTTCCAAAAATGGCATACCACCTCAGGGTAGATGAAAGTTTCTAATCACACATTGTACTACGAGCTAAAACTTCCCTATCTGAGAAGAGATCTGACATCGCTATCTCTGCCATGCAGTTCTCGCCATCTTCACAGCTTCGGGGCTATGCAAGTCAGCTTTTGTAAAAACTCCTGTAAACAATTATTAACGACATTCATTGCAAATCTTTCCCTTGTCTGCAGTAAGTTCTTATACATTCTTTCTCAGCGATTACTGCAAGCTCCTAGCTATGCATTAACCACAAATTCCACATTTCCATAACTATAACCATGCAGACCGAAAGTTCCCCAGTCAATAATAGTTCATCTTACCTTCCACTTAATGTCCGAGGCTCATACTGCAAAATATATCCCTTGACTATAAAAGTCAGGGTAAGCTTTTATTGTAGGTGTTGGTTAGTTAACTTTTCATGACACCTACATAAACACAAACTGTCAGTTTTTTAGGGTGAAAAGTTTACTAAAGCAACTTTTATAACAACAGTTGCTTATATAATAAGCCTTTGGATAATCCTTGAAGTTCATGTAGGTGTATGTCAATGGTCATGAAAGGCTTGTGAATGTTACATGTAGCCTTTTGAGTGAAAATCCATAGAAAAGTCTTAATAAAGGCACATTCCAACAAGTTTAGGTTGTCATAACACTGAATAAAGCATCTTTCATGACATCTATTATTTGCTGAGGGGAACCCTTGATTCAGCATTGTGGCTTATAATTGTGTTTCTTATCTGTTTTCAGACGTCTTGTGGTATTCAATAACATCATAAAGTTCTAACACTGTATGTTACACATGTATGTATGCACACTAGAAGTTAAAATATTATATATATATATATATATATATATATATATATATATATATATATATATATATATATATATATATATATATATATATAGGGCCTCAGAAAAATGTTGTTCACACATTACACCACTGATAAAATGTGGCTGAACAAAAATGCTATAGGGAGTTGAGTTGCTTAGCACGATTTGGAAATTAATGTGGTACATGTACAGATTAAATTGGGTAGCAAGCTGAGGTCTACAGCTTTTGTGTGATATTTTTACTTTTCTCTTAAAAGAGCAGTAAGATATATTTACCAGCAAACCATAGCAAGTGGTTATTAAATGTCACACAATTAGGTTTCAGAATGTTGCTTAATAACTTGAAGAAATAAAGGCTTGATTCTTTGACTATCATTGGCTGTTTTTGGGACTCATTTTAACAACTATACACTACAAGACCACACTATAACATTCCCAGTCCGAAGAAAATAAATACAAAACAACAACAAAACTTCCTGGAGAGAAAAAAAAATAGTCTATACCCTCAAACACTTGTTTCTCTCTTAGTCATCTACTCCAACTGACCCAAAATCTACAGTCTACAGTCAATAAGCATTGCTGACTCAGCTCAACCAAAAACTGGGGCAAAAATAAAGGAAAAAAATAATCATCAGAATGTAACCCCAGCTTCAGGCATATACCAGCTGTCCATCATATGTCTCGTCTCATCTTGCCTTACCTCACTGTCCGTGACTTATCAGTTCACTCTGCTGTGACATAAATCCCTGGTCTATGGAAGTCAGTAACCCTAGTCAACTGTCTGTAGGACGGCAGTGATTTTTCTTTTTTTTTTTTTTTTTTTTCATATTATTTTTCATGCAGCAGCTCCTGAGGCTTCCTGGCTCCCTTGCCCGGCTTCAGTTTGATAAATATTACATGGGCCTGTTTTCCGGGCAATATCTATAGTGACTGGGCTGATATTACGGCTGAGAGATTTACGCCGCCGTTTGTGTACATGTTGACAAACATCTGTTTAAGTGACACAACGTCCCTGCGGTCTCCTACCCGTCTCTACTGCTGCCTCTGCTGCTGTTTCCGCTGGGGAACAAGGCTCACGTGCCTATCTCAGAAGGCTTTACCTTTAAAATTCTGCCAGAAATGGCTTCAGGAGTTATGCCACAGCAGCACAACTTTTGGATAAATAATAAAGCCTTGTCAGAAGCAGTTCTGGAAATGAGACATGTAAAAAAAAAAACATTTTTAAAACCATTCTGCCACTGATTAACCCCTAAACATATCTCTGTTCAACAATGTTACATATTTACTATTTTATTTAAAGAGAAGTAAAGATCCCTAATGCTTTAAAAGTGTCCCAGATATAAGACCACATTTGCTGTCATTCTGTATATTATCATTGTTCAATGAAAAACATGCATCTCCCAAACGAATAACTTTACAGGAAAAGGAAAATCCTACTTGACTTTCAATGCAAAAGCCTTTATTCTAAGTCATTTTAAATCATTCCTATTGGCCCATCCTTCATGAAAACTGCTGTGATCAAATGATACTAACATATATATATATAACAAAAGATATAACAAAAATGGAGAAGTTTTTAATTGAATATTGATGACACAGTATGTAGCTCTATTCATGTGCAATTTATCTCCATAAGGGGAAAGGACCAGCTGCTCAGGTTAGGAAATATAAAATCCTGAATCTTGAATGTCAGAATTTCTGAGGTTCATGTAGGAAATTTCAACTGAAATACCCCACAAGTCGGATTTTCAGAGATATTTTGACTCGCCTACGGACACTTTTGAGTCGCCAATCCACCTACCAATGTGTTTTTGGACTGTGGGAGGAAACCGGAGCACCCGGAGGAAACCCACAGAGACACGGGGAGAACACACCAAACTCCTCACAGACAATCACCCAAAGCGGTAATCAAATCCACAACCTCCAGGTCCCTGGAGCTTTGTGACTGCAAGACTACCTGCTGCAATTTATTAGCACTTCCATCTATCTGTGTCTCATTAAATCAGTTGTAGACACAGTATTGTCCAATGTCTGTATGTGGATTTGCTTCCATGGTAAGGTGTTTACAAGGAAAATGGATTGTACCATCCGATTCCATATATTTGAGATGTTTTTTGAGCACTGTTTCAATGCTAAAATGCTCAGTTGTTGCATAGACTGCTTATTTTGCTCAAGATACATCTTCTAACATACAAAAGAACAGTACTTAGAGATGTTAACAAGTTGAAATACTTGAATTTCACTGAAGTGGGTTTTTAAAGACAAAGGCCTAACAACGCCACAGTTGGGGTTAAAAATACATAAATAAATATCATTTTATGATTATATATTAAATGTCATCAGTAACAGACCAGATGAATATTTCATTACAAAGAGAGTAAAGAGTAAAGTGCGTGTCTAACCTGATTTACTTCAGTGCACTTTATCAGGCAGTGCATAAAAATCATTATATTTTTATGATATTTTATAATGCAGTTATGGTGGCCCTGTGAGTCACAAAACAACTACATATACACTGAACGATCACTGGATTAGGAACACTTGGCAGGTGGCTTATGACCACTGATTAGGTGTCCTCCTTAGGGGTTATGTCACATTTGTCTCTGACATTTGTTGATACCAGAAATGTAAGTCGGTACCTATACCACCAAAATTCCACAATTCTCGATACCAATTTTGATATCATGACTTTTATTTAAAAGCCTTTTTCCAGCAAAAAAAAAACATGCAATTTATTTTTTTTTACTGTTGTTTCTAACCCAGTGCTTTAAATTTGGTTTGTTTTGTTTACTGTTGCTTTTCTAAACTCTTTAAATGCCAGATGTGTTGGAAGATGGGAGTTTCACCCTGACTGACTGTAGAGCAAAGCAACCTCCCTCAGACCCCACATGTATTTAAATGGCAGAAATGCAGCTAGTGAAATAAATCTAAGCTTTGAAAACATTTGTTGTCTTGATTTTTGTTTGTTAAGGTTGTGGCTGCCAAATAAATCCATTTGAGTTGTCTCTCGCGCTGTGTGTGTCCATCAAGCACTGAAACTGAATGTGCTCTGCTGAAGTATGGGTCTGTGTATGTCCCTCCTCCTTGATGGCACATCGCCATACCTTGGGCCTCTGATTGGTCCACAGACTTGATCGATGTGTCGTTGGCACCCTGAAAGCCTAATCTACACATTTTAATTGTTCTTATTTCTAATTTTTGTAAATCTTTTGCTCAAATTTGGTCTCATTTTGAATATTTCATATGTAACTTTTTTTTTAAGCAGTCATTACAGAACTGTTGCTTCTGCCAACACCAATCTCCATGTTGGTTTTGTTTTAGCTTTCTCTGTCTATTAGCATGTAGGCTTATTATGGTGACCTCATGTGGTCTGGGAGATCTGTGAAGACTTTGGTACGTCAGGCAACAAGAACTGTATCATTTTCAGAATTTTGGTATCAACTTGGTACCGAAGTATAGGTTCTTGTGACATCTCTACTGTCCAAAGCTCAGCAGAAGACAATATTTACCAGTTATGGGTGTCTTAGGTAACTACGCCCAAAGGTGTGCCAGTGTTTAGGCATCAGCTACACGAGCTGATGCCGTATCATGATATCACGGACGTACCAAAAGTGAAGGAACCATCAATATTCCACCAGCCAAAGGTCATACAGCATCCAGCCACATGTGGTTGATCCGGGAGGTGAGCATTGTATGTTGTGACTGGTACTGCAGTATCCACCAGTTCAAGAGTGGACAAGCACAACCAATTTTTGACCATGACATTGCAACGTACCCTGCATCGACTAGGAAATAATAGTCATAGACCAACATGTGTGCCACGGCTGACCATCCCTCATCACAACCAAAGCCTCAAATGAGCCAATGAATGGCTTCAATGGTCCTTGGAAACATGGAAGTCAGGCAGGGATTGATTTGTAAATGGAGGATGTCTGTCACGTTGTGGTGTCTGTTCCTGAAAATCTGCATGCTGTAATTAATATAAGACGTGGACCAACATATTATTAACCAGGTGCTCCTCATCCAGTGGTCATTCAGCATAGAACGCAAGCTAGATACAAAGACACAGTTACACTGCTACATTAATAGATGTTAGCTGTGTTGTTGTATTATCTGTAAGTTGTGTTATCTAGAGTTCAGTTGTTTTTACGTTCTTCCTAATGTTCTCTTCTTTATTTGGCTTCCTCACCACAGTTGTTTTGACTCTCTGCGACTTTTTAAATGCAAAGCATCTCCTGGAACTGGCTTGTAACTTACTCACTCAATCACATAGCAATGCACATTTAGGAACTGATCCAGAAAGGGCAATACACTACGTGTCCTTGTTTCTTTTCTGACTTCAGCTGAAAAGAAAGC
The DNA here is from genome assembly GCF_029633855.1 of Hoplias malabaricus. Lineage (NCBI taxonomy): Eukaryota > Metazoa > Chordata > Actinopteri > Characiformes > Erythrinidae > Hoplias > Hoplias malabaricus. The sequence continues at coordinate 29,616,415 of NC_089816.1, forward strand.
CTGCCTTAGCTCTAATGTACATACTTTATATTTGTCATGGTGACCTTAAGCTCACACGAGGCTCCTTGCGCCACATTATATTTCATGCTTGTTTCATTGCATGTAAGTGAAGCTGAAGTGGGGTCATCTTTAATTACCTGAATTAATAATTATCTCTAATTATTAGGAGCGTTTAAGTGTATATATCGTTTCTTTCCTTGTGTAGATCCTGTCCTGTCACTCCAATGTTCAACCCAAAGTTACATCTTAACTTGAACAGTGCGCACAAGCCTCAATGCAATAAGAAATCTTTATTTTAAGACAGTCTTGAACTGTGCTGGCATTCCTCCACTGCATCCTGGCTTTCCTCCATGGCTTTGTTTCTTTTCATTCTCTTGGCTCTTTGAGCTCCCTGTATATGGCAGTAATTGCCCAGAAGATAGTCCTAATCGGAGTTTATCAGTCTTGGAGAGAGGGCTGTTCTAGACGTTGAGCACACAGTGATTGGACTGTAGCATCTGTTGTGTTTTAACTGAATTTGATTGGCGTACACTCTGAAGCAGCCTGCATAATAAGAGCGTGGGTGAAGCTCTGTTAATGTGCACAGATGTGACTGCGCCATGTAAACTATCCATTATGTATAGAGTACATTTGGAAACATATGCCACTCACAGAGACACTGTCACCCTTCTTCTGTGCTGAGATCCTCACTGCTGCCTTACAAAGCCTTCTGCAGAAAACACAGCATGTATCGGAAATAAAGAATTGCTTGTCACTCTAGTTTCAAAACTGAACAAATATGTACAGGTTGTAGATACCTGTTCTACGGAGTGATTTCTGTTACTATACCCACAGGATGAGATGCTCTGGAGGACCCAAACATGAGACATACCCAGTGCCAAGAGTCAGCTGGAAATTCCTCTTATGATATAGAAATACACTGACAATTTATACATTGTGACTGCCGCACCACATCGAACAATCTGGGAATTGTGATACAACCTCAGTGATCAATGGTATTATTTTGTACAACATTAGAACATTTCTACATCAGGTGAAGCCCTTGATTTAGAGAAAAATGACACCTGTAATGGACATATGAAACCATCTGAATGATCTGACCATGCACTGGAAAAATATGAGCTGCTAAAATTGCTCATTTGCAACTTTCAGGGGTTTATTAAGATCTTATCCTTGTTCAGTGAGAGCTAGATTAGGGTATGATTTATTCACCATGTAATAAGCTTTATTCATTATGACCTCTATTAATACACAGTTGGAGTTCTGTTATGCAAGTCATTAATAACTGTCATAATAATAATAACTATTGAGTATGAATTATGAACTAAATGTACATTGTATTAGTGTGTAATAGGGTTCTAGGTGATGTCAAGTGACTTCTGGCGGGAGCTGATTTAGAACTAACTAGTCACTAATAATTCAAATTCTTCAAAATATGTGCATTCTCAGTCATCCATATTTAGAAAATATAATGTTGTAAACAAGATCAAGTTGCACCAAAGTATATAACATTATTTAATGATTTTACATACTAAATAATGATCTTCATGTAACAGAAATCCAAGTACAAGATAACATAGAAAATGCATCTTTTTTGAATCATTCTAATTTTCACTTTTACTGAAATGAGAATGGAAAATTAATAAACCCACAATATGTGATACTTAAAATAAAGTGATAGCAATGTTCATTACAATATTTTATTTCATTTTACTAGGTCATTCTGCAAATCACCCTTAGGAAAACTCAGTGCAACCAATCAAAATGTCACTTATAGATAAAGATAGGTACACACTGTACTTACATTGTGTCTTCCCAAATGAAACACTCAGAAAAGCTGAAATGACAGTGATTTAGAGATGTGAAAAACAAATAAGCAAATCCATCACCAAGGTGAACAAGGTTGTGGATGGAAAATAGGCAATAGCCCTCAGAAGATGAACAGGGCATGATCAATATGAACAATTGCAACCCCTGTTGTTGATTTTAAGAGATAAAAATGAGCCTAATGTCTAATATTGTTGCTGTAAGAACAAAACATTAAAAGGCCAGACAATACTAGTTTTACCATCAAGTCCTGCAAAAGCATCAGTAGGGGGACATGAAGATCAGAAGTAGTTTTCCCTGCTTTAACATACTCTCTCTGAACCAGTGAGAACTTGGTAATGATGTGATTAGTAAGATTAGCTTTGTTAGGCACAGGGAAAAGTCTAAAATGTGTAATGCAGGTTAGATCAACAGCCACAATGGTGTGCACAAACATCATTCAACCCACTTGTGAGCAACCCTGGTGAGATTAAACCTCATGTCCACTGTGCAAGTTCCCAGGGTCAGATTAAAACTCTGAGCCTGCTAAGCGAGCTACCCCAGGGTGATTAAAATTCAATCTGCAGACTCCAAGAACTACCCCAGTGTGATTAAAACGTGCTATGCTTGCACCATAGGCTACAGAGGGGCTGTTAAACATCGCTAGGCCCTCTGTTAAAGAGATTATATCACACTGGGTACACACACAACAAGAATTAGTACTGATAGCGACCCATATGCTGTTGTCATAACATTTTCTAGGATGAACTAGGATGAAATGTAGCCTTGAACATAATTAATACTCATCTGTTTGAATAAGTAAAATGTTTATGCAGGTCTCAGGTATTCTTATTAACCATAACACACAGTTTAAACATGTTAGACATGCCAGCAGGCAAAAAGATGATGACTGTCACTTTGGCAGCCTTGACAAGCAGCGCTTTTGTTTTGACAGTTTTCTTGACATTAGAAGACCTTTTCAATGTAATTAATGCAGTTCATTATCAATGATTTAGTTGCAACACAAATTTAAATGCATGTTCATTTGGATCTTGTTAAAAAGAAAACTGCAAGACCAGAGACTCCCACAGATTATTTGCACGTAGAGAATAAAGCTACTTCAAGATTCACATTTTGCTGACGCCGTCATCCAGTTGGACACACACAGTTTGTATTATCTCCATAAAAAGCACCAACTAACATAATTGGATGTTCTAAAGCAGCTGTACATGAGCCTAATGCCATTATACCCAATTCCAAGTTTTGGCTAGAGGGGTACCACACTGGGCATTGCAGTACCATGATCCAAAACTATTCATCAAACCAACTCTACCCTTGTGTAAGTATCCTAGGAGATGCACTAAAATAAGCTATTTCAGAAATTTATCTGAAGTTGTTATTCGCCAAGTTGCTGCCTAGTTGCCTGGCTCAGCTAAAACAGTGTATTTACAGTTTTACTCTGGCTAGAGCTTCATTTTTGCAGTAACGACATAACTGCAGCTTTCCCTTTGTCCATAATAAACGTTCACACTCAACAAAAGTATATAGCATGTAGTTGTAAGAGCAAATATTGTGGTGTTTTACTGCTGGAAATACACCTATCCCTGGAGCGAAGGTCCATGTTTTTGACAGAGGAACGACACAAGGGATGGAAAGGCAGCTGAAGGCAAAAGTGCAGCGACTAATCTAAAAGCATTAGAGGCTGAAAATGAAGAACACACTTATCCGCACTCATCTCGAGTCCATCTCGTCTTATTATCTACGTAACATCCTAGAACATAATGTGTGTATATAATGGATCACAGAGGGTTTCATAATCAGGCAAAAATTACGGGGAGGGATTTGCTCCTGATTACAGTCGCTTTTAAGCAGCGACAAAATGCCATCCACATCGATGGATGGACTTAGAGATATTTGAGAAGTAAAGGAAGGACATTCTTTCACTCACAAATAAAAGCCAGTGATCATAAGCTATTTCTTTCCCTGTAAGATGATGGTTTGGGATTCCATCCGCTGGAAACACTCACTGGCCCTCAATCTGAATAACCACCTCTGAATTATTTTAAAAAGCATATTCCTTAAAATATGCACAGATGTACAGAGGCCTATTCAGACCAAGTGTATTCATTCTGTAAGTAAAAAGATGGATGGGTTTTCCAATGCAATGAATCCTTCACATCAAATCTAGTGCAGTGTGGGTTCTTGTTTTTCTGTGTTACACTTAAAAGCTTGGGAAGAAAATGGAAGTCAAAGGTAAAATGGATTCTATGGACTATGACTTTAAACTATTTCTTTACAGCACTGAACTAGAATGTGCACAAACAGGGAACACACCTATGTCAAGACTGGACATGTTAAACCAAAATACATAAAAATTATATATTTCTTGGTCCTCCATACACAATCCCCTTTTCCCACAAGCTGGGATTTTTTTAAATATTTATTTAACAAACAAATATAAATAAATGACCAATCTGATATTGTTTTGTAAACACAAACTAATTCAAAATCCAATGCCTGCAACTCACTCCTAAAAGTTGGGACAGGGGCAAAAGAGAGAAGAGTTATTTTGCCTAAAGCATTATACTATAATCAGGTGAACATGTATGTTATGAAAAGAGGATTCACTAAAGGCCCAGTCCTTGCTCAGTTACTTATGCCTAAATTTGTGAGAGAATTGTCAAAAACTATTTTCAAGGCAAAATTCCAAAAAAAAACATGTATTTTACTATCTACAGTTCATAATATCATGAAAATTTTCAGGAAGTCCAGAGAAAACTGTGTGTAAAGGCCAAAGAAATAAGAAAACTCTGCTGAATATGTGCAATCCTGGAGCCATGCTACAGTGATGGACATTCATTGCTACAGTGATGGACACACAAAATCACTTTGTTCTGTGATCAGCTATGACAGTGAAGCAGGGATTGGTCAACACAGGTCAATTAGACTCTAATTCCTATTTTTACACTATGTGTGGAAAATGGCATTGACATACACCTGTACATTCCCTTGGGGCCAGTGCTGACCTGGCACAGACCAGGCAACTCAGATGATGGTAGTGGAGGCAGTGGAGCAATTTTATGTTTAAGTTTATGTTATTTTGGAACCACTACTTATTAGTATTTTAAATTACATTAAGTACTTAATATATACTGAGTCCACTAGTCATATGTTATTTTGGCCTCCATTCTAATACTGCTGAAATATAGTTATATAGTTAGAAGTGTACAAAAAAAGTGTTTTTATTTTATATTTTATATGTAATTTTCACACATTTCAATGTGCTTCAGAGTTCAGTCAGAGAAATATACTTCAATTTTACAAGAAGAGTGTGAAAATAACATACAACTACTATACTTAGTGTATTTTAAGTGTAACTTTATATTTTCTTATTTACATATCAGTAGTGATATAGTACAAATTAATGGTTCCAAAATAGCATACTTTAAATACACTTACTTCCATAAGGGTTAACTTTCTAAATTGTAAATAGAGACTCCTAATATATAAACCAAAATAAAAGCACACAACTTAGAAGTTGTGACACATTGACTAACTGTGTGATTACGTTTCATTCATAAGGTAACTGAAATATATGAAATTGTGGTACAAATTATTATTCACAGATTTCTAAAAAATAAATAAATAAATGTGTGAGGACTTTAACATAACTGCGCAGGCTTGGTCTCATAGTATGTGAACAATTAACACTGAATCATCGCTGCTCTAATCAGATTTTATCCAGAGGGGAATGCACAGTGCAGGATCTGCTGCTGCTGATGCACTATTAATATGCAAATAGATCATGATCAACAACGATGCTGTCACAAATGCCCGAAGCGTTAACAATAACAGATTCTCTGCATTAATTCCACAAAAAGACAGAGGCAGGGTTGTGGTCTGCCATGCGCTAGGACAGGGTTTTCAGCAGTCGTTAAGAACACAATGGCAATTTCAATTTCAGTGACAAATAGCAGCATTAACCTTTCGTACAAATATACATTGATCAGATTCAAGGAAAAAAATAAATGGACAACACAATAAAAATAAAGAATTCCGCACTGGATCATTCACAGCGCTTTTCTGCAAATCATCACTAGGATGTACCAGTGGCTGGCTCTCTGACAGGCAGAGAAGCTGAATGTTTGAAACTTCTCCCGCCATTAAAACTGAAGGCTGTGACTGCTGGCAAAAGCCACTGGTGGCAAGGGGAGACGGCGGAGCGTCCTCAGCCCGTCAATTACCAAGCAGGGAAACAAACAATGAGCCAGGCAGGTAGGATAAGTAGCCTGTGACAGAACAAAGTAAAGGCTCTCTCTCTTTTGCCTCTCTCTTTCTCGCTCCCTCACAGCCGGCTCGGATGCTCAGACGACAGGTATCTGCACTACAAAACAACAAGAACCTTCTGGAAAAAGCCCATACATCTCACAACTCCCCTTCCCAAGCCTCCATTTTAACGATACCTGCAGCTTCCTCCACTGCAACGTTCCCCAAAGAAGCACATCAGAGTTTTTTGGGGGTGTGCTGTATTCTGCTCATTTATCTTTACAACAGAAAACACTGGGAGAGAAAGAGAGAGAGAGAGAGAGAGAGAGAGAGAGAGAGAGAGAGAGAGAGAGAGAGAGAGAGAGAAATAGTCAGATGAGTTGCACTGCTGCCATTTGCTTGGACTGCAAGGGCAAGGAGAACAGATGCTATTTGATTAACTCAGAAAGTCAATCTGGCTCACAGTTGTAATTGATTGTAATAGCAAATTGTTAAGTGTCATAGCTGTTGAGCAGTTAGTGTTCTCCTTCAAGTGTGTTGAGATTTATAAAGTGTGTTTAATATAATTTAGGGCGGCCCGGTGGCTCAACAGGTAGTGTTGCTGTCACACAGCTCCAGGTCCTGGGGTTGTGGGTTTGAGCACCGCTCGTGGTGACTGTCTGTGAGGAGTTTCCTCTAGGTGCTCCAATGGTAGGTTGAGGGGCAAAGCAAAAGTGTCCATATGTGTATGGTATGTTCCCGCCCTGCGCCCAGTGATTTCGGGGAGGCTCCGGACCATCCGCGACCCCAAACTGGATAATGGTTTTCTGGATAATGAATGAATAATTAAAATTTGATTCATTTTCATACAATTCATTTTTTTTATTCAGCGTTAAATTTGTGTCAAAATCTTTGAGAGAAGAACATTATATTTTGAAAAGGAAAGTTAAATTTTGAGAGGACAATGGTGCTCTCTGTTCTGGAAAAGGCCCTTGCGAATTATTTCTGCACTCAGTTCCGTAAACTGCTCTCAAGTTTCAGTCGTGCTCAGTGTAAACACTGTAATTACACGGTAATGTGCCAAAATCCCAGCCAACCAGAGCTCTCTAGGGACATGTCCTATCATTGCATTGGCTGCTGGAGGTAAGTCCCATCTTGGCGGCCTGTTGAGTCACATCATGTGTGTGTATGTATCTGTGTGTGTCTCTTTGACCTATAAACTGTGACTGTTTTGTGGGTAGTGCAAGGCAAAGACCTGGCCCTAGAGAGCTCTGATTGGCTGGAGTTTTGGCACAGACGATACAGCATTTTACACTGAGCAGATCTGAAATTTGAGAGCAGTTTGTGGACTCGAGCAGAAATAACTTGCAATCATATTTGAGTTTTGAAAGTAGAGATCGCTGCTGAATAGTATTTCAAGAGCTTAGAGCAAAGCTGCACTCACAAAAATGCAATGTTCATTTCCAAAACATGATATTCTTCTCCTAAAACATGACTCTCAAAGATTTTGGCACAAAATCAACTTCATAAAATAGGCTATAAGTAACTGAAGTGTTGACAGTATCATTCGTAGATTATATATGTGCATGGCCCTTCTCTTGCCCCCCACCTCTCAGTGTAGGAGACTGTCAGCTAATGGAACAGAACAGTTAGTGTTCTCCTCCAAGCTTGTTGAACTCAGCAATGATGCATTAAACAAGCAATATGTAAGATATTTACTGTAATTAGTCATAAAATGTAAAGCTTGTGTTCATAGATTAAGAAATAGTAAAAGCCCCATTGCCTTTCTAAAAAGCTCAATGACCAGAGACCTTGGGTTTGGCCTTGTATTTGAAAAGTGGAGGCAGTTTAGATGCAGTAACACAGAACAGTGCCAACGGGTAACAGCAAATCATTTCAGAAAAAAACAAAAAAAAAAAAAAAAAAACAGACGCCTATATATAGATTGTAAGCGTAAACGGCATAAGTTGAGTGTTTTATATAAAGAAAGTGATGTTTGAAAGGTGTTAGGACTGTGTTTTATACGAAGAAAGTGGATAACAACATGATTAAAATGTGTAAATACCATTGTTTGTTTGTTTTTCAGAAACCGGTGCAGATTCATGTGTGTTTCAAACAAATTAAAGAGTAAGAATTGTGTTTGAAAAGCTTTGCATATTCATCTATTTAGGGTGGAAGGGACAAATCAAGCTTTGTATTACACAGCAAATATAAGCCTTTCACTAGTAGGTAGGTGTTCTAGTGACATGATGTACTCTTGGTCGTGTTTTTAATGAATAAAACGGGAAATAAGAAGTGTTTCAATGAGTTTTGTTTAGAAAACCTAGCATTAACTTTAGCTTTGCGTAGCGGTTTAAGGTGGAAATGAGTATTCAAAAAGAAGCTGGAGAATAACACATAAGACACTTAAGAAGAATAAGAAGCAAGGATGCAGCACACTTACTGCTCTCGGGTTCTCCAGCAGTACACTTTGCTTGAGTCGCCATCACTGATCAGTTACTCATTAGCGCAACAACGTGCACTTGGCATAAGGTATGGGATGTTGGTAATTCATCATTTGCAATTACGAGTAAGAGTAAATGAACATGGGATCAAGCAAATACCTGATACCAGTATCAGCATCCATGCGTTGTGGTTTAGACAATACATTCTTGTAAATGCAGGGAAAATGGTGTTGGCCTTTTCCATTTTTGCCTTTCACTTGAGTAGGTAAATGTTTAGTGACATCATATACAATTAGTTTGTGTAATTTAAATGGATAAACAGACAGTCGCTTCAAAAGTTTCAAAAGCTATAGCACTAGATTCAGCTCTAAAAGGTGGAAGAGAGAATGTGTTGATTATGACAGTCTTCTCAACTCTTAAAGTCTAAAGTTCTTAAACTCGTCTCTTGTTTGTTCGTTCGGTTTTCCTCAAACTGGCAACCTGGTTGAGCTTTACTTCTGGGGAGGAGGCTGAGGCCTCTGTCCACTGTTTTGAAACTGTATAATAGCTCCGATTTTAAACACTTGGTGTCAGTATTACAGATTGCTCCTTTAACTGCAACTGGAAAAGAAATTGGCCGACTTCCTCAATCTCAGAAGAAGAATGTGCCAGTCTTTACCCACTCAGCTTCATAACACTAGTTGACTGTTTGTAGAACCATGTTTGTAGAATTGGTAATGACTGAAAAAACAAAGTTAAGGCTCTCTCTTTTGTCTCTTACTCTCACAGCTGGCTCAGTTCCTCAAACAACAGGAAACAGCACTACTAAACAACAGTAACCTTCTAGAGAAAGCTCATATTCATAAATCCCTCCATTTTAGTGGTATAAACAGCTCCCTCTGCTGCAGTGTTCCCCAAAGAGATTTTCTTTTTTTTTCTTATTTTTCCAGAGGTTGTTCTATTTTGTGTATTTATTGTTACAACAGAAAACGAAGAGAAGTAAGGGCTGCACAGCTCCCCGAGCACTGAAAACAAGTGGAAGAGAAAAATCAATCAAGAGAAGAAACAGATAATATCCTCTTTCAGACGCACATTTTCATTTCCGCCCTCTTTCCTGTCATACATTCCACTCCTGTCACTCGGGAGGTGATTAATAAGACTGGAGGGCCTCACTTCAGCTTGTCCAATGTAAACAACTTACTGACCGCTTCTGTTTTAATGCTCTGAAAGCAGCTGGCATTCGGATGTAGTGAGACCATCTGACTGGACTAATCTCTCTGAACACGATATTGCAGAGGCAGCCATTGTTGTGAGTTCATTCATCTGTCACTCAAAGTTAGATTTTCATTTTAATCTTCTGGATGCACTACAAAGAGCCATGTACCAAATCCACTGACTGTATATTGTAGTACAGTGTAGTAGAGCAGTGGTCAGTTACATTTATATATAGATATATATAGTCTAATGAGTCAGTTCAGTTACTTTAATGTGCACCTATTATAAACAGACTTTCAATTGTGCATACAAAGCTTGTACACTGAATGGTCACTGGATTAGAAACACCTACCTCGTATCTACATTCATTGTCCATATTATCATCTCCACTGACCACACAGGAGCACTTTGTAGTTCTACAGTTACAGACTGTTGAGCACCTGTGTCTCTGCATACTTTCTTATCCCAAATTCACACTGCTCTTCAATGGCCAGAACCCCCTGGGACCATCCCAGATCCCAGGACCACCACATTAGTGTCACTTCAGCGCTGAGAATGATCCATTACCAATATCATACCTGCTCTGCAGTGGTCATGTGAGGGTCCTGACCACTGAATTGCAGGGTGAAAGGAGGCTAACAAAGTATGTAGAGCAACAGACGGACTACAATGCTTCTATATTGTCAGTGGAGCTGATAAAATGAACAACGAGTGTAGATACAAGGTAGGTGTTCTTAACCCAGTGAAAGTAAAGCATGAATCCAAACAGAATGTTCTGGAGCAGCTTACATGAGCTTAATGTCACCATGCTCAATGCTAAATGTCAGCTAAAAGGTTATAAATCCAGCAGAATTGGGCTGTAATAAAGTAGCTCCACCCAGTAACTGTCAGATTTGTTATGTAGGCTTTTGTAATCCAGAACTATTCATTATGTGACTTCGCTAAGACTCTCATGGCTGAATTCTATCAAATCTTAACAGAAATGTTCCAACATCTGGTCTACAGCCTTCCCAGAGGATTAGGTGCTGCAGCAAAGGGGGGCAATACTCTAAGCGGTCTTTCTGAAAGGGACAATTAAAACAGATAATTTGAACCCTAAAAATGTCATATTTTTGTTTATAGAATCAACATCAACATGAATGAAGGTTAACGTTTAGCACACAACTGTACATGTATACATAAAAGTGTACACATCTTACCATCGTACATTGCACAGCTAGGCAATGAACAGAAGCAGGAAAGAAAAAGAGAAGCCCACCGTTGCCATGAGACAGAGATGGAGCGCATGGACAAGGCTGTCAGATACGTAAGATGAGGGTTGTCATGGAGATCGCACCCTTCTAGTTTACAGTCTAGAGGCCAAGTTCAAGTTCTGTACTCAGCTACTGGTGGTCAGGGGCCTAATCGCTGCCTGAGCTCAGTAAATAAAAACTCCATTCTCATGTGTGAAACAAAGTTCAAGAAAACAGAGTTGAACCCAAAGAAAAAATTACAAAATCTATCTAAAAATCTGAAAATTTGCTGCTGTCCCATGAACCATAGCCCCAAAGAAAAAAAAAAAGACACAGAATTCCCCCTGCTTTTAGTTCCTTGCAAGAATCCTCTTCAAATCTGAAAGCAGATAACAGATCCATTGCACCATAACTCTTTAGTCTCTGTGGACCTTATGGCAGAAGAACACGATGATATTTGAGAAGTGAAATGAAGTTTATAGGATTTACAGAAAGTGTGCAAAAATTATTTAAACAAAATTAGGCAGGTGCATAAATTTGGGCACCCTTGTTGTTTTATTGATTTGAATACCTTTTGCGCTAATTATTGGAACACAAAATTTGTTTTTTAAACTCATTGACCCTTGACCTACATACACAGGTGAATCCAGTTATGAGATAGGGTTGAGGTGGTCAATTGCAAGTTTTTCTACTCTTTTCATCTTCTATGAAGAGCAACATTGGAGCCTCAAAACAACTCTCAAATGACCTGAAAACAAGGCCTGGAGTACAACAAGGTAAGGCCTGAAGTGGCAGGCCAAGAAAAATCTCAGATATTCAGAGGCGAAGGATGGTGAGAACAGTCATAGTCAACCCACAGACCAGCTCCAAAGACCCACAACATCATCTTGCTGCAGATGGTGTCACTGTGCATCGTTCAACTATTCAGCGCACTTTGCACAAGGAGAGGCTGTATGGAAGAGTAATGCAGGAGAAGTGGCCAGTGCAGGTACTGGGAATCTTGTTAAAGTATCAGCAGATTCTTAAAAACAATGTTCAAGATTTAGTGACAAAGTTGAAGTTGCACTGGGGCTGGATAATTCAACAAGACAATGACCCTAAACACTACTCAAAATCTACTAAGGCATTCATGCAGAGGAGTACAGAAGTACAACATCCTGGAATGGTCATCTCTGTCCCCAGACCTGAATATTACTGAAAATCTGTGGTGGGATTTAAAGCGGGCTGTACATGCTTGGAAACCATCAAACCTGACTGAACTGGAGATGTTTTGTAAAGAAGAATGGTCCAAACTACCTTCAACCAGAATCCAGACTCTCATTGGAAGCTATAAGAAGCGTTTAGAGGCTGTTATTTCTGTGAAAGGAGGATCTACTAAATGTTGATGTCATTTTTCTGTTGGGGTGCCCACATTTATGCACCTGCAACTTCATTTCACTTCTCATATATCACTCTGTCTGTCTGCTACATGATATATTTAACTGACATTGCTGATCCGAACAACCAATGATTCATAAAGGAAAATCCTGAAAATGATCAGGGATGCCCAGACTTTTTCATACCACTGTATGTCTCTAAATCTCAGGTCTATATATATATATATATATATATGTTGCGGAGAAATACTTGAAGAGTTTCAGTCAGTGTGCTATTACTGTGCAATGTTGGCACTCCTAAAGCTTCTCTCGGCTTAATATATTGTGGGGTTATACTGTGTTAATATTTAATATGTAACCATATCAACCTCATATTTCTTATTGAATATACACTGACTGTTAGAAATATTGCACATACAATAGCAGTGAAAATTTTAGACTATAATAACTATAATATAACATAACATATATGTAACTATAACATAATAGACAAGAAAATGTCTTTTCTTTCATATGTCACATTGGGGTATGTGATGATGTACAGTACCTGTGACACATCACCAAGAGAAACCATTATGTATACTTACCTGTACTTACTCACCTGCATACGGGTCATGTGAGAGGGAAAAGAGTACTATCTCTTGATGCTGAGTTTTACTTACCTGGTTGAATCCATTCTCCACAGAGGGAAGGGGGAACTAGCATCTAGAAGAGGGAAAATATATTATCTAATAAATATTGATATTATGAATGAACGTTAAACATGCCATGGCTGTAACTGAATCTTGGTACAGTTGTTAGTTCATTGTTAATTTTTATTGTGTATGAAACTTGTGTCCAAGATACTTTAACTTATACCTCTTAAGGGAATGGTATATTCTAAGGGGCGGGGCTACCTATATATATACCACACAAGGGTAAAAGAGAGAGACTCTGCTAGACCGTAGCGAGAGGAGCATAACCTAAGGGCATAATAAGACTCAATTGATTTAGTTGTCTTTATCCTTTTTGTCTCTGCTTATAGAGAATTTTGTTTTGTTAATTTTTTTGTTCACAAGGAGCGCGCGTGTATGTATATTGTAAATAGTAATTTAAAGTCTGGTGTGTAAATAAAGGTGGAAGGGAACCAA